>NC_079196.1:189286379-189979504 GCF_029499605.1 Hyla sarda | reverse complement strand
GGGGTGGTTTATTATGATGGGGTGGTGATCTGGGAGGATTATAAAATTTAACAAGATCATGACAGGTACTCCTTAACATTTTAAATAAGCACACCCCCACAATGTCTAGCTCAACAGTGGTCCATATGGGTGCATCCATACTGTTTATGCCCTGTACAATGTATTCACCTGGAAAGCAGAATATCCATGGACCCTCATTAATCTAATATGTGACTTTTTTTTTTTGGCTTTTTCTGACTAATATATATTGGTATACTTCTTTTTTTTAGTTTTACTAAATAAAATTGTGTAATTTACTCTGCTATTCTATCCAGGGGAAACTTCAAAAACAGTGTACCACGCTGAATAAACTTTTTAAACATGGGAGCCTATGGGGACAGATAACATTGTATAGCTATACAGTGGAATCCATTGAAAGTATACTGTATGTCAGGAAATATTCATGACACATACCACTAACATATACTGTGAGTTTCGTGTGAATCTTCCAAAACTTTGCTGCATAATTAGGCAGATTGCTCATCAGGAGAATAGGAAAGCTAAGTGACAGCCTCCTAGGAACTACGGTATGTATTAAATGAAGAATGGGCCGAACAGATGTTTTGGCAGAAGAGTAAAACTCAAGGACTTGTATTTGCACATGCAATTTCGGGAATATGTTTAAGAGAACAAATTAAAAAGCTAAATTAGAATTTTTATCAATTTAACAAATAATGCCTCCACGACAGCAACAGAGAGATCTAAGACACTGTTACGCCTAGCGCTCCGGGTCCCCGCTCCTCCCCGGAGCGCTCACGGCGTCTTTCTCCCTGCAGCTCCCCGGTCAGTCCCGCTGACCGGGAGCGCTGCACTGTCATGGCCGTTTGGGATGCGATTCGCACAGCGGGACGCGCCCGCTCGCGAATCGCATCCCAGGTCACTTACCCGTTCCCGTCCCCTGCTGTCATGTGCTGGCGCGCGCGGCTCCGCTCTCTAGGGCGCGCGCGCCAGCTCCCTGAGACTTAAAGGGCCAGTGCACCAATGATTGGTGCCTGGCCCAATTAGCTTATTGGCTTCCACCTGGTCCCTGACTATATCTAACCTCCTCCCATGCACTCCCTTGCCGGATCTTGTTGCCCTTGTGCCTAGTGAAAGCGTTTTGTGTGTCTAAAGCCTGTGTACCAGAACTTCTGCTATCCACCCTGACTACGAACCTTGCCGCCTGCCCCCGACCTTCTGCTACGTCCGACCTTGCTTCTGTCTACTCCCTTGTACCTCGCCTATCATCAGCAGTCAGAGAGGTGAGCCGTTGCTAGTGGATACGACCTGGTCACTACCGCCGCAGCAAGACCATCCCGCTTTGCGGCGGGCTCTGGTGAAAACCAGTAGTGACTTAGAACCGGTCCACTAGCGCGGTCCTCGCCAATCCCTCTCTGGCACAGAGGATCCACTACCTGCCAGCCGGCATCGTGACAGTAGATCCGGCCATGGATCCCGCTGAGGTCCCTCTGCCCTATATCTCTGATATCACCACGGTGGTCGCCCAGCAATCCCGACAGATCGCCCATCTAACCCACCAGCTGTCGGAAATGTCCACCATTGTGCACCAACTTCAGTCGCAACTTCAGTAGCAATCATCTCCTCCGCCAGCTCCTGCACCCCTTCCGCAGCGAGTGGCCACTCCTAGCCTCCGCCTGTCCTTGCCGGACAAATTTAATGGGGACTCTAAGTTTTGCCGTGGCTTCCTTTCGCAATGTTCCCTGCACATGGAGATGATGTCGGACCAGTTTCCTACTGAAAGGTCTAAGGTGGTTTTCGTAGTCAGCCTTCTGTCTGGAAAAGCCCTGTCATGGGCCACACCGCTCTGGGACCGCAATGACCCCGTCACTGCCTCTGTACACTCCTTCTTCTCGGAAATTCGAAGTGTCTTTGAGGAACCTGCCCGAGCCTCTTCTGCTGAAACTGCCCTGCTGAACCTGGTCCAGGGTAATTCTTCTGTTGGCGAGTACGCCATACAATTCCGTACTCTTGCTTCTGAACTATCCTGGAATAATGAGGCCCTCTGCGCGACCTTTAAAAAAGGCCTATCCAGCAACATTAAAGATGTTCTGGCCGCACGAGAAACTCCTGCTAACCTGCATGAACTCATTCATCTAGCCACTCGCATTGACATGCGTTTTTCTGAGAGACATCAAGAGCTCCGCCAGGAAAAAGACTTAGATCTCTGGACACCTCTCCCACAGTCTCCACTGCAATCTGCGCCTAGGCCTCCCACCGAGGAAGCCATGCAAGTGGATCGGTCTCGCCTGACCCTGGAAGAGAGGAATCGCCGTAAGGAAGAGAATCTTTGTCTGTACTGTGCCAGTACCGAACATTTTTTGGTGGATTGCCCTATCCGTCCTCCACGTCTGGGAAACGCACGCTCGCACCCAGCTCTCGTGGGTGTGGCGTCTCTTGATGCTAAGTCGGCTTCTCCACGTCTCATGGTGCCTGTACGGATTTCTACTTCAGCCAGCTCTTCCCTCTCAGCCGTGGCCTGCCTGGACTCTGGTGCTTCTGGGAATTTTATTCGGGAGTCCTTGGTGAATAAATTCCGCATTCCGGTGACCCGTCTTGTCAAGCCACTCCACATTTCCGCGGTCAACGGAGCCAGGTTGGATTGCACCGTGCGTTACCGCACGGAGCCCCTCCTAATGTGCATCGGACCTCATCACGAGAAAATTGAATTTTTGGTCCTTCCCAATTGCACTTCCGAAATTCTCCTTGGACTACCCTGGCTTCTACACCATTCCCCAACCCTGGACTGGTCCACTGGGGAGATCAAGAGTTGGGGTCCCTCTTGTTCCAAGGACTGCCTTAAACCAGTTCCCAGTACTCCCTGCCGTGACCCTATGGTTCCTCCTGTATCCGGTCCCCCTAAGGTCGTTAGGGACTCTGCCTGCCACAGAAAATGCCTCTCCCCCCCTCCCAGTCCCTTCAGGCAAGCCTCTGTGTCCCCTCATGGCTCCCGTCCTTGTGTCTCCCTGCCCCGTGCCAAGCTTCACCCTCTGCCCTCCCTCCCCATTCCTACTCCTGCTGTACTGCCTGCCATTGAGGAAACCATCCATTCCTTCCCGGTGTCCTCATCCCAGGGGAGGCAGTCACCGGACAAAAAAAAGGGGAGACCTAAGGGGGGGGGTACTGTTACGCCTAACGCTCCGGGTCCCCGCTCCTCCCCGGAGCGCTCACGGCGTCTTTCTCCCTGCAGCTCCCCGGTCAGTCCCGCTGACCGGGAGCGCTGCACTGTCATGGCCGTTGGGGATGCGATTCGCACAGCGGGACGCGCCCGCTCGCGAATCGCATCCCAGGTCACTTACCCGTTCCCGTCCCCTGCTGTCATGTGCTGGCGCGCGCGGCTCCGCTCTCTAGGGCGCGCGCGCGCCAGCTCCCTGAGACTTAAAGGGCCAGTGCACCAATGATTGGTGCCTGGCCCAATTAGCTTATTGGCTTCCACCTGGTCCCTGACTATATCTAACCTCCTCCCATGCACTCCCTTGCCGGATCTTGTTGCCCTTGTGCCTAGTGAAAGCGTTTTGTGTGTCTAAAGCCTGTGTACCAGAACTTCTGCTATCCACCCTGACTACGAACCTTGCCGCCTGCCCCCGACCTTCTGCTACGTCCGACCTTGCTTCTGTCTACTCCCTTGTACCTCGCCTATCATCAGCAGTCAGAGAGGTGAGCCGTTGCTAGTGGATACGACCTGGTCACTACCGCCGCAGCAAGACCATCCCGCTTTGCGGCGGGCTCTGGTGAAAACCAGTAGTGACTTAGAACCGGTCCACTAGCGCGGTCCTCGCCAATCCCTCTCTGGCACAGAGGATCCACTACCTGCCAGCCGGCATCGTGACAGACACATTAACATAGTAATAAACTAATGTACATTACAGCTCATCTGTAAAACTTAGCCCCTCAGTCAACCCCTACTGTCAAATTCTTAAAGGGGTAGTGTGGTTTCAGAAAAAATGAAGGTTACTGTATCTTGAAAAGTTATAGAAACTTCCAATAAATTTTCTCTATCAAGTCTGCTTGCTGTCATTCAATAGGAACCCTGATTGTTTATTTTTAGAGGATAAAAACCTATCTGGGTCATGTGATCTTGTAGGTAAAATTATGCAACATCATTCACCGGGAGGTAAACAATGAACATTAAAAGACCACAAGCAAAGATCTTGAAAAAAGAAAAGAAATAGCTTCAAAAAGTTTATTATAACATTATAAACTTTTTTTATTTTTATTTTTTTGCTGAAACCAGAATACCGCTTTAATTTTTTTAATTTTTTTTACTTTTTTTTTTCATACTAAGAGTTATTTATAGAATAGATGGGTAGCACCTTCTGCCCCACAAGGGGCGCTCAGCTTTTCTAGAACCCTGAACAGAAAATCTGATTAGTTGTGCAGTCACACTATATAAAGCACTTGAGAAAGCTGGATGACCGACCACACAGCTGTTTAAGATATGACCCCGGAGTCCACCAGTTTGGTGTCTATGAAGAATTATATTTACTGGTGATTTTTTTTTTTTTTTGGGAGGGGATCTTTACAATAAAGGTAGTACAGCAATACAGTAATGTATATACATAGTAAGACATATAAAGACACATATATCTTGAATTGCACACATCAAACACTGATGTCCGGCCTCGCATGCTGCCTATATCATATTAACACATGTCTCTTTCTAAAATAACCTAGAAAAATAGATGTCTGTCTCTATAATAACATATTCAATAACTTAATTTATATTATACAGCTCTATGGGAATCAGTCTGACTATTTATTGACTATTTATTGTGGTGGTCATGTGCCAGAGTTATAGCCCCCATTGCTAATATGTTAATGTCATTGTTTGAGAAATGGAGGTGGGATACAGCTTTCCTAGTTTCCCTGCCTCCAACCTCCTTGGTCAGATATGCCCTCACTTCTCTTAAATTGGCATAAATTTAGAGGCTATGACCATGTAACCTCTCTCCTATTCTAGCAAAGAGCATGTGCCGCTCCCCCGCTAAAAGTCAGGTGTAGCGAGGGAGCGGCACCTGGGCACTGCTACAATTGGAGAGCGGTCACGTGATCATAGACTCTCATGTTATTAGGACGTGAAAGGGAAGATATATGCCAATTTAAGAGATGGGAGGTCATATCTGAACAAGAAGGACAAAGGCAGAGGGGCTCAGAAAGTTTGCTCCCTCCTCCATTGCGCAAAGGATGGCATTAACATATTAGCAATTGGGGCTAAATCTCTGACAAGTGATGCATAACTTTACCCGCACTATAACCCTGTGTATTGGGCCAGCTGTCAGTTTCCCTTTAAAGAGCCACATGCAATGTAAAAGGGAAAGGACTGCATAAAAAGGATGTTTTGAGGGGCATTCCTAGGTGGTCCTTGGGCAGAGATTCAATGTTTTGCCAAGCATGCACACTGTAGTATAAAATCTGCCTAAAAACAGGATTTCTGATGAAGCCTAGAGCCCAGTAGTTCCTTATATTCCCAATGACGTCAAACTAAAAAGATATCTGTTGTATCTGTTTACCATATGTCAGATAAGAAAAGGTTTCTCTATTGAATGACTGCGTGAGGAATTGGGGAACGCCTTTATCCTTTTTTACTCCTGGTGGAGAGACTATTTTTACTGATGAGTTGTTTGGGTCTTATCTCTGTATAGGTGCTTAAGCTTTCTTGTGCCTTTTATGACATGGAGGAAGCCAAGTGGTCCATAGTAGATTGAGCAGAAAACATTTTCGCCTTGATGGCATTGCAGAGACATTAGTTTGTAAGATACTTTACCAATTATACTGCATAGTATTGAACCAAACAGAGCAAATGGATTACAAACTTAATCATCTTTTGGCTAGAATCACACAGTGCTGTTTTTGATTTTTTTTCTGGGAGTGGATTTAGGAAAAGAAGTATAAAGGCCTCATTCAAATGAACCTGACTGTAGGAGGAGTCACTCTGTATTCAGCCATCTGGTGCAACATTATATATCTGTACAACAGTATATTACAATGATGTTCTCCTATGGAAGCAATTGCACCACATGCGATAAAGAGTGCAGGTTTTTCCTATGGTTTGGTTATATTCACAAAAATGTTGGCCGAAATTAACTTTCAGTAGGAGACGAGTGGGTGTACAATAAACAGTAGGGACCCTTTTACCACGCTATATAAAGAGTCATATGGCCAAATGCATGAGGTCTTATCCTTCCTTCATACTTTTCTTCCTTTTAGGATCTACAAACTCAAACTAATTATGATCCTGGCGGCAGAATATGTCCAAAAATATGGGGGCCACTTCTGAGCCCATGACTTGCATGCCGACGATGGCAATTTGGAGAGGGAGTTGCCAGAAGTCCCAAACAAGTCTTTCACTAGCAACTCTGTCTCCTGACAAAATAGTCTGCAAGCAAGTCATGGGTTAATATTTTCTTACACAATGTTCCACCAGGAGCATGATTAGAGGTACCTCTAAACCACCCTGTGTAAACTTGGCCCTCATGGTCAACATGGCTAAAGTACCTTCAACAGCCAATAGCTGCTAAGAGCAAAACTTAGGAACAGAGCCTGGTCCTCCCACTATGAATGTGTACCACATCTAGAGGGTCAATAACTTGACCCTTGTAAAAATGTAGAACTTACAGGATAGTTGGTGTTTTTAGTTTTCAAGAAAGTATGCATCCATCAACCTATGTTGTCACAAAGTTTGGCATTCGACTTCTTTCTATGTACTACTTTATCATTCTTAGCCCTTTTTATGCTTGTTTGTGATTTTTTTTTATACCCCAATGCAACTTCATTTAAATGTGAATGAATCAATAAACCAAATGGAGTTATTGAAGTGTTCAGTCCCAAATATTTACTTGATAAGGTTTCGTCAAATGTCATAGACTCCAGAGGTGGAAATTCCCCGACTGTGAGTCCAAAAGATGGAATTTGTTCTCAAGGATATTATGTTGTGGTCTCAAGATCGGTAAAGGGTCTGGAGATGATAAAATATAATCAATACTAAATTTGATCTCTTCTGTTTTGCCAAGGCCTGAGCTTGTCTGACTCTGTTTGTTGCCAGAGAACCTGATGTCGGTGTTCACCGGTCTGGTTCTTGGTTCAGTTCTGTTTTCTTGGCCAGTCGCCATTTGTTCTGAAGACCCCATCAAGGAAAATTCTCCAGAGTGATGGTGTCTAGCCAGGCTTTGTTTTCTATCTTTCTGGGATTTTTTTATATTTCGTCTCCTCCGTCTTCTTTTATAGTTCCCGTTTTCAAAAAGGTCAAGCATCGACTCGCAGCCCAAAGCAAAAGACCAATAGTTTCCTTTCCCCTTGTCATTTCCTTCTGTTCTTGGAACCTGTAGGTAGATAGAAGAAGCTGTAAGGAGTCAAAAAGATGACACAAGTACTACCCTGTTTATCAAGGAATCCGAATCTAAAATAAACTTTGGAAAACGTGGGTTTGGATCTTTCCTCAACAAATTGATCACTCATTTTAAATAATAGAATTACGAGATACAATGCTAATATATAAAAATTGTTTTTTATTTTTCTTTCTGATTTATACAAACTACTAACAAAAAAAACAAAAAAAAACAAAGGTATGTTTTAACATTTCAATAAAAAAATAACTAATTTTAACCATTCTCAGTATATATTACTCTCAGGATCTTAACATTTATTATTTCTTTGACTTTGCCAAAATGGAATTGGGAAAGCATGAATATAATGTAGACTTTTACTTCTCCTTGTGAGATCCATTTTTGGCTCAAAAAGTGCATCAAAAAATGCATGTGTCTTTCCAGCCATAGAGTATGTTCACACTGGATGATTGGGCTGCGGATTTAGTGCAGAATGTTCCTATTGAATTTAATTTGGAAGTCAAATTCTGCAGCAAAATTTGATACGCTGGTTTCTTTATTCACCCCAAGAAAAGTTACAATGGGGTCAAGAAAGAAACCAGCTTATGAAGATCCTTAACCCGTCGGTGCTGTGATTTCTGGACTTTGCATATACTAACACTAGGCTGGCTGCCTGGGGGTTTCACATGCACGGAGGTTGGTCCCCGATGCTGTCTCACGCCAATTCTTGAATATATTTATATATATATATATATATATATATATATATATACACACACACATTTTTTTGAAAGCCACAAAGCTTCTCCTCAACCTGGTGATATAATGTCATGGGGGGGGGGGGAAGATTTATCAAAACCAGAGAAAAGTTCCCCAGTTGCCCCTAGCAACCAAACAGATTACGTCTTTTATTAATTTAAAGGCCTTTATAAACATTAAGAAGCAATCCAATTGGTTGCTATGGGCAACTGGTCAACTTTTCCTCTGCACAGGTTTTGATAAATCTCCTCCATGGTGAAGAGAATGGTGACCACAGGTTGAGTACATGTATACGGGTCACATGTGTCTCTTATATTCTCTATAATAGTAGGAGATTTATATTATTGCTTATATTGTCATTTTTTATAAAACTTTAATACCTTACCTTTTTGAAGAGTAGGAGGGAATGTATTGCCCACTATTAGTTGACCGACATGAATTCTCCTCATCCTTTTCTTAAAGGATGCTTCTATGTGATATATCATGTTCTGCAGCAGCTGGGGCATGGTGCTAGAAAATGAGCACTGCGGCAGTGCTGATGAATGGGGAGCAGTACAGGATCCACAAAACATGTTTATTGTTTATTCCCCTTTTGGTACCATACAATACATTGTAGAGATATAGTACACTGCATTATAGAGCTGAACTGGGTGTTGTGTAAACCAGTGTTTCCCAACCAGTTCACCACCAGCTGTTGCAAAACTACAACTCCCAACATTCCTGGACAGCCTTTGGCTGTCCAGGCATGCTGGGAATTGTTGTTTTGCAACAGCTGGAGGCACCCTGGTTAGGAAACACTGGCGTTAAACTGAGTTCCATTATGTAGTTAGTTTACGTACATATATATATATATATGACACATTGTGAAACTGAGCTCTGCTACATCTGACAGATTTGGCTCCTTCTTACCTTCACAAAGCAGCTGTTGAGCGACAAGTTGTGTCTTATGGAGTTTTGCCAGGCTCTTTGGTTTGATCTGTAGTAAGGGAATTTCTTCATGATAAAGTCATATATACCGGACAGGGTAACTTTGCTGTCAGGACTCTGTTGGATGGCCATGGCGATCAGCGCAATGTAACTAAAACACAAACAGACATCAAGTGAATGATATAAAGATGATATAAAGTTTGGTGGTGACTGACCATAGTTATGGATCTACCTAAAGTTATCTGTGGACTGGAATCTGGAACTCCCCAGCTCTGCTGTGGAACTACAACTCCCAGCCCACGGGTTCAGAATTGAGAATCTCTCACTGCATTTTTATATTTTGTATTAATATCCCAGGTGAAGACCACATTGGCATGTAGTATGGTATAACAATAGAATACAAAGTGATAAAATGGAGCAATGTTGAGTGTGTCCTTTGGCATAGGGTTGAGCATGTCAAATGTATTATAAAGAAAAAGTTTATTGGCATGTTCAGTTCTGCAGCATCTAATTTGACATAGAAAAGAAGATGTCATATACATGTCGAATAAAAGAACATGTCGTATACATGTCGTATAAAAGAACATCTGTCCAGTCACCTAACAAAATGGAAGAATATTTACCAGTCAAAAAGTTAAGAAAAACTGCTACTCTTGTGTAAGTGAGACAACAGCATTTTATATGTAAGGAGGGACAATACTGATCATCGCTAAAGATGTAGTAAGATTAGGCAATTGATGGTGAAGTAAAAAAAAAAAAAAAAAAAAATATATATATATATATATATATATATATATGAAAAAGGGGAAGCGGGACAGTACTGCAAAGCAGGGACTTTAAGTCCTGGTTGGGTGCTACGCTTCAACGGGTTCAAACTCCAAAACCCTCCTTCAACAAAGTCCAAACAAGAAGCGGCACTCCGGAATACAAAAAAATAATTGACTTTATTCACCCATTAAGCATGTGCTTCAAGCGTGAATAAAGTCACTTATTTTTTTGTATTCCGGAGTGCCGCTTCTTGTTTGGACTATATATATATATATATATATATATATAAAAGTATTTTAATATATTAAATATGTGCAGATTCTGCTTTAACTATGACAACAATGATTATTATTATTTCTAGATTATTATGTGCATTAAACATGTCAGAAATTTCTGCCACCTTTCTATTCATCTGAAATATCCACATTCAGATTCAGATGCAGCAAATCTGCCATGTGAACACTCACAAAGAATATAAATAATTTGAGAAGTTCCTTTGATTTCTGTAAACTATTATTTTATGATAATTTTTTTTATTTACTCCGAAATTAAAACTTTTTTTAGACATGCTATAGGCCACTATAAATGAATAAATGTCACATATTTTTTCCCTTATTGTATTGTTATTACTAGTAATAATAATAATAATAATAACAACAACAATAATTGCATAAGGATTGTCAAAATTATACGAATAAAAATTATTTTTGATGCTTTATGGATCACTTTGAATTATGATTAAAAAAGTAAATGATTGCAAATAGAAATAACATATTATCAATAATGATAACAATAAGTATTATTAATTTAAATATAATAGTAATAATACTTATTATCATCATTATTATAACATAATATTATATATATATATATATATATATATATATATACATATATATATATATATATATATATATAATTATTTAAGATGCTCTATATAACACTAAAACATTATTATTATTATTATTATTATTATTATTATTAACAGCATTGCCCTTATTATTAGCATTCTCATTTTCATTGTAAACATATCATAAAGTTAGACAGATATTATTTTAGGTGTTGTGTATCCCTGCATATTTTATTACAATATTGTCATTATTACTGCTGCTTTTTTAAAAAGAAAACATGTTAAAATACATACATTTTGAAATAATAATAATATTAATAGTACAAGAGAACTTTTTGAGAGGCCACAATCAAACAACATTTATTGTTTGATGACGTGGAGCAACTTGAAAAAGGGCAACTACTTTCAAAAATATTAGAAAAAAAATTAATAATGAAAAAAAAATTGTATAGATATATCTTACCTATAGGCCGGCCTGGTACACTTCTTTTCCTCATCCGAGCTGCAGGTTGGATACTCATCTCCATCATAGTTAAAGCAATTATATGGGTACTGAGTATGGTCGAACATGGTGCAGGTTCCTGAATATGGATGTAAAGTGGCTTCTGTATTTGTGCAGGGTCCTGTTTGTTTCGGCTCCTGTAAGGGGGGGGGATGAGATGCTCTACTGAGCTGGTCTCCCAATGTACTCCCCTCCCTCTGACTTGAGTACGAGGTTGTTCACTGGAAATTCCTAAACTCCCAGACAGCTAGTCTGTTGGGATATTTTGTTTTGCATCCAATCTGGTTATAGGAGAGGCAGGGAAAATCTTGATTAAATTGGTCGGGTCTATTGTGAACCTTTGAACTCTATGACTTTGAATGCCGCTCTCTGGGTGGTCCTCCTGATGTAGTCACAAAAGATGTTGGTGCTGAGCATAAATACTTTCCCCTCTATATAAGCAAACAAATGTGATCTCTGCCATACGTATATGAAAGACATTTTTATAGACTTTATTAAAGAGATGAAGGTGCTGAGCCACTCTCTGATATCAGAGCATCCTTCGCAGGTACCACGTCAGCTGCAAACAGTCAAAAGCTCAGATGTTTCCTGGCCTGTAATAGATAGCAATTCCATTTCTTTTAATAAGAAGGAAGCAATATTTTTCAAAGGGGCACAGAGCTGTAGATATGAAGGACTACTGTCAAGAAGCGGAGTAAAAGGAAAATAGCTGCGGGCCGCAGAGCTGCCTGTGTGTGGGCTTTGATCTCAAGGATGAATTAAGCTTAATAGCCTTCCGACTCTGTAGCCAAAATTGTAACAATGCGAGGGGACTCGTTCTTCTTTTCCGTATTTATTGGATATATCATGTAAACAGCTTTACCGGACCTGTAAGGACCTAAGATAGGCGAGTGGGAGATGATAAGGCAATGTGTTAACTTTCCGGGATCTGTGCCATCCATCAGCGCAAAGAGAGAGAGAGCGAGACCTAGGGACTTGTTTTACACTGTGATGCTTTTGTATAGTTTTGGAGCTTTTCGGAAGGTCAAATAAGTTCTGTAGATTCGTGTTTGGCAAGACGTGTTTTGCAACCGGCATGCAGCACACAGTGGAAGGCATGTAGACGCTTGGGTAGGGATCACTTTGTCTAGACAGCTTTCTGATTTACATTACAAAGCGGACATTCATTTAATTATGGCGTGCTGACAATTAAGTGTGGCGGGCTTAAAAATAGGTTGAGGGATTTTTTATTTTTTTTGTTTGTAAGGGATGTTATTGTGGAAAATTTGGAAATTTTTAAAGAAGCACACAGTTTTTTTTCCATATCATGCACCCTCACCATCACAAGTCCTACAGCACTATTTATCTATGTCTTTAATAACTGTATCTGGGTCAGGTGATCACCAGTCTGACACAGAAAATCACAGTGTTTAATGTGTCATAGCAAGTGGTCAGTCATGAGTCTAAGCTAATTTCCTGTGAACTATTTCATGACATCATTAGATCCCTTCCTGCTAGCTCTCAAATATCTTATCTCCCAGCTCTATCTGTATACTGCTGCTGCTATCTCTATGGATCAGCATAAATAGTAGATATACAGAAGGGTGCAAATTGTTCACAACAGGTTGCCTACCCAGTGTGACAGACACACGTTGTGTAGTACATCAGTAAAAATGATTTTGACTATGACAATACAATATAACTATTTCTAAGTAAAGGAACATGCAAATGAAATTTATACCATGTAATACAATAGCTCCCGGTATCATCTAAGCAGTGGTAAGGGTATGCTGGGAGTTGTTGTTTCACCCATCATCACAGCAGAACTTAGACATGACTGCAGCACTGATGGGACACAGTCAGATATAATACACAGGGATATGAGTGACTCACAGGTGACGTCTTCCTGTTTTTTCTCCATCTGGTCTAGACTGCCATTAATGTTTCAAGCTAAAACCTCTCTCAGAATATGATGCTGACATAATTGGTTCCTCACATTGTCAGCAGACTCTCATTCTCTATATCAGTGTTTCCCAAGCAGGGTGCCTCCAGATGTTGCAAAACTACAACTCCCAGAATGCCTGGACAGCCAAAGGCTGTCCAGGCATTCTGGGAGTTGTAGTTTTGCAACACCTGGAGGCACCCTGGTTGGGAAACAGTGCTCTATATGAAGACAATAATTTGTATAACCCTGCCAGATACTGCACCCTGTGCATATAACCCTGTCAGACACTGGACTCTGAATATAATACTGCCACACACTGTACACTCTGAATATAATACTGCCACATACTGTACACTCTGAATATTACTCTGCTACACACTGTGCCCTCTGAATACATAAATGCCACATAGTGTAGCTTATAGAACCATTCCACCCCAGCATTATTTTACAATATACACCTTATCTCTGAAATTTAAAACACACTGTGCCTCATAAATTAACTATACACTGTGCTCACGTGAAAATGACACATGGGGGTTAGAGGGGTGCTGTAGGGGCTACAGAGGCACATTGGGGCTAGATGGGGTACTGTAGGGGTTACAGAGGTATATGGAAGTTAGATGGGTGCTGTAGAGTAGACAGAGGCACTTGGCAGTTAGAAGGGTGCTGTAAGGGCTACATAGACACATGGCGGGGTGCTGTATGGGTTACAGGTGCATATACAGAGGTTATCCTGCACTGAACTCTGCTATATTCTACTACAACCATGTAGACTGTTAACTACAATGCACTTTGCTATACATAATCATACTCAAAGTGCATTGCGCTCTACATTGTTGTAGTTGAGTTCAATGCAGTATATAACATTGTGTACATGGGGATAATAGAGTATAGCAGAGGGCAGAGCAGTATAGAAGAGTGCTATGAAATAAAATACTTTACATGGGTATAAATAATAATATATAGTGCAGTGTTTAATCTGTAGAATCTAATATATCATATTTTGGTTACTTTGGGCACCTAGTGTATGTAAAAACCCTCTATGTATGTAGTTTGTAACCATTTATATTGTGTCTCGTCTCTCACACTCATGACCCCCTGTATCCTCTTTCCTTACATCCATCACCTCACAGTCCTGTATCTTCAACTCTGACACTCATCACCTGACAGCCCTTACACTCACCTCCCCACAGTCTTGTATCTCATCCCTCAAACTCATCCCCATGACAGCCCTTACACTCACCTCCCCACAGTCCTGTATCCTCATCACTCACACTCATCCCCTGACATCCCTTACACTCATCTCCTCACAGTCTTGTATCTCATCCCTCACACTCATCCCCATGACAGCCCTTACACTCATCTCCTCACAGTCCTGTATCCTCATCACTCACACTCATCTCTCCACAGTCCTGTATCCTCATCCCTCACACTCATCTCCCCACAGTCCTGTATCCTCATCCCTCACACTCATCTCTCCAAAGTCCTGTATCCTCATCCCTCACACTCATCACCCCACAGTCCAGTACTCTCATCTCCCATCACCTCACACTCCTGTATCCTCCTCCCTCACGCTCATTTCCACACAGTCCTTTATCCTCTTCCCTCACACTTATCTCTGCACAGTCCTGTATCCTTTTTCCTCACCACCTCACAGTCCTGTATCCTTTTTCCTCACCACCTCACAGTCCTGTATCCCCATCCCTCACACTCATCTCCCCACAGTCCTGTATCCTGATCCCTCATCACCTCACATCCCTTACACTCATCTCACCACAGTCCTGTATCCTCATCCCTCATCACCTCACAGTCCTGTATCCTCATCCCTCACACCCATCTCCCCACAGTCCTGTATCCTCATCACTCACACTCATCTCTCCACAGTCCTGTATCCCCATCCCTCACACTCATCCCTCACACTCATCTCCCCACAGTCCTGTATCCTGATCCCTCATCACCTCACATCCCTTACACTCATCTCACCACAGTCCTGTATCCTCATCCCTCATCACCTCACAGTCCTGTATCCTCATCCCTCACACCCATCTCCCCACAGTCCTATATCCTCATCACTCACACTCATCTCTCCACAGTCTTGTATCCTCATCCCTCACACTAATCACTTCACAGTCCTTTATCCTCATCCCTCACACTCATCTCTCCACTGTCCTGTCTCCGCATTCATTACACTAATTTCCCCACAGTCTTGTTTCCTCATCCCTCACACTCATCTCCCCATAGTCCTGTATCCTCATCACTCACACACATCCCCCACAGTCCTGTATCCTCATCCCTCACACTCATCACCTCACAGTCCTGTATCCTCATCCCTGACACCCATCACCTCACAGTCCTGTATCCTCATCCCTCACACTTATCTTCCCACAGTCCTGTATCTTCTTCCTTCATCAGCTCACAGCCCTGTATCCTCATCACTCACACTCATTAGTCATCACCTCACAGTCCAATATCCTCATCCCTCACACTCATCTCCCCACAGTCCTGTTTCCTCATCACTCACACTCATTATCTCACAGCCCTGTATCCTCATCACTCACACTCATCAGTCATCACCTCACAGTCCTATATCCTAGTCCCTCACACTCATCTCCTCACAGTCCTGTATCCTCATCCCTGACACTCATCAACTCACAGTCCTGTAGCCTCATCATTCACACTCATCTCCCCATAGTCCTGTATCCTCATCCCTCATACTCATCTCTCCACAGTCCTGTATCCTCATCCCTCACACTTATCTTCCCACAGTCCTGTATCTTCTTCCTTCATCACCTCACAGTCCTGTATCCTCATCCTCACACTCATCTCCCCACAGCCCTGTATCCTCATCACTCACACTCATCAGTCATCACCTCACAGTCCTGTATCCTCATCACTCACACTCATCACCCCAGTCCTATATCCTCATCCCTCACACATCTCCCCACAGTCCTGTATCCTCATCACTCACACTCATCACCCCAGTCCTATATCCTCATCCCTCACACTCATCTCCCCACAGTCCTGTATCCTCATCACTCACACTCATCACCCCAGTCCTATATCCTCATCCCTCACACTCATCTCCCCACAGTCCTGTATCCTCATCACTCACACTCATCACCCCAGTCCTATATCCTCATCCCTCACACTCATCTCCCCACAGTCCTGTATCCTCATCCCTCACACTCATCTCCCCACAGTCCTGTATCCTGATCCCTCATCACCTCACATCCCTTACACTCATCTCACCACAGTCCTGTATCCTCATCCCTCATCACCTCACAGTCCTGTATCCTCATCCCTCACACCCATCTCCCCACAGTCCTGTATCCTCATCACTCACACTCATCTCTCCACAGTCCTGTATCCCCATCCCTCACACTCATCCCTCACACTCATCTCCCCACAGTCCTGTATCCTGATCCCTCATCACCTCACATCCCTTACACTCATCTCACCACAGTCCTGTATCCTCATCCCTCATCACCTCACAGTCCTGTATCCTCATCCCTCACACCCATCTCCCCACAGTCCTATATCCTCATCACTCACACTCATCTCTCCACAGTCTTGTATCCTCATCCCTCACACTAATCACTTCACAGTCCTTTATCCTCATCCCTCACACTCATCTCTCCACTGTCCTGTCTCCGCATTCATTACACTAATTTCCCCACAGTCTTGTTTCCTCATCCCTCACACTCATCTCCCCATAGTCCTGTATCCTCATCACTCACACACATCCCCCACAGTCCTGTATCCTCATCCCTCACACTCATCACCTCACAGTCCTGTATCCTCATCCCTGACACCCATCACCTCACAGTCCTGTATCCTCATCCCTCACACTTATCTTCCCACAGTCCTGTATCTTCTTCCTTCATCAGCTCACAGCCCTGTATCCTCATCACTCACACTCATTAGTCATCACCTCACAGTCCAATATCCTCATCCCTCACACTCATCTCCCCACAGTCCTGTTTCCTCATCACTCACACTCATTATCTCACAGCCCTGTATCCTCATCACTCACACTCATCAGTCATCACCTCACAGTCCTATATCCTAGTCCCTCACACTCATCTCCTCACAGTCCTGTATCCTCATCCCTGACACTCATCAACTCACAGTCCTGTAGCCTCATCATTCACACTCATCTCCCCATAGTCCTGTATCCTCATCCCTCATACTCATCTCTCCACAGTCCTGTATCCTCATCCCTCACACTTATCTTCCCACAGTCCTGTATCTTCTTCCTTCATCACCTCACAGTCCTGTATCCTCATCCTCACACTCATCTCCCCACAGCCCTGTATCCTCATCACTCACACTCATCAGTCATCACCTCACAGTCCTGTATCCTCATCACTCACACTCATCACCCCAGTCCTATATCCTCATCCCTCACACATCTCCCCACAGTCCTGTATCCTCATCACTCACACTCATCACCCCAGTCCTATATCCTCATCCCTCACACTCATCTCCCCACAGTCCTGTATCCTCATCACTCACACTCATCACCCCAGTCCTATATCCTCATCCCTCACACTCATCTCCCCACAGTCCTGTATCCTCATCACTCACACTCATCACCCCAGTCCTATATCCTCATCCCTCACACTCATCTCCCCACAGTCCTGTATCCTCATCCCTCACACTCATCTCCCCACAGTCCTGTATCCTCATCACTCACACTCATCTCCCCACAGTCCTGTATCCTCATCACTCACACTCATCTCCCCACAGTCCTGTATCTTCATCACTCACACTCATCACCTCATAGTCCTGTAGCCCCATCATTCCCGCTCATCTCCCCACAGTCCTATATCCTCATCCCTCACACTTATCTCCCCACAGTCCTATATCCTCATCCCTCACACTCATCTCCCCACAGTCCTGTTTCCTCATCACTCACACTCATCCTCCCACAGTCCTGTATTCTCATCCCTCACACTCATTTCTCCCAGTCTCCAAAGAGACCATAAGTATTGGGCGGCCCCTGAACTACAGAGGTCATACAGTCTATTATGTTTGTCACAGTCATCACAGTAATCAAGGTCAATTTGGCTTTATAGAAGTCACGGCTCTGATACTGCAAAACAGCTCTTACAGAAGTCAGCGGGATTTACCCATTTTATCTCATTTTATAGGAAGCTGTTTTATAATTATACAAGGGTATAAATACAGTGTAATCTAAGTCAAGACGAAATCTAATTATAGCTTAGAGCATTGAATGCATTTTCTTGAGTCTATAACCAACAGCGAGATTTGCTCTGAAAAATGTAAAACACTTACAATGTAGCAGAAGTATATACTGTACAGAGAGACAGATAGCAGAACGTCAATGCCAAATCTTCATCAGGGCCCCTACCTATCTTGTGCTATTGTATTGATAATACATCTACCAACCTCATCTCCTGTAAGGGATATATTGTTTTTACCAATTGGCTCTTGGAGAAGCCACTAACAATCTTAAACTAGTTGTTTAAGATTGTGTCTATTATTGCGACTTAAATAACAATTACACCACATTCTATTAATAATCACTACAGAAATCTAGGAAATTTCACAGGGTTCACTTACTTTTTCTTGTAATAATAGATAAATCGCTTGGTTTACATAATTAAGTCAGATTTAAATGGGATATTTCAGCTCTATATCATGTTCAGAGCTGCAGACATGGTCAGGTAGCTCGCAGGGATATAAAACAGATTTTACCTGTCTCTTAGCTGGTAGCTGTTTGCAAAGTTATAAAATAATGTTTTTTTTCCAAGCTCAAGTGCCATAGAGGTCTTGTTGAGTTGCAGCATGCACACCTCCTTCCTACCCCACCCATCCAAGCAGTGTACAGTTGATGTACAGGACTCAGTGCTGGAAGCTAAACCCTGCAAATCAGTCATGCAAAGAAGGACGATGCCAATGGTCACTCTGGCTAAACTACAAAGATTCTCTTAAAGGGGTACTCCGGTGAAAACCTTTTTTCTTTTAAATCAACTGGTGGCAAGAAGTTAAACATATTTGTAAATTACTTCTATTAAAAAATATTAATCCTTCCAGTACATATTAGCTGCTGAATGCTACAGAGGAAATTTCTTTCTTTTTGGAATACTGATGACATCACGAACACAGTGCTCTCTGCTGACATCTCTGTCCATTTTAGCAACCATGCATAGCAGATGCATAGCAGATGTATGCTAAGGGCAGCATGGTGGCTCAGTGGTTAGCACTGCTGCCTTGCAGTGCTGGGGACTTGGGTTCAAATCCCACTAAGGACAACAATAAATAAAGTGTTGTTATTATTATAATAACATCAGCAGAGAGAACTGTGCTTGTGATGTTATCAGAGAGCATTCCAAAAAGAAAATAATTCCCTCTGTAGTATTCAGCAGCTAATAAGTACAGGAAGGATTAAGATTTTTTAATAGAAGTAATTTACAAATATGTTTAACTTTCTGCCACCAGTTGATTTAAAAGAAAAAAGGTTTTCACCGGAGTACCCCTTTAACCCCTTAACGACGCATATTTACGTCCTGCGCCGGCTCCCGCATCATATCGCGTCGGTCCCGGCGCTAATCAACGGCCAGGACCCGCGGCTAATACCACACATCGCCGATCGCGGCGATGTGCGGTATTAACCCTTTAGAAGCGGCGGTAAAAGCTGACCGCCACTTCTAAAGTGAAACTGAAAGTGACCCGGCTGCTCAGTCGGGCTGTTCGGGACCGCCGCGGTGAAATCGCGGCGTCCCGAACAGCTGACCGGACACCGGGAGGGCCCTTACCTGCCTCCCCGGTGTCCGATCGACGAATGACTGCTCCGTGCCTGAGATCCAGGCAGAAGCAGTCAAGGGCCGATAATGCTGATCACAGGCGTGTTAATACACGCCAGTGATCAGCATAGGAGATCAGTGTGTGCAGTGTTATAGGTCCCTATGGGACCTATAACACTGCAAAAAAAAGTAAAAAAAAAAGTGTTAATAAAGGTCATTTAACCCCTTCCCTAATAAAAGTTTGAATCACCCCCCTTTTCCCATAAAAAAAAATAAAAGTGTAAAAAAAAAATTAAATAAACATATGTGGTATCGCCGCGTGCGTAAATGTCCGAACTATAAAAATATATCATTAATTAAGCCGCACGGTCAATGGCGTACGCGCAAAAAAATTCCAAAGTCCAAAAAAGCGAATTTTGGTCACTTTTTATAACATCAAAAAATGAATAAAAAGTGATCAAAAAGTCCTATCAAAACAAAAATCATACCGATAAAAACTTCAGATCACGGCGCAAAAAATGAGTCCTCATACCGTACGTGGAAAAATAAAAAAGTTATAGGGGTCAGAAGATGACATTTTTAAACGTATAAATTTTCCTGCATGTAGTTATGATTTTTTCCAGAAGTGCGACAAAATCAAACCTATATAAGTAGGGTATCATTTTAACCGTATGGACCTACAGAATAATGATAAGGTGTAATTTTTACTGAAATATGCACTGCGTAGAAACGGAAGCCCCCAAAAGTTACAAAATGGCGTTTTTTTTTTCGATTTTGTCGCACAATGATTTTTTTCTCCGTTTCGCCGTGCATTTTTGGGTAAAATGACTAATTTCACTGCAAAGTAGAATTGGCGACACAAAAAATAAGCCATAATATGGATTTTTAGGTGGAAAATTGAAAGGGTTATGATTTTTAAAAGGTAAGGAGGAAAAAAACGAAAGTGCAAAAACGGAAAAACCCTGAGTCCTTAAGGGGTTAAGATTGAACTTTTAGCCTAGATTCTAAGCTTCATGTCTGGAGGAAACCAGGCACTCATCATCTGCCCAATGCCATTCATACAGTGGAGCATGGTGGTGGTAGCATCATACTGCTAGGGTGTTCTTTAGTGGCTTGGAAGACTGGCTAAACTTGAGGGAAAGCTGAACAGAGCAAAGAGCAGAGATATGAAAACCTGATCTAGAGTGCGCTGGACCTCAGACTGGGCAGAAGGTTCACCTTCCAAGAAGAAAATGAACCTAAGCACACAGCCAAGACAACACAGGAGCAGCTTAGGGACAACTCCTGATGTACAGGACTCAGTGCTGGAGGCCAAACCCTGCACATTAGTCATGCAAAGCAGGAAGGGTGGGGGAGGGAGGAGGCAAGCATGGTTCAGATCAATATGGCCTCTACAACTTATGAGCTTAGCAGAAAAACATAATTTTATTACTTGCACACAACCATAAACTAAGACAAAGGGACAATCTGTTTCATTATTAGCCATTTGCCCATGCTTGCAACTCTGAGTATGATATAGAGCTGACAGATTCACTTTATGCAAGTTCTGCAAGGTCACTTTATGTCTTTGTTGTGCTGCCTGCATCCCGCTGCATGATTGCATTGCATGACTGTGACCTGAAGGTTGCAAGAAATTAATCCAGGATGCATGTAACAATGCAACCACTTTATTATCACTATCATGATGCAAGTCATATGACAAAAGTCGGCATGTATTCATATTTTCATAGCCTTAAATAGAGACCTCTGTAAAACCACAGAAAAGCTTTGTAATATCACTTAGCTCTGCTTTAACTGATTAAACTCAGCTATTCTGCATTCTCTATATATGGTTCATCTTTGCTTTACAAACTCCCACCCACTAAATAGTGGGTACAAATCTCGGTGTTAATTGTTTTTTTTCATTGTTTAGCTGAATTCCCCCCTTCCTTCTGTTACATCTCTGTACAATAAGCAGGTGTAATTGATTAAAGTGACTCAGAATGATTGTAAAGAGCCGTGGTGTTTTCATGCAGATTCGCAAGAACATTTCATCAGACGTGTGCAGTGGGTGGAAAAGATGTGCAGCTGGTTCTTATATTACATTGACTCAACAATGCATTCGAAAAGTATTCAGACTCTTTCACTTTATTTACTTTTTTGTTATGTTGCAAGGTTGTTCTAGTTCAAGTTTTCTCTATCAATCTGCACTCTATAGCTCACTCTATAGCTTATAATGTGAAAACAGAATTTTATAGACATTTTTGAACATTTATTAAAATAAGAAAAAACGGAACTTTTGTATTGACATAAATATTTAGACCGTTTGCTATGACACTTGAAGTTTAGCTCTGGATCCTTCCATTTCTCTTGATCATCTTTGATATGTTTATACACCTTAATCAGAGTCACCTTTATATTCAGCTGATTGGACAGGATTTGGAAAGACACAGCCCTATATATATATATATATATATATATATATATATATATATATATATATATATATATGAGGTCTCACAGCTGACAATGCATATCAGAGCAAACCAAGCCATGAGGCAGAACAAAATGCCTGTAGAGTTCAGAAACATAATTGTGTGCCCACAGATCTAGAGAAGGGGATAAAAAAAATTGCTGCACCACAAGAGAACAGTGGCCTTTATAATAAAAAAAATGGAAGAGATTTGGAACAACCAAGACACAGGGAGAGAAGGGCTTTGGTAAGAGAGATGATAAAAAAAAAAAAAAAAACCTCTGGCTGAAATCGAAAGATTCTCTGGTCTGATGAAACCAAAAGTAAATTTTTTGGCCTCAGTTCTAAGCATCAGGTCTGGAGGAAACCAGGCACTGCTCATCACTTGCCCAGAATCATCTACAGAGTGAAGCATGGTGGTGGCACCTCCATGCTGTGAGGCGTTTTTCAGTGGCTGGGACCCCTGGCGTACCTGAAAACCACAGGGCCCTAGTGCCCCAGACGACCCACTCTCCAACCCTGGATGTCCCCCTTCCCCCTTTTCTCAACCTCAGCTCCACAAAGATATCAGACTACAGCACTGTTGGGACACAGTCTGGAGATTACACAATGATATAAGTGACTCACAGGTGATGTCTCCTCTGTAGTCTTTTTTTTCTTTATCTGGTCCATTCTGCCATGACATCCCTCTGCAGAGTCTAATTCCCAGACATCATTGGCTCCTCACTTTATAAGAAGACCCCATCCTATATGTGAAGACAACAATACAACCCTGTTACATGCTGTACCATCTGAAAATAATACTGCCGCACACTGTACCCTCTGAATATGCACGATGTACCATCAGGCCCCCCATACTGCCCTCATATTGCAGTAGGCCCCCATACTGTCCTCACAAAGTAGTAGGCATCTATACTTCCTCCATATAACAGAATCCATCATCAGGCATCACCTGCTTGATGAAACAGCCTGTCGTGCTGCAAAACGGGTTGTATCTTGGGAAAATAAACTTGTGTTAGCTTTTATCCTTAGTCCAGTCTGTTCATTGCCGTGAGTATCCACCTTTCTCCGAAGCAAATCTATACCATATTCCTTTTCTGTCAGGTGAAAGGACTGCAGAACCACCATCACTTATATGTGCCTTGCCATTTGTGTGTGGGGGGTACACAGCCATTTGTATTAAGCGTATCCCTCACCTCTATTTCATATACTCTCTCACATTGACTATGCTATGGAGTGCTTCTCCCTTTTTGCTTTTTTTTACATTTTCTCATATAACAGAAGACCACCATAATTTATAGTAAAAATGGTAGGTTGGCTCCTCACCAGATAAGGTTACTCTCAGAGCAAAACACCTTGTAGCGCATATATGATCAGGAAGGTCAGCAGCCTCACAGTCCCTCTGGTTTGGTCAGACATCCACTGTTAGAAGTATGATCAGGAACAGTGTGAGAATTACACTTAAAACGGGGACATCTATGAAGGTGCTTCTCCAAGAAACAGATGGTGGACCAATTCATATTGATATTAAAATCAACTTTATTTCATAAGGTACTGTGCACTCTAGCTTTTCTGAACTGGGCTCTTCATCAGGCATGAAATGATTATAAATGCCATTACAAAAGAGTGGTTCCAGGTCACTAGTGAGTGTGACTGAACTGAAAAAAAACAAACAATAAGTAATAACACCAAAAAATAAATACAACGTCAAAAATATAAACATTAGGTAGTTTTGTTGCATGGATAAAATATAAGGTAGATCCATAGCTAAATACAATAATAAACTTCATGACCATCATAAATAAATAAGATGATCACCTCAACCTATGTCAATTGCGTTGGTGCACACAAATGAACTGTCATGACCAACTGGGGGGACAGGGAGAGTGAGCCCTAAACTGACCCTATGAACACCCTCCCTGCCTACTTGCCCATCCATCCTAAGCAATGGATCAACAACTTGGAGCAACAGTGGCTTAACCCCGGACCAAGGACGTACCGGTACGTCCTTGGTCCTGCTTTCCTGATATAACGCGGGGTTACACAGTAACCCCGCGTCATATCACGGCGGGCCCGGCGTCATAGTGAAGCCGGGACCCGCCTCTAATAGCGTGCTGCGCCGATCGCGGTGCCGTGCGCTATTAACCCTTTAGCCGCGCGCTCAGAGCTGAGCCGCCCGGCTAAAAGCGAAACCGAAAGTGGCCGGCTAGCTCAGACGGGCTGTTCGGGATAGCCGCGGCTAATCACGGCATCCCGAACAGCTGACAGGACAGCGGGAGGGCCCCTACCTGCCTCCTCGCTGTCCGATCGCCGAATGACTGCTCAGTGCCTGAGATCCAGGCATGAGCAGAATCGTTGATCACTGGTTTCTTATGAGAAACCAGTGATCAATGATGAAGATCAGTGTGTGCAGTGTTATAGGTCCCTATGGGATCTATAACACTGCAAAAAAAAGTGAAAAAAAAAGTGAATAAAGATGATTTAACTCCTCCCCTATTAAAAGTTTGAATCACCCCCCTTTTCCAATAAATAAAAAAACACAGTGTAAATAAAAATAAACATATATGGTATCACCGCATGCGGAAATGTCCGAATTATAAAAATATGTCATCAATTAAACCGCTCGGTCAATGGCGTGCGTGCAAAAAAATTCAATCAATAAGTCCTATCAATGCAAAAATGGTACCGTTAAAAACTGCAGATCACGGCGCAAAACATGAGCCCTCATACCGCCCCATACACGGAAAAATAAAAAAGTTATAGGGGTCAGAAGATGACAATTTTAAACGTATAAATTTTCCTGCATGTAGTTATGATTTTTTCCAGAAGTCCGACAAAATCAAACCTATATAATTAGGGTATCATTTTAATCGTATGGACCTACAGAATAAAGATAAGGTGTCATTTTTACCGAAAAATTTACTACCTAGAAACGGAAGCCCCCAAAAGTTACAAAACGGCGTTTTTTTTTCAATTTTGTCGCACAATGATTTTTTTTTCCGTTTCACCGTAGATTTTTGGGCAAAATGACTGACGTCATTACAAAGTAGAATTGGTGGCGCAAAAAATAAGCCATCATATGGATTTTTGGTGCAAAATTGAAAGAGTTATGATTTCTTAAAGGCAAGGAGCAAAAAACGAAAATGCAAAAACGGAAAAACCCCCGGTCCTTAAGGGGTTAAAAACAAATAATATACATAGTCATTCACAGGCCAGAAACAGAAACGGAAAACAACCAGACAAACTGATCAGGAACATAGGACACTGTTCACAGACAGATACAAGTACAAAGTACAAAAATTGGATCAACCAAACAGGATATAAATATAGAACACTGTTCACACTGGAGACAGATAACTAACAAACAGATTAGGTCCAGAACACAAGACTGGGAAACAGATGAGTCAGCATTGACTCCAAGAACAAACAGGAATAAAAACTTAATCCCCCAGAAAAACCTCCAGAAAACATGGGAATGTCTTGATACTAGAACTCAATCTCCCGGAGTCCACCATGGAACACGGAGATATCTTGTATTTAAACTCAATTCCCTGGAGTCCCAAAAAAAGGTCACAGGATGTCTTGTTACAAAAACTCAGAAAACGGATACAAGAAGACTCAGTGTAAACAGCGACATAGCAGAATGGACATACCAATTCTAAAACCGACTAATAAAACACAGACTACTATCTACAATAAAAGACTATTTAGCCATGGCTAAAAACTCAAATCATATCACAAGATAAATACAAGGTAAATGCTCAAGCATAGTCAGAGTATTGCACAAACAAATAAAGTGTATTGCACTAAATAACCAGCAACTAGAATGCAGACTGAGCTGGAGTTATATAGCCACACCCGCCTTGCACATGGGTGAAAGGATTAACTCTTCCACGCCTGGAAAAGAAAGCACAGAAAACAGATGCATAGTGCATGAAAAACAAGGTCTGAACAGGGCCTAAAGCGGAAAAATGCAAAAACAAATAAACGGACATTACATAAACAGTTTATTTGCATGCGCCAACAAAATTGCCATAGGCTGAGGTAATTTTCATTTTGAATCTACCTTCTATTTTATCCATGCCATGAATCTACCTTATATTTTATCCATGCCATGAATCTGCCTTATATTTTATCCATGCCATGAATGTACCTTATATTTTATCCATCCCATGAATCTACCTTATATTTTATCCATGCCATGAATCTACCTTCTATTTTATCCATCCCATGAATCTACCTTATATTTTATCCATGCCATGAATCTACCTTATATATTTTATCCATTCCAAGAATCTACCTTGTATTTTATCCATTCCATGAATCTACCTTGTATTTTATCCCTGTTATGAATCTACCTTTTATTCTTATGTTGTATTTTTTTTTTTGTTACTTACTGTCCCTGTTTATTGTGTGATTCTCACACTGTTTCTGCTCATTTACCCCTGCATGATATTGACATAGTACTGGATCTGTGAGAGATCATCATATACAATGGATAGGATCTCTCTCCATATAAAATGTTATTGTGCAGTGTTACTAATGCTCTAGTGACTAAGGTGTATTCACTGTAAAAGCAAAAAAAAAAACATTTAAGGGTATGTTAACACTGAGAATTTCCACTGTACCATTTCCGGGCAGAGATTCTCAGTGCAGCAGGTACCATCAGCGTTATGATCACACAGACCTGTACCATCAACACTGATGGCAATGCAGTCCACATTGAATTCTGCTGAAAGAATGAACATGTTCATTATTTTGGCAGAAATTCTGCAGTAGCAATTCAGCAGCAGAATCCCATTGACAGCAATAGAAGGCTGTTGCAAAGCGGATTGGCCTTAACCCTGCCAGTTACTTAGAGAAGAACCACTTCCAGTACTAAGCCAAGTAGAAAAGTATGTAGAAAAGATATGACAGCTCCTTGTCCCTTGTGTATTCCGGATCCCAGCTGGATCGGAGCTGAATCTCATTCATTTAAATGCACCGACTGGATTCAGATAGTGACTACAGTTGGCTCATATTTGGCCCGTATCCAGTTTTGTGGTCGGACTGAAAACCGTGGTATGCTACCGTTTGTAGTCTGGCCACAAAACTGGATTTGGGGCAAAAATGATCAGACTGGAGTAACTATCTGACTCTGGTCGGCGCATTTATAAGAATGAGATTTGGCGCTGATCCAGCTGGGATACCGGAGTGCCCGGTTTTGAAATTATTACAGGGGGGAGAAAACTATATAAGTGCTAATAAAACATAGCTTTTAATAAATCGTATAAAACACACTGATTAAACAAAGTGATGTATAGATAAGTGACAAGGCAATTGTCAGCCCTGTGACTTAAAGATAGACACTAACAAGGCTGTTAAAATTGCATGTAAAGGGATTGCCCCACAGATGCAAAAGCCAAATTTAATTGTATGCTGCTATTAGATGATTAGATAGAGCTACTAGCTATGCCCAACGCGTTTCAGCACATTGTTACATGTGACCTCATCAGGGGCTAACTGGCATAAAACAATACAGTCATTGCATATGATAATTAATATCGGGGTAACTAGATACATTAGCAACCCCTACAAAGAGCGTGCTGGATGTAATGCACAATTACTCTGTACAGCATATAGATGACAGGACCCGGACGCAACCTGCAAGGAAGCACATAAAGACAATGGTCCTCAGTAAACATATCGTTACCATAAAGAATAGGGTACCTGTAAAGCAAAAAAAGATAGTTACTCACGGTTATGGCGTCTATCTGGGATAAATCCTAACGATGTGTGTGTAACCCGCAGTGGCGGGGAGCCTAGCATCCAAGCCGGCTGCTAATACACATGTCAGAGAAGAGCGGCGTCTGACGACTTATCTGCTTCCGGTCTGGGTGGGCGTGGCCCGGCTAACAACGCCGTCTCCATGCCAGAGTTGCTATTGGTTATTTCTATCCGCGATCTCTCTCTGTGAAATTCTTGGTCTCTGATTCCTAGCCTGTTTACTCCTAATTATAAAAATTAAAATTTAATAATTTAATTCTATTGGTACTATCTGGATGTGCTATTCTATGTACTGTTCCCCTATTATACATTAATTAATGTCTAATATCTGACTCAGTATATATAAGTGTCTGGCTAGGTCCTCGCCTACTCTAATCTATATATCCAGTGTGTATTTTTGGGCTGCCATAGAAGCTAATTTCTTCACTTGTCTAACCATTGGACATTGTAACTGGCTTACCTTCGGGTTGGATGGGGTTAATTATACCTGTGCTACCGCCCCACGAGATCAGCGGGACGGATGACGCGCTCTCCAGTGTTTGGCGCTGGCATGGAGACGGCGTTGTTAGCCGGGCCACGCCCACCCAGACCGGAAGCAGATAAGTCGTCAGACGCCGCTCTTCTCTGACATGTGTGTTAGCAGCCGGCTTGGATGCTAGGCTCCCCGCCACTGCGGGTTACACACACATCGTTAGGATTTATCCCAGATAGACGCCATAACCGTGAGTAACTATCTTTTTTTGCTTTACAGGTACCCTATTCTTTATGGTAACGATATGTTTACTGAGGACCATTGTCTTTATGTGCTTCCTTGCAGGTTGCGTCCGGGTCCTGTCATCTATATGCTGTACAGAGTAATTGTGCATTACATCCAGCCAGAAATTACCCAGCCAGATCAAGTAGCCAGATGTGGTGTGAATGCACCCTAACTCACTCTCTCCCACATGTAAATAAATAACTACGTTAATGCTCAGCGTCAGTGCTACTCCTCCCACACTCCCAGATGGACAGCACCACGCAGCAGTGTACGTAGCCTCAGCCCTTCTCCCATACAGAGCACAGGTCAGGAATACTGTTAATTAACCCCCCAGGTGCTGGTGAGTAGTTTCTCCTTGCAGCAGCACTGCTAATCCCGGCTCCGCAAGCGAACTGTGCAGAGCCGGGAAGTTCAATTCAAAAGCGCTACATGCTCCAGGGTGGTTGGGAGATATGGTAGTGGTAGGGGGGCTCTGCTAACCAGGGGTTGCTGGTTTCTTTTCTTTTCTTTCCTTTTTAAAAAATTTTTTTTTGCTTTTTCGTCTAAAAGTTTTGCCCGTTATTGTAGCTCAGTTTCATGTATAAAAACAGAAGTGAAAAGTTTGGTATATGTTTGATATGGGAAAATTAGATTGTGAGGCTGGCGGGATAGGGACTGACATAAATTCTGATAGTCCCTGAACAGTACTGTTTTGTTTGCGCTTGATGAGCAATGGGAGATACAGTAATAAATATTCTGGGTTCAGTTGATGCAGATAAGGCTATGATGATATCTGTGTCAGAGAATTTACTGTGGATCCCATTATATTTAACAAAGAGAATAGCACAGTCTGCAGTGATTTTCTTACTGTGAAACTCGCACTAGGACAGACCCCATTATAAGTCAATGGGATCCTTTGTGGAAGCTACAGTCCTGCTTTGTGGTGTTTGTTTATAATAGAATTCATAAAACAAATGTGAACAGAGACTTACATAACAACATTAAATACCTGATTTATCACTATGCATAAACATTTGTTGTCTTAATCCTGGGCTGTAATTTTTCTTCAATAGATACATTTATCATTTCTATTAAAGGGGTTGTAAGGTTTTTAGAACACCATATTCAATAATTCAGGTTTAGGAATTAATATAGGCAAATAACCAGTTTAGGACCCTAATCTGTTATCCAACATCTACATGAAATTGAAATGATGAAATTATGAGGTACTTAGCTTGCGAATTTGGCGGCCAAATAGCGTGGACCGTCCCACCACGGTAAGGTGACCTCATTCTGGGACGGACCCTACACTATGAATATGCCTCTGTATGAACAGTTCAACAGGCATTGCAAGGTCTGAAACATCCAAGGCACATTATATACACCTGATAGAGGCGGGTGGGGTGCAGGAGCCAACATGGAAGTAGCCACTCCCCCGTATGTGTAATACAACCAAAGAATAAGTTGGCCAGCACTATTGATCCAAACTATTGTATAGACCTGGCTCACAGGTGCAAACTGCTGGGCTAAATATACAGCAACAAGAGAATACAGCAGCCACTGCTAGCACAAAGATATAAAGTATCTCATAATTTCATAGTTTCATATTTTAATTTATTGCACTACAGCTGTATAGCTTTTCATGTTCTATCTATATACTCATGTTTTATCTATATACTCATGTTTTATCTATATCTTTGTGCTAGCAGTGTACTGCTGTATTCTCTTGTTGCTGTATATTTAGCCCAGCAGCTTGCACCTGTGAGCCAGGTCTATACAATAGTTTGGAATCAAATAGTGCTGGGCAACTTATTCTTTGGTTGTATTACACATACGGGGGAGTGGCTACCTCCATGTTGGCTCCTGCACCCCACCCAACTCTATCAGGTGTATATAAGGTGCCTTGGATGTTTCAGACCTGTCAATGCCTGTTGAACTGTTCATACAGAGGCATATTCATAGTGTAGGGTCCGTCCCAGAATGAGGTCCCCTTACCGTGGTGGGACGGTCAACGCTATTTGGCTGCTAAATTCGCAAGATAAGTACCTCATAATTTCATATTTTCATTTATTGCACTACAGCTGTATAGCTTTTCATGTTCTATCTATCTATCTATCTATCTATCTATATATATATATATATATATATATATATATATATATATGCAATCTCACTTGAATGCGATCTCATATGAGCCCCAACCTGTTTCCAAACAATGACCAATTCCATCAGAAATGTATCCAAATCTCTAATAAATATGCTTTTGACGTGATGTTATTGAACATGGAGTTTTTACAGCTTGAGATCAAGAAAACACGTTCAAAGTGCCTTGAGGTTGAAGAGCAGCTAAAATCTCTCTTAAACCCATAAGAATATCAAGATTCCAAAGAGAAATTAGCAGCCCGACTCCTGAAAACCCAAATACATCCTCGCACTGGAAACCCAAATACATCAGTCCCTAGAATGGATGGTTTCCTTTCTACAGCATTGGATAGCGATTCATTGGATGCATCTCTTCAACAAGCTTTTTTATCCAAAGGCCCCCACATAAGAAACAACGGCGAGGGGGAAGAAAACATCACAAGAGGCATTCAGACTCGGCAGAAGACCCACTAAAAACCTCCAAGGGGTCGAGCGAGGAGAGAACACAAGTGGTAAATATCAGTTCAGTTAATCTTTCTGATATAGAAATGAAAGTACTGGAAAAGGGACTGCCACCTGGACTGTGCCACCTGGACGTGTATATGGCATTGATTTTAGGAACCGGGAGATGTAAAAAGATGCTTGGTACTACTATTCCTATCAGTTTAATCCCTGTTATGTGCCTTTTTTTTGGGGTTTGGTTTTAGAAGCCACAGTGCAGCACCAGAGGCCAGAAAAATTAGGCATGTACACATGGCTGAAAATTTAGATATTGTTGCAGTCGCTGCTTTAGCAGGGGCCAGAAAAATTGATGTTTGTTTCCCAGGCAGAAAGTGCCCAAAAACATGACGGCTTGAACCCTAGTTCAAAAAAATGCTTGGTCGGACCTCCTACTTCATATTTTGGGCACTACGCGTGCAATGTAATGTGCCACCAGATAGGAATAGTAGTACTTAACACACCACTCCTATCAGTTTAATCCCTGTTATGTGCCTTTTTTTTGGTTTGGTTTTAGAAGCCACAGTGCAGCACCAGAGGCCAGAAAAATTAGGCATTTACACATGACTGAAAAATTAGGTATTGTTGCAGCCGCTGCTGTAGCAGCTGTAGCAGCGGCCATAAAAATTGATGTTTGTTTCCCAGGCAGAAAGTGCCCTAAAATATTGCGACTTGAACCTTAGTTTGTGGCGGATAAGTCACGCAAGTCATCCGGCATTCAGAGGTAAAAAATACAGCAGCGTGTGGACCATTTTTGGCCCAAGGCAGCTCATCTCATCAGGCTTTTTTATAATCTAATGTATCGTCCACTGTCAGTCCCTTCGGGATCCATTTTAATAAATGTGAGGTAATTTAGACTTTTTTGATCTAAGCGACTTCTCTTCTCAGTGACAATACCTCCTGCTGCACTGAAGGTCCTTTCTGACAGGACACTTGAAGCGGGGCAGGCAAGAAGTTGTATCGCAAATTGGGATAGCTCAGGCCACAGGTCAAGCCTGCACACCCAGTAGTCAAGGGGTTCATCGCTCCTCAGAGTGTCGATATCTGCGGTTAAGGCGAGGTAGTCGAGTCGTTCTCTCAGGGTGGACCCCGAAGGGCTGTGGCGATGCGTAAGACTTAAAAAGCTCTGCATGTCCTCCATCAACAACACGTCTGTAAAGCGTCCTGTCCTTGCCGTCGTGGTCGTGGGAGGAGGAGGATTACTTTCACCTCTTCCCCTGTTAGATTCCCGTTGGTTACCTAGCAGTTTATTGTTCTTTAACCCTTGAGTCCCCTGCAGTCAGAGTTACCTATGCCTATGTGGCTAGGTAACCTACAGACTGCTTGGACAAACCTTTTACCGGGGTCTTATCACTATACCTTCTCCCACTCTGAAATAACGACACAACAAATAATTAACTGGGCTGGGTGGTGGTCACAGCTCATTTATTTAAATATTTATATTTCAAAAACTGTAATAAATAAAACACTGAATAGCAATAACCGTGAACTCAACAGCTTGCCGAAGTACTGCTTCAGCTGAAGCAGTATGCCCTGCCGTCTCCACAGCGTGCATGAAATGCCTTCGGCACCTAGAAACTCCCATAACGTTATACATCACGCCACAGAAGGAGCCCGTGTACTCCTACATGGAGCTCCGACCCCCACTCAACACAAACAGGGCCTGTTCCACTCCATCTTCAAGGCCAGAAAGGAAGATGTCCAGCCCAATGTCGTTGAGGTGGACACCATCACTAATCATGAACCTCTGGTTATCCCCTTAAAGCTCCATGTTCCTGACCACCACTCCACCCTTGGACCGGACAAACCTCGCCATACGCGAGTTAACTAGGTGGTGCGACCGCTCAATGGCCTCTGCATCCCTAGCACCCTGCCACTTGACCCTCGGGACAATCTTTGACCGGACCAATACCATCTCGGAGAAAAATCCCCCAAGCGGCTCCACATCCGCCTTCATGACGGTGATCAATTCGGGGACCCTAGTGAAACACAGGTCATTGCCATCCGCGTGGACAACCAAAACCACACCAGATCGCAGCCTACCGGAAATATTCACCGCTTCCGAAAGCACTTGAGGCCACCTCATCCCGGGAATTCCCCGCCATTGGGCATCAACCTGATGAAATCCCAGCGATCTCCCTCCCGGATGGCATGCCGCCCGCTGCGCCGCCCGGTGGACATAGGAATGGCCCAAGAACACAACCGTAGCCACCGAAGGATCTGAAAGGAAAAACAGGTTAAAGCAGCAATTCTGGACGCACATAACCAGCATAGCAAGCCGAGCGCCACCGCCCAATACGCTGAATATCAGACATGGACAACCCAGCTCGCAACGCCTCAGTCGCCGCCCCGATCTGAAAGGAATGTGTTCCAAATTCGGAAGGGGGGGGGGGGGCTGCGCTCTGCAGACACCATTTAAATAGCGCTTGGAATTGGTAGCTAGACAAAGACGAACCATCAGAATGGAAGAAAAAATGAACACCCGCCACCCGAACCAACAAATACTCAGCGACTGCCTGCACTGGGCAAGCTGGGCCATCAACCAACTGCTGTCGAATCCAAGCTCCCTGTCCCACCTGATCAGTCTTGCTGCGCCGCCCGGTGGACATAGGAATGGCCCAAGAACACAACTGTAGCCACCGAAGGATCTGAAAGGAAAAACAGGTTAAAGCAGCAATTCTGGATGCACATAACCAGCATAGCAAGCCAAGCGCCACCGCCCAATACGCTGAATATCAGACACGGACAACCCAGCTCGCGACGCCTCAGTCGCCGCCCCAATCTGAAAGGAATGCGTTCCAAATTCGGAAGTGGGGGCCCCCACGCTCTGCAGACACCGTTTAAATAGCCCTTGGAATTGGTAGCGAGACAAAGAAGAACCATCAGAATGGGTGAAAAAATTAACACCCGCCACCCGAACCAACAAATACTCAGCGACTGCCCGTACCTGGGCAAGCTGGGCTATCAACCGACTGCAGTCAAATCCAAGCTCCCTGTCCCACCTGATCAGTCTTAGAACGGCGGATTCGCAGCTGTAAGACCCCATTAGAGCAGACTATATCCTCAAAAAGTAACCCGCCGGGACCCTGCCTCGAAGAAGGAACCAACTCCCCAACCCGCACAGCCCCGAAAAATGCAACACAAAAAGCAGCCGAGTAAAGTGTAGCCTCAAAAACGGAAGAGCAGCAGCTGACCGAAGCCTGCAACAGCGAAACAAGCAAGGGGTATGAAACCGGGCGCCGCAGGTCCTTGCGAACATGGGTCCGCTGCCAACCCTTCAGCGACTGCTGAATCAAAAAACGTTTAGTAACATCTTCCCAACCCAGCAAATGAAAATAAAAACTGACCCCCGACAGCCTGCGCCACGCCACTAGTGCAGAAAAATTTGCAGAGCGCAATGACAGTAAGTAGTCCACCGTGACCTCCAATCTCAAATGCGGACACTCCGCTACATTGCGCCCAGCCACCAACAAACACCACTCATTCCACGCCTTGCCGTGTCCGGGCCATGTGGAGGCCGCCATCGAGGACTCCAGTAGCGGCATCAGTCTCAGGTCACTAGGCCCCAAACCAAAGGCGGGCACGACTGACCCTCCAACTCTGCCGTCGGGCACAACCTCCTGAAGTCCTGGAACTGAAAACGAGACAAAGAATCAGCAATGACGTTATCAACACCCGGGACATGCCTCGCCCGGAACCAAATATTATATTCCAAACATCGAAGCACCTAATGTCTTAAAAGAAACAGCACAGTCAGGGAGGAGGAAGACAGACCGTTAATGCAATGTACCACACTCGAGTTGCCAGTCCAAAAACAAACCCTCTGATTACAAAATTGGCTGCCCCACAATTCCACAGCTACGATGATAGGAAACAACTCCAACAAAGCCAAATTGCAACACCAACCCTTCTACTCCCAATCCGATAACCACGCCTCCGCGCACCACTCACCAGCAAAGAAAGCTCCGAACCCGGCGGACCCCGCAGCATCAGTAATAAGCTGCAGTTCACCACTGCACACCTCCTCCACCTGCCAACCAGTATGACCATAGTAACACCGGAGAAACTCCCGCCAAACCAAAAGATCCGATCTCAGGCAGCGAGAAATACGGATGCGGTGACCAGGGAGGGCAACCCCCCTCGTCGCCAACGACAAATGCCTGGAAAAAACTCTACCCATCGGCATCACACGACAGGCAAAAACTAAGTGACCCAAAAGCACCTGCATCTGCCGGAGGGTAACCTTCTTGGCCTCACAAAAACATTCAACCCACTGCAACATAATCTCCAACTTGGCAGAAGGCAAACGAAACTCCATAGCCACGGAGTCTATTTCAATGCCCGAAAATGACATGACAGTAGCCGGCCCTTCAGCTTTGTCCGCAGACAGCGGCACACCAAAACGCTGGATCAGAAAACAAAAAGTGTCCAACAAAAGACTACACCTAGAAGAACCTGCAGGGGCAACAAACAAAAAATCGTCCAAATAGTGAATCACCGAGGAGCAGCCTGTCTCAAAATGCACCACCCACTCCAAGAATGTGCTAAACATCTCAAAGTAGTGGCACGAAATCGAACAACCCATGGGCAAACACACATCATAATAGAAATCACCATCTACACGGCACCCCAACAAATGAAATCACTACGGGTGCACCGGCAGCAAACGAAAAGCCGATTCAATATCGGACTTCGCCATCAAGGCCGAAGGCCCCATGCCACGCACCAGGGCCACTGTCCGATCAAAAGACACATAGAAAACTGAGGAGTCCTCCTTCGGAATCCCGTCATTGACAGAAGTGCCTTTAGGATAAGACAGATGATGGATGAGCCAAAATTTTCCGACCTCCTTCTTAAGCACCACCCCTAACGGGGAAACCCTAAACACAGCAAGGGGGGGGGGCAACTAAAGGGGCCCATGAAGCGCTCCAAAGCCACCTCTTTTCCAATCTTATCCCTCAAGACATCCGGATTGTTATGATTCGGCTAGCTGGATGTGGATCCTCTGTGTCAGCGAGGGATTGGCGTGGACCGTGTCGGTGGACCAGTTCTAGGTTGCTACTGGTTTTCACCAGAGCCCACCTCAAAGCGGGATGGTCTTGCTGCGGCGGTAGCAACCAGGTCGTATCCACCGGCAACGGCTCAACCTCGCTGACTGCTGAGAAGGCGTGGGGCAGAAGGACTAGGCAGAGGCAAGGTCAGACGTAGCAGAAGGTCGGGGGCAGGCGGCAAGGTTCGTAGTCAATAGCAATAGCAGAAGGTCTGCAACACAGGCTTTGGACAACACTAAACGCTTTCTCTGGCACAAGGCAACAAGATCCGGCAAGGAAGGGGAAGTGAGGTTATATGGACAGGGAGCAGGTGGAAGCTAATTGGACTGATTGGGCCAGGCACCAATCACTGGTGCACTGGCCCTTTAAATCTTAGAGAGCTGGCGCGCGCGCCCTAGAGAGCGGAGCTGCGCGTGCCAGAACATGACAGCCGGGGACCAGGACGGGTAAGTGGCTTGGGATGTCAGTGCAGCGCTCCCGGTCAGCGAGTCTGACCGGGGCGCTGCAGAGAGGAGAACGCCGTGAGCGCTCCGGGGAGGAGCAGGGACCCGGAGCACTCGGCGTAACACGGATGTTCCCTGGCAGATTTCAAATTATCAGGAAAATCCCAAACAGCGGGACCCAAAACAAAAGGGATAAAAAACCTGTCAGTACAACCTTCCCTTAAAACTCGAGCACACTCCCTATTGGGGTACCGCTCTAACCACGGGGACATCGCGGACACGCTCACCGTCGTACTTCCTCAGTCGCAGCTGCGGGGTGCCCCGGGTGCTTAGGGGCCCGTGGACAACACGCTGCAGCGTGACCACCTCCGCAAGCAGAACACTCGTGCTTGTATTTACACAGGTTGAGAAACTTACAGTGTCCCTCATTAAACAGCCAGCAGGCGCCGGGTCGCCACACGGCCACTGACCCCGAGGTCCCAGCTGGACCAGCGGCCCCGGACTGAAAGGGGGACCCCTTCTGGGCCATCATCAATCGCAACCATACATCGGTCGCCTTCACACCCCAACCAACCTCCGGGGTCAAAGCCAGGCGGCGACAAAATTCTTCGTCATAACGCCACCAGGCCATCCCCCCATGCGACTTGCGCATTGTACACTGAGTCCATATAAATAAAAAGCTCCGAACAACGTTCGGGATGCTTCTCACCCATAATGCAACCCAACACAGAAAAAGCCTGCACCCAATTCCCCATTGTCTTAGCTACCTTAGGCCTAGTGGGAAACAATTTTTCGAGCTGAGGCCTTCGTTCCTTATCGATGGTATGTTGATCCACCGACACTAAAGACCACACATCTACATGCTGGTTCCCCCAAATCTTTTCTTTCACAGCCAGCTCAACATGGGACCCCAGGGGACTAACACCACAAAAGAACAACTCCTTATGCACCCCTGCCCTCGCCGGGGAAACCTTTCTAACCGCGGGCGCAGGACCACCCTACGAACCCTCCAACTTAGCCAAGACCGCTTTAAGGGTAGGCAACAGTTCAGAACCCGCATTACCCCAAACCCCAGCAAAGTTAAACTCACCCATCTGCGCAAGAACTACTGGCAGAGTCGAGGTAGGTCCGCTCTGCGGCATTGGAACTGGGTCCACACACCCCACAAGCGCAGGCACAGCTACAGCGGTAGGTTGATTCCCCCCCCCCCCACGGGACCTGGACCTGTGCCTCCGGCCCGACCGCCTGTGGGACCTCCTGTCCGGGCTGATAGAGCTCCAGGAACTCTCCCCCGAGGAGGAGGGCGCATGCCAGTGGGAGGAACGGCACCTATGGGACCTAGCCCTGCTCCCGGACTCCCAGCGACAATGTCTCCGACACCCATGGTGAGACACGCTGGTTCTACTCCTGCGGTAGTGGCCAGAACCCCGGGAGGACGATCTAGAATGATGGCCACGAGACCGTCTCACAGACCCAGAAGCATCACGGTCACACGGTGGCTGGCTGACTACAGGTGCAGCGGCAGGCATTAATGGGGGTGAAGGGGGTGGAAGGGGGTTAGGGGCAGAGCTGGGGGCAGAGTGAGGGGTGGCAGCAGACCCTGCCCTCCCCCAACACTCTCCTCAGTCTCGTCAATTAAGGGCTCACTACCCCGGTCTACTGAGCTAGAACAGGAGGGAAGAATGGGGGCACTAAAGGCAGCAATTGCAGAGCTGCATCCTGCAACCCGTAAGCTAACCGGACCCAGTGCAGCAGGAGGGGTGCCAGGCACCTCATCAGCCGATGAGGATGCCTGAGAAATATGGGAAGCCTGTGTGCCCATCACCCGGGGGAGAGAACCGGAGCTACTTGCAGTGAGGCTGTAATCGCAGGGAGCGTGCCGGGAAGTGAAACCCCCAGCAGCCGGAAGGGGCGGAGCCACCGCCCCCAAAACCTCGCAGGAGCTCCACTAACAGCAGAGGCCCAGCCTGCCGTGGACGTGCGCGCCGTGTCCCTGCTGAGGCGGCCGCCGCCGGACAGGTGAGGGGGACGGGACTGCCGGTCAGTGCGCCGACTGCGTGGAGCAGCCGCAGATGCCGGTGGCACAACTATGGGAGCCGGCAGTAAAACTGCCGAAGACACAGCAATAGGGGGGTTAACAGGAGTCGGGGCACGCACTGCAGCAGAGTCCCCGAGCTCAGCTAAGATACGGGGGACAAGGGAGGCATCAGCCAGCACCCGCTCCTGACAACTCACCCAAAACTGTCTGTCAGCCATCCCAGGGGATGCTCTCACCTCAAGATGCTGGAGAACAAGAGGGGGAGCATCCAGGGAGGCAGACACATATATCCTATGGGGTTACCTAGCAGTATATTGTTCTTAACCCTTGAGTCCCCTGCAGTCAGGGTTACCTATGCGGCTAGGTAACCTACACTCAGCACAGTGACTCAGCACTTTCATCAGCTGTTTGGGACACAGAATGCTTCAAGACACAGTTTTCTTCACTACACCAAACCGGGACCTTAAACCGGGACCCCTCACCTATAGCACCCGAATACCATTTCGCTGAGCTAGAGTGTTGCTGCTTCTTCTCTTCTACTGTGGATATCTATTCATCTATCTATCCATCTATCTATCTCTCGTATCTATCTATCTATATATCTATCATCTATCTATCTCTCACATCTATTAGGGATCGCCTGGTTATCGGATTGGCCGATATTATCAGCCAATATTCACAATTTTGTTAGTTATCGGTATCGGCATCTAACCTTGCCGATAATGCGTCTTGCCCGCGACACCTGGGCCCGGAGAACTGTGCTGCTGGCTGATTTTTTGCCCTCAGTGTACAGAGCCCTGCTTGTCCTCAGTGCACAGAGTCCTGCTTGTCCTCAGTGCACAGAGCCCTGCTTGCCCTCAGTGTACAGAGCCCTGCTTGTCCTCAGTGCACAGAGTCCTGCTTGTCCTCAGTGTACAGAGCCCTGCTTGTCCTCAGTGTACAGAACCCTGCTTGTCCTCAGTGTACAGAGCCCTGCTTGTCCTCAGTGTACAGAACCCTGCTTGTCCTCAGTGTACAGGACCCTGCTTGTCCTCAGTGCACAGAGCCCTGCTTGTCCTCAGTGTAAAGAGCCCTGCTTGTCCACAGTGTACAGAACCCTGCTTGTCCTCAGTGTACAGAGCCTTGCTTGTCCTCAGTGTACAGAGCCCTGCTTGTCTTCAGTGTATAGAGCCCAGCTTGTCCTTAGTGTACAGAACTCTGCTTGTCCTCAGTGCACAGAGTCCTGCTTGTCCTCAGTGTACAGAACTCTGCTTGTCCTCATTGCACAGAGCCCTGCTTGTCCTCATTGCACAGAGCCCTGCTTGTCCTCAGTGTACAGAGTCCTGCTTGTCCTCAGTGTACATTGCCCTGCTTGTCCTCAGTGCACAGAGCTCTGCTTGTCCTCAGTGTACAGATCCCTGCTTGTCCTCAGTGCAGAGTCCTGCTTGTCCTAGGTGTACAGAGCCCTGCTTGTCCTCAGTGTACATGGCCCTGCTTTAAAATGCCCAAAAATTAAAATGCACAGAATATCAGTATAAGTTATCGGCTATCGGCCTGAAAGTTCACAGGTTATCGGTATTGACTTTAAAAAATCAATATCCGTCGATCCCTAATATCTATCTATCTATATTTCTCATATTTATCTCTCTCATCTATCCATCTATCTCATATCTATCTATCTCTCATATCTATCTATGAAATGACTAAGCTTTATTTATGGAAGAGTTAAATAACATTTCTAAAACAATGCAATTCTCAGTTTGTACTCAAGATGGCGAAATATGATTACAATTCATTGCCCGTACCCCCAAGATAACATAAATCAGGCTTTGGCTTTACGAAATAAGATTGTACCTAAAACAAATGTCGATTATATTTGTTTATCCAGGCACCAAAGAATATTCGGCTATGCATTTGCTAAATGTTTGACCTACCCCTTTAATAGACCAGATTTTTTTAAATATTTTTTTCCATTCTATTTTTGTATTCCCACTTAAAAAGCGCTGTCATCCACTGCATTCAAATACATCTAATGTCTTTATATACCACTGACTTGCTAGTTGTTAGAAATAGGCTTCATTACACGGAAGGGGGAGATTATATTGCTGGCCCGTTTTGTGGATTGGCAATCGCCATTTCTGAGTTAAGCAATGATCCCTGGAATGCTTTTTTGGTCAGTGTCTCGCTGCGTTTTAGAGCTTGTGATATAACATTCATTGTGAATTTCACATTTGTTTTAAAATCCTATGCAGGACATGTTCACTGGTTCAAAAATGAAATATCTTTTTTTGGAGATATGTACTTGTCAATTATGGATGAAGACGCAAGCAGACAGGAGCCCGCTAATGCATTTTTAAGCAAGCCTTTCACTTCTGCTGCTTCATCCCATTAGATTAGATGGCTAGGTGGTTTAGGCTCTACATTTACCCAAGGTGCATAGCTTAATTTCTTTTTTTCTTTTTTTTTTAAATCTAATCTACTTGTCATTAAAAGGCTTATTCCCATGTCGGCCAATTCATCAGTCATGTCTGGAAGACACTCAGAAAAATGTGAGATTATTCTGATTCTACACATCTCTGGGGCACCCACTATACTCTCTACTACTCATATGTGATTATTTCCACTCCTATGCACCACTGCACCATGCTGACCATGACCAGAGTATTGTGATGCCACCTAGTAGTGGAGGGAAGCATTGTAATGGGGACAGGTCAGTAGCACTATGAAGCCTAAAGCTGGGTTCACACAGCCAAAAATGTGAGGAATGTCCATCGGGAAAACATGTGCAGAGATTCCGCACCTTTGAATGATCCAGCGAGTGCTAGGTCCATTCAGAAATGTTTTGTCTCATAGACGGCAGTGCATTTCTGTGCGGAATCAGCAGAAAGAATAGACAAGTCTATTGTTTCTGCGGAATCTGGAATCGGGATTTCCTGCCGCAGAAATTCTGCAGCATGCACAGTACAACAGAATACCATTGAAATGAATGGGGCTCTGCTGCAACGGAATGTCCATGCAGAATATTCCTGCAGAAATCCGCAAAGACATTCTGTTGTGTGAACATAGTCTTAGGCTGTGATAACGCAGAAGAATTTCTGTGCGGAATTCTGCCATAAAATTCAGTTGGGAAATTCCACAAAATTTACTGCACATTAAATTGAATGGGGATACTGCTGTCCCATTCACACGGCAGAATTTCTGCTTTCCGGATCCTGCAAAAACATTGAAGATGTCTTAAAATTATGCAGAATTCCAGGCAGAATCCAATTGAACTCAATGGGGCTTCAAAGTTTGACAGAATTCTGTGTTTTGAGCCCACAGAAATTCTGCCACAATTTTGCTCAAATTCTGCAAAACTGCATAAATTATGCAGCAATTTGAGCAGAATAGCAGAATTTTTCGTCATGTGAACATAGCCTTTGGATGCATTCCAAGTGACCACTCTAGGTTGATGTCCTAAGCCAATTTAGATAATACGTGCATGGAGAAAAATCCCATTGACACATGATTGAGTCAAAATGGTTCTCTGATTTATTGTATAGCATAAATTCAAGATATATCCTTCAGATGGGGGAGTAGTACGTTGTGTAAGCATTCTAATTGGTTAGCAGACTACTTTACGCAAGCGGCGGGGACAGGTGAGTACAACTTCCCATACCAGTGGTTTTCAACCTGCGGACCTCCAGATGATGCAAAACTACAATCCCCAGCATGCCCGAACAGCCAACGGCTGTCCGGGCATGCTGGGTGTTGTAGTTTTGCAACATCTGGAGGTCTGCAGGTTGTAGACCACTGTCCTATACTTTCCATTACACGGATCCCTCAACATATGATGGTTTCAACAAACGATGGTCCATTTGGAACGGATTACCATTGTATGTTGAGGGACCACTGTATTCCGTAGTGCTGTACATAGCTTGTCATCACTCAAATCAGTTGGGGCTCACAATCTAAATTCATGAAGTGTAGGGAAAAAAACAATCAAACACCTTGGTGGAATTTGAACCTAGTTCCCCAGCTCTGCAAGTCAACAGTGCTCACCCCTGATCCTCCATGCTGCACCATTCTGACATTCTTGTGCTTCCCCGTCCTTTTTCTAGAAAACACAAAAACGTGTTTTCGGGCCACAGAAATGTGAGCAGACATCAACCATAAAAATAAAGAATCGTCTGGAAGAGTTTTCTATCACAGGTTCCATAAATTCACAGTCGGAGTGCTCTCATAATGTCATATTAGCATTGATTAAGGCCTGACTGTTGTAAGGTCTTCATCATATTACACCGCGCTGTAAAAGCTTTGCATAATGCTTTAACAATAAAATAATAAATGAATGCACATCCTACAGCACAGCCGCTGGATAATAAATCACAGAGAATCAAATTACTATTACCTGATTCCCAGAAAGAAGTTTAGATAGCATTACCCAGCCTTCGATTTTTACCCCAACCACCCCCGCATCACTACAGATGATTTGGCTTAGGATATAGATTGGGGAGGGTAAATGCCCTTTTCAGCTGCCTCTTATATTGATTGGCATAGAATTATTACTCTTTGACTGAGGCTTTTCCCAGGCATTTCAGTAAAAATCAGTTTGTGTTTTTGAGTTTTCCTCACTCACGTTTCACCTTGTTAAACATTCACCAGTCCACAAGATTTATAGTGAAGATCGAATTGCTTGGGAAGAGAGAAGATTTATACAGCGTGTCTTATTACTGGTTATACTGCTTAAATGGGGATGGTCAACCCTTTATTGTCTGTGCAAGCAGGGCGGCAATCAGAAATTTTGGGGCCACTTACACAGCTCAAGGCCGGGCCCCCTCCACTAACAGAGCCTTCCTGCTGTCTTACCCATCTTCTATAAAAAAAAATATACATATATATATTTTAAAACACAGGACAAGAAAAAACCATGAGCCCATCAGTTCAATGAGAAAGGAGGAAATACCCCCCCAAACATAATACCCGTATATTGTTACTGACCAAATCCTGTATACTGACCAATATTACCAATAATATCAGTATACAAGGTAGAATAATACCGCCACACCATGACCACTAATGTGATAGCCTGGTGGGGGGTGTAGGGTAGTTGGGGTGTTGCTGTAGTATATGAGGGGTTAATTTAACCCTTGTCACTCGTGACGCCAGGGTGAGGGTTAAAACTCTGTAGTGATGCTGGGCCTATCGCCACCCTTCCCAAGAGCGATAGGTGAGTGTAAAACAAATGGATTGTCCACAGCAGTGCTGAACTTAAAACTTGCAGGAACTTTACTGAAGATTTTCTGTACATGCAGTATCGGTGACAGTCCAGATAACAGAGTCTATATAGACAGCACAGTAGTGACTGACAGTTGCTTAGGACCGGAAAGTTCTCTTAAGATTAGGAGGATTGAATTTGCATAGATCCGCTGGATTTAGGGGTATTAAAAGAACTATCCGTCTCTAGCGCAGGCCTAGGCCGCAAGGCTTTGGCCTAGTAATTGTCTTGTAAGCTGCAGAGGTCCTACCTCCTCCAGAGTCAGCAACCCAAGAGAGCGACAAAATGGCGCAGCTCCCTTATATGGGCAGGGGCTGGCTGTTTTTTATTGGTCCATATCAGCTGTCACTCACCGTTACAATGGATTGTGGGTGATCACCTGACTAGAACCACCAAAGGTCCTTTAGCAAACCATAGAGTTCTGTGAACCGAGTCACATGACCCGCAGGTCCTGCAACGCTAAAACAAGTAACACCATATACATATATTTATATATATATAATATTTATAAATATCAAGTTACTAAGGGGTGACTAGGGGTTAATTAGGGAAGCGAACCCCGACAGTCCTAGGGACTCTAATTTTGGGGACTAATAACTAAGGCACAGGATGAAATACAGTGCCGGGACACCACACTAACATTATCACTACATTGTGAATGTATAAAAAACTGTGAACATAGAACAATATCCCCTATATAAAGACCATATATTGGTTACCCCAGCTCTACAGACTGTGTAAGTGAATACAGTGCAGTAACATGTACTGACTCACAGTCGGTGTCTTCGTGGAGTCGATCTCTTTCCTTTTCTTCTCTGTTTCGCCCAGACCGCCATGAAGAATTCTTCCAACCATAACTCGTCTCCACAGAATCTGCCAGACAACAAACATATTAGGCTCCACGCTATTTCAGCACATTACCCACCTGTTTCCAACACTCAGTGCCCCAAATATTGCCCCCTTGGTGGCCAGCATAGTATGAGGGAGTAGGTAAGTTAATGCCCCCAGGTAGGTAGTAGGTAATGCCCCTGTAGGTAGGTCGTAGGCAATGCCCCAGTAGGTAGTATATAATGACTCCAGTAGATAGTCCTCCAGTAGGTAGTCCTCCAGTAGGTAGTTCCCCCAGGAAGGTATTGGCCCCAGTATGTAGGCAGTGGGTAATGCCCCCAGGTAGGTAGGTTGTAGGTGATACCCCCAGTAGGTAGTAGGTAATTTCCCTAGTAGGTAGTGCCCCCCAGGTATGTAATGCCCCCAATAGATAGTGCCCCCCAGTAGGTAGTTTCTCCAGGTAGGTAATGCCTCAGGAAGGTATTGCATCCAGTAGGTAGTGACTGCCCCTGACAGCCGCTGTGATAAGTTTAAAGGGCCTGCAGCCCATTGTGTTACCTAAATGAGTAGGGGCACCATGGGGAGGGGGATACACTTTGGGTTAGGGGCTGGCGGTAATACATTTAAGTGAGCTATTTAAGGTACTATGTGTGCAAGTACTGCTTAAAAGTTAGTCTTGATATATTAAGGGTAGTTTACTATTATTATTTTTTTTCTGAGAAAGGTGCTAGCGATTGGCGACTGGAATGCTACTCTCGGAGGGGCCGGGAGAGTAACCTATTTAGCAACTACTAAAACACCTTCTTAGTATTTTTATAAATTTGTATGTACATGTATACAAGAATTATTTACGTTATTTTTCTTTTTGTTTTTAGTGTACACTTGCATTTAGCGGGCATTTTCCGTGTACAACCTTTACCTACTTTTTATGTACACAGACATAAAGCAATTTTTTCTGTGTACAAGAACCATATACATTTTTATTATACAAGTTTACACATTTATTAACCTCTTAAGGATGCAGGGGGAATGGATACCCCCTGCATTCCGAGTCCTTAAGGACGCAGGGCGTATCCATACGCCCGTGGGAATTCCGGTCCCCACCGCTAGCCGGTTGGGGACCGGAGCCGGATGCCTGCTGAAATCGTTTAGCAGGCATCCCGGCATATCGCCCAGGGGGGTCATTATGCCCCCCCATGTTGGCGATCGCCGCAGATCGCTGGACAATTCAGTTCAGCGATCTGCGGCGATTCCGGGTCAATCGGGTCTCCAGTGACCCGGTGGCCCGGAATTACTGGCTGTTCGGGGCCGTCTCTGACGGCCCCGAACAGCCAGAGCCTGCAGGGGTGAGGTGGCACTGGTGCCACCTCACGATCTCCCTGATTCGTCGGCCGGATTACCGGCCGACCAATCAGGGCGCCTGCTGCGGGTGTCACTCCCGCACCCGCTCCGCCCCTCTTCCGGAGGGCGGGTGCGGGAAGATGACCCCGGGTGCTGGGGACCCCGATCCCCGGCGTCCATGTTGGGATCGGGGCCCCAGGAGCGACGGCGGCGGCGAGGGACAGTCCTGTGATGGAGCAGCAGGAGGTGAGTTACAGCTTCCTGCTGTTGCTTAGCAACAGCTCCCAGCATGCAAAAAGGGCATGCTGGGAGTTGTAGTTATGCAACAGCAGGAGGCAGACCACCACAACTCCCAGCATTCCCTTATGGGCATGCTGGGACTTATGGTTTTGCAACAGCTGGAGGCACATTTTTTCTATGGAAAAGTGTACCTTCAGCTGTTGTATAACTACAACTCCCAGCTTGCACAAACAGCTAAAGTGCATGCTGGGAGTTGTAGTGGTGCATCTGCTGGTTGCATAACTACAACTCCCAGCATGCCCGTTGGCTGTCGGTGACTGCTGAGAGTTGTAGTTTTGCAACAGCTGAAGGCACACTGGTTGTGAAACTTAGAGTTTTTTTTTTTACCTAACTCAGTGTTTCACGACCGGTGTGCCTCCAGCTGTTGCAAACTGCAACTCCCAGCAGTCACCTTACACCATGCACCGTACATGCTGGGAGTTGTAGTTTTGCAACAGCTGGAGGCACACTGGTTTTGAAACACTGAGTAAGGTCACAAACTCCGTGATACATAACCAGTGTGCCTACAGCTGTTGCAAAACTAAAACTCTCAGCATGTACAGTCTGTCAGCGCATGCTGGGAGTTGTAGTTTTGCAACAGCTGGATGTCCCCCCCAATGTGAATGTACAGGGTACACTCACATGGGCGGAGGCTTACAGTAAGTATCGGGCTGCAAGTTTGAGCTGCAGCAAATTTTCTGCAACAGCTCAAACTGCCAGCGAGAAACTACTGTGAACCCCCGCCCGTGCGACTGTACCCTAAAAACACTACACTACACTAACACAAAAAATAAAATAAAAAGTAAAAAAACACTACATATACACATACCCCTACACAGCCCCCCTCCCCAATAAAAATGAAAAACGTCTGGTACGCCACGGTTTCCAAAACGGAGCCTCCAGCTGTTGCAAAACAACAACTCCCAGTATTGTCGGACAGCCGTTGACTGTCCAGGCATGCTGGGAGTTTTACAACAGCTGGAGGCACCCTATTTGGGAATCACTGGCGTAGAATACCCCTATGTCCACCCCTATGCAATCCCTAATTTAGGCCTCAAATGCGCATGGTGCTCTCACTTTGGAGCCCTGTCGTATTTCAAGGCAACAGTTAAGGGTCACATATGGGGTATCGCCGTACTCGGGAGAAATTGGGCTTCAAATTTTGGGGGGTATTTTCTGCTTTTACCCTTTTTAAAAATGTAAAGTTTTTGGGAAAAGAAGCATTTTTTTTTTTTACATATGCAATAGTCGTGAAACGCCTGTGGGGTATTAAGGTTCACTTAACCCCTTGTTACATTCCCAGAGAGCTCTAGTTTCCAAAATGGTATGCCATGTGGGGGTTTTATGCGGTCCTGGCACCATAGGGGCTTCCTAAATGCGGCATGTCCCCAGAGCAAAATTTGCTTTCAAAAAGCCAAATGTGACTCCTTCTCTTCTGAGACCTGTAGTGCGCCAACAGAGCACTTTTCACCCCCATATGGGGTGTTTTCTGAATCGGGAGAAATTGGGCTTCAAATTTTGGGGGGTATTTTCTGCTATTACCCTTTTTAAAAATGTAAAACTTTAGGGAAACCAAGCATTTTAGGTAAAAATTTATTTTTTTTTTTACATATGCAAAAGTCGTGAATCACCTGTGGGGTATTAAGGTTCACATTACCCCTTGTTACGTTCCCTGAGGGGTCTAGTTTCCAAAATGGTATGCCATGTGGGGTTTTTTGCTGTTCCGGCACCATAGGGGCTTCCTAAAGGTGACATTCCCCCCAAAAACCATTTGACGCTCCTTCCCTTCTGAGCCCTCTACTGCGCCCGCCGAAAACTTTACATAGACATATGAGGTATGTGCTTAATCGAGAGAAATTGGGTTTCAAATACAAGTAAAAATGTTCTCCTTTTTACCCCTTGCAAAAATTCAAAAATTGGGTCTACAAGAACATGCGAGTGTAAAAAATGAAGATTGTGAATTTTCTCCTTCACTTTGCTGCTATTCCTGTGAAACCGGTAAAGGGTTAAAATGCTTACTGAATGTCCTTTTTGAATACTTTCGGGGGTGCAGTTTTTATAATGGGGTCATTTATGGGGTATTTCTAATATGAAGACCCTTCAAATACACTTCAAACCTGAACTGGTCCCTGAAAAAAAGCGAGTTTCAAAATTTTGTGAAAAATTGGAAAATTGCTGCGGAACTTTGAAACCCTCTGGTGTCTTCCAAAAGTAAAAACTCATCAATTTTATGATGCAAATATAAAGTAGGCATATTGTGTATGTGAATAAAAAAAAAAATATTTGGAATATCCATTTTCCTTACAAGCAGAGAGCTTCAAAGTTAGAAAAATGCAAAATTTTCAAATTTTTCATCAAATTTTGGGATTTTTCACTAAGAAAGGATGCAAGTTACCAAAAAATTTTACCACTAAGTTAAAGTAGAATATGTCACGAAAAAACTATCTCGGAATCAGAATGATAACTAAAGAATTCCAGAGTTATTAATGTTTAAAGTGACAGTGGTCTGATTTGCAAAAAATGGCCGAGTCCTTAAGGTGAAAAAGGGCTCAGTCCTTAAGGGGTTAACTCTCCAACAAGGTTCAGGCGCATACACTTCATAAGTACCATTTTTAGCAAGAAAGTCTTATAAATAGATATATACACAAACGAACGTGTAAGGATCTGCAGTCCACCTACACTAGGAGCCTTACTATAATCAGCCGGGCACAAAACTTACGAATCTCCTACTGGCTAGGAGTCTCTTGACCTAATGGTCAGGCACAAGCTTAATGGTTACGTTGCTGAACTTGGAACTGGAACAATCTTAGCATAGTCCTGCTAGGCACAATTTCTTGAACTTGGTTACTGGAAAACAAAAGTGGTTAGCAAAGAAAACCAACAGTCATTACTTTACAGTCCTTCAGAAGACATTGTTCCGAACTCTTCTTGTGCCTCTTGTAGACCCCCTAGCCCTTTCAACATCAGGGGCTGGCTGGGAGTTAATATAACTCTCCCACACCACATTGGTGAGAGTAAAATGGGTAACAGTGGGATTCAAAGTGACCAGGGGTTTACTGGTTGGGATCAAGGTTGGTGCATAAGGTTTTAGCCCCATCTCCATGCCAGGAGTGGGCCAGAGCACTTTCGTTGGTACCCTTGCAGGAGGCAAACTCTCATTGCTCCGAGAGGGCCTAGGTACATACGTTGGTACCCTGGAAACAGACAAACTCTCATTCCTCCGAGAGGGTCTAGGTACGGTCTTTGGTGCCCGCAATTTGGGCCTACTTTCTTGGTCCTGGGCAGGCCTTGGTACTTTGTTGTACAAAGAAGATGACTGATGCTGTAGAGGCTCCTCCTCCTTGAGTACGGTAGTGAAGGTGTGGTGTCCCGGTACCGTATTTTATACATAACCTATGCAGAGGTACCCATAGTCAGAGTCCCTAGGACGTCGGGGCCCCCCCTTTTCTAGTCTTCCCCTTGTCACCTCTCACTTAGCCACGAAATGTATAGTAGTTCTATCTGATATTTATACATTTATAAGTATAAAAAGTGTATATATTGAATTGTCTACCTGTTTGTAGCGTAACAGGACCTGCGGGTCATGTGATCAGGTGGAAAAATCTATGGTTTTGCTTTAGGACCTTAGGAGGTCCCAGTGATGTGTTCACCCACCATGCCTTGTAACGGTGAGTGACAGCTGACACGGACCAATCCAAAACGGCCCTGCCCCTGCCCCTATAAGGGAGCTAATACCATTAATCGCTCTTGTTCCTGCGCTGCTGATGAGGACGGATCTGCGCAGCTATCTTCCGCAGTGACTAGGCCCAAGAATTGCGGCAACGACCATTCATACAAAACTGTGAGTTATCTCAATCCCTGTTAACTCTGCAAGATCACTGGACCTAAACAGACCCCTAAATCCGGACTGATCTCTGCACAAATCCTAATTCTATTAATCCTTGGATAAGTCAATGGTCCGCAGCATCTGTCAATCATTGCTGAGCTATATAGAGACTGTCTTACTAAGACTGTTGCTGTTAATTGGATGTACCGCAAGTACTTCAGTAAAGTTTATACAAGTTCAAGTTCATCCCTATTGTGGACTTTTCATTTAAGCACGCACCTATCGTTTATGGGAAGGGTGGCGATAGGCCGAAGATTTACCTCAGCGTATTAACCCTCACCCTGGCGTCACGAGTGACAGGGGTTAAATTAATCCTTCATATACCGAAGCAACACCCCCACTGTATTATATCCCCCCAAGGGGCAGACCATTTCGGCCTCAGGTTGAAGGGATCCGATTCCCCATCTGTAGACGGAAAGTATTTGAAGGGAAGCTGTGTTGGGGCTGTTGGTCTTGTGACCGCAGCAGCCCATTCTCCACGCAGGCCCTGGACGGGGGTGTACTCCACTATCTCGTCCACCTCCAGAGAGTAGAAGTTTTTATGAAGATATGGCCTCTGTACTGCTCGCCGGTTTACGAGGATGGTTTGCCCTGTATGGCAATCTAGGAGTGTTCCATAACCTATGACCTTGTCGAACTTGGCCACAGTTGCTCTTCGTCGTTCTAAAGGCTCCTCCCCTTCTCGGGGATGATCCCACTTGCGGATGAACAGTGCTTCCATTTCTTTAATATTCTCCTGATAACGAATCCTTTCCTCAGGAGGCAAATGCACATTCTTAGGGGCGTACAGTTCTCTGTGTCGGGCCTTTATTTTGTCCATCAACTCAGCCAGCTCGGCTTCCTGACGGGCCCTTTCCCTCTGTGCAGTTGGGATTAGTGGGAGTGGCTTCCCAGGTATAGGTTGTAAAACCGCGTGCATATACTCGACGAGTCCCGGCTCGTCCCCAAAAATCCACTGGGGCAAATCTGGTGAGCGCGGTCATGCACTCAGCAAGCTGGATAGGGGTATTTCAGGCTCAGGGCTGGAGGAGGAAGAAAAGGCCGTCTCTGGCGGGGTACTCACTGCAAACTCCTCCGATGGGATCTCGGCCCACGAGCCCCAAGTCCTGTGGTGAGGGGACAATTTCACCGGTGATGCTACTCCAGGTGTCCCTGTGCAGTCTCCTGGAGGTGTATCCGTCCAGTCATCATCATCATCAGGCAGTGGGGGAAGATTGCAGGCCCCCTCTTCGTCCAATGACAACCACTGCAGACGGTCGGCAATATCCTGGAATAGTTGGGCTGCGACCGCCACAACTTTCCGTTGCTACGGCGCCATTTTGATGTTCTCACCACGTGGAACGCTGCTCCCCTTCATGTCTGTACCCTCTGGCTCCTTGTGCAGACTGAAGAGGTCGCTGTGCAGGGTGTCCTTTATACTGGGCTTCCCCAAAATGGCGGCCGGCAGGAAGGACGTCATCGGTGCAGCCCCGACTTCTGGTCCTCCCAGAAACAACTCCTCAGTCTCCAAGTTCCCTTTCGGCTGTGATACAGCAACTTGAAGGTCGCGCAGATTGCCCCATTGTTCCAGGATAGCTCAGAGGCGAGGGTACGAAACTGGATGGTGTATTCGCCTACGGAAGAACTCCCTTGGACGAGGTTCAGCAAAGCAGTCTCGGCTGAGGAAGCCCGGGCTGGCTCCTCAAAGACACTATGAACTTCAGCGAAGAAGGACTGGATAGTAGCAGTGGCAAGATCGTTGCGGTCCCAGAGCGGTGTGGCCCATGCCAAGGCCTTTCCAGACAGGAGACTGACCACGAAAGCCACCTTAGACCGTTCAGTGGGGAATTGGTCCGACATCATCTCTAAGTGCAAAGAACACTGGGACAGGAACCCACGGCACAATTTAGAGTTCCCATCGAACTTGTCAGGTAGGGACAAGTGGAGTCTGAAAGTGGCAACTTGCTGTGGAGGAGAAGCAGGAGCAGGCGGAGGAGATGGTTGCTGCTGTAGAGGCAGAAGCTGCTGTAGCATGGCGGACAACTGCGACAGCTGTTGTCCTTGTTGGGCGACCACGTTGGCGAGGTCAGCGAGACTTGGCAGTGGCACCTCAGCGGGATCCATGGTCGGATCTACTGTCAGGGTCCGGATGGATATACAGTGAGGATACTGGTGGATCCTATGTGTCAGAGAGGGATTGGCGTGGACCGTACCGGTGGACCGGTTCTAAGTTGCTACTGATTTTCACCAGAGCCCGCCGCAAAGCGGGATGGTCTTGCTGCGGCGGTAGCAACCAGGTCGTGTCCACTGGTAACGGCTCAACCTCACTGACTGCTGAGAGTGGCGTGGGACAGAAGGACTAGACAGAGGCGAGGTCAGACGTAGCAGAAGGTCAGGGCAGGCGGCAAGGTTCGTAGTCAAGGGCAACGGCAGAAGGTCTGGTAACACTGGTAAGGGCATACACAAAAACGCTTTCACTAGGCACTCAGGCAACAAGATCCGACAAGGACAGGAAGGGGAAGTGGGTTTAAATAAGCCTGGAGCAAATGGAAGCTAATTACACTGATTGGGCCAGGCACCAATTAGTGGTGCACTGGCCCTTTAAATCTTAGAGAGACGGCGTGCGCGCCCTAGAAAGCGGGGCCGCGCACGCCAGGACGTGACAGCCGGGGAATGGGACAGATGAGTAGATTGGGATGCGACCCACGAGCGGGCGCGTCCCGCTACGCGGATCGCATCCCCGCCGGCGGTGACAGTGCAGCGCTCCCGGTCAGCGGGTGTGACCGGGGCGCTGCAGAGAGGAGAACGCTGCGAGCGCTCCGGGGAGGAGCAGGGACCCGGAGCGCTCGGCGTAACACATGTATTACTTTTTTCAGCTAAAAGAGGTAATACACTGCTCAAAAAAATAAATAAAGGGAACACTTAAACAACACAATGTAACTCCAAGTCAATCACACTTCTGTGAAATCACACTGTCCACTCAGGAAGCAACACTGCCGGACAATCAATTTCACATGCTGTTGTGCAAATGGAACAGACAACAGGTGGAAATTATAGGAAATTAGCAAGACACCCCCAATAAAGGAGTAGTTCTGCAGGTGGTGACCACAGATCACTTCTCAGTTCCTATGCTTCCTGGCTGATGTTTTGGTCACTTTTGGATGGCACCTCAATGCGAGCTGTGGTAAGAAGGTTTGCTGTGTCTGTCAGTGTAGTGTCCAGAGCATGGAGGCGCTACCAGGAGACAAGCCAGTACATCAGGTAACGTGGAGAAGGCCGCAGGAGGGCAACAAACCAGCAGCAGAACCAATATTTCCACCTTTGTGCAAGGAAGAGCAGGAGGAGAACTGCCAGAGCCCTGCAAAATGACCTCCAGCAGGCCACAAATGTGCATGTGTTCACTCAAACGGTCCAAAACAGACTCCATGAGGGTGGTATGAGGGCCCGACGTCCACAGGTGGGGGTTGTGCTTACAGCCCAACACCGAGCAGGATGTTTGGAATTTGCCAGAGAACACCAAGATTGACAAATTCTCCACTGGCACCCTGTGCCCTTCACAGATGAAAGCAGGTTCACACTGAGCACATGTGACAGATTCTGGAGACGCTTTGGAGAATGTTCTGCTGCCTGCAACATCCTCCAGCATGACTGGTTTGGCGGTGGGTCAGTAATGGTGTGTAGTGGCATTTCTTTGGGGGGGCACACAGCCCTCCATGTGCTTGCCAGAGGTAGCCTGACTGCCATTAGGTACTGAGAGGAGATCCTCAGGCCCCTTATGAGACCATATGCTGGTGCGGTTGGTCCTGGATTCCTCCTAATGCAAGACAATGCTAGACCTCATGTGGTTGGGGTGTGTCAGCAGTTCCTGCAAGAGGAAGGCATTGATGCTATGGACTGGCCTGCCTGTTCCCCCGACCTGAATCCGATTGAGAACATCTGGGACATCATGTCTCGCTCCATCCACCAACACCACGTTGCACCACAGACTGCCCAGGAGTTGCTTTAGTCCAGGTCTGGGAGGACATCCCTCAGGAGACCATCCTCCACCTCATCAGGAGCATGCCCAGACATTCTAGGGAGGTCATACGGGCACGTGGAGGCCACACATACTACTGAGCTTCATTTTGACTTGTCATAAGGACATTACAAAAAAGTTGAATCAGCCCGTAGTGTGGTTTTCCACTCTGATTGTTGTCAGCACATTCAACTATGTAAAGACGAAAGTATTTCATACTATTAGTTCATTCATTCAGATCTAGGATGTGTTCCCTTTGTTTTTTTAGCAGTGTATGTTACCTTGAGGAAAGGCCACTTCACTGGGGACTCTGGGAAGAGGAGATTTGTAAAATAGCTCAATCACACCATCTTTTTAGGTAACATTCCCTAAACATCAGATTTTCACTCCATTTACAGATACACTCAGTTTAGGAACTCTGTAGTTCACAGAGCCCTTGGCTCCAATAGTCACGTAGCCACCATGCTGGGTTACTACAGCTCAGTACCCACTCACTACAATGGGCCATCTCATCTGGGATCTGACTTTTGTTGTGCTGCAGAAGAGGATCCAAAGGGGTAATGTTTCTTCTTGAGGAGAGCATCAAAGGATGTGTGAAGACTTACAGGCCAGTCATACTCCACTAGTAATGCTGGGAAAAAGGATATACAAAGCAGCTCTCTCATGCCACTTTTAGGAGCACCCTGCTCTGTTTTGATGAGGGGCAATAACCATGAAACAGCTGTTTATAGATGGGTATTTTTTCCTTGCAGAAAGATTTTTGGCTTGATATACATTCCCAGTCAGTTTCTAAGACTCCTAGTTGGAGTGAACAAATGACTTTAAGGAAAAACTACTTTGCATAACATTTCTTTGCTGTAGAGAGTGGCATGGGCATCAGAAGTGAGGTGCAAAATATGTCTCAGTAATACACTCTGCCGTTGTTGTTGTGACATGAGTATTCTCACCATCAGAAATAGTCCTTATGCAGGCTCTGCATTCATGTTTATTTTGAGCAAAAGCAATATTCTGGGAAATTTCAGGTTAATTGCCAAGTAGCAACCCAATACTATAAAATAAAAGAGCACACCCTCTAGTCAGGTTAAGTAATATACCGGTAGGGTAAGGTTCATTTATCAATAACTGGCCTTTGAGTGGAAATTCACATTTTTTATAATGACATTTTTATAAATTTTTAAACAGGAATCAATTTATGTGGGAAGGCAGGGCACAAAAAATTTAGCCGGCAATAATAAAAATGTAGTGTGTGTGTGTTTTTCACTTTTTATTTTTTTTAGGCAGTCCTACTACTACCAGCCTGGGACATACTGTTCCATGATGGGAGTAGTAGTAGCTGTACTAATAGACATATCACTCCGGGTGTCACTCCTGACACCTGATGCGATAGTCCATAATATAGCAGAGATGTGGAGCGGCTCTATACAGCGCTCACTATCTCTGCACTATACTCCGGCCAGTGATGGGAATAGAAATTCACATCACTCATTCATATTTTCTGCCCAGAGTGGGGATTGGCCAATGGTGGCAGCGTGAAATTTGTATGAGTGAGTTGCTGGCCGGAGTACAGAGTGCAGAGATACAAGCGCAGGAGAAAGCCGCTCCGCATCTCATGGATAAAGGATGATCACAGCGGGTGTCAGGAGTGACACCTGCTGTGATCTGTCCTTAACTGCAGGTACTACTGCTCCCAACATGGAGCACACTCTGTTCCATGCTGGGAGCTGTAGTACCTGCATTAATAGACAGATTGCGAGTGTCACTCTTGACACCCGTTGCCATCCTCCTGTATAATGTATAGATGTGGCCGTCCGCTCTTCTATGGTCCTCTGCACTGCCGTATATATACACGCATTCCTATTTCCTACAGAGAGTTGTGATTGGCTGGAACCATCTGGCCAATCACAGCTTTCTGTGGGAAATATGAATAGGTGTCTATATACGGCAGTGCAGGGGACCATAGAAGAGCGGCCGCCACATCTATAAATTATACAGAAGGTACGCAAACGGACCCCTGGCGATCTGTCAATTAGTACAGATACTACTAGTCCCATCCTGGAACAGTGTATTCCATGCTGGGAGTAGTAGTACTACCTAAAAAAAATTTAAAAAAATAAGAAAAAAAATGGGAAAAACACACATACATTTTTATAATTGTCAACTACATTTTATTGCCCTGCCTGCACACATAAATTGATCCCCGTTTAAAAATTTAAAAAACTTTGTTCTAAAAAAGATAAATTTGGTTAAATACAATTTTTTTCCATCACTACTGTATCTTTTTTATAATTATTTTTTAATGGTACCCTACGAAATTTTATTAAAAAAAGATATCTCCATCACTTCTTCGGATCGCTAACGTCCAAAAAAAGAATAAAAACTGCCTGCAAAAATGCCAAATGAGTAGTAATTTTTTTTAGATCTGGTCGGGAGGTGGTCTAGATTTGTGTTTTTTATTTTTTGCACCATTTGCAGAAAAAATTGTGGAAAAATTGAAAACACGCAGATAATAAAATTGTGACCCCTGCATTCGTCACTTAAAAAAATGGTCTAGCAGCACCAAAAGGTCAAAATGATGGAATTTAGAACTTGTAAAGACAAACGCAAAAAAAAAAAAGTTTTAATATACTTCTTACATATTAATTGCAAATAAAAAAAACGTAATCTACGTTATTCAGTGTCCGTGTGGTAAAACCTATGTGGGCAGGACCAAAGGTCTCCTAGCCACCAGGATAGGGGAACATATTTATAACATTGAAAGGAGATACTTGGGACATCCATTGTCAAAACACTACATGGAAAAACACGAAGTAATTAAGTATAGAAGTAATTAAATGACATTGGAGGGAAGGGGACCATTTGGCTAACATGTCCAGGTCAGAGACTCATTGGATTTTTAATCTGAACTCCATGACACCATTTGGCGTTAACACAGACTTGGAACTTTTAGCGTTTTTATAGAAGCGCATAGGGACACATAAAATATAGAAAATAATATGTAACATAATTTTTTTTACTGCTGAGAACAGTGGACTTAGTATGCTACCATGGTTTTTTGGACTTTATCTCTGTTTAAACAGTATTTTATTCAACTTGTGTGAAAAACAGTGTTTTCAGACCAACCTATGTGTGAAAAGTAGTGTTGTTAGTACATTTTTGTAAGTTTTCTAGTCTTGACCACTATTCAGAGAGTACTTTGTCTTACCCGCGTTTTAGATGCGTTTTTTGTGGTATCCCACTATTACCATTGCGTTTAGTAACGTGTAAGTCTTATCTTTTGGATTCCAAATGAAGAGAGCTTCTATGCTACATACAAGTGGACTAGGAGTGGACAATTCTGCATATAATACGCTATGCATGTGGGCAAATAAGTGCTGAAATAATATTACAATATTGGCAGAATACTGGAAGCTTGTATATGCCTGATCATTAAGGAGCAGAGGATATAAGTAGCAGGTACCTGGGGTACCACCCATCCCTGAGGAAGGATAGCGTACTATCCGAAATGTATAGGATCTAATCCCCATGCCCTATGACACTAAGTGATGTCACTGATTAATGCCCAGGCATTACCGCAACTCATTCTACTGCTTAGCGTGCGCCACGCCGGTGAGACGCTTTCCGGCCGGAGCGATCTTCCCGGCGTGTGCATCCGCTACCATCCCCAGACACTACAGCTTTTACCGCAACCTCTGGATACTACAGCATTTATCACAACCTCCACCGTTAGTCTCCTGCATCCCGCCGATACCGTCCTGATACCGCACGTGGAAACATATCAGCCGGTACGCGACTTGTGAGGTAGCCGGGGACCGCTACACCAACACAAGGAGCGCGGAGGTATTGTACTATGATCAAATACTTTACCGATAACAACTACATTGTTAAAATAGTTGGTATCCACTACATGCAATTGAACAAAGGACCATTCAAATACTAAAGTAACGGAAAAGCAGTTACTTGTTACACAAATCAGACACAGTGTATTCACGTTCACGCTTCTGTCATTTTCAGTGCCTGGTATATTTGTGAACACAAAAGCTCTCGTTAAGTGTATTGCTGGACTTTACTACAGGACAGTTGTATAATTAACTTCAGTAAGTATTAATTTATATATACATCATGAACTTCTGATCCACCACCTGTATTAACAGAGGTTTCTGAATATTTGCTTATCTGCCTATAACGTATATCTACTACTTTCAGTGGAATCTCATGTCAACTTTGAATCTCTCCCTATCAACGCTGACACTCAGAACACACCTGGCCATGACTTGCTCAGTGTCTAATGCCACCTATATATCATTTTTTTTTTATGTGCACCGATTCGCAAATATTTATTATTAATATACCGTATTTTTCGCCGTATAAGACGCACTTTTTCTTCCCCAAAACTGGGGGGAAAAAGTCGGTGCGTCTTATACGGCGAATACACCCCTATCGCGGCGGTCCCTGCGGCCATCAACGGCTGGGACCCACGGCTAATACAGGACATCACCGATTGCGGTGATGCCCTGTATTAACCCTTCAGACGCGGTGATCAAAGCTGACCGCCGCGTCTGAAGGGAAAGTGACACTAACCCGGCTGTTCGGGACCGCCGCGATTTCACTGCGGCGGTCCCGAACAGCCCGACTGAATAGCCGGGTTAGTGCTTACAGGACACCGGGAGGGACCTTACCTGCCTCCTCGGTGTCTTCTCCATTCAGGGATCCCCTGTATGGCCGGCGCTCTCCTTCCTCGTCATCACGTTGTCGCGTACGTGGGTTGGCGTGCATAACGACGTGATGGCGGTGACGGAGAGCGAGGATACCTGGCCGGCAGCAGAGACGTTCCAGAGCGACGCGGACACGGCGACAGCGATGGAGCGACATCCAGGGCAGCTGTGACGGGTCCGGAGCGGCGGGGACGCGTGAGTATTACCTCCTATGCAGTGGTCTTCAATCTGCGAACCTCCAGATGTTGCAAAACTACAACTCCCAGCATGCCCGGACAGCCAACGGCTGTCCGAGCATGCTGGGAGTTGTAGTTTTGCAACATCTGGAGGTCCGCAGATTGAAGACCACTATTGGGTTCAAAATCTTTATTTTTTATTTTTTTGCACCTATAAATTGGGTGCGTCTTATACGCCGGTGCGTCCTATAGGGCGAAAAATACGGTACTTCTTGTTTTATCTCAAAAACTGCAGTGGCACTTTTTCAAAAACTGCCAGAAAAACAAGTGGAAACTTAGCCTTAGCGCAAAATTAAATACAATTTGACAATTTAGACCAAAAAAAGTAATAGAACAGAATGATAAATAACCCCCTATGTTTTTTCCCCCCAGTCATTGTATTTGTCGGCATCCGGCCAAAAGCGGGTTGCTAACTTATACGTTAACTGGAGCAGTGGGCCTCATTTACTTCTATGGTTGAATGGAGTCGCCTAGTTACTCCTTTCTGGATATATGCTCTATTTAAAAAGTGAAACAGCCACCATTTATGAGTCCGCTTAAAATAACACACACGTCCCGAAACAAAGTCCCTGGAGTTCACATCTGCGATACAGCTCTGGTAATGATAGAAAAAACTGAGCTAAGTGATCTGTTGCACAACAGACATAAACAGGTCCCATTGACTTCAATAGGGTCTGCATGCTGTCTGTTGATAGTGGACAGGGACAAAGGGTTGCTGGTCAGCAGGTGAAGGGAATCTCACTATTCCCTCTTTAGGCTCGGTTCACGCTACTGAAATTCCGCCTGTCTGCTTGCAAAAGTTTGGCGGAGTAATTTCCGCCTCCAAAGCCTATTTTCAGTCAATCTGCCTCCATTCCGCGTTGGGTAAAAATCTGCCTTCAAATAAGAGCCCCATTGAAGTCAATGGGATTCTGCTGCAAAAATGCGCCTGAAGAAAGAGCACCACCATTCTTCAGGTGGAAATTTGAAAGCGGAAATTTGAAAGCGGAAATTCCGCTTCAAAAATTCCGAGGTGTGAATGGGTGCACGGAAAACTCAGTGACTCGCATGTACATTTTAGTAAGCAGAATTTCTGTCTGTAATTTCAAAGTGGAATTTGAGTAGTGTGAACCTAGCCTTAAGGCTAGGTTCAGACTACGGAATCTCCAGGCAGAAAATTTCCGCCCGGAGATTCCGAGTGCGGCCAGCGACTGAATCAGTCAGCGCTAGGACCGAACGGACATTGCAGTCCCCAACAGACTGCAATGTGTTCTGCGAGGATATCCGCCTGAAGAAAGAGCAACGCCATTCTTCAGTAGTGTTGAGCGGCATAGGCCATATTCGAATTCGCGAATATTCGCGAATATATGGACGAATATTCGTCATATATTCGCGAATATTCGCATATTCGTAATATTCTCGTTTTATTTTCGCATATGCGAAGATTCGCATATGCGAAAATTAACATATACAAAATTAGCATACGCGAAAATTCGCATATGCTGATTTTCGTATATGCGAATTTTCGCATGCCAATCTCACACAGTAGTATTAGAGCCTTCTTTACATCACACAAGCTGGAAGCAGAGAGGGATGATCACTGTGATGTGTACTGTGAAAAAAAACAAAAAAAAACCGAATATTCGTAATTACGAATATATAGCGCTATATTCGCGAAATTCGCGAATTCGCGAATATGCGATATTCGCGAATAATATTCGAATTGCGAATATTCGCGAGCAACACTATTCTTCAGGAGGATATTTGAAAGCATATTTCAAATTTTCACAAATTCCGCTTCAAGAATTCCGAAGTGTGAATTTGTGAACGGAAAACCCATTCACTATACTATACATATTAGTAAGAACAAATTCTGCCTGCAATTTCAAAGCGGAATTGCAGGTGGAAATTCCATAGTGTGAACCTAGCCTAAGGGCCTATTAACACGGCAGAATTTCTGCTTGCGAGATTCCGCCTCAAATTAAAGCCCATACACTTCTATGGGATTCCACACTCCCATTGACACTTCTGAATTTTTGCTTTTGGAATTTTGCTAGCAGAATTCCGCAAGCGGAAATTCAGAAGTGTGAATGGGAGTGCGAAATCCCATAGAAGTCTATGGGTTTAAATTTGAGGTGGAATTCCGCAAGCAGAATCCCGCAGGCAAAAATTTTGCTCTGTGAATACACCTTAAGGCTAGGTTAACACTACGGAATCTAGGGGCAGAAAATTTCCACCCAGAAATTCCGAGTGCGGCCAACACCAACTGAATCGCTAGGCATTTCTGCCTGCAATTTCAAAGCGGAATTGCAGGCGGAAATTCCGTAGTGTGAACCCAGCCAAACAGTTGTCAAGAGAAGCTATGATAGAGTCTGGGATGGATGGAGAAGAAATTAAATTCAGTGGTCCCTCAACATACAATGGTAATTCGTTCCAAACGACCCATCGTTTGTCGAATCCATCGTATGTTGAGGGATCCGTGCAATGTAAAGTATAGGAAGTTACACTCAACTGTCCCCGCCGCTCCGAACCGCGTCCTCACCGCTCCCGATGCTGTCCCAGGGGCTCCCGATGCTGTCCCGCTGCTCCGGTGTCTTCTTCGGGATCCTCCGGCTTCTTCCGCATCTTCTGCAGAGTCCGGGCCTCGATTTCTGGTGACGTTATTATGCTGCTGTGCCGGCACGGCATGCGCACTGACGTAATAACGACGCCGGAAAGCGAGGCCCGGACCCTGGAGAAGATACAGAAGACGCTGGAGTATCGCGAAGTGGACCAGGAGCAGCGGGGATATGTAAGTGAACCTGTCCGGGATGCTTAAACTGCTATCCGACAGCAGCTTAAAGGGGTACTCCGCCCTTAGACATCTTATCCCCTATCCAAAGGATAGGGGATAAGATGTCAGATCGCCGGGGTCCCGCTGCTGGGGACCCCGGGGATCGTCGCTGCAGCACCCCGCTATCATTACTGTGCAGAGCGAGATCGCTCTGCACGTAATGACGGGCAATACAGGGGCCGGAGCATCGTTACGTCACGGCTCCGCCCCTCGTGACATCACGGCCCGCCCCCCCCGTCAATACAAGTCTATGGGAGGGAGCGTGGCGGTCGTCACGCCCCCTGCCATAGACTTGCATTAAGGGGACGGGCCGTGATGTCATGAGGGGTGGAGCCATGACGTCACGCTGCTCCGGCCCCTGTATCGCCCGTCATTGCGCACAGAGCGAACTTTCTCTGTGAAGTAATGATAGCGCGGTGCCGCAGCGGCGATCCCCGGGTCCCCAGCAGCGGGACTGTGGTGATCTAACATCTTATCCCCTATCCTTTGGATAGGGGATAAGATGCCAGGGGCGGAGTACCCCTTTAAGCATTTTGCGCTGTCGGATAGCAGTTAATGCGATGGCCCCGACATATAAAAGCATTGTATGTCGACACTGACATCGACATGCGATGGCCTCTGAGAGGTCATCGTATGTCGATTTTATCAAATGTCGGGGCCATCGCATGTCAGGGGGTTACTCTATACTGTATACACATAAATATATCAACAATTCACAATGATATTTCATTAAACACTTTGTTTAAGCAAAAATTGATAGACATGTACAGAGCTATTATCTTAATATGTGCTGTTTACACTCTCAGGTGTGTCTGCACTGAGCAAACATCAGACCACACCATAACAGATGGCAACGTACAACCGCGCGGCAGTCCATAATACAGGAGACATGTCATCACAAGCTCTATACAGACAAGTAAGCATTAGACTTCATGGTATATTGAAGAAATGGATGATGGCTTTAAAAATTCAGGGTATTACGGGAACACCTTAAATACTTTACATGCACAATTCATAACCTGCTATGATATTTATGTAATTTTCATAAGTTCTTGGCAAGTTGAAAAGCATTTTGTAAAATCTTTCTTGCTTAACGTTTTGCTTGTAAATCTAGACGACAGGAACCAATTTAGTTTTTAGAGATAGCAGTCACATGACTGCTTACTGCCTAGTGATTGATATACAGTGTAAGAATCTCCATTTTTTTTATAAGTCTTCCCTGTAGTCATGATGAGACTGCTGCAATTCACTTTACTATAAAGATGGTGGAGGCAAGCAGTTCTGATCTTGCTATGCAGCCCTAACAATTCTAGTTACACCCATTTGGTCCCATATGGTTTCTCCCATTGACAACTACACATTCTGGTTATTGGGACATATGGTGACAATGGAGTTCTGTTAGGATCCTGTGTCTTTAAGAGACCCTGCAGGTCTCTTAAAATAGCAGTATTCGGAGGCCTAGTCAGATTTTTGCAAGAACACACACGTAGATTTTCCATAACAGGGAAGACTCAATATGCAATGTTTAACTCCAACTAGAAGTCTTGAGAACTGACTGGGAATGTATACCAAGCCTACGGTGTCCATTTTAGGACATAGTCAGTTGTCAGCTGTAACTTCGTCCCGTGTCAGGCGAAACAGCATCCCACCTCCTCCTTCACACCAATCGCCGTCATCCATCAGCAACAACTCCCTCCTCCCTCTTCCGAAACTCCCTCGTCCAAAACTCATCCCTCCGACGATTCTTCCTCAGACGAAACTTCCTGCCGCATAGCAGAGCCGAAGCTGCACAGCATGTACAGGAGAGTCGAAACTGAAACTTGCACTTGTACTGCAAACACTACATGTTCTACAGAGTCTGTATAGCAGAGACAATACTGAATAGCATGTATAGCAGGACCCCTATAGCAGAGAGCCGACACTGATTCGGCTCTGCTATACGGACGGAGGTTTTTTGTCTGAGGGATGAAAGAGTTTTGGATGACGTAGGAGGGAGTTGTGACTGATGACTGACTGGATATTGGTCTGAGGGAGGAGGCGGGATGCTGTTTTGCCCAAAGCTGGACGAAGATACAGCTGACGACTGACGATGTCCTAAAATGGATGCCGTACAAGCCAGAAATCTCTCCAGACAGAGATAATTTAAAAAATGTTTAGAGCCGAGGAACTTGCTTTCGAATCACCCAAAGTGCAAACATGTTACACTAAACAATAGTGCACAAAGGATGCGGTCTATCACAAGCCCTTCTCCGACAGGAGAGAGGTCCCCCAACAAACCTTACCCTTCGCCTCCAGACCAAAGGGTGCCTGCGAGGTCCCAGGTTCGATGTCCCTTTTCGCCAAAGCTACTAAGGGACCACAAATGCTCCCGGCATCCCCCTTAGCGTTAGCCAAGGTATCTGCCCGCAGGAGTACCTGTTTTTTTTTGTTGCAGGAAGTTGTGGAACCTAATGGCCACACATACCTCCCCTAGACCACTAGGAGGGACACCCAGAAGGGTTACCGCATCCTAACAATCCTGTGGACACACAACATACAAAAAGTGACACAGTGAACAAAAAGACATAAGTAAGTGTGTGCAGGTATACTGCCAGGACATCCGGCCAGATCTATAAAAATGTCTCTGATCTTAGCCAGAAGGCAGTGAATCAAGAGGTGAGTATCACTAAGGTGAAGAGATCATGGTGCCAGTGCTTCAACTCAGTGAGCTTCAGCAGCTCGGGGTCACCATTCCCCGAGACACTAAAAGTACCTCGGCTCTAGACCCTCTAGGCGAGACCCAGAGGAAACAGGTCACATCAAGGCGGCCGTAGAGCTGGGTGGGCACCAGCCCCAGAACACCTGTTCCTCCATGCAGCCATCCATTCCTACCAGTGGGCTGCCTGATAAGAACAGATACTACACTTAATCTCAGCAAAAAGGACAAGAAGCAACAGCCATCTGCAGACAGCTGTTTCAGGTCTGATTTCCCAAGTGCTGGTTAGTGGGAGGCCTATCACTGTGGGACTAAAGAGGTAATGTTTCTCCTTAAGGAGAGTGTCATCAAGACATGTGGAGACTTATAGACCATTCACGCTCTACTGGGAACTCTAGGAATAAAAGATATGCAAAGCAGTTCTCACAACTTTTTCCATGTGGGTTTCCCTTTATAAGTCAGAGAACTGCTTTGCATATCCTTTCTTCCCAGAATTCCCAATGGAGCTCAAATGACATTTAAGTCAATGCATGTCTCAGATACCCATGAAAGTGCCAGCAAAAGTACCCACATATAATAAAAACCACACTTTCACATTACTGAGGAAAAGAGTGATATGTTGTGCAATCCTACTAGCCATCGCTTTTCGGCCTTTTGGCTAAGATCAAGTGTAGTATCTGTTCTTATCAGTTTTCATGCTGGTGGGGATGGGTGCTGCATGGAGGATGCAGGTGTACCAGGGCTTTCCGGGGCTGGTTCTGAGGAATCAGCTCGACGGCTGCCCCGATGTGACCTGTTCCCTCCGGGTCTCGCCATGAGGCTGGGAGGGTCTAGAGCCGAGGTACTTTTGTGCCTCGGGGAGTGGTGACCCCGAGGTGCCGAAACTCACTGGGAGGATAGGCTCACTGAGTTGAAGCACGGGCACCATAATCTCTTCACCTTGTGGCACTCACCTCTTGATTCCCGGCCTTCTGGCTAGGATCAGAGAAATTTTTATAGATCCGGCCGGATGTCATGGCAGTATATCTGCACACATTCACTTATTTCTTTCTTTTTGTGTCACTTTTTGCGTGTTGTGTGTTCACAGGATTTGTCAGGATGCGGTAGCCCTTCTGGGTGTCCCTCCTGGCGGTCTAGGGGAGGTGTGTGTGGCCATTAGGTTCCGCACCTCCCTGCAAACACCCCGGGTACTCCTGCTTTGGCAGGGTACCTACCGTTATCGGCTCTGCGGGCAGATACCTTGGCTAACGCAAGGGGGATGCCGGGAGCATTTGTGGTCCCCTAGTAGCTTCGGCGAAAAGGGACATCGAACCTGGAACCTCGCAGGTACCTTCTGGTCTGGAGGCGAAGGGTAAGGTTTGTTGGGAGGCCTCTCTCCTATCGGAGAAGGGCTTGCGATAGACCGCATCCTTTGTGCACGTTTTTTTTAGTGTAACACGTTTGCACTTTTTCTTGCACTTTGGGTGAATCGAGAGCACGTTCCTCGGCTTTAGATAAAAAAAAAAAAAAATCCTACTAGCCATTTGGACCCCTCTCCTTCTCCCATGTCTCCCTGAAGATACAGCCCAGCAGTTTGGCCCTGTGATCTGCCCCCTCCCCACCCCCACATAGTCGCCCACACCCCTACCCTGATCACAGATTGTATTGTTTTGTTGTTCGATCTCTTGTGCCTTTCTATTACAGGATTGAGCGGAGTGTTAGAGTAGCATGGTGTGCGATGTATAGCTTAGGGAACCTTTGCTGTGTATTGTACTGTCATGCTTTGTGTGACTGTAATTTATTGTATGACTTGTAATGACTGAACGGAAAATAAAGCTCTTTCAATCAAAAACTAGCCATTTGGACTTTTTACTTGCACTTGGGTGATTTGAGAGCACATACCTCGGCTTTAAAAAAAAAAAAAAACTAGCCATTTGGACCTTAACCTGTTCAGGACCCATGACGTATGCATACGTCTTCACACCCTGGGTCTTAAGGACCCATGACGTATGCATACGTCATGGCGTTTTCCGGTCTCTGCCGCTCGCCGGGCAGAGATCGGAACTGGATGCCTGCTGAAATCCTTCAGCAGGCATCCAGGGCAAACGCCGAGGGGGGCCATGTAGGCCCCCCATGTCGGCGATCGCCGCAAATCGCAAGGGAAATCGCCCTTGCGATCTGCGGCGATACCGGGCTGATCGGGTCTCTGGGACCCGACCGCCCGGTAATTTCGCATGATCCCGGCTGTCACAGACAGCCAGGACCATGCTAAAGAATAGGAGCGAGGTGGCAAGCCTGCCACCTCCTCCGATCCCCTGCGATCTGTCGGTTAGTTAACCGACCAATCGCAGGAGGGGGGGCGGTTACTTCCTCCCGTCCTGCCCGGCCCCTGAAAGGCCGGAGAGGACGGGAGGAAGACGGGAGGAAGACCGGAGGACGCGGCGGGGGACGGGGGAGTGCTGGGGACCGGCCCCGGTACTTACCTCGTCCCTGAAGACCCGGATCCAGACGATGAAGACGGCGGCGGCGGCGACAGGTGAGTAGATCTTCAGCCGTGGTCGGGCCCTTTACAGCAATGCACGTCGCCGTAAAGCGACATGCATTGCTGTAATAGGACCCTGTAAACTACAACTCCCAGCATGCCCAGACAGCCCCTGGCGTCTGGGCATACTGGGAGTTGCAGTTTTGCAACATCTGGAGGTACACAGTTTGGAGACCACTGTGCCCTTCCAGATGTTGCAAAACTACACATCCTCAGCATGCCCTTACTGTCCAGGCATGCTGGGAGTTGTAGTTCTGTAACATCTGGCCCTTCAGATGTTGCAGAACTACAACTCCCAGCATGCCTGGACAGTTTTGGCATACTGGGAGTTGTAGTTTTGCAACATCTGGAAGGGCACAGATTGGGAACCACTGTATTAGTGGTCTGCAAACTGTAGTCCTCCAGATGTTGCAAAACTACAACTCCAAGCATGCTGGGAGTTGTAGTTCGGCAACATCTGGCTCTAAAGATGTTGCCGAACTACTACTCCCAGCATGCCTGAGAATGTTTGGGAGTTGTGGTTTTGCAACAGCTGGAGGCACACTGGTTGGGAAACATTGTTTCCTAACTCAGTGTTTCCCAACCCGTGTGCCTCCAGCTGTTGCAAAACCACAACTCCCAAACATTCTCAGGCATGCTGGGAGTTGTAGTTTTGCAACAGCTGGAGGTCCCCCCCCTGTGAATGTACAGGGTACATTCACATGGGCAGGGGGCTTACAGTGAGTATCGGGCTGCAAGTTTGCGATGCAGCAAATTTTGCGCGGCAGCTCAAACTCGCTGTAATCCCCCCGCCCGTGTGACTGTACCCTAAAAACACTACACTACACTAACACAAAATAAAATAAAAAACACTACATATACACATACCCCTACACAGCCCCCCTCCCTCCCCAATAAAAATGAAAAACGTCTGGTACGCCACTCTTTCCAAAATGGAGCCTCCAGCTGTTGCAAAACAACAACTCCCAGTATTGCCAGACAGCCGTTGACTGTCCAGGCATGCTGGGAGTTTTACAACAGCTGGAGGCACCCTGTTTGGGAATCACTGGCGTAGAATACCCCTATGTCCACCCCTATGCAAATCCCTAATTCAGGCCTCAAATGCACATGGCGCTCTCACTTTGGAGCCCTGTCGTATTTCAGGGCAACAGTTTAGGGCCACATATGGGGTATCGCCGTACTCGGGAGAAATTGCCTTACAAATCTTGGGGGTCTTTTTCTCCTTTCACCCCTTATGAAAAGGTGAAGTTGGGGTCTACACCAGCATGTTAGTGTAAAAAAAATAAACTTTTTACACTAACATGCTGGTGTTGCCCTATACTTTTCATTTTGACAAGAGGTAAAGGGGAAAAACGCCCCACAAAATTTGCAACACAATTTCTCCCGACTACGGAGATACCCCATATGTGGGCACAAAGTGCTCTGGGGGCGCACAACAAGGCCCAGAAGGGAGAGTGCACCATGTACATTTGAGGTGATTTGCACAGGGGTGGCTGATTGTTACAGCGGTTTTGACAAACGCAAAAAAAACAAAACCCCACATGTGACCCCATTTCGGAAACTAGACCCCTCACGGAATGTAATGAGGGGTGCAGTGAGAATTTACACCCCACTGGTGTCTGACAGATCTTTGGAACAGTGGGCTGTGCAAATTAAAAATGTTGTACAGCCCACTGTTCCAAAGATTTGACAGACACCAGTGGGGGGTAAATGCTCATTTCATGCCTTGTTACGTTCCTCAAGGGGTCTAGTTTCCAAAATGGTATGCCATGTGGGGGTTATTTTGCTGTCCTGGCACCATATGGGCTTCCTAAATGCGACATGCCCCCCGAGCAAAATTTGCTCTCAAAAAGCCAAATATGACTCCTTCTCTTCTGAGCATTGTAGTTCACTCATAGTACACCTCAGGTCAACTTATGGGATACCTCCATACTCAGAAGAGATGGGGTTACAATATTTGGGGGGTATTTTCTGCTATTAACCCTTGCAAAAATGTGAAATTTGGGGGGAAACACACATTTTAGTGAAATTTTATTTTTATTTTTTTACATATGCAAAAGTCGTGAAACCCCTGTGGGGTATTAAGGCTCACTTTATTCCTTGTTACGTACCTCAAGGGGTCTAGTTTCCAAAATGGTATGCCATGTGGGGGATTTTTGCTGTTCTGGCACCATAGGGGCTTCCTAAATGCAACATGCCTCCCAAAAACCATTTAAAAAAAACATACTCTCCAAAATCCCCTTGTCGCTCCTTCGCTTCTGAGCCCTCTACTGTGCCCGCCGAACACTTTACATAGACATATGAGGTATGTGCTTACTCGAGAGAAATTGGGCTACAAATATAAGTATACATTTTCTCCTTTTTCCCCTTGTAAAAATTCAAAAATTGGGTCTACAAGAACATGCGAGTGTAAAAAATGGAGATTGTGAATTTTCTCCTTCACTTTGCTGTTATTCCTGTGAAACACCTAAAGGGTTAAAACGCGGACTGAATGTCATTTTGAATACTCTGGGGGGTGCAGTTTTTATAATGGGGTAATTTGTGGGGTATTTCTAATATGAAGACCCTTCAAATCCACTTCAAACCTGAACTGGTCCATGAAAAATTGTGAGTTTGGAAATTTAGTGAAAAATTGGAAAATTGCTGCTGAACTTTGAAGCCCTCTGGTGACTTCCAAAAGTAAAAACACGTAAATTTTATGATGCAAACATAAAATAGACATATTGTATATGTGAATAAAAAAAAAAATTATTTGTAATATCCATTTTCCTTACAAGCAGAGAGCTTCAAAGTTAAAAAAAAATGCAAAATTTTCAAATTTTTCATAAAATGTTGGGATTTTTCACCAAGAAAGGATGCAAGTTACCACAAAATTTTACCACTATGTTAAAGTAGAATATGTCACGAAAAAACAATCTCGGAATCAGAATGATAACTAAAAGCATTCCAGAGTTATTAATGTTTAAAGTGACAGTGGTCAGAATTGCAAAAAATGGCCGGGTCCTGAGGTGTAAAATGGCTGGGTCCTTAAGGGGTTAAGAAGTGGTGGGACCCCTTTAATTTAACTATCAATAATGGCCTAGACCAGTGTTTCCCAAGAGCGGTACTCAAGTACCTCCAATAGGTCATGTCCTCAGGATTTCCTTAGTCTTTCACAGGTGATTTGTTTATTAGTGTTGCTCGCGAATATTCGCAAAGCGAATTTTATTCGCGAATATTGCAAATTCGCAAATTCGCAAATATTCGCGAATATAGCACTATATATTCGTAATTACGAATATTCGTTTTATTTATTTATTTTTTCACAGTACACATCACAGTGATCATCCCTCTCTCCTTCTAGCTTGTTTGGTGTAACGAAAGCTCTAATAGTACAGTGTGAAACGAGCGTGCAAATTTTCGCTCAACACTATTGTTTATGGTCATTTCATTAGGCATCACCACAAACATGACCTGTTGGGGGGGGGGTACTTAAGGTCCGCCCTTGGGAAACACTGGTCTAGGCTAAAAAAAATAACACTGCTCAAAAAAATAAAGGGAACACTAAGATAACACATCCTAGATCTGAATGAATGAACTAATCGTATGAAATACTTTCATCTTCACATAGTTGAATGTGCTGGCAACAAAATCACACAAAAATTATCAATGGAAATCAAATTTATCAACGCAGGGAGGCCTGGATATGGAGTCACACTCAAAATCAAAGTGGAAAACCACACTTCAGGCTGATCCAACTTTATGTAATGTCCTTAAAACAAGTCAAAATGAGGCTCAGTAGTGTGTGTGGCCTCCACGTGTCCATATGACCTCTCTACAACGCTTGGGCATGCTCCTGATAATGGTCTCCTGAGGATGTCCTCCCAGACTTGGACTAAAGCATCCGCCAACTCCTGGACAGTCTGTGGTGCAACGTGGTGTTGGTGGATGGAGGGAGACATGATGTCCCAGATGTGCTCAATCGGATTCAGGTCTGGGGAATGAGCGGGCCAGTCCATAGCATCAATGCCTTCCTCCTGCAGGAACTGCTGACACACTCCAGCCACATGAGGTCTAGCATTGTCTTGCATTCAGAGGAACCCAGGGCCAACCGCACCAGCATATGGTCTCACAAGGGGTCTGAAGCTCTCATCTCGGTACCTAATGGCAGTCAGGCTACCTCTGGCAAGCACATGGAGGGCTGTGTGGCCCTCCAAAGAAATGTCACCCCCCACCATTACTGACCCACCGCCAAACCGGTCATGCTGGAGGATGTTGCAGGCAGCAGAATGTTCTCCACAGCGTCTCCAGACTCTGTCATGTCTTTCACATGTGCTCAGTGTAAACCTGCTTTCATCTGTGAAGAGCACAGGGCACCAGTGGTGAATTTGCCAATATTGTTGTTCTCTGGCGAATGCCAAACGTCCTGCACGGTGTTGGGCTGTAAACACAACCCCCACCTGTGGACGTAGGGCCCCCATACCACCCTCATAGAGTCTGTTTCGGACCGTTTGAGTGGACACATGCAGATTTGTGGCCTGCTGGAGGTCATTTTGCAGGACTCTGGCAGTGCTCCTCCTGCTCCACCTTGCACAAAGGCTGGGTTGTTGCCCTCCTACTGCCTCCTCCGCATTACCTGATGTACTGGCTGTCTCCTGGTAGTGCCTACATGCTCTGGACACTACGCTGACAGACACAGCAAAACTTTTTTTCACAGCTCGCATTGATGTGCCATCCTGGATGAGCTGCACTAACTGAGCCACTTGTGTGGGTTGTAGACTCCGTCTCATGCTTCCACTAGAGTGAAAGCACTGCCAGAATTCAAAAGTGACCAAAACATCAGCCAGGAAGCATACAACATGAGATGTGGTCTGTGGTCACCGCCTTCAGAACCACTCCTTTATTGGGGGTGTCTTGCTAATTGCCTATAATTTCCACCTGTTGTCTGTTCCATTTGCACAACATCATGTGAAATTGATTGTCAATCAGTGTTCTTCCTGAGTGGACAGTGTGATTTCACAGAAGTGTCATTGACTTGGAGTTACATTGTGTTGTTTAAGTGTTCCCTATATTTTTTTGAGCAGTAAGTTTGGAGAATTTCTTGAATTAATAATAACATAGAGGGAAAATGTACCCGTTCATTTCCTTTAGTTTTGTGGCAGGACTAAATACCAAATTTTGTGCACAAAATGTCACACAAAAATGTGCGCCTTTTTCAGTTCTTACACTACTAGAGTCGGACACACTTACTACAGATTATACCAGAAACTAGTGGAAATTTACACCAGCTAATAGCACATAAACAGTTATAGAAGCATGCAGCTCTTAGTAAAAATGGATAATCTTACTCCAGAGGATTTATGTTTAGGCTGGTTTGGTGTAGAAAATGCCAGTCCTAAATAAATCTCCCCCACAGTTTTGTCATTGTCATTTAGATGCATTACAAATACGTAAGAGCAATGGATGGAATATTTAATCTACCAATAATTTGGTTCCAGCCATTATTACTCCAATAGAAGATACAGTTCTATAAGTGCACACAAGGTAGAATGCACCAGGGTAATGCTATTTAATTTTGGGTTCAATGTAAATAGAGTTTGAGCTTACTCCAATAACCCTTCTCCCTAAACAGCAATTTAAAGCAGGCTATACGCATGCTGCAGGAATGGATAATCCCCCCCCCCCCCCCATATGTCTTATCATTGTCACGATGCCGGCTGGCAGGTAGTGGATCCTCTGTGCCAGAGAGGGATTGGCGTGGACCGTGCTAGTGGACCGGTTCTAAGCCACTACTGGTTTTCACCAGAGCCCGCCGCAAAGCGGGATGGTCTTGCTGCGGCGGTAGTGACCAGGTCGTATCCACTAGCAACGGCTCACCTCTCTGGCTGCTGAAGATAGGCGCGGTACAAGGGAGTAGGCAAAAGCAAGGTCGGACGTAGCAGAAGGTCGGGGCAGGCAGCAAGGATCGTAGTCAGGGGCAACGGCAGAAGGTCTGGAAACACAGGCAAGGAACGCTTTCACTGGCACTAAGGCAACAAGATCCGGCGAGGGAGTGAAGGGGAAGTGAGGTGATATAGGGAAGTGCACAGGTGTAAACACTAATTGGAACCACTGCGCCAATCAGCGGCGCAGTGGCCCTTTAAATCGCAGAGACCCGGCGCGCGCGCGCCCTAGGGAGCGGGGCCGCGCGCGCCGGGACAGAACAGACGGAGAGCGAGTCAGGTAGGGGAGCCGGGGTGCGCATCGCGAGCGGGCGCTACCCGCATCGCGAATCGCATCCCGGCTGGCAGCGGAATCGCAGCGCCCCGGGTCAGAGGACGTGACCGGAGCGCTGCCGCGGGGAGAGTGAAGCGAGCGCTCCGGGGAGGAGCGGGGACCCGGAGCGCTCGGCGTAACAGTACCCCCCCCCTTGGGTCTCCCCCTCTTCTTAGAGCCTGAGAACCTGAGGAGCAGACTTTTGTCTAGGATGTTGTCCTCAGGTTCCCAGGATCTCTCTTCAGGACCACAACCCTCCCAGTCCACTAAAAAAAAATTTTTCCCTCTGACCTTTTTGGCAGCTAAAATTTCCTTGACCGAGAAGATGTCCGAGGAGCCGGAAACAGGAGTGGGAGGAACAGACTTGGGAGAAAAACGGTTGAGGATGAGTGGTTTGAGAAGAGAGACGTGAAAGGCATTAGGGATACGAAGAGAGGGAGGAAGAAGAAGTTTATAAGAGACAGGATTCATTTGACACAAAATTTTGAAAGGACCAAGATAGCGTGGTCCCAACTTGTAGCTAGGGACACGGAAGCGGACATATTTAGCGGAGAGCCATACCTTGTCTCCAGGGGAAAAAACGGGGGGAGCTCTTCTTTTCTTATCCGCGAACTTCTTCATGCGTGATGAAGCCTGTAAGAGAGAATTTTGGGTCTCTCTCCATATGATGGAAAGGTCACGAGAAATTTCATCCACAGCGGGCAGACCAGAGGGCAAGGGAGTAGGGAGGGGGGGAAGAGGGTGACGGCCGTACACCACGAAAAATGGGGATTTGGAGGAAGACTCAGAGACCCTGAAGTTATACGAGAATTCGGCCCATGGGAGGAGATCTGCCCAGTCATCCTGGCGGGAGGAAACAAAATGTCGCAAATAATCACCCAAGATCTGGTTAATCCTTTCTACTTGTCCATTGGACTGGGGATGATATGCAGAAGAAAAATTTAATTTAATCTTGAGTTGTTTACAGAGAGCCCTCCAGAATTTAGACACGAATTGGACGCCTCTATCCGAGACAATCTGCGTAGGCAATCCGTGAAGACGAAAAATGTGTACAAAAAATTGTTTAGCCAACTGAGGCGCAGAAGGAAGACCAGGAAGAGGGATGAAATGTGCCATTTTGGAGAATCGATCAACGACCACCCAAATAACAGTGTTGCCACGGGAAGGGGGTAAATCAGTAATAAAATCCATACCAATCAGAGACCAAGGCTGTTCGGGGACAGGCAGAGGATAAAGAAAACCAGCGGGCTTCTGGCGAGGAGTCTTATCCCGGGCACAGATAGTGCAGGCTCGCACAAAGTCCACAACATCCGTCTCCAGAGTCGGCCACCAATAGAAGCGGGAGATGAGTTGCACAGATTTCTTGATACCCGCATGACCTGCGAGATGGGAGGAGTGACCCCATTTGAGGATTCCGAGGCGTTGGCGAGGAGAAACAAAGGTCTTTCCTGGAGGAGTCTGCCTGATGGAGGCAGGAGAAGTGGAGATCAGGCAGTCAGGTGGAATGATGTGTTGCGGAGAGAGTTCAACTTCTGAGGCATCCGAGGAACGAGAGAGAGCATCGGCCCTAATGTTCTTATCGGCAGGACGAAAGTGAATCTCAAAATTAAATCGGGCAAAGAACAGAGACCACCGGGCCTGGCGAGGATTCAGCCGTTGGGCAGACTGGAGGTAGGAGAGGTTCTTGTGGTCGGTGTAGATAATAACAGGAGAACTTGATCCCTCCAGCAGATGCCTCCATTCCTCAAGTGCTAATTTAATGGCTAGAAGCTCTCGATCCCCGATGGAGTAGTTCCTCTCCGCTGGAGAGAAGGTCCTAGAGAAAAAACCACAAGTGACAGCATGCCCGGAAGAATTTTTTTGTAGAAGAACAGCTCCAGCTCCCACTGAGGAGGCATCAACCTCCAATAGGAAGGGTTTGGAAGGGTCAGGTCTGGAGAGGACGGGAGCCGAAGAAAAGGCAGACTTGAGTCGTTTAAAGGCGTCTTCTGCTTGAGGAGGCCAGGACTTGGGATCAGCATTTTTTTTGGTTAAAGCCACGATAGGAGCCACAATGGTAGAAAAATGTGGAATAAATTGCCTGTAATAATTGGCGAACCCCAAAAAGCGTTGGATGGCACGGAGTCCGGAGGGGCGTGGCCAATCTAAGACGGCAGAGAGTTTGTCTGGATCCATCTGTAGTCCCTGGCCAGAGACCAAATATCCTAGAAAAGGAAGAGATTGGCATTCAAACAGACATTTCTCAATTTTGGCATAGAGTTGGTTGTCACGAAGTCTCTGAAGAACCATACGGACATGCTGGCGGTGTTCTTCTAGATTGGCAGAAAAAATTAGGATATCGTCCAGATATACAACAACACAGGAGTATAACAGATCACGAAAAATTTCATTGACAAAGTCTTGGAAGACGGCAGGGGCGTTGCACAGTCCAAAGGGCATGACCAGATACTCAAAGTGTCCATCTCTGGTGTTAAATGCCGTTTTCCACTCGTCCCCCTCTCTGATGCGGATGAGGTTATAGGCGCCTCTTAAGTCCAATTTAGTGAAGATGTGGGCACCTTGGAGGCGATCAAAGAGTTCAGAGATGAGGGGTAAGGGGTAGCGGTTCTTAACCGTGATTTTATTAAGACCGCGGTAGTCAATGCAAGGACGTAGGGAGCCATCCTTTTTGGACACAAAGAAAAATCCGGCTCCGGCAGGAGAGGAGGATTTACGGATAAAGCCCTTTTTTAGATTCTCCTGGACGTATTCGGACATGGCAAGAGTCTCTGGGGCAGAGAGAGGATAAATTCTGCCCCGGGGTGGAGTAGTGCCCGGGAGGAGGTCGATAGGGCAATCATAAGGCCTGTGAGGAGGTAGAGTCTCAGCTTGTTTTTTGCAGAACACATCCGCGAAGTCCATATAGGCCTTAGGGAGACCGGTTACTGGAGGAACCACAGAGTTACGGCAAGGGTTACTGGGAACCGGTTTTAGACAGTTCTTGGAACAAGAGGACCCCCAACTCTTGATCTCCCCAGTGGACCAATCCAGGGTAGGGGAATGAAGTTGAAGCCAGGGAAGTCCAAGGAGAATTTCCGAGGTGCAATTGGGGAGGACCAAAAGTTCAATCCTCTCATGATGAGATCCGATGCTCATAAGAAGGGGCTCCGTGCGGAAACGTATGGTACAGTCCAATCTTTCATTATTTACACAATTGATGTAGAGGGGTCTGGCGAGACTGGTCACCGGGATGTTGAACCTGTTGACGAGAGAGGCCAAAATAAAATTTCCTGCAGATCCAGAGTCCAAGAAGGCCACTGTAGAGAAGGAGAAGGCAGAGGCAGACATCCGCACAGGCACAGTAAGACGTGGAGAAGCTGAGTAGACATCAAGGACTGTCTCACCTTTGTGCGGAGTCAGCGTACGTCTTTCCAGGCGGGGAGGACGGATAGGACAATCTCTCAGGAAGTGTTCGGTACTAGCACAGTACAGGCAGAGGTTCTCCATACGGCGTCGTGTCCTCTCTTGAGGTGTCAGGCGAGACCGGTCGACCTGCATAGCCTCCACGGCAGGAGGCACAGGAACAGATTGCAGGGGACCAGAGGAGAGAGGAGCCGAGGAGAAGAAACGCCTCGTGCGAACAGAGTCCATATCTTGGCGGAGTTCCTGACGCCTTTCGGAAAAACGCATGTCAATGCGAGTGGCTAGGTGAATAAGTTCATGTAGATTAGCAGGAATTTCTCGTGCGGCCAGAACATCTTTAATGTTGCTGGATAGGCCTTTTTTGAAGGTCGCGCAGAGGGCCTCATTATTCCAGGACAATTCTGAAGCAAGAGTACGGAATTGTACGGCATACTCGCCAACGGAAGAATTACCCTGGACCAGGTTCAACAGGGCAGTCTCAGCAGAAGAGGCTCGGGCAGGTTCCTCAAAGACACTTCGGATTTCCGAGAAGAAGGAGTGTACAGAGGCAGTGACGGGGTCATTGTGGTCCCAGAGCGGTGTGGCCCATGACAGGGCTTTTCCGGACAGAAGGCTGACTACGAAAGCCACCTTAGACCTTTCAGTGGGAAACAGGTCCGACATCATCTCCAGATGCAGGGAACATTGGGAAAGAAAGCCACGGCAAAACTTAGAGTCCCCATCAAATTTATCCGGCAAGGATAAGCGTATCCCAGGAGCGGCCACTCGCTGCGGAGGAGGTGCAGGAGCTGGCGGAGGAGATGACTGCTGAAGCTGTGGTAGTAACTGTTGTAGCATAACGGTCAGTTGAGACAGCTGTTGGCCTTGTTGCGCTATCTGTTGTGACTGCTGGGCGACCACCGTGGTGAGGTCAGCGACAACTGGCAGAGGAACTTCAGCGGGATCCATGGCCGGATCTACTGTCACGATGCCGGCTGGCAGGTAGTGGATCCTCTGTGCCAGAGAGGGATTGGCGTGGACCGTGCTAGTGGACCGGTTCTAAGCCACTACTGGTTTTCACCAGAGCCCGCCGCAAAGCGGGATGGTCTTGCTGCGGCGGTAGTGACCAGGTCGTATCCACTAGCAACGGCTCACCTCTCTGGCTGCTGAAGATAGGCGCGGTACAAGGGAGTAGGCAAAAGCAAGGTCGGACGTAGCAGAAGGTCGGGGCAGGCAGCAAGGATCGTAGTCAGGGGCAACGGCAGAAGGTCTGGAAACACAGGCAAGGAACACACAAGGAACGCTTTCACTGGCACTAAGGCAACAAGATCCGGCGAGGGAGTGAAGGGGAAGTGAGGTGATATAGGGAAGTGCACAGGTGTAAACACTAATTGGAACCACTGCGCCAATCAGCGGCGCAGTGGCCCTTTAAATCGCAGAGACCCGGCGCGCGCGCGCCCTAGGGAGCGGGGCCGCGCGCGCCGGGACAGAACAGACGGAGAGCGAGTCAGGTAGGGGAGCCGGGGTGCGCATCGCGAGCGGGCGCTACCCGCATCGCGAATCGCATCCCGGCTGGCAGCGGAATCGCAGCGCCCCGGGTCAGAGGACGTGACCGGAGCGCTGCCGCGGGGAGAGTGAAGCGAGCGCTCCGGGGAGGAGCGGGGACCCGGAGCGCTCGGCGTAACAATCATTATTACATTCTAATCATACCCCCAGTAGAAAATCATTTTCGGATATGGTTCTCTTTAGTATCATAACTAAAGAATTCACCTGCACCCTTATGGGCCATCAGATCCTAGACAAGGCACAGTATAGACGGTAAACAACCAGCAAAATACTCTTCTGATATCCATAAGTGAGTGTACAAAAACACGAACACAAACAGACTGACTATTCAACGTGTCCAGGTAGGAGCAACAACAAAGATGTGGTCTCAAATGGCTGGAGGTGCTCAACCCCAAATGCAGTTGTGCATTTATACTGGGGGAGCAGATCCTGTCCTTGTAGTCCGTTGCTAGGGGCGATCCCCAGCATATAAATGCATACAATGGAGGATGCCTGCAGCGGACTACAAGTGCCACAATAGAATCCTACACCAGATAAACGGTGTGGATGTGTAACAATTAGAATACAATACAGAAATGTAGGTGCACTACTGTGGTAGATGTATACAATGACATTGGCTAATCCCTCAACACTGATGTTAAAATTGAGACATTCGCCAGTGTATCCTTATATGAAGGACACACCAGAGCCCGCACACCAACGCCAAGGTTTCTCAAATGGTGCGGGACCTAACACTAACCTACCTGTACATGATAAGCAAAACCAGGGGCCAGTGGGCAATTACAGCAGCATTAGGCCGACATGCAGCCTGCTCCCAGTTCCCTCCAGCGTGACTAAGCACACATACAATGGAAGGGGGGAGAGAGGCCACAAGCCCCACCCAAGTTGGCTGATATAGGTGCATGGCCTCACAGGTGCAACCTTAATGCTGCCTTCATAGTGATCAAGAAAATAGGTAAAAGCAGAAAAAAGACTTGCAGTGGCGCTGCCTTGGAGTTTGAAGAATTGAAGACGGATGCAGTAGGTAATAAGCAGCATGTATTTTATTCATACATGTGGAGCAAATCGCGTTTCAAGGGTATATTCCCTCTTTATCAATTGTATAATGAAGTTAGCACACAGTGGGTTTATATACACAGAGGTGAATGGCACCAAAAAGAACACATCTGGCGGGGCTTAAATTGTGGGTGGAGACCAGTGTCACTGGAATGTATGGTGGGTTACAGTATTGAGTAGGTAACAGAATAATAATCAGAATGTGGTATAACATATGTCACAGACTGGTAAATGTTCAAAGAAAAGACTTTAAATCAAGGGGCCAATGGGCGAAACGCATTAAACCAAGACACATCTAAAGGTGAGCACCGTACAACTTGGGGCACCTGGGACATACCAAGCCCACGGAATTACGTGAGGCGCTGTCCTCCATTTGTTTCCTCTTAATTCCTTGATAGTGATCAAGGCAGCATTAAATGTGGTAGGAGCAGCCAGAGTCAGTATCCTCAGCAAAAAAGAATAGACTTTGCTCCTGCTCATTGCACAGAACATGTGTATTTGGGTCCCTCATATGCTCGATAAGAGCACATGTTGTTTCTGAGCTCAAATTCTAATGTTGTGGCACTTGACCTTCCTCATCGCTGAACACCAGCCTGTAAGGGAATTCATCCTTTTTCAGTTCTTCCGTCACAATGTTTTGGTTCGTTATTTTATATCCTAAAGATGTAGGGTGTATGGCTTAAATTGTGGACATTTTTGTAAGCTACCCCATACCAGGGTGTGTGGCACCTAAAGTTGCATACTTGTCAGCCTGGTTTCCCTTTGATTGTCGGCCTTTACTGTTTTACCATCTTTCTTTTTATTTCCCCCATATTCTTTATAATTGTTTATTATACATTTTACCAAAAAACAAACCTATGTAATTTTGTAGTGTATTTTAGAAGAGATTGCTATGATTAGTTGCTATAGGCAACATGACTCATTTTGATGCATTGTGTTCATTATAGTTTAGCTGTTAGTCATAAGTGTCCTTGATGGAAGAGATGAGGTGCAGTTAATTTTAACTATTGGTAATGGATGGAAAGCATTGAAAAATGAATGCAGATCAGTGGGTGTGTTCTGTATGTTAACTTGTAAATTATTCCTGGACTGTCAATTTTTTTCCATAGTTTAATTGCTGTGACATCATTATGTGCATTATTTCTGTACAGTTATGTTATTTTTTTATTGTTTCTATGCTGTGACGTCATTATGTGCATCAGTCATGTACTGTGACATCACTATAGTCATTATTCCTAAACTGTAACATAATTATGTGCATTATTTCTGTATTATGATTTTATATGCATAACTCATGTACTGTGACATAGTGTTGAGCAGCATAGACCATATTCGAATTTGCGATATTTCTCAAACATATGGACAAATATTCGTCATATATTCGCTACATATGCATATTCGTAATATTCGCGTGTGAGACTGGCGTACGAATTTTCGCATATGCGAACATTTGCATATGCTAAAATTAGCATAAACGTAAATTTGCATGTGCGAACATTTGCATATGCGAAAATTTGCATAAGCGAAAATTCGCATGTGCGAAAATTAGCATATGCAAATTTTCACATATGCGAAAACTCGTACGCCAGTCTCACACAGTAGTATTAGAGCCTTCTTTAGACCACACAAGCTGGAAGCAGAAAGGGGTGATCACTGTGATGTGTACCGTGAAAAAAATAAAAATAAATAAAGCAATATTTGTAATTACGAATATTTAGTGCTATATTCGCGAATTCGCATTGCGAATATTCGCGAGTGACACTAACTGTGACATCACTATGTCCATTATTTCTGTACTGTGACGTCATGTGCATTATTTCTGTACTATGACATCATGTGCATTATTTCTGTACTGTGGCATTATGTGCATTCTTTTCTGTACAGTGACTTAGTGATGTCACAGTACAGGAATAATGCACATAATGTCACAGTACAGTAATAATGCACATGATGTCACAATACAGAAATAATGGACAAAGTGATGTCACAGTACAGGAATAATGCACATAATTATGTCCATTATTCCTGTACTCTGACATCATGTGCATTATTCTGTACTGTGGCATTATGTGCATTATTTTCTGTACCGTGACTTAATTATGTGCATTATTCCTGTACTGTGACATCATTATGTGCATTACACCTGTACTGTGACTTCACTATGTGCATTATTCCTATATTACTATATTGCACTGTACATGACACTGGTACTGTGTTATCACTATGCCCATTATCCTAATTCTGTTACATTGCATGATTCCTGAGCTTTATTTTTGCCAAATGGACCCTGTACGGTGACATCATCATGTGCATTATCTATGCTGTGACATCATCATTTATATTTATAGTGTATGGTTATGTTTGTAGTGTACTTTGAGACTTATTTTCAGCCATTTGTGTGAACATAGCCGAGTAACATAGGTCAGAAGGTTGAAAAAAGATGAGAGTGCATCAAGGTTAAAGGGGTACTCCAGTGGTCAACGTGTTTTTCCGTTTGTGACTTACCCTATTTGTTTTGTTTCATTTCTATTCTTGTTGTTTAGCCTACTCTATTTCCTTTCTTTGTTGTCTTTTTATCCCCCACTTTGTTTTCCATATGCCTTGCTGGTTTGGGGCGGCTTCTTTTTTTTTTTTTTTGTTTGTTTGTTCCGCCCTTTACCCACCCTACTATTTTCTCGGGTCGGCCCCCTTATACACAGCACACTTATATAATCAGCCTTGGTTGGGATACACTGTCATAAACATACAAAAGGGACTACAACTCCCAGCATGTGTCTTTCAGGAGTCTTCAGCCTGTGGTATAACACCACCATGCTGCCTCTGTAGTCTCCTGGGGGTTGTAGTTCACTACACCTCTATAGGGCATACACCAGTGTTTCCCAACCAGGGTGCCTCCAGGTGTGGCAAAACTACTACTACCAGCATGCCTGGACAGCCAAAAGCTGTCTGGGCATGCTGGGAGTTGTAGTTTTGATACAGCTGAAGACACCCTGGTTGGGAAACAATGCACTTTGTTTGTAATATACTGAATAGGCTAGGCCAGTGTTTCCCAATCAGTGTGCCTCCAGCTGTTGCAAAATTACAACTCCCAGCATGCTCAAAGGCTGTCAGGGAATGCTGGGAGTTGTAGTTTTACAACAGCTGGAGGCACACTGGTTTGGATACACTGGTGTAACATGATGTGTATGATGAATAGGCTAGGACAGTGTGCCTCCAGCTGTTGTAAAACTACAACTCCCAGCATGCCCAAAGTCTGTCCAGGCATGCTGGGAGTTGTAGTTTTGATACAGCTGGAGGCAGACTGGTTTGTAAACACTAGCATACACACATATAACAGGGACTACAACTCCCAGCATGTGTCATTCAGGATCCCCCCCCTCACATATAGAAATCATCCCCAGTCCGAGATTTATTCCCCTGCAGTCCATACATCCCCAGCCTGTGCACTTTGTCATCCTCCCCTTCAGATAACACTTATCTTCTCTGTGTTCTTTCAGTGCAGACCTGCGTCCTCAGAAGACCGAGCAGGGGGAGGGGAGATGAGGAGCTGTGTAGGAGCTTCTTGCTCTCATGCACACCTGTGACCACCTGGAGGGGGAGATGAGGGGGCGTGGCTTATCTCTCATGCAGTTTTGAAAGAACAGAGAAAAAAAAAACATGACATCTTGTCCACAGCCTAATCCTAACCTGTGGACAACAGTCAGAGATCCAACACAGAACTACAGAACTTTCTGGCCCACAAACAGGTAAGAAAAAAAGACACATGCTACACAAACATATAATACATGTCAATTGCAAAAAACATGAACATTAAAAGAAGATGCAATATAGGCAAAAATCTTAACCACCGGAGTACCCCTTTAACCTATATCCCTTTTGTGTTCCTAATGTGTTGAAAGGAAAAAAAACCTTTATGAGGCTGATTCCAATTGCCCCATACCAGGGGGGAAATTCCTATCCTCATAAATCTTGTATCCATAACTTAGCCTAATAATACAATGCTTGTCTATTCTGAGTGTCAATACTGTGGACATAGCATATAGAGTGGACACTGAGTGGGGTCCAATGTTACATTTTGCTGTGGGGTTCCATGATGCATTTTCATCCCTATGTGTTGCATCTGTATCCCTGTATTAATATTGATACAGGAGAAATGCTGTAATAAATCTGCCTCATTCAAAATTCTGTGCCCCTTCCTGTCAATCCTTGCGAATGCCTGTGTGAAAGGTTACGACTGATCGCCATCGGTCATGCAACATTCACAGCTTTAAAAGGATGAATAGTTTCAGTTGTCAAAACACATCACCAGCTTTTTAGACTGATCAACGCTGTGTATTTCAAGTGCAAAATAATGACTCAATGTTTGCTAAAAAAAAAAAAAAGAACAATCTGTAAGTTAAAAAGGAACAATAAAACTAAATATTGACTTTAACAAAATTACTGTCAAAGATAAAAGATTAGAAGCATGATGTGTGTAATGTAATATATTTATCTATTGTATATAGTAATTAAAAGGGTATTAGCATCTCTATAATTCATTTTTAAATTGTAGGACATGTAAAGTCATACACTTTTGTAAAAAAAAAAAAAAAAAGTATGTATAAATTTCAGACTTGCCTCCCTCTAATGTTACAGCTTCTTTTCTCTGCCTTTACTGCTAGTTGCCTAGGTCACAGGCCACCTTTTCTTATCCTGACGCAGTGGGCAGGCTGCTGCTGACGCTACACACTCTCTGCACAGAGCCGTTATTTGCTGGGAACCTTATCTTTATGTAAACATGCTCTTCTGCTTGTGTGCAAGCTGTACTGTGCTAGTGAGTTATGCAAAGTGCTAGTAGTTTGCACAAAAATATCAAATCCTGTGTGTCTGAAGTGTCAATCACAGAGCAAAAGCCCTACTTGTTTAAAGCAGGAAGAGAAAAAAATGTCTGCTCTTTTATCAGCTGAAAAAGACAACATACTATCATCCCTTTAACCCCTTCCCGCTATATGACGTATGCGTACGTCATGAGCAGGCTCCCGCGATCGCGTTGGTTCCGGCGGCTATCAATGGCCGGGGACCGTGGCTAATATCGGAGATCACCAATCACGGTGATGCCCGGTATTAACCCTTCAGACGCTGTGATCAAAGTTGATCGCCGCGTCTAAAGTGAAAGTAAACTGTGCTGGCTAACTCAATGGAGCTGTTCGGGACCGCCGCGATGAAATCGCGGTGTCCCGAACAGCTTGCTGAACAGCTGGAGGATCCCTAACTGCCTCCTCGCTGTCCGATCACCGAATGACTGCTCCCTGCCTGAGATTCAGGCAGGAGCAGTCGAGCGGCGACAACACTGATCATTGCCCGGCTATTGCCGGGCAGTGATCAGGGCAGAAGATCAGTGTGAGCAGTGTTATAGCCCCTTATGGGAGCTAAAACACTGCAAAAAAAGTGAAAATAAAAGTGAAAATAAAGTGTTAATAAAGATCATTTAACCCCTTCCATAAAATAAAAGTCAGAATCACCCCCCTTTTCCCAATAAAAAAAAAACTAGTGTAAATAAAAATAAACATATATGGTATTGCCGCGTGCATAAATGTCTGAACTATAAAAATATAATAGCAATTAAACCTTGCGGTCTATGGTGTACACGTAAAAAAATTCCAAAGTCCAAAATTGAGTATTTTTGGTCCCTTTTTATACCATAAAAAAGTTAATAAAAAGAAATAAAAAGGTCCGATCAAAACAAAAATGATACCAATAAAAATTTCAGATCACAGCGCAAAAAAATGAGCTCTCATACATCCCTATATGCGGAAAAATAAAAAAGTTATAGGGGTCACAAGAGGACATTTTTAAACGTATACATTTTCGTGCTTGTAGTTATGATTTTTTCCAGAAGTACGACAAAATCAAACCTACATAAGTAGGGTATCATTTTAACCATAAGGACCTACAGAATAAAGATAAGGTGGAATTTTACTGGAAAATGAACTGCGTAGAAACGGAAGCCCCCAAAAGTTACAAATGGAATTTTTTCTTCAGTTTTGTCGCACAATTATTTTTTTTTTCCGTTTCGCCGTGGATTTTTGGGTAAAATAACTAATGTCACAGCAAAGTAAAATTGGTGGCACAAAAAATAAGCCATAATATGGATTTTTAGGTGCAAAATTGAAAGCGTTATGATTTTTAGAAGGTGATAAGGAAAAAATGTAAATGCAAAAACGGAAAATACCCTGCGTCATTAAGGGGTTAAAGTTATCTTTAAAGGGAATCTGACAAATGGTTGGCCTGCACTAAACCCAATACAAAGGGATATAGGGGGAGATTTATCAAAACCTGTCCAGAGGAACTTCTTTCATTTTTCAGAGGCCTTGTTAAAAATGAAAAACGGCGATCTGATTGGTTGCTATGGGCAACTCAGCAACTTTTCCTCTGGACAGGTTTTGATAAATCTCCCTCATAGTGTGGGTGAGCCTGAGTAATATGATGTATAATGTACTTAGTTTCGTTGCAGAGAAATCTGGCATGTTGCTAATATGTAAATTTACCCTGTGTGCAATAGAGGCGGGGGCTGGCTTTCGGAGCTTCCCTGGTTTCAGCCCCTCTGCTGCCAAATTCCCTCCCACCTCATAAATATTCATATTGGGGGAGATTTATCAAAACTTGTGCAGAGGAAAAGCAGTTCAGTTGCCCATAGCAACTAGAGATGAGCAAATTTTAGAAAAAATTGATTAGGAGAATCGCAGAATTATCCGTAAAAATTTGGTTATATCCGAATTTATTTCCGTCGTATCTGTATTATAACCAGCTATTTCTAGCCTACAGAGACCCTCAATAGGGGTGTAGAACACTTTGCCTTGCTGTAACACACATAGGGTATGTGCTGTTTTAGTGAAATAATACTGTTATTCATTATGACATGCAGATTAGAGGCATCGCTATTAGAATCACTGTTGCAGACCGGCATAATCACACAGCGTGGAGGTGGTGACAGCATGAGGAGACCATATAGTTGAGCAGATTAAAGATATTTTTTAGCATTTAAATTGAAGATTTCAAATAGATGAACCTAAAAAGTTTTATTTAATGTGCCAGCAGCATGAGGAGACCACATGACAGTGGTCACAGCCTGGAGGTGGCAGAGGCATGAGAAGACCATATAGTGACTGAATGGCACAGCCTGTAGCTGGCAGCAGCATGAGGAGACCATATAGTGGCTGAATGACACAGCCTGGAGTTGGTGGCAGCAAGAGCAGACCATATAGTGGCTGAAAGACACAGCCTGGAGGTGGTGGAAGCATGAGGAGACCATATAGTTGCAGAATGAAACAGCCTGGAGGTGGCAGCAGCATGAGGAGAACATATGGTGGCAGAATGAGACAGCCTGGAGTTGGCATCAGCATGAGGAGGACATATGGTGGCAGTATGAGACAGCCTAGAGGTGGCATCAGCAGCATCAGGAGTCCTGAAAGTGACCAGATGACATAGTGAATAGCCTGTAAAAGAGAAAAAAGGAGAGACCGGAGGGAGGCGCCTCATGTGATACCGTATGGGTAAGCAACATAAAAGATCGGGGGTCGGTTAAGACACACCCCTAGGTAGTGGCTGCTCACCTGAGAGCAAGTGAAAACTTGCGTGTCAACCCACAGTGGGGTTACCAGAAGTTGCAGAGATGGTAGGACTGCTGCCAAGCCGGAGGTCACAGGGGAGGAAAGACAACCAATCCTGATGAAACTTTGGCATATAGAACAACAAGACCCCAATAGGTGCTGCAGATTCCCACAAAGTAAACCAAACCAGAGATGTAGTGGTAGTACAAAACACTGGGAGGTTTATTGTAATAAAAAACAATAAAATACAGAGTACGTGTTTCGGGGGAGCCACCCCCTTCTTCAGATCAGAGTATGTACAAGAAGATGCAGACAGGGTTTAAATACATGAAGACTGAGCGCCAACTACTTAAGTGGGAGGAGCTAGTCATACATACATCACATGGTACATTGTGTGAAGATATACAAATAAACACAAAAAACTGAAATAAGCAATTAATAACTTAAATATAATGACAATGAAATAGATCGCTATACGTTCCGTCGTGTTACTAACAGGAGAATATACCAATAAGTTCGTGAATAGAGAATGACAGCATCCGGACTGTAGAATGACAGAATAGAATGTTTACATTCTACAGTCCGGATGCTGTCATTCTCTATGCTGTCTCAACCTCTTCAGAACGCCTTGCGTATGCATACGCCATGCATCCTGAGTCCTTAAGGACGTGGGGCCTATGCATACGCCCGTGGGAATTCCAATCCCTGTCGTTAGCCGGTTGGGGACCGGACCGGGATGCCTGCTGAAATCATTCAGCAGGCATCCCGGCATATCGCTGAGGGGGTCCTGAGACCCCCCCATGTCGGTGATCGCAGAAAATCGCATGTCAATTCAGACATGCAATTTTCTGCTATTCGGGGCTGATTGGGTCTCTGGTGACCCGATCGCCTGGAAAATAGGGATGATCGGAGCTGTCAGTGACAGCCCCGATCATCCTGAGGGCTGGGACCGAGGTCTCAGTGCTGCGATCTCCTCCTATCCCCTGCCATTGGTCAGAACTGATTCTGACCAATGGCAGCGCAGGACAGTGGGTTGCAACCCCCATTCTGCCCACCCCTGGATGTTGTGGGGAACGTGGGGAGAAGATGGAGGCCGGTACCTGGAGGAGAAGATGGCTGGGGTCCCCCGATCATCGCTGGAGACAGGCACAGGTAGGGAAACAACGGTGGGGGGGGGGGGGGGGGGGGAATGAAAGTGAAAGTAAAGTGATCTTTACTGTGGCAACCACTAGGAAGGCCAAACTGCAACTCCCAGCATGCCCAGACAGCCAAAGTTGTAGTTTTGCAACATCTGGAGGGTCACAGATTGGAGACCACTGTTACAGTTGTGCCCAAATGGTAGCCCTCCAGATGTTGCCAATTTACAACTCGCAGCATGCATAGACTGCCCAGGCATGCTGGGAGTTGTAGTTCTGTAACATCTGTCCCTTCAGATTTTGCAATTTTCATGACATTTTTTGAAGCTCTCTAATTTTTTTCATAAAGCAAAAATAGTCCATTTTATGATGCCAACATAAAGTGGACATATTGTATTTAATAACATTTCTTTGGAATATCCATTTTCCTTACAAGTAGAGAGCTTCAAAGTTAGAAAAATGCTAAATTTTCAAAATGTTCATGACATTTTTGGATTTTTCACCAAAAAAGGATGCAAGTAAAGCTGAAAATTTACCCCCAAAATAAAGTAGAATATGTCACGAAAAAACAATCTCAGAATCATAATATTCGGTAAAAGTGTTTTCGAGTTATTAATTCGTAAAGCGACGGTGGTCAGAATTGCGAAAAAGGGCTCAGTCCTTAAGGTGAAAAAGGGCTGTGTCCTTAAGGGGTTAAAAAGGGCGTCCCCACACAGGAAACTCTCCCTATTCCCACCTAAAAACCCTGGGTAATGGCAATGTTTGCAGGTGGAAATAGGGAGAGGTTCCCGTACGGGGCCGTCCTTTTTGGGGCGAGTAACACTTACCAAGAAGGGAATTAATAATGCAAGACTAGGGCCTTACAGGAGAAGTTTTTACCCCCCACTGGTTACAATGGACCATACGTTGTTCCCTTCCACCTTTTAGAGGTCTTTGTATCACATCAGAACTTGATGGTGTAGGTGGCAGATGGTGTTCCTATGGCCCCCACTGCATTAACCCCTTAAGGACTCAGGGTTTTTCCGTTTTTGCACTTTCGTTTTTTCCTCCTTACCTTTTAAAAATCATAACCCTTTCAATTTTCCACCTAAAAATCCATATTATGGCTTATTTTTTGCGTCGCCAATTCTACTTTGCAGTGACATTAGTCATTTTACCCAAAAATGCACAGCGAAACGGAAAAAAAAATCATTGTGCGACAAAATCGAAAAAAAAAAATGCCATTTTGTAACTTTTGGGGGCTTTCGTTTCTACGCAGTGCATATTTCGGTAAAAATTACACCTTATCATTATTCTGTAGGTCCATACGGTTAAAATGATACCCTACTTATATAGGTTTGATTTTGTCGCACTTCTGGAAAAAATCATAACTACATGCAGGAAAATTTATACGTTTAAAAATGTCATCTTCTGACCCCTATAACTTTTTTAATTTTCCACGTACGGGGCGGTATGAGGACTCATTTTTTGCGCCGTGATCTGAAGTTTTTATCGGTATGATTTTTGTTTTGATCGGACTTTTTGATCACTTTTTATTCATTTTTTAATGATATAAAAAGTGACCAAAATACGCTTTTTGGGACTTTGGAATTTTTTGCGCGTACGCCATTGACCGTACGGCTTAATTAATGATATATTTTTATATTTCGGACATTTACGCACGCGGCGATACCACATATGTTTATTTTTTATTTTTTTTACACCGTTTTATTTTTTTTATGGGAAAAGGGGGGTGATTCAAACTTTTATTAGGGAAGGGGTTAAATGACCTTTATTAACACTTTTTTTTTACATTTTTTTTGCAGTGTTATAGGTCCCATAGGGACACTGCACACACTGATCTCCTATGCTGATCACTGGCGTGCATTAACACGCCTGTGATCAGCATTATCGGCGCTTGACTGCTCCTGCCTGGATCTCAGACACAGAGCAGTCATTCGTCGATCGGACATCGGGGAGGCAGGTAAGAGCCCTCTCGGTGTCCGATCAGCTGTTCGGGACGCCGCGATTTCACCGCGGCGGTCCCGAACAGCCCGACTGAGCAGCCGGGTCACTTTCACTTTCACTTTAGAAGCGGCGGTCAGCTTTGACCGCCGCTTCTAAAGGGTTAATACCGCACATCGCCGCGATCGGCGATGTGTGGTATTAGCCGCGGGTCCCGGCCGTTGATTAGCGCCGGGACCGACGCGATATGATGCGGGATCGCGGCGCGATCCCGCTTCATATCGCGGGAGCCGGCGCAGGACGTAAATATACGTCCTGCGTCGTTAAGGGGTTAAACACCTGCTCTGATGGCACTCTACTGACCGGGCAGGAAAGTTTTTCCAGGGCAAACTTTGTGGCCACAAATCACGTTTGGCTGCCAGGAAGTCCAGCGGATCTTCAAGGTATGTTGGCAGGGTCATGTCAAGGTATGCCACCACCTGCTGGTTCAGGTCCTGCTCCATGTCTACCTGCTGCTGATGAGTCACTATGCGGGTGAAGAAAGGTACTCATCAGCAACTGTAGGTACTGTTCCTGCCACCCAACCCCTCCCCAGCAGCCATGACAGTGGAAGGTGAGCGCAGAGAGCCCCCGGAGTCAGACTCCATTTATTTGGTATCAAAATGTAGGGGTGACAGAAGCTCTCCAAACTTTTAAACAGCAGTAAAAATAGGAATAAGGAACACATGGCATTTTGGCACCTGAATGAAAGGAGGAAATATTGGGAACACTGTGATGACATCAGGATAGCCCAGCATAACTAATAGCTGTCAGCAAGATCACATGGCCCTAGGTTATCCAATTATTGTATGCATTATGTGCCATACAGTATATGGATGGGTTTAAGAGGCTCATAAATAGTGTTGCTCGCGAATATTCGCAATGCAAATTTTTCGTGAATATTCGCGAATATAGCACTATGTGGTGTGTGGTGTAAAGAAGGCTCTAATACTACTGTGTGAGACTGGCGTACGAATTTTCGCATATGTGAAAATTTGCATATGGCAATTTTCACATATGCAAATTTTTGATTATGCGAATTTTCGCATATGCGAAGATAAAACGCGAATATGCGAATTTAGCAAATATATGACGAATATTCGGCCATATATTCGCGAAATATCGCGAATTCGAATATGGCCTATGCCGCTCAACATTACTCATAAAGCCCATTTGCATTGTGGCTGCCATTCTGGAAATAAAAAGCTGAGAAAGAGAGCAAGGACTACTGATCCCAGAAGCCTTCACAAATCCAATAAAAATTAAAAGCACTAATAGTATAAAAAGGGGGGCAGTCCTGCTAGGCTAGGTAAGAGTAAAAGATATATGGTCAAAAATTAGAAAGAAGAGAAAGAGAAAACGTGTCTAAAATAGCATAAAATAAGGACATTTATTTAGAAAATGATGTGAGGTCTGCGGCAGGACCCTTGTCGCAGACTGGTCGCTAGATAAAATGTTTACAATGGTATAAAATACTAAAAATATAAAATATAAACAGTGATATTGCACAATGAGACAATGAAAGTGGGGGCAATGGGACATTGCAAACAGTATCTGTTTAGTTATTCTGTAAAGTCCTATTATAGGAGCCGGGATTAATCCAGATGAAAGTGCATGGCAAAAAAGTTAATAATCCAATAGGGCAAATTTCAGTAGCTCTGGAGCCTCCCAGATTGGGGCCCACTATAAACGTTTTAGGTGCAGAGATACAGGCGATGCCCCCTCTACCCCGACGGCACAGGGACTGAATGCAAGAGGGCAATCGCTATACAGTTCAGACACTTTGTGCCTCTTACCGGCTACAGTGTGCACGGTCAGATGTGTGCGGCTGTGCTTGCGATCCGGATGCACGTCCCTCTGTCCCGGGAGAAATGTAGGAGGGGTGATAGGATCCGGTGCTGGGGGTCGGAGATGATGGCTGGGAAGCAGTGTGTGGCAGCGCTGTGAAGCCTAGCGATCGTAGCAGCGTGTGGCAGCGCTGGAGGTATCCTCTCTACCCCAACGGCACGGGGAGCAGGTGAGAGGGTAGGTGAGGACCGGCAATGCGGCAACGATTGTCTCAGATGATGTGCAGGGTTGTCTTAACACCAGACGCGTTTCGGGGAGCTGCGTCCCTTTTTCAATGGTGGAGGTTCAGGAAGAAGAGGAGGGCAGTTCTTGACATATGTGAGTAGTACCCCTCTGGGCTAATCATTAATTGGGGGGGGGGGCAGAACAGTGCTGGTGGGTAACATAGGATTAGTTCCCCGATGTGGGGACAGCGCTGCGCTGGGCTGATAATACATTCCCGAGGGGGAGGGGCCCAACCGGTATTGCGGTATGGGGGAAAATTCATATCGTGCAGCCCAAAAAATTCGGTATTCGGTATGAACCGGTATACCGCCCAGCCCTACCGCACAGGTACTGTACATCAATAGAAAATATAAGAGAAACGAAGCAAAAAAAAAATAAGAAGCTCAAAATAGGTCAGCAAGTAAAAGGTTAAGAATTGGATTGTCATCATGAACAATGTAAGCAATAAGACAATACCATAAAAATAGGAACAGGAGTGTTCCAGAAATATTCCAGTTCCGTATTTGTGAAATGGGGGGGGGGGAGGAAGCCTTCTTCATGGTCTGAGGCTCACGGGGGGGGGGGGGGGGAGCCTTCTTCATGGTCTGAGGCTCACAGATTTTACATTTGTTTGATCAGTCAGCTTTTCAGTTTGACCTCTGCTATTCTCCTCCTGTTATACATTCGACTATAAAAATCCAATTGCCCCTTCTGGGAAATTTCTTCTTATGAAAATATAATTGGGTCTGTTGCTAATCTCTCCCTTCGACTCCGACAAATAATGTTGATGTTCCAAGGGAAGAGATGAAAGGCTGCCCACTACTTCCATGGCTTCTGATGTAGAATAATTGCATAAATGTCACCCAAACCCACCAGATACCTTAAGTCTGTAGACTATGGGAATAGAAATAGCTCTGAAGGGGCCAGGTAGGTGATCAGCCATAGTCACCTCATATCATTCTTCTCATATCTACTAATTGGAATCTGGTTCCCTGGAGAAGTAGAGATATTACAGTCGATGAGTCTAGTCTTTCCATTGATGGTAAAAAATAGATAAATAACTGGATAGGACGCCTTCTTACAGATTCTTTTCTCCCCTACCAGAACTCTCCTGAGCTTTGTCTCAGTGATTCTTCACCCATCAGCATTTCCGAAAAGCCAATTGAAGCAAATCATCATCATTCCATCAAGAGATCAAATGCATTAAGCCAGGTTTTGATTGATGTGTATATATATATATTAAATGCTTTATGGCTCATTTGCTGATTTCCTGCTGATATCACAGCAAAATAAACTTTGCTAAAGGAAACTTGTAAGAATCCAAAGTGAAATAGTTGACATATCCGAAAGTACCGTATTTTTTGCCCTATAGGACGCACCGGCGTATAAGACGCACCCAATTTATAGGTGCAAAATCTAAAAAAAATAAAGATTTTGAACCCAATAGTGGTCTTCAACCTGCAGACCTCCAGATGTTGCAAAACTATAACTCCCAGCATGCCCGGACAGCCGTTGGCTGTCCGGGCATGCTGGGAGTTGTAGTTTTGCAACATCTGGAGGTCCGCAGATTGAAGACCACTGTACAGGAGGTAATACTCACGTGTCCCCGCCGCTCCGGACCCGTCACCGCTGTCCTGGATGTCGCTCCATCGCTGTCGCCGTGTCCCCGTCGCTCCGGAACGTCTCTGCTGCCGGCTGGGTATCCTCGCTCTCCGTCGCCGCCATCACGTCGTTACGCACGTCCATGCACGTACGCGACGACATGATGACGAGGAAGGAGAACGCCGGCCATACAGGGGATCCCTGAACGGAGAAGACACCGAGGAGGCAGGTAAGGTCCCTCCCGGTGTCCTGTAAGCACTAACCCGGCTATTCAGTCGGGCTGTTCGGGGTGAAATTGCGGCGGTCCCGAACAGCCCGACTGAACAGCCGGGTTAGTGTCACTTTCCCTTCAGACGCGGCGGTCAGCTTTGATTGCCGCGTCTGAAGGGTTAATACAGGGCATCACCGCGATCGGTGATGTCCTGTATTAGCCGCGGGTCCCGGCCGTTGATGGCCGCAGGGACCGCCGCGATAGGGGTGTATTCGCCGTATAAGACGCACCGACTTTTCCCCCCCAGTTTTGGGGAAGAAAAAGTGCGTCTTATACGGCGAAAAATACGGTATATGACATGGAATATAATCATTCATGGGCTATTCTGCCCCAGGGACTACTCAAATAAGACTTAAAATACAGTCCCTCAGGTACGAGATGATCTTTAGCGCAACGCGACTACCTTGCTGTTCATTTCCTGGATTTGTAATATTTTGCTGTAAAAACCTTTTAGCAGGTTGGTTGCCTGCAGGGAAGAGTAAAATGAAGTAATTGTTCAGTCTATTAAAAAAAAAAAAAAAAAAGAAGAAAACATATAAAGTCGCCCCCGTTTTGGTAAGTGAGGCATTAAAATGACTTGAACATGAGGCTCTAATACAAATATAACTATCAGCTAAAGGTCTGCCTATTACTTATTCCGTGATATGTAAAGTGGCTTTATCAGCAAAGATTTGACCCAGAAAGCTATTAGAGATGACATTAGTGTTAAGAATTTCATGAAGTTATCACTTGATAACTAGAAGATTTAATGCAATAATTGGTTTGTGGCGCTATCTGGATCTCCATCAGGACGTATCTCTGAAATATGATGCTTTCAATTCAAGACTAAGGGTACGTTTACACGAGCGGACCCACAGCGTATTTTAGGCTACAGATCCGCCGCTGAAGGACCGCTGCATGGTGGCTTTACATATGCCTGCTCGGAGCGACAGTGCGCCGCTACGAGCAGACAGACTGCTAAGTTCCCGCGCATGCGCGGTGTAGTCGCACACATGGCGGCCGCTCCCCCTGCTCCATGAGCTAGGCCGAGAGCTGCCGCGATGTGCGAGTATACTGCGCGTGCGCGATGCCACTCGCACATAGCACTGTGTCTGCTCATAACGGCGTATTGCCGCTCCGAGCAGGCACATGTAAAGCCACCATGCAGGGGTCCTTCAGCGGTGGATATGCACTGTAAAATACGCTGTGGGTCCGCTCATGTGAACGTACCCTAAGAATGTGTTTACACGCACAGTATCCAGCGCAGATGTGATGCGCAGGATTTTCTGCTGCAGATTTCCATGTAAACTAAATGACTGAACACAGTTTCAAATCTGCAGTTACAAAACCTGCGCTTCAAATCTGCGCAGGATCCTGTACGTGTGAACGTACCTTAAAGGGGTTATCCAGGAAAAAAACTGGGTCCAGAAAGTTAAAGGGGTACTCCACTGCCCCAGTGTTCAGAACATTTGGTTCCAAAAGCCCATTTAGTTCCGCCACGCCCCCTCAATGCAAGTCTATGGGAGGGGGCGTACGCCCCCTCCCATAGACTTGCATTGAGGTGGCGTGGTCGTGACATCACGACCACGCACCGAGCTTTGGGAACTAAATGGTCTGAAAGCTCGGGCAGTGGAGTACCCCTTTAAACAGATTTGTAATTTACTTCTATTACAAAATCTTAATCCTTTCAATACTTATGAGCTTCTGAAGTTAAGGTTGTTCTTTTCTGTCTAAGTGCTCTCTGATGACACGTCTCTCGGGAAACACCCAGTTTAGAAGCAAATCCCCATAGCAAACCTCTTCTAAACTGGGCGTTTTCTCTCTGTCATCAGAGAGCACTTAGACAGAAAAGAACAACCTTAATTTCAGAAGCTCATAAGTACTGAAAGGATTAAGATTTTTTAATAGAAGTAATTTACAAATCTGCTTAACTTTCTGGAGCCAGTTGGTATATAAAAAAAAGTTTTTTCCTGGATAACCCCTTTAATGATGTTGCTTTATCCAAGGGCTGAGTGAGGAGAAGAAAATATGATCAGGCCAAGTAAAGGACAGTATAGATGACATCTGGACCTTTAGGAGAACATCCACGCATGACAGACTGTATGACAGGGACTCTCCACACACAGAACTGGTTCTTCTATTGAGGCTGCAGGAAAAGGAAAAATGACTAACATTGGTGCCCAATTCAGGGCTGTTCCTGGAAAATGTACATTATGATAAATTGAAAATTACAAATTCAACTTTTTAATATAAAATAAATAAAGAATTTTGGATTCACTTGGCATGTTATTTAGTGTAGAAAATAAAAATTAATATATTCTGGCTGGACGATGCTGCACCACCAGGGATGCACACACCTATTAACAATATTACTATTAATATTGCAATATTACTAGCCCCCTCACCCATGAGTAGAGTCCTGATGTCTGACGTCACTGCATATCCTCCAATCAGAAGACACTTCATACCCTGCTTTCAGATATCAGGTGCAGCAGTTAGTTGCTGCGGCACAGGAAAACAAAAAATCTCAGGCACCAGAGTGCCTGTCCTGTTACTGTGCCCTATGGACCCAAATGACTAAGTGGGATCCATTGTAGGGCCTGTCCTGGATAAGTAGAGCTACTTTTGGCACAGTGACAACTCAACCGGCAACCTTTAACACTACTGCTACTCCTAACATCCCTGTACTACTCACTGGACCTCTAGTTACCACATATTTAACCCCTGGGTCACCATATAATGATTGTTGACTAAGCCATATTTACAGCTCATGCCACCTTGGGCACTGAGACTGAATTTGCCCTCTTTAACCTCTCTGCATTGTTTCATGTTTATTTATGTCATAAAATACAGTGACCCCCCGACCTACGATGGCCCCGACATACGATCATTTCAACATACGATGGTCTCTCAGAGGCCATCACATGTTGAAGGCAGCATCAACATACGATGCTTTTGTATGTTGGGGCCATCGCATAAACGGCTATCCGGCAGCGCAGACTGCTTCAGTTGCCACCGGATAGCCATTTACAGTGCCCCGTGTGGTCCGCTGACAATCACTTACATGTCCTCGGGGATCCGGCGCGTCCTCTTCGGGATCCCCTGCATCGTCGGCACTCTCCATTGTCGTCATCACGTCGCTGCGCACGCCATCCCGTCATCCTATAGAAGCGGCGTGCGTAGCGACGTGATGGCGGCGACGGAGAGCGAGGATACCGGGGAAGCAGAGGCCTTGCCGGAGCATCGGGGACACCCCGGGGACGCGGCGATAGCGATGAAGGGCGACATCCAGGGCAGCGGTGACGGTCCAGAACGGCAGGGACACGTGAGTATAACCTCCAATACCAGTGGTCTTCAACCTGCGGACCTCCGGATGTTGCAAAACTACAACTCCCAGCATGCCCGGACAGCTGTTGGCTGTCCGGGCATGCTGGGTGTTGTAGTTTTGCAACATCTGGAGGTCCGCAGGTTGTAGACCACTGTCCTATACTTTACATTGCACGGATCCCTCAACATACGATGGTTTCAACAAACGATGTTCCATTTGGAACGGATTACCATCGTATGTTGAGGGACCACTGGTATGTGTGGGCTCAGAAGCTGAAGCCTTCTCCATTAAAGGGGTACTCCGGTGAAAACCTTTTTTCTTTTAAATCAACTGGTGGCAGAAAGTTAAACATATTTGTAAATTACTTCTATTAAAAAATCTTAATCCTTCCTGTACTTCTTAGCTGCTGAATTCTACAGAGGAAATTCTTTTCTTTTTGGAATGCTCTCTGATGACATCACGAGCACAGTTCTCTCTGCTGACGATACTATAATAATAATAATGCTTTATTTATTGTTGTCCTTAGTGGGATTTGAACCCAAGTCCCCAGCGCTGCAAGGCAGCAGTGCTAACCACTGAGCCACCATGCTGCCCTTAGCATACATCTGGTTGCTAAAATGGACAGAGATGTCAGCAGAGAGCACTGTGTTCGTGATGTCATCAGTGTTCCAAAAATAAAGGAATTTCCTCTGTAGAATTCAGCAGCTAATAAGTACTGGAAGGATTAAGATTTTTTAATAGAAATAATTTACAATAATGTTTAACTTTCTGCCACCAGTTGATTTAAAAGAAAGTACCCCTTTAACAGGCCAACTGTGTTATACAACTATCTAGTGCTCCAGGTAAACAGATATTCAAAACACCCTCTTTACCCTTTTATCATATAAAAAGCAAGCATCAAAAAAGTCATGTGATCACACAGTAATTACTGGGATAATGCCGAGCACAGCGGTCAGTGAGGTCATAATGACCAAATGCGGAGTGGGACTGCCAGGCAGCTATAACGCTCTTCAGCAGTCGCCACTAAAGTCTGCACCGTCAAACAAATAAAATATATGGCAGAAAAGTTCTGCCCCATATTCTGCCGCCCTAGGCACTGGCTTTGAATATTCTACTAGATTTGTTTCTTCTTCTACAGAACAGAATTAGCTTTGCCTATGACTGCTGTTAGTGATGTTGATGTTGATTATTAATTTTCAGCATCACGTAGTTGATCTGCAGATCTTCCATACTGTATAAAGCTTCCCCTAATTCATAATGACTCTTAGAAGGGTACTCCAGAGTTTTATTTTTTTTTTATTTTTTTTTTATATCAACTGGTGCTAGAAAGTTTTACAGATTTGTACATTACTTTTTTTTTAAATCTTAATCCTTCCAGTACTTATCAGCTGCTGTATACTACAGAGGAAGTTGTGTAGTTCTTTACAGTCTTGGATCTGACGAAGAGGGGGTCTCCGCCCCTCGAAACGCGTTATCCCTTGGAATTACTTGCGTGAATAAATATCTCTTTGCTTCACGAGATACCCGACTTTGTGGATGATCATTCTACATTTCTACACTGGAATGGAGCGCTTCCCAGCACCGCATTTTTTTGGATCATAGATCCCACCTTCCTTCCTCACTAACCAGATGTCCAGGACCAGCTCCCGAGATGACCAGGTGCCAGCAGCCCTTTCACTACTACGTGCTTCCCAGGGATCTGGGACCAAAGCCTACAATGGTGTTGTGTTTGTAACACAACACCCCCAGGTGAGCATACTAAAACCTGTTCACCTACACATATATATTCCTAATATCACAGAATCATGGCACATTAGTGTGCTTTTTCTTCTGTTCTCTTCTTTTTCATATATCTGAGTCTTTATCTTTACAGTCTGACCACAGTGTTCTCTGCTGCCACCTCTGTCCGTGTCAGGAGATGTCCAGAGCTGTCAGGATCCGGGTACTGAGAGGATACTGGTGGTGGTGGATCCTCTGTGTCAGTGGGGGGATGACGTGGGCCGTACCAGGGGAACGGAGTCTAAGGGGTTACTGGTATTCACCAGAGCCCGCCGCAAAGCGGGATGGACTTGCTGCGGCAGGTAACCCCCAGGTCGTTCCACCCGATAGCGACTCAACCCCGACTGACTGCTGAGATAGGCGCGGTACAAGGGATTAGGCAAGAGCAAGGTCGGACGTAGCAGAAGGTCAGGGCAGGCAGCAAGGATGGTAGTCAGGGGCAACGGCAGGAGGTCTGGAACACTGGCTTGGGACATAAAAGGAACTCTTTCACTGGCACAATGGCAACAAGATCTGGCAATACAGGGAAGGGGAAGTGAGGTGATATAGACCAGTGCACAGGTGAAGTTAATAATTTGGGCCAGGCGCCAAACAGCGGCGCACTGGCCCTTTAAATCGCAGAGAGCCGGCGCGCGCACGCCCTAGGGAGCGGGGCCGTGCGCGCCGGGGCTGGACAGACGAAGGACAGGTCTGGTAAGCAGGCTGGGACGCGAACCGCGAGCGGGCGCGTCCCACATCGCGGGTCGCATCCCTGCCAGAGACACTATCGCAGTGCTCCCGGTCAGCGGGTCTGACCGGGGCGCTGCGAGCGGGTAAACGCTGCAAGCGCTCCGGGGAGGAGCGGGGACCCGGAGCGCTCGGCGTAACAAGAGCAGGAGCAAATCCCTATAGGAAACTGTAGCAAACCTGGACAGTTCCTGACACAGACAGAGGTGGCAGCAGAGAGCACTGTGGTCAGACTGAAAAGAACTACACAACTTCCTCTGAACCATACAGCAGTTGATAAATACTGGAAGGATTAAGATTTTTAAATAGTAATTTACAAATCTATAACTTTCTGGCACAAGTTGTTTGCAAAACATTAAGTTTCTCCCGGAGTACCTCTTGAAATGTGCCATTTTAATATTTGAAAGGGATTTTCTTGACTAATTAATAAATCACAATTGTCTCCTATTGTGAACATGTTACCAAATTGTGTTAATCTGTTTGGCACGTGTCATGTGCACTCATTGGTTTTGGCAGTGTGACATATTTTGCATTGTAAATATAGATTGTTATTTTTATATATTATTTATGAAACAAAATGTTATTATTATCTGTAGCTTTCCTTGTTTTTCTTCTTGGTTTTTTATTTATTTATTTTTGTTAAAGATGTAAAGAGAAAATTGTTTATTGTAATACTGTACGTTTCTGGGTTTTTCACAGCTCTTCTTCAGGTTTTACAGTATTTCACAGGTAAGAATTCTCTGCGGAAGCAATTTGGAGAACTCTGAGCTTACACACTCCATGGGCTCCTCTACCTCTGCCTCTCTCTCAGCAGGAATCACAGCACAGCACAATCCATTTGGCAATTTAGAAACAGCCAATTGGTTTATTTTGGTATACTTGTATTTGTGTGAATATTTACTGTCAGAAGTGCATTGGGTATACATTTTTACATAAATGAAATGAGCAAGTAAGGCATGTTCAATGAATAGCAAACTGTAAGCTAAATACCACTGGGATAAATCATAAATTGATACTTTTAGACTGAAGTGTATTAAATATGAACTCAGTGAAAATAATGTAAAATAGTCAATTATGTGCAAAACCAGAAATGTGTTTGTGGAAAAAAGCATAATAACAATACAGTGGTCCCTCAAGTTACAATATTAATTGGTTCCAGGACGACCATTGTATGTTGAAACCATTGTATGTTGAGACCATAACTCTATGGAAACCTGGTAATTGGTCCTGAAGCCACCAATATCATCCAAAAATAGGAAAAAGGGAGGATTAAAGATAAATAAGTAGATATCTAATATAGATAGAGCAAGTCCTTACATATAAAAGTAAGAAAGATCTGCTGGGAGCTGTAACTCTTTTTATTATAAAAATGCAAAACAAATCTGATACAAAACATTAAACAAAAACAAGCTTAACCAGCTATAACAAACATAACATAAATAAAATTGCAAAAACAAATTCTGCCTAACCGGCCAGCCCAAATTTACTAAAATACACTTTTACTTTTCCCCCATACCAAAATAACACACACAAACACGCATCCAAAAAAAAAAACATTCAAAAAAAAAAGAGCCCAACTTGGCTTATAAAAATAAAAAAAATAAAAAATATATATATAAACATAAAATTCAGCACAACTTGGCTATAAAAACAAACCAAATGAAAAGGAACATAAAAGTAGCACAACTTGGCTATAACATAAAAATTACCCTTACCACGGGGGGGAAGAAAAGAAAAAATAAATAAATAAATAAATAAAAATTTTATAAATAAATTGCTCAGCACAACTTGCGCAAAAAAAAACTACGCTCTGCCTCCCAGCCAGAGATCCACCGGTGAAAGAAGGGCAAGGAAAAGCAGCACGGAGACGCGGCCGGAGAGAGGGCCCAAAGAGCCCAGTCCCACGCACTGCCCCCGCACAGCCGCAAGGCCCGCAAAGCACGCCCAGCACGGCACGGAGCCGAGGACGGCCAGAGAGGATCCGCGCGCAACCCAGAAACCGCCGAGCGCCGGACCCAAAAAGAGCAAGCCAGAACTGAAGAAAAGGACAACACCGCCGAAAAGCGAAACCGCGACGCCAGAGGCGAGGAGAGCAGAGACACCGGAGGGGAGCAGCTCCCCGAAGGAGGGAAAATTAAAAATAAAAATAAAAAAATAAAAATACACAAACATGTGTACATGCATATACACAATCAAACACACACACATATATATATATATATATATAAATATATATACATATACATACACATGACACCGCTTTTTTTCCCTTTTTACTGGCCCGACTGCCACTATATAATATAAAACAATATAAATACAAAACACAATATATACAAAACACAATATATACAAAATCACAGAAAATGTACAAAAATATAGTAAATACACTACAAAAAACAACAGAAAAACACCTACACTAAAACTGTCCCCTCACCCACACCACCCCTCCTGTACATGGGTCAGAGTCCATACCGTCCATACAGTTCTCAAAGTCCAGTCCTTAACTGACCCATGTCAGGTCCCCAAAACACCACAAAACCACCACCCGCAAATACACCCTCCCCACCTAACACTCCTCCCAACCAACTTATATACAAACTTATACACTCTTAACCACAACCCCTTTTAGGCCCAAGTTTGGTTGCCTGTAAGCCCTTCATACCATGTCTACTAAAAACAAAACAAAAAGCTAATGTGCACATGCATCAGCCCACCACCAGGGAGAAGGATGGCAGACCTGATACATAAATCATTTTATACTCTTTCCCTAACTCCCCCTACAATTCTCCCTAATTCTATCCCTACAAGAAATCTGACCCTGCCCTCACCCTATCTCTACCCCTATAACAACCCCTAACCAAAAATAAAAGGTACTCTACCCAAAAGGTTTAGTACCTAGGGCACATGAAATGAGAAACCTCTCCACAGGAGAGAAGCCCTACTGGTACCAAGACTGCCATACTCCAAAGACCTGATCTTCCCGAGGTCACCAGTGATGTTCCTACATACCTCCACCTCGGAGAGGATTTTCTGTTGGGTCGACACTAAGCACCGTGCGTTCCACGTGTAGTACCTAACCACTAAACTGACTAAGAATAAAGTGCCCCGATCTCGGCCACCCAGGTTCCTGAATGCCCCATAAGCCCACTCCGGATAGGCAAGGCCGGCAAGTTGACTCCAGCCGATGGAAGCGCCCACCCTGTTATAGACCCCTATGTTAAAGGGACAATGAAGCAGGAAGTGGTCCATGCTTTCCAGCGTGTCCCCGCACTCTTCTCGGGGACATCCCCGGTCATCAGAGTTCCTGTACTTCAGGTTGTCCCTTACACATAGCTTCCCCTGAAAGCAGCGCCAGGCCAAGTCCCAAAACTTCTGGGGGATCCTTTTCATGTTTAAAAGATACAACCCCACCCTCAGATCCCGACCTGGGCAGTCCCTGAGCGCCAGAGGCTTCTGGAAGTGGGTCAACAGAACCCGTTTGTCAAGGAACTGCCTTGACTGGGTCCTGATCTCCCACACTCCCAGACCCCACCGACGTATCGCCTTCAGAGTCGGGGTAGCGTAAGCCGGAAGATATCCATGTGGTGTACGGAGGTCCTTCACTTGCCCTCCTGTCTCCCATTCCTGGAAGAAAGGCCGAAACCACTCCTTGCAGGAGAGTACCCACGGAGGAGCCCTCTCTTTCCAGAGGTTTGCAATGTTGGCTTTCAAGAAGGTGTTCGTTAAGAACACCACGGGGTTTACCATAGATAAACCCCCTAGTCTCCTCGTGCGGTACGTAACCTCCCTCTTGACTAGGTTCAACCTGTTCCCCCATAACAGTTGGAAAAACAGGCTGTAGACCCTAGTGTAGTAAGCCTCTGGTAAGATACATACACTGCCCAGATAGATAAACAAGGGGAGCAGGTACGATTTGATCAGGTGTACCCTTTCCCTGAGGGTCATAGACCAACCCTTCCACTGGTTCACCCTCTGAGTGGCATCCTGGAGCTTACCATCCCAGTTTTTGGTGGGATAATCATCCTGGCCGAATGTGATGCCCAGAATTTTTGCTGACTCTTGGAGCCCCGGAAGGGTGTCAGGGAGATCAAACGTGGGATCTCCCCCTCCCAGCCAGAGACTTTCACACTTATCCCGGTTGATCTTGGACCCGGATGCCTCCGAGTAGCGGTCCACCTCTGACATCACCACATCGACCTCCTCCCGTGAGGAGACGAAAATAGTGACATCATCAGCGTACGCCACCACTCTCTGGGCGACATCCGGCTCCGCCAGAGTCATCCCGACTCCCGCCAACGGCCCACAATCTACCCTCCGGACGAAGGGATCGATTGCGAACACGTATAACAGCGGGCTCAAAGGACAACCCTGACGGACCCCGGACCCCACCTCAAAAGAGCGGCCAGACCAACCGTTCACCAGCGGGAAACTCTCTGCCCCTGCATATAAGGTGACAAGCCAATTCACAAAAGTACTCGGTAAGCCATATCTCAGGAGGACGGACCAGAGGTACTCGTGGTTCACCCGATCAAATGCTTTGGCCTGATCCAAGGACAGCATGTACCCCTTCCAGAGACCCGCACTACTCCGCTCCACTGCCTCCCTGACACTGAGGACAGCACTTAAGGTGCTTCGGCCCGGAACAGAGCAGTGCTGGGCCCCCGAAAGGAGCCGGGGTGCAAACTTCACCAACCGATTAAACAGTATCTTGGCCAGAAGCTTCCTGTCCGTATTGAGAAGAGCTATGGGCCTCCAATTCTCAATCCGGCTAGGATCTTTACCCTTTGACAGAAGAATCAGGGCTGACCTCCTCATTGACTTTGGTAGAGTGCCCGAGGAGAGACACTCATTGAATACCTCAGTCAAGAGGGGAGCTAAAGACTCCTTAAAGGTCCTGTACCACTCGGATGTTAAGCCATCCGGACCTGGTGACTTCTTGGGGGCGAGCCCCTCGATCGCCAGTCTCACTTCCTCTTCCCTGATTTCTTCTGCCAAAACATCAAGAGAGGGGTCTACCCCTGGCTCAGGAATAGTTTCAGCCAGGAAAGCCGACATCCCGTCTCGATTTAGATCCTTCCTTCCCAAGAGGTGCGAGTAGAAGGATCTGACGACCTCCAGGATCCCTGATCTGGACCGATTCAGAGATCCCGTACTATCAATCAGTCCTGAGACCACTTTACTACTCACTGACATCTTACAGTTCCTGTAAGGGTCGGGCGAGCGGTACCTCCCGTAATCCCTCTCAAAAACCAAAGATGCGTGCCTATCGTACTGACACCTCATCAGCAAGGATTTCACTCTGGAGATATCCTCCCGGCTACCTCCAGTCGAGACAAGGAGCTCGAGTTTCCTCCTCAGACCCCGATACAGGCGGTACCTATTCAGGGACCTGAGGCTCGAGAGCTGGCGGAAGAACCCCGCAACCCGCTTCTTGAATATCTCCCACCACTCTGACTTACTACTACAAAAGTCCAGTAAAGGTACCTGACTCTGAAGAAAGTCCTCAAAGGACTGTCTTATCTCCGCTTCCTCCAGGAGGGACGAATTCAGCTTCCAATAACCTTTACCCATCCGGGGGGTCTCTGAAACATTCAAGGAAAACAAAATCATACAGTGATCGGAGAATTCCACCTCAACCACGGACACTGCGGAAGAGACGGCTTCCTCCTTTAAATAAAACCTGTCTATCCTAGACCTGCAGCTACCTCGATGATAGGTGAAACCCACGTGGCCTGAGGGGCTCCGGATGTGGGCGTCCTCTAGGCGAGCTTCCCTAACTATATTATTGAGGGCCACGCTATCGTAAGCCAGCGGACCATTGGAACCTCTCCTATCTTGGGACCTCGTGACATTATTGAAGTCCCCTCCAAAAATCACTTGCCGGCTAGTAAAAAGGAAGGGCTTAATCCTCATAAAGAGATCTTTGCGGCCCCACTTGGTTTGTGGGGCGTAGATGTTAATGAGCCGGAGCTCTTGCCCCTTCATGAGGACATCTAAGATCAGGCACCTCCCCATTTCTAACTCAATAACCCGTCGGCATTCAACCGGAGCGGTAAAAAGGACCGCCACCCCACTATACGGCTCAGCCGCAAGAGACCAGTGGGAGGGCCCGCGCCTCCACTCTCTTCTGGCTTTTACCAGGGAGGCTAGATCTGACAACCTGGTCTCTTGCAGATACAAAATGTCGGCTTCAACACGGCCGAGAAAATCAAAGGCTGCGAATCTAGCCGTATCCGACTTTATGCTGGCACAGTTAATGGATGCCAGCGTCAATGGGGTGAGTGCCGCCATCATGGGTGATTAAGTTAGACGGCCTCACCTTTATTTCTTCTTCCCCTTCTTCTTCGTGCCCTCATCCCCAGAAGAAGAAGAAAGGGCAGGACCACTTTTAACCCTTTTTTTGGATTCGCTCTGATCCATATGGTCCCCGTCTCCGTCCGACCCCGGTCTAGCCCTGCCCTCCGAGGAAGGTGCCTCAACAGGACAGGGCCCAGTTCCCCCCAGAGGCTCTCTCTCCCTAGGCACCCCGCCCTCACCTTCCCCCTCCAAGGAGGGGGAGGAGATGTTATCAAGGACGAGGTACCGGTTTGACAGGTCAACCAGAGGGGGGGCAGTCAGGCTTCCGCTTTGGACCCGGCCCGCAGTACGAGGGAGAGAGGGCTTGGACCTCTTCTTTCTCCCTTTCCTTTTGCCCTTGTCTTTCTTTTTGGCCTTCTCTACACTCTCCTCATCCACACTTTCATAGTGGGAGGAATCGGAAGAGTCGGCCATATTGCCTTCCTCTTCGCCCAGTCTCCTGACCTCCTCATCCAGCACGTCCTCCTCCAGGGCTTCAGTCATTTCAGGGCCAGCTTCAGGAGCAGGGGCCGGAGCTACCCCCGTCACTTGGGCACTCTCCTGCTCCCTACTCCTCCTCCGATTTTCCTCCCGCCTTAGTTTGGCGGGGCCCTTCTTCCTCACTAGCCCTGGTGCGCCCCCATCCCTGCTCGTACCCTCTCCAGCCGAGGCAACCTCACAGCTCTCCCCAGCCGGAGCGGCCGCCGCACGGGCGAAGGCGCTAGGACAACGGCTGAAAGGGTGCCCGAGGACACCACACAGATGGCAGCGGATCTGCCTACAGGATGCGGCCAGATGACCCACCCCACCACACAAAGCACAGACCCGTACAGTACAGGCTGCGCTAAAATGGGTGGGGCTACCGCACCTGTGACAGACCTTAGGCTGCCCCTGGTAGAAGACCTGGATCCTGTCACGTCCAAGGAAGGCGGCTGACGGAATGTGGGCAACCGTACTCCCTGAACGCCTGAGTTTGACGGAAAACGTCCAGGCCCCGGACCAGATCCCGTGCTCATCAATGTTTTTCTTGGGCATGTCCGTCACATCCCCATACCGACCGAGCCAGGTCATGATGTCGTAACAAGAAAGTGACTCGTTACGGGTCAAAACGGTCACCTTCTTGACCGAGTTCTGACGGGAAATTGCCTTTACGGCAAAATCCCGCCAGCCGGGCTCGTTCTTCGCCACCTCGTAGTTTGACCAGAAGAGTTCGAGACCCTCTGGCCGAACGAAACTGACGTCAAACTCGGACGTACCGTAGGGGTGGATCAGGGCAAAGATGTCACTCGCCCTGAATTCCATCTGGAGGAGGAGCTCAACCACTTTAGCGCGAGGTGGGCACGCATCCTCACCCCTCCAAATCAGACGGACCACATTCCTGCGGTTATTGTCCTGCCCGGTTGTCGGGAGGGACCAGACCACCTCCCCATTCTGCTCTCGGAAAGCCCCCAAACCGTGCCTCTCTATCCAGAAAGACAGGTCGACCTCACCCCTTCCCTCTACCTGGATCGACCTGTCTCCCCTACGCAGAGCCTCCAGGAGGCGCTGTTGCAAGTAACCCCCGGGGACGGACGGAGACGGGGACCCCCCTGGACCCCCGGCAGCGACATTAGCATAGCTCCTAGGAGCAGTCACTGCCGGGGGGGCAGCCGGGCCAGACCCAGACCCAGAACCACCATTCACACCACCACTCACATCATCCTTTTTTCCATCCATACCACTACTCCCACCAACATTCACTCCACTGACACTCCTCTCATCCACAACACTACTACACTCAGCATTCTCACTCATACCCTGCCTAACTGATTCTGGGCTGGCTGGGAATTGTAGTACTGCTGGCTTAACTACATTCTTTTTGTCCGGCTTGGCTGCTGCTGCTGCTGATGATGGTTCCTCCTGACTGGGCAATGATCCAGGCACCGGGACACTCCCCCCCCTCACAGGGGAGTTCCCCGCAGTGCCCGCAGAACAAACTGTACTCGGGGGACCGCCCCCCGAGCACACGGACTCAACGCTCTCTGGCGCCCGGACACTCCCCCCCCTCACAGGGGAGTGCCCCGCAGCGCCAGTAGTGCCCACAGTACTCGGGGAACCGCCCCCCGAGCACACGGCAGCGTAACTTGTCTCTGGCACTTGGACACGCCCCCTGCCACCCTGGGGCGGTCCTGCAGTGCCAGAGCTGCCCGGCATGAGCCCATCCTGCCCTTCCCTACCGACAGGATGGGTGGGCTTCACAACTATTGCGCCCTTAGCCTTTCCTGACGCCTTACTGTACTCCCCGTGCTGGCCCCGCTCCACCTCAGGAACGGGGTCTGGCAGTTTGGGGGAGCCCGCAGCCTGAACCAGCTTTGCAGCTGGCCCAGACTGCTGGAAGGGGACAAATACATATTGTACCGTCTCCTTTGTCTTCCTTTTCTTGGACCTCTGCTTTACCACCACATCTTCACACTCCTCGTCCCCAAAGGTGAAATTCTGGAGGTGGGCTGGGGACTCCTGCATCACAATTGCCCTCAGCAGACCCCCAGCCTCACCCTCCACGTCATCCTCCTCACTCTCGCTTGGCGGAAGTGCCACCTGTCCAGCCTCAATGTAGCTGTCCTGGGTCTGGGTGTCACCTGGAGTAGCTACAACTCCCACACTTTCCTCCATCTTCTCCTCTTCACCACCATCCTCACTATCTTCGCCGCCACTACTCTCCCCATCATCCACCTCCACCTTACCTGGGGATTTCGTGGCGGCAAACCGATCGCTGTTGATCAGCTTCTCCTTGAAGAGACCGCTCCCCTCCAGTATCTCCGCTCTCCTCGCCTCCAGCTTCACAATCTCGCCTCTCAGCGATGTTATCCTCTTCCTCAGTTCTGGCTTGCTCTTTCTGGATCCGGTACTCATCAGACTCTGGGTCGCACGCAGATCCTCTCTGGCCATCCTCAGCTCCTTGCCGCGCTGCTCGTACTCCGCAAACCTTGCGGCCATGCGGGAGCAGTACGTGGAACTGGACTCGCCGGGCCCACTCTCCGACCACATCTCCACACTGCTTTTCCTTGCCTTTCTTCCACCAGTGGATCTCTGGCTGGCATCCGTAGCCTGGGTAGCAGAGCCTGCATTGCTGCAGACTCTGCCCGATCTTCTCCCGGCCGGAACAATGGCTGTCGAAGTTTTCACTCCACTTCCCGCCAGCCTGGAACGGGGAGTGGAGCCACGAGGCTCCATTGCAGGAGCTTCTTCCCCAGGAATCTGCCACAAACCTGGGGAAAGCTTGTTGGAAAACTCTGCCTGGCTCTGCTCTGCTGGAAGTCTCAGGAGACACACCCGCACACACCCTGCTGGGAGCAGCAACTCTTTTTATTATAAAAATGCAAAACAAATCAGATACAAAATATTAAACAAAAACAAGCTTAACCAGCTATAACAAACATAACATAAATAAAATTGCAAAAACAAATTCTGCCTAACCGGCCAGCCCAAATTTACTAAAATACACTTTTACTTTTTTCACATACCAAAAAACTAAATATCACACTCAAACACGCATTCCAAAAAGAACATAAAAATAGCCCAACTTGGCTTATAAAAATATATAAAACATAAAATAAGCACGACTTGGCTATAAAACAAAAGAAAAGGAACATAAAGGTAGCACAACTTGGCTGTAACTCAAAAATGACCCTTACCCAGGGGAAAAAAAAAAAAAAAAAAAAAAAAAAAAAAAAGTAAAAAAATAAAAAAATAAAAAAATAAAAATAAAAATATTTCAGCACAACTTGCTAATAAATAACACTGCCTCACAGCCAGAGATCCACCGGTGAAAGAAGGGCAGGGAAAAGCAGCGCGGAGACGCGGCCGGAGAGAGGGCCCAAAGAGCCCAGCCCCACGCACCGCCCCCGCACGGCCGCAAGGCCCGCGAAGCACGCCCAGCACGGCAAGGAGCCGAGGATGGCCAGAGAGGATCTGCGCGCGGCCCAGAAACCGGCGAGAGCCGGACCCAAAAAGAGCAAGCCACAACCGAAGAAAAGGACAACACCGCCGAAAAGCGAGACCGCGAAGCCGGAAGCAAGGAGAACAGAGACACCGGAGGGGAGCAGCCCCCCCAAGGAGGAAAAAATAAAATATAAAATTTTATACACAAACATGTATACATGCATATACGCAAGCATACACATACATACATATATATATATATACATACACATGTATATACACATAAACGCACACATATACATACACATAAACACATATGACACTACTTAACTACTGGCCCGACTGCACTATACACTATATAATATAAAACAATATAAATACAAAACCCAATATATACAAAACACAATACAAAACTTACTGAAAATACACAAAAATATACTACAGAAAACAACGGAAAACACCTACACTAAAACTGTCCCCTCACCCACACCACCCCTCCTGTACATGGGTCAGAGTCCATACCGTCCATACAGTTCACAAAGTCCAGTCCTTAACTGACCCATGTCAGGACCCCAAAACACCACAAAACCACCACCCACAAATACACCCTCCCCACCTAACACTCCTCCCAACCAACTTATATACAAACTTATACATTCTGAACCACCACCCCCTTTAGGCCCAAGTTTGGTTGCCTGTAAGCCCTTCATACCATGTAAATTGAAAACAAAACAAAAAGCTAATGTGCACATGCATCAGCCCACCACCAGGGAGAAGGATGGCAGACCTGATACATAAATCATTTTATACTCTTTCCCTAACTCCCCCTACAATTCTCCCTAATTCTATCCCTACAATAAATCTGACCCTACCCTCACCCTATCTCTACCCCTATAACACTGCCCTAACCAAAAATAAAAGGTACTCTACCCAAAAGGTTTAGTACCTAGGGCACATGAAATGAGAAACCTCTCCACAGGAGAGAAGCCCTACTGGTACCAAGACTGCCATACTCCAAAGACCTGATCTTCCCGAGGTCACCAGTGATGTTCCTACAGACCTCCACCTCGGAGAGGATTTTCTGTTGGGTCGACACTAAGCACCGTGCGTTCCACGTGTAGTACCTAACCACTAAACTGACTAAAAATAAAGTGCCCCGATCTCGGCCACCCAGGTTCCTGAATGCCCCATAAGCCCACTCCGGATAGGCAAGGCCGGCAAGTTGACTCCAGCCGATGGAAGCGCCCACCCTGTTGTAGACCCCTATGTTAAAGGGACAATGAAGCAGGAAGTGGTCCATGCTTTCCAGCGTGTCCCCACACTCTTCTCGGGGACATCCCCGGTCATCAGAGTTCCTGTACTTCAGGTTGTCCCTTACACATAGCTTCCCCTGAAAGCAGCGCCAGGCCAAGTCCCAAAACTTCTGGGGGATCCTTTTCATGTTTAAAAGATACAACCCCTCCCTCAGATCCCGACCTGGGCAGTCCCTGAGCGCCAGAGGCTTCTGGAAGTGGGTCAACAGAACCCGTTTGTCAAGGAACTGCCTTGACTGGGTCCTGATCTCCCACACTCCCAGACCCCACCGACGTATCGCCTTCAGAGTCGGGGTAGCGTAAGCCGGAAGATATCCATGTGGTGTACGGAGGTCCTTCACTTGCCCTCCTGTCTCCCATTCCTGGAAGAAAGGCCGAAACCACTCCTTGCAGGAGAGTACCCACGGAGGAGCCCTCTCTTTCCAGAGGTTTGCAATGTTGGCTTTCAAGAAGGTGTTCGTTAAGAACACCACGGGGTTTACCATAGATAAACCCCCTAGTCTCCTCGTGCGGTACGTAACCTCCCTCTTGACTAGGTTCAACCTGTTCCCCCATAACAGTTGGAAAAACAGGCTGTAGACCCTAGTGTAGTAAGCCTCTGGTAAGATACATACACTGCCAAGATAGATAAACAAGGGGAGCAGGTACGATTTGATCAGGTGTACCCTTTCCCTGAGGGTCATAGACCAACCCTTCCACTGGTTCACCCTCTGAGTGGCATCCTGGAGCTTACCATCCCAGTTTTTGGTGGGATAATCATCCTGGCCGAATGTGATGCCCAGAATTTTTGCTGACTCTTGGAGCCCTGGAAGGGTGTCAGGGAGATCAAACGTGGGATCTCCCCCTCCCAGCCAGAGACTTTCACACTTATCCCGGTTGATCTTGGACCCGGATGCCTCCGAGTAGCGGTCCACCTCTGACATCACCACATCGACCTCCTCCCGTGAGGAGACGAAAATAGTGACATCATCAGCGTACGCCACCACTCTCTGGGCGACATCCGGCTCCGCCAGAGTCATCCCGACTCCCGCCAACGGCCCACAATCTACCCTCCGGACGAAGGGATCGATTGCGAACACGTATAACAGCGGGCTCAAAGGACAACCCTGACGGACTCCGGACCCCACCTCAAAAGAGCGGCCAGACCAACCGTTCACCAGCGGGAAACTCTCTGCCCCTGCATATAAGGTGACAAGCCAATTCACAAAAGTACTCGGTAAGCCATATCTCAGGAGGACGGACCAGAGGTATTCGTGGTTCACCCGATCAAATGCTTTGGCCTGATCCAAGGACAGCATGTACCCCTTCCAGAGACCCGCACTACTCCGCTCCACTGCCTCCCTGACACTGAGGACAGCACTTAAGGTGCTTCGGCCCGGAACAGAGCAGTGCTGGGCCCCCGAAAGGAGCCGGGGTGCAAACTTCACCAACCGATTAAACAGTATCTTGGCCAGAAGCTTCCTGTCCGTATTGAGAAGAGCTATGGGCCTCCAATTCTCAATCCGGCTAGGATCTTTACCCTTTGACAGAAGAATCAGGGCTGACCTCCTCATTGACTTTGGTAGAGTGCCCGAGGAGAGACACTCATTGAATACCTCAGTCAAGAGGGGAGCTAAAGACTCCTTAAAGGTCCTGTACCACTCGGATGTTAAGCCATCCGGGCCTGGCGACTTCTTGGGGGCGAGCCCCTCGATCGCCAGTCTCACTTCCTCTTCCCTGATTTCTTCTGCCAAAACATCAAGAGAGGGGTCTACCCCTGGCTCAGGAATAGTTTCAGCCAGGAAAGCCGACATCCCGTCTCGATTTAGATCCTTCCTTCCCAAGAGGTGCGAGTAGAAGGATCTGACGACCTCCAGGATCCCTGATCTGGACCGATTCAGAGATCCCGTACTATCAATCAGTCCTGAGACCACTTTACTACTCACTGACATCTTACAGTTCTTGTAAGGGTCGGGGGAGCGGTACCTCCCGTAATCCCTCTCAAAAACCAAAGATGCGTGCCTATCGTACTGACACCCCATCAGCAAGGATTTCACTCTGGAGATATCCTCCCGGCTACCTCCAGTCGAGACAAGGAGCTCGAGTTTCCTCCTCAGACCCCGATACAGGCGGTACCTATTCAGGGACCTGAGGCTCGAGAGCTGGCGGAAGAACCCCGCAACCCGCTTCTTGAATATCTCCCACCACTCTGACTTACTACTACAAAAGTCCAGTAAAGGTACCTGACTCTGAAGAAAGTCCTCAAAGGACTGTCTTATCTCCGCTTCCTCCAGGAGGGACGAATTCAGCTTCCAATAACCTTTACCCATCCGGGGGGTCTCTGAAACATTCAAGGAAAACAAAATCATACAGTGATCGGAGAATTCCACCTCAACCACGGACACTGCGGAAGAGACGGCTTCCTCCTTTAAATAAAACCTGTCTATCCTAGACCTGCAGCTACCTCGATGATAGGTGAAACCCACGTGGCCTGAGGGGCTCCGGATGTGGGCGTCCTCTAGGCGAGCTTCCCTAACTATATTATTGAGGGCCACGCTATCGTAAGCCAGCGGACCATTGGAACCTCTCCTATCTTGGGACCTCGTGACATTATTGAAGTCCCCTCCAAAAATCACTTGCCGGCTAGTAAAAAGGAAGGGCTTAATCCTCATAAAGAGATCTTTGCGGCCCCACTTGGTTTGTGGGGCGTAGATGTTAATGAGCCGGAGCTCTTGCCCCTTCATGAGGACATCTAAGATCAGGCACCTCCCCATTTCTAACTCAATAACCCGTCGGCATTCAACCGGAGCGGTAAAAAGGACCGCCACCCCACTATACGGCTCAGCCGCAAGAGACCAGTGGGAGGGCCCGCGCCTCCACTCTCTTCTGGCTTTTACCAGGGAGGCTAGATCTGACAACCTGGTCTCTTGCAGATACAAAATGTCGGCTTCAACACGGCCGAGAAAATCAAAGGCTGCGAATCTAGCCGTATCCGACTTTATGCTGGCACAGTTAATAGATGCCAGCGTCAATGGGGTGAGTGCCGCCATCATGGGTGATTAAGTTAGACGGCCTCACCTTTATTTCTTCTTCCCCTTCTTCTTCGTGCCCTCATCCCCAGAAGAAGAAGAAAGGGCAGGACCACTTTTAACCCTTTTTTTGGATTCGCTCTGATCCATATGGTCCCCGTCTCCGTCCGACCCCGGTCTAGCCCTGCCCTCCGAGGAAGGTGCCTCAACAGGACAGGGCCCAGTTCCCCCCAGAGGCTCTCTCTCCCTAGGCACCCCGCCCTCACCCTCCCCCTCCAAGGAGGGGGAGGAGATGTTATCAAGGACGAGGTACCGGTTTGACAGGTCAACCAGAGGGGGGGCAGTCAGGCTTCCGCTTTGGACCCGGCCCGCAGTACGAGGGAGAGAGGGCTTGGACCTCTTCTTTCTCCCTTTCCTTTTGCCCTTGTCTTTCTTTTTGGCCTTCTCTACACTCTCCTCATCCACACTTTCATAGTGGGAGGAATCGGAAGAGTCGGCCATATTGCCTTCCTCTTCGCCCAGTCTCCTGACCTCCTCATCCAGCACGTCCTCCTCCAGGGCTTCAGTCATTTCAGGGCCAGCTTCAGGAGCAGGGGCCGGAGCTACCCCCGTCACTTGGGCACTCTCCTGCTCCCTACTCCTCCTCCGATTTTCCTCCCGCCTTAGTTTGGCGGGGCCCTTCTTCCTCACTAGCCCTGGTGCGCCCCCATCCCTGCTCGTACCCTCTCCAGCCGAGGCAACCTCACAGCTCTCCCCAGCCGGAGCGGCCGCCGCACGGGCGAAGGCGCTAGGACAACGGCTGAAAGGGTGCCCGAGGACACCACACAGATGGCAGCGGATCTGCCTACAGGATGCGGCCAGATGACCCACCCCACCACACAAAGCACAGACCTGTACAGTACAGGCTGCGCTAAAATGGGTGGGGCTACCGCACCTGTGACAGACCTTAGGCTGCCCCTGGTAGAAGACCTGGATCCTGTCACGTCCAAGGAAGGCGGCTGACGGAATGTGGGCAACCGTACTCCCTGAACGCCTGAGTTTGACGGAAAACGTCCAGGCCCCGGACCAGATCCCGTGCTCATCAATGTTTTTCTTGGGCATGTCCGTCACATCCCCATACCGACCGAGCCAGGTCATGATGTCGTAACAAGAAAGTGACTCGTTACGGGTCAAAACGGTCACCTTCTTGACCGAGTTCTGACGGGAAATTGCCTTTACGATAAAATCCCGCCAGCCGGGCTCGTTCTTCGCCACCTCGTAGTTTGACCAGAAGAGTTCGAGACCCTCTGGCCGAACGAAGCTGACGTCAAACTCGGACGTACCGTAGGGGTGGATCAGGGCAAAGATGTCACTCGCCCTGAATTCCATCTGGAGGAGGAGCTCAACCACTTTAGCGCGAGGTGGGCATGCATCCTCACCCCTCCAAATCAGACGGACCACATTCCTGCGGTTATTGTCCTGCCCGGTTGTCGGGAGGGACCAGACCACCTCCCCATTCTGCTCTCGGAAAGCCCCCAAACCGTGCCTCTCTATCCAGAAAGACAGGTCGACCTCACCCCTTCCCTCTACCTGGATCGACCTGTCTCCCCTACGCAGAGCCTCCAGGAGGCGCTGTTGCAAGTAACCCCCGGGGATGGACGGAGACGGGGACCCCCCTGGACCCCCGGCAGCGACATTAGCATAGCTCCTAGGAGCAGTCACTGCCGGGGGGGCAGCCGGGCCAGACCCAGACCCAGACCCAGAACCACCATTCACACCACCACTCACATCATCCTTTTTTCCATCCATACCACTACTCCCACCAACATTCACTCCACTGACACTCCTCTCATCCACAACACTACTACACTCAGCATTCTCACTCATACCCTGCCTGACTGATTCTGGGCTGGCTGGGAATTGTAGTACCGCTGGCTTAACTACAGTCTTTTTTTCTGGCTTGACTGCTGCTGACGATGGCTCCTCCTTCTGAATGGACACCGATCCCGGCACCGGGACACTCCCCCCCCTCACAGGGGAGTGCCCCGCAGTGCCCACAGAACAAACTGTACTCGGGGGACCGCCCCCCGAGCACACGGACTCAACGCTCTCTGGCGCCCGGACACTCCCCCCCCTCACAGGGGAGTGCCCCGCGGCGCCAGTAATGCCCACAGTACTCGGGGAACCGCCCCCCGAGCACACGGCAGCGTAACTCTCCTCTGGCACTTGGACACGCCCCCTGCCACCCTGGGGCGGTCCTGCAGTGCCAGAGCTGCCCGGCATGAGCCCATCCTGCCCTTCCCTACCGACAGGATGGGTGGGCTTCACAACTATTGCGCCCTTAGCCGTTGCTGACGCCTTACTGTACTCCCCGTGCTGGCCCCGCTCCACCTCAGGAACGGGGTCTGGCAGTTTGGGGGAGCCCGTAGCCTGAACCAGCTTTGCAGCTGGCCCAGACTGCTGGAAGGGGACAAATACATATTGTACCGTCTCCTTTGTCTTCCTTTTCTTGGACCTCTGCTTTACCACCACATCTTCACACTCCTCGTCCCCAAAGGTGAAATTCTGGAGGTGGGCTGGGGACTCCTGCATCACAATTGCCCTCAGCAGACCCCCAGCCTCACCCTCCACGTCATCCTCCTCACTCTCGCTTGGCGGAAGTGCCACCTGTCCAGCCTCAATGTAGCTGTCCTGGGTCTGGGTGTCACCTGGAGTAGCTACAACTCCCACACTTTCCTCCATCTTCTCCTCTTCACCACCATCCTCACTATCTTCGCCGCCACTACTCTCCCCATCATCCACCTCCACCTTACCTGGGGATTTCGTGGCGGCAAACCGATCGCTGTTGATCAGCTTCTCCTTGAAGAGACCGCTCCCCTCCAGTATCTCCGCTCTCCTCGCCTCCAGCTTCACAATCTCGCCTCTCAGCGATGTTATCCTCTTCCTCAGTTCTGGCTTGCTCTTTCTGGATCCGGTACTCATCAGACTCTGGGTCGCACGCAGATCCTCTCTGGCCATCCTCAGCTCCTTGCCGCGCTGCTCGTACTCCGCAAACCTTGCGGCCATGCGGGAGCAGTACGTGGAACTGGACTCGCCGGGCCCACTCTCCGACCACATCTCCACACTGCCTTTCCGTGCCTTTCTTCCACCAGTGGATCTCTGGCTGGCACCCGTAGCCTGGGTAGCAGAGCCTGCATTGCTGCAGACTCTGCCCGATCTTCTCCCGGCCGGAACAATGGCTGTCGAAGTTTTCACTCCACTTCCCGCCAGCCTGGAACGGGGAGTGGAGCCACGAGGCTCCATTGCAGGAGCTTCTTCCCCAGGAATCTGCCACAAACCTGGGGAAGGCTTGTTGGAAATCTCTGCTTGCTTCTGCTCTGCTGGAAGTCTCAGGAGACACACCCGCACACACCCTGCTGGGAGCAGCAACTCTTTTTATTATAAAAATGCAAAACAAATCAGATACAAAATATTAAACAAAAACAAGCTTAACCAGCTATAACAAACATAACATAAATAAAATTGCAAAAACAAATTCTGCCTAACCGGCCAGCCCAAATTTACTAAAATACACTTTTACTTTTTTCACATACCAAAAAACTAAATATCACACTCAAACACGCATTCCAAAAAGAACATAAAAATAGCCCAACTTGGCTTATAAAAATATATAAAACATAAAATAAGCACGACTTGGCTATAAAACAAAAGAAAAGGAACATAAAGGTAGCACAACTTGGCTGTAACTCAAAAATGACCCTTACCCAGGGGGAAAAAAAAAAAAAAAAAAAAAAAAAAATAAAAAATAAAAAAAGTAAAAAAAAAAAAATATTTCAGCACAACTTGCTAATAAATAACACTCTGCCTCACAGCCAGAGATCCACCGGTGAAAGAAGGGCAGGGAAAAGCAGCGCGGAGACGCGGCCGGAGAGAGGGCCCAAAGAGCCCAGCCCCACGCACCGCCCCCGCACGGCCGCAAGGCCCGCGAAGCACGCCCAGCACGGCAAGGAGCCGAGGACGGCCAGAGAGGATCTGCGCGCGGCCCAGAAACCGGCGAGAGCCGGACCCAAAAAGAGCAAGCCACAACCGAAGAAAAGGACAACACCGCCGAAAAGTGAGACCGCGAAGCCGGAAGCGAGGAGAACAGAGACACCGGAGGGGAGCAGCCCCCCCAAGGAGGAAAAAATAAAATATAAAATTTTATACACAAACATGTATACATGCATATACGCAAGCATACACATACATACATATATATATATATACATACACATGTATATACACATAAACGCACACATATACATACACATAAACACATATGACACTACTTAACTACTGGCCCGACTGCACTATACACTATATAATATAAAACAATATAAATACAAAACCCAATATATACAAAACACAATACAAAACTTACTGAAAATACACAAAAATATACTACAGAAAACAACGGAAAACACCTACACTAAAACTGTCCCCTCACCCACACCACCCCTCCTGTACATGGGTCAGAGTCCATACCGTCCATACAGTTCACAAAGTCCAGTCCTTAACTGACCCATGTCAGGACCCCAAAACACCACAAAACCACCACCCACAAATACACCCTCCCCACCTAACACTCCTCCCAACCAACTTATATACAAACTTATACATTCTGAACCACCACCCCCTTTAGGCCCAAGTTTGGTTGCCTGTAAGCCCTTCATACCATGTAAATTGAAAACAAAACAAAAAGCTAATGTGCACATGCATCAGCCCACCACCAGGGAGAAGGATGGCAGACCTGATACATAAATCATTTTATACTCTTTCCCTAACTCCCCCTACAATTCTCCCTAATTCTATCCCTACAATAAATCTGACCCTACCCTCACCCTATCTCTACCCCTATAACACTGCCCCTAACCAAAAATAAAAGGTACTCTACCCAAAAGGTTTAGTACCTAGGGCACATGAAATGAGAAACCTCTCCACAGGAGAGAAGCCCTACTGGTACCAAGACTGCCATACTCCAAAGACCTGATCTTCCCGAGGTCACCAGTGATGTTCCTACAGACCTCCACCTCGGAGAGGATTTTCTGTTGGGTCGACACTAAGCACCGTGCGTTCCACGTGTAGTACCTAACCACTAAACTGACTAAAAATAAAGTGCCCCGATCTCGGCCACCCAGGTTCCTGAATGCCCCATAAGCCCACTCCGGATAGGCAAGGCCGGCAAGTTGACTCCAGCCGATGGAAGCGCCCACCCTGTTGTAGACCCCTATGTTAAAGGGACAATGAAGCAGGAAGTGGTCCATGCTTTCCAGCGTGTCCCCACACTCTTCTCGGGGACATCCCCGGTCATCAGAGTTCCTGTACTTCAGGTTGTCCCTTACACATAGCTTCCCCTGAAAGCAGCGCCAGGCCAAGTCCCAAAACTTCTGGGGGATCCTTTTCATGTTTAAAAGATACAACCCCTCCCTCAGATCCCGACCTGGGCAGTCCCTGAGCGCCAGAGGCTTCTGGAAGTGGGTCAACAGAACCCGTTTGTCAAGGAACTGCCTTGACTGGGTCCTGATCTCCCACACTCCCAGACCCCACCGACGTATCGCCTTCAGAGTCGGGGTAGCGTAAGCCGGAAGATATCCATGTGGTGTACGGAGGTCCTTCACTTGCCCTCCTGTCTCCCATTCCTGGAAGAAAGGCCGAAACCACTCCTTGCAGGAGAGTACCCACGGAGGAGCCCTCTCTTTCCAGAGGTTTGCAATGTTGGCTTTCAAGAAGGTGTTCGTTAAGAACACCACGGGGTTTACCATAGATAAACCCCCTAGTCTCCTCGTGCGGTACGTAACCTCCCTCTTGACTAGGTTCAACCTGTTCCCCCATAACAGTTGGAAAAACAGGCTGTAGACCCTAGTGTAGTAAGCCTCTGGTAAGATACATACACTGCCCAGATAGATAAACAAGGGGAGCAGGTACGATTTGATCAGGTGTACCCTTTCCCTGAGGGTCATAGACCAACCCTTCCACTGGTTCACCCTCTGAGTGGCATCCTGGAGCTTACCATCCCAGTTTTTGGTGGGATAATCATCCTGGCCGAATGTGATGCCCAGAATTTTTGCTGACTCTTGGAGCCCTGGAAGGGTGTCAGGGAGATCAAACGTGGGATCTCCCCCTCCCAGCCAGAGACTTTCACACTTATCCCGGTTGATCTTGGACCCGGATGCCTCCGAGTAGCGGTCCACCTCTGACATCACCACATCGACCTCCTCCCGTGAGGAGACGAAAATAGTGACATCATCAGCGTACGCCACCACTCTCTGGGCGACATCCGGCTCCGCCAGAGTCATCCCGACTCCCGCCAACGGCCCACAATCTACCCTCCGGACGAAGGGATCGATTGCGAACACGTATAACAGCGGGCTCAAAGGACAACCCTGACGGACTCCGGACCCCACCTCAAAAGAGCGGCCAGACCAACCGTTCACCAGCGGGAAACTCTCTGCCCCTGCATATAAGGTGACAAGCCAATTCACAAAAGTACTCGGTAAGCCATATCTCAGGAGGACGGACCAGAGGTATTCGTGGTTCACCCGATCAAATGCTTTGGCCTGATCCAAGGACAGCATGTACCCCTTCCAGAGACCCGCACTACTCCGCTCCACTGCCTCCCTGACACTGAGGACAGCACTTAAGGTGCTTCGGCCCGGAACAGAGCAGTGCTGGGCCCCCGAAAGGAGCCGGGGTGCAAACTTCACCAACCGATTAAACAGTATCTTGGCCAGAAGCTTCCTGTCCGTATTGAGAAGAGCTATGGGCCTCCAATTCTCAATCCGGCTAGGATCTTTACCCTTTGACAGAAGAATCAGGGCTGACCTCCTCATTGACTTTGGTAGAGTGCCCGAGGAGAGACACTCATTGAATACCTCAGTCAAGAGGGGAGCTAAAGACTCCTTAAAGGTCCTGTACCACTCGGATGTTAAGCCATCCGGGCCTGGCGACTTCTTGGGGGCGAGCCCCTCGATCGCCAGTCTCACTTCCTCTTCCCTGATTTCTTCTGCCAAAACATCAAGAGAGGGGTCTACCCCTGGCTCAGGAATAGTTTCAGCCAGGAAAGCCGACATCCCGTCTCGATTTAGATCCTTCCTTCCCAAGAGGTGCGAGTAGAAGGATCTGACGACCTCCAGGATCCCTGATCTGGACCGATTCAGAGATCCCGTACTATCAATCAGTCCTGAGACCACTTTACTACTCACTGACATCTTACAGTTCTTGTAAGGGTCGGGCGAGCGGTACCTCCCGTAATCCCTCTCAAAAACCAAAGATGCGTGCCTATCGTACTGACACCCCATCAGCAAGGATTTCACTCTGGAGATATCCTCCCGGCTACCTCCAGTCGAGACAAGGAGCTCGAGTTTCCTCCTCAGACCCCGATACAGGCGGTACCTATCCAGGGACCTGAGGCTCGAGAGCTGGCGGAAGAACCCCGCAACCCGCTTTTTGAATATCTCCCACCACTCTGACTTACTACTACAAAAGTCCAGTAAAGGTACCTGACTCTGAAGAAAGTCCTCAAAGGACTGTCTTATCTCCGCTTCCTCCAGGAGGGACGAATTCAGCTTCCAATAACCTTTACCCATCCGGGGGGTCTCTGAAACATTCAAGGAAAACAAAATCATACAGTGATCGGAGAATTCCACCTCAACCACGGACACTGCGGAAGAGACGGCTTCCTCCTTTAAATAAAACCTGTCTATCCTAGACCTGCAGCTACCTCGATGATAGGTGAAACCCACGTGGCCTGAGGGGCTCCGGATGTGGGCGTCCTCTAGGCGAGCTTCCCTAACTATATTATTGAGGGCCACGCTATCGTAAGCCAGCGGACCATTGGAACCTCTCCTATCTTGGGACCTCGTGACATTATTGAAGTCCCCTCCAAAAATCACTTGCCGGCTAGTAAAAAGGAAGGGCTTAATCCTCATAAAGAGATCTTTGCGGCCCCACTTGGTTTGTGGGGCGTAGATGTTAATGAGCCGGAGCTCTTGCCCCTTCATGAGGACATCTAAGATCAGGCACCTCCCCATTTCTAACTCAATAACCCGTCGGCATTCAACCGGAGCGGTAAAAAGGACCGCCACCCCACTATACGGCTCAGCCGCAAGAGACCAGTGGGAGGGACCGCACCTCCACTCTCTTCTGGCTTTTACCAGGGAGGCTGAATCTGACAACCTGGTCTCTTGCAGATACAAAATGTCGGCTTCAACACGGCCGAGAAAATCAAAGGCTGCGAATCTAGCCGTATCAGACTTTATGCTGGCACAGTTAATGGATGCCAGCGTCAATGGGGTGAGTGCCGCCATCATGGGTGATTAAGTTAGATGGCCTCACCTTTATTTCTTCTTCCCCTTCTTCTTCGTGCCCTCATCCCCAGAAGAAGAAGAAAGGGCAGGACCGCTTTTACCCCTTTTTTTGGACTCACTCTGGTCCATATGGTCCCCGTCTCCGTCCGACCCCGGTCTAGCCCTGCCCTCTGAGGAAGGTGCCTCAACAGGACAGGGCCCAGTTCCCCCCAGAGGCTCTCTCTCCCTAGGCACCTCGCCCTCACCTTCCCCCTCCAAGGAGGGGGAGGAGATGTTATCAAGGACGAGGTACCGGTTTGACAGGTCAACCAGAGGGGGGGCAGTCAGGCTTCCGCTTTGGACCCGGCCCGCAGTACGAGGGAGAGAGGGCTTGGACCTCTTCTTTCTCCCTTTCCTTTTGCCCTTGTCTTTCTTTTTGGCCTTCTCTACACTCTCCTCATCCACACTTTCATAGTGGGAGGAATCGGAAGAGTCGGCCATATTGCCTTCCTCTTCGCCCAGTCTCCTGACCTCCTCATCCAGCACGTCCTCCTCCAGGGCTTCAGTCATTTCAGGGCCAGCTTCAGGAGCAGGGGCCGGAGCTACCCCCGTCACTTGGGCACTCTCCTGCTCCCTACTCCTCCTCCGATTTTCCTCCCGCCTTAGTTTGGCGGGGCCCTTCTTCCTCACTAGCCCTGGTGCGCCCCCATCCCTGCTCGTACCCTCTCCAGCCGAGGCAACTTCACAGCTCTCCCCAGCCGGAGCGGCCGCCGCACGGGCGAAGGCGCTAGGACAACGGCTGAAAGGGTGCCCGAGGACACCACACAGATGGCAGCGGATCTGCCTACAGGATGCGGCCAGATGACCCACCCCACCACACAAAGCACAGACCTGTACAGTACAAGCTGCGCTAAAATGGGTGGGGCTACCGCACCTGTGACAGACCTTAGGCTGCCCCTGGTAGAAGACCTGGATCCTGTCACGTCCAAGGAAGGCGGCTGACGGAATGTGGGCAACCGTACTCCCTGAACGCCTGAGTTTGACGGAAAACGTCCAGGCCCCGGACCAGATCCCGTGCTCATCAATGTTTTTCTTGGGCATGTCCGTCACATCCCCATACCGACCGAGCCAGGTCATGATGTCGTAACAAGAAAGTGACTCGTTACGGGTCAAAACGGTCACCTTCTTGACCGAGTTCTGACGGGAAATTGCCTTTACGGCAAAATCCCGCCAGCCGGGCTCGTTCTTCGCCACCTCGTAGTTTGACCAGAAGAGTTCGAGACCCTCTGGCCGAACGAAACTGACGTCAAACTCGGACGTACCGTAGGGGTGGATCAGGGCAAAGATGTCACTCGCCCTGAATTCCATCTGGAGGAGGAGCTCAACCACTTTAGCGCGAGGTGGGCACGCATCCTCACCCCTCCAAATCAGACGGACCACATTCCTGCGGTTATTGTCCTGCCCGGTTGTCGGGAGGGACCAGACCACCTCCCCATTCTGCTCTCGGAAAGCCCCCAAACCGTGCCTCTCTATCCAGAAAGACAGGTCGACCTCACCCCTTCCCTCTACCTGGATCGACCTGTCTCCCCTACGCAGAGCCTCCAGGAGGCGCTGTTGCAAGTAACCCCCGGGGACGGACGGAGACGGGGATCCCCCTGGACCCCCGGCAGCGACATTAGCATAGCTCCTAGGAGCAGTCACTGCCAGGGGGGCAGCCGGGCCAGACCCAGACCCAGACCCAGAACCACCATTCACACCACCACTCACACCACCACTCACATCATCCTTTTTCCCATTCATACCACTACTCCCACCAACATTCACTCCACTGACACTCCTCTCATCCACAACACTACTACACTCAGCATTCTCACTCATACCCTGCCTAACTGATTCTGGGCTGGCTGGGAATTGTAGTACTGCTGGCTTAACTACATTCTTTTTGTCCGGCTTGGCTGCTGCTGCTGCTGATGATGGTTCCTCCTGACTGGGCAATGATCCAGGCACCGGGACACTCCCCCCCCTCACAGGGGAGTTCCCCGCAGTGCCCGCAGAACAAACTGTACTCGGGGGACCGCCCCCCGAGCACACGGACTCAACGCTCTCTGGCGCCCGGACACTCCCCCCCCTCACAGGGGAGTGCCCCGCAGCGCCAGTAGTGCCCACAGTACTCGGGGAACCGCCCCCCGAGCACACGGCAGCGTAACTTGTCTCTGGCACTTGGACACGCCCCCTGCCACCCTGGGGCGGTCCTGCAGTGCCAGAGCTGCCCGGCATGAGCCCATCCTGCCCTTCCCTACCGACAGGATGGGTGGGCTTCACAACTATTGCGCCCTTAGCCTTTCCTGACGCCTTACTGTACTCCCCGTGCTGGCCCCGCTCCACCACAGGAACGGGGTCTGGCAGTTTGGGGGAGCCCGCAGCCTGAACCAGCTTTGCAGCTGGCCCAGACTGCTGGAAGGGGACAAATACATATTGTACCGTCTCCTTTGTCTTCCTTTTCTTGGACCTCTGCTTGACCACCACATCTTCACACTCCTCGTTCCCAAAGGTGAAATTCTGGAGGTGGGCTGGGGACTCCTGCATCACAATTGCCCTCAGCAGACCCCCAGCCTCACCCTCCACGTCATCCTCCTCACTCTCGCTTGGCGGAAGTGCCACCTGTCCAGCCTCAATGTAGCTGTCCTGGGTCTGGGTGTCACCTGGAGTAGCTACAACTCCCACACTTTCCTCCATCTTCTCCTCTTCACCACCATCCTCACTATCTTCGCCGCCACTACTCTCCCCATCATCCACCTCCACCTTACCTGGGGATTTCGTGGCGGCAAACCGATTGCTGTTGATCAGCTTCTCCTTGAAGAGACCGCTCCCCTCCAGTATCTCCGCTCTCCTCGCCTCCAGCTTCACAATCTCGCCCTTCAGCGATGTTATCCTCTTCTTCAGTTCTGGCTTGCTCTTTCTGGATCCGGTACTCATCAGACTCTGGGTCGCACGCAGATCCTCTCTGGCCATCCTCAGCTCCCCGCCGCGCTGCTCGTACTCCGCAAACCTTGCGGCCATGCGGGAGCAGTATGTGGAACTGGACTCGCCGGGCCCACTCTCCGACCACATCTCCACACTGCCTTTCCGTGCCCTTCTTCCACCAGTGGATCTCTGGCTGGCACCCGTAGCCTGGGTAGCAGAGCCTGCATTGCTGCAGACTCTGCCCGATCTTCTCCCGGCCGGAACAATGGCTGTCGAAGTTTTCACTCCACTTCCCGCCAGCCTGGAACGGGGAGTGGAGCCACGAGGCTCCATTGCAGGAGCTTCTTCCCCAGGAATCTGCCACAAACCTGGGGAAAGCTTGTTGGAAAACTCTGCTTGGCTCTGCTCTGCTGGAAGTCTCAGGAGACACACCCGCACACACCCTGCTGGGAGCAGCAATCACTGTCTATGTCAGTGTTTCCCAACCAGGGTGCCTCCAGCTGTTGCAAAACTACAACTCCCAGCATGCCCGGACAGCCTTCGGCTGCCTGGGCATGCTGGGAGTTGTAGTTTTGCAACAGCTGGAGGCACCCTGGTTGGGAAACAATGGTTTATGTAGAGGACAGGAGCTTCTTTAGGGTCCTATACAGAACCCACAGTGTCCCAAATGGAGCCACCCTTACTTGGTGTCCAAAGGAGCAGCTAACCCTGGCACAGGTAAGGAGTAGTACAGAACTTGTAGTTCCTTCCTGTACTGTAGGGGGCGCTACCAGACAGCCAGTCAGTGCATGCACTTCAGTAATAGAGGTGATTTACCAGTAAAATGCCCATTCTGATTGGTCAGTTCCTCCAGTTGTGACAGGTATCACATATCTGGAATGTCCGTAACATTGTATGTTGAGTCTGGTTTCAAGTTACAATGGTCCAGAAAAGACCATTGTATGTTGAAACTATTGTATGTTGAGGCCATTGTAAGTTGAGGGATCACTGTAATAACGTTCTGCCCCTTTAATTTGATATCAAGGGTACATTGTGTCGTATTGATTGCGTTCTGACAAGAAATCAATGGTAGACTTGATTTTGCCAGGTATTAGTTAGTGTCAGCTGTTTGAACATCTATCAAGTTGTTTTCTTCAGTTACAGTAATACCGGCTCCTGGGGGACAAGTTATTCACAGCTCAGTAACACGCTACTGGCAGGTTGGAAGAGGTTAAATGAAATATGAACTTAAACATTTCCATCATCAAAAATACATTGGGATTTCATGCTAAGCCTTATTAAGGAGTTCAATAATATATGGCTGTAGGAAAAATGGTTATGTAGCTGCAGAACCGGGTATAGAGGTTCTAAAAATCCTAATATCTACCCATATCTATGTTTCATGCAATGTTATGACTTTATTTAAGAAATGTGTATAAAGTAGAAGAGCTTAGAACCAAAATTCTAATATGACCCCTGTTTGTGTTGGTTCAAGACAACACATAAATATTCCTGGGAAGAAAGGGGGTAAACATTTGACCTTCTAAATCAGGGGTTCTCCACCTTGTTAGAGGTACTGAACCCCACCAGTTTCATATGCGCATTCACCGAACCCCTCTTAATTGGAAAAATGTAATATGATTTTTTCAAATTCATAACATAGGAGGTATATATTTAAGTATATATTTATACATAGGTGCACAAAATGAACAAAACCATTAAGAACAAAGAACAAAACCATGAAAACATGATTTTCACACACAAACATAATGAATATTTAATGCAAATCAGTGCGACTTCTGCTGTTGTCTTTCAGAGACCAGTTCAAAAATGCGCGGCTTTACCTTGGCAAGTGCCACTCTCATGTCATTTTCGCAACAATGGCAGTGTTCCCCCACATTAGGCAGGCAGAGTTCCCCCACATTATGGCTGGCAGTGTTCCCCCACATTAGGCAGACAGAGTTCCCCCACATTAGGCAGGCAGTGTTCCCCCACATTAGGCAGGCAGTGTTCCCCCACATTAAGCAGGCAGTGTTCCCCCACATTAGGAAGGCAGTGTTCCCCCACATTAGGCAGACAGTTCCCCCACATTAGGCAGACAGAGTTCCCCCACATTAGGCAGGCAGAGTTCCCCCACATTAGGCAGGCAGTGTTCCCCCACATTAGGCAGGCAGTGTTCCCCCACATTAGGCAGGCAGTGTTCCCCCACATTAGGCAGGCAGTGTTCCCCCACATTAGGCAGGCAGTGTTCCCCCACATTAAGCAGGCAGTGTTCCCCCACATTAGGAAGGCAGTGTTCCCCCACATTAGGCAGACAGTTCCCCCACATTAGGCAGGCAGAGTTCCCCCACATTAGCCAGGCAGAGTTCCCCCACATTAGGAAGGCAGAGTTCCCCCACATTAGGCAGGCAGAGTTCCCCCACATTAGGCAGGCAGTGTTCCCCCACATTAGGCAGACAGAGTTCCCCCACATTAAGCAGGCAGTGTTCCCCCACATTAGGCAGGCAGTGTTCCCCCACATTAAGCAGGCAGTGTTCCCCCACATTAGGAAGGCAGTGTTCCCCCACATTAGGCAGACAGTTCCCCCACATTAGGCAGACAGAGTTCCCCCACATTAGGCAGGCAGAGTTCCCCCACATTAGGCATGCAGAGTTCCCCCACATTAGGCAGGCAGTGTTCCCCCACATTAGGCAGGCAGTGTTCCCCCACATTAGGCAGACAGAGTTCCCCCACATTAGGCAAGCAGATTTCCCCCACATTAGGCAGGCAGAGTTCCCCCACATTAGGCAGGCAGTGTTCCCCCACATTAGGCAGGCAGTGTTCCCCCACATTAGGCAGGCAGTGTTCCCCCACATTAGGCAGACAGAGTTCCCCCACATTAGGCAGGCAGTGTTCCCCCACATTATGTAGGTCAGTGGTCTTCAACCTGCAGACCTCCAGATGTTGCAAAACTACAACTCCCAGCATGCCCGGACAGCCAACGGCTGTCCGGACATGCTGGGAGTTGTAGTTTTGCAACATCTGGAGGTCCACAGGTTGAAGACCACTGATGTAGGCAGTGTTCCCCCACAAACATACAGCCTCCAGCCATATACAGTGTATGGCTGGAGGCTGTATGCCTGTGTACTGCCCACTTCAGTGCTCCGACCACCGCTCTGGCTATAGCCGTAGGTCTCGGGACCGGTGGTCGGAGCACCGAAGATGACGTGCCGCTGGTCACTTACCAAGCTGACCAGCGCGCGTCTTCCTCCTTCTCTATCCCCCACATTAGGCAGACAGAGTTCCCCCACATTAGGCAGGCAGAGTTCCCCCACATTAGGCAGGCAGTGTTTCCCCACATTAGGCAGGCAGAGTTCCCCCACATTAGGCAGGCAGTGTTCCCCCACATTAGGCAGGCAGTGTTCCCCCACATTAAGCAGGCAGTGTTCCCCCACATTAGGAAGGCAGTGTTCCCCCACATTAGGAAGGCAGTGTTCCCCCACATTAGGCAGACAGTTCCCCCACATTAGGCAGACAGAGTTCCCCCACATTAGGCAGGCAGTGTTCCCCCACATTAGGCAGACAGAGTTCCCCCACATTAGGCAGGCAGTGTTCCCCCACATTATGTAGGTCTGTGGTCTTCAACCTGCAGACCTCCAGATGTTGCAAAACTACAACTCCCAGCATGCCCGGACAGCCAACGGCTGTCCGGACATGCTGGGAGTTGTAGTTTTGCAACATCTGGAGGTCCACAGGTTGAAGACCACTGATGTAGGCAGTGTTCCCCCACAAACATACAGCCTCCAGCCATATACAGTGTATGGCTGGAGGCTGTATGCCTGTGTACTGCCCACTTCAGTGCTCCGACCACCGCTCTGGCTATAGCCGTAGGTCTCGGGACCGGTGGTCATAGCACCGAAAATGAAGTTCCGCTGGTCACTTACCAAGCTGGCCAGCGCGCGTCTTCCTCCTTCTCTATCCTCCTATCCTCGGCGCCTTCGTTTCCATAGGCGCGCGCATGGGACGTCAGTGACATCCAGGCGTGCGCTATGTCCCGGCGGCCCTGCATTTTTAAACTTAATGCGGGACCGCAGGGAGTTAATAGTGATGGGGGGAATTGCCCTGTTGCTACAGGACGGGCAAACACTGTCTCTGCTCGGGGCCCCGGGCCAGCTCGGGGCCCCAAGCAATTGCTTGGTTTGCCTGTCCTGTTGCGACCTCCCCCGCCAAACCCCCGGGGCTGACTCACCGATCGATCGAACCCAGGTTAAGAACCACTGGTCTAAATGCTTGAGGGAAATATGACCCCATGATTATGTTGGTTCAAGTCAACGCACTACCAGTCATGGGAAGAAAGGGGGTGGACATTCAGCCTTCTCAACCCATGAGGAAAATAAAATGGAAGCAAATAAAGGCCTTCACATTGTGTCTACATACAAGCTTTTTTAGTCTGGTAATAATGTAGTTCTTTTGCATATTGGAACGAGAACAGTCCGACAATATCACTTCTACACAAGCCTTATTGTACTGGCAGGGCCTCTCATTGAGGAGTATACATCCTAACTTGAAGGTGTAGTCTAATAAAGTTGACCCCATACCCAAAGTCAGCCCAGTGTTGACCGCCTTCTGGCCATACATTTTAATTGTTGCATGGAAAAATGTAAAGTTATACACCAGTCATTTATATGAGACACTCTTCATGAGCAACTCTAGTTTTATGAGCGGAGTCACAAATGGAGGACCCCTTTCTATAATTTTTATATGCCAAGCAGAGCATATGGGCAGGGGTCATCTTTATGTGACACCTCTCCCAGGTATAGTTTATCTGGAATGTGTTGTATCAAAAACAAGAATTTTGGCTCCATTCGTGTCATGCTTATGGACTCAATTCCATGGGAACAGTATTCCAAGGTATTGGGGTGTGCTGTGGCCTGGCTATAGGCATCAATAGACCAAACATTGTTTAGATTGTAACTGTGTCTGGTCTGCTTTATGTAGGTTTGTGTTTTCTTTATGGGCAGTAATTCACCAAAAGAAACAAACCAATGGGCCCACCAAGGTGCCAAGAGAACATCAATTAGAACAGCTCTAAGACAGTCCTAACATCATTCCCCAAAAGTTGATACTTAAAACATAACATGTATTGGATAATGCTGATAAAAATGTTTCATTCAACACTGGGGATACAGCACAACAATGCTACAGAAACGTAATAGCGCCAGATAGAAAATGCAGATTGGGTTTTAAAGTATTCATAAACTTTAATCCTAATCATTTGGGTTGTAAGTGGTGTGACAGGTCCTTGAAGTAAGCAGGCATACGTCCATATTTTTATAGAAGGACCACTGGTGATGCGAGGAAGTCATATGTGTTTGTGACGCCATACGCCTCACATTCCCTCCTTTTTAATAGCTGTTTTTTTCTGTATATGTAAACTGATGAAAAATGCAATTGTGATAGAACACATAAAGCTATCATTATAAACTGTGTCTATAAGTAGCATAGGGCTAAACAGGGACATGCTGAGGGATAGAGTGGTGGGATTGCCATTTGTACAGTAGGTAATCCATCTGGAGAGTAAAAGTAGGATGTAATAGGGAATAAATAGGCTATTGGACTGTTTCACTGGGGATTGAAGTCTCATTGAAGTCTCATCTCAGAATAGAGTGTTGCTGTGATATCTCTGGCAGCTTCATAGACAATGACTAGAGCTGCAGCGGGCACGCACAACTCAATGCTCCATGGTCCTAGTCCAGGATGTGATAAAAAGGAATGAGTAACCCTCTATTATCAGTTGCATTTTTATACTCCTCATCCTCTGCCTGTATTATGAAGAATCTTCAGCCATTGCCATGTCATGCCTCCAGCAGCTGATACTGATATGTACGGATGTGCCTCCATCACTTCCACTACAGTTTACAAAGGCGACAATGGTATTGACAGGTGTCTGCTGACTTGTGGCAAATGCTATCAGCAAATTAGTAAATTAAGATTGATTGTGACTCTTTAGAAGGAAAAGTAACTTGAATCTTGACTATACACGCATGGTTTCCATCTTCAAGTAAGCCAGTGAAGCAGTTTTTTTATTGTATATTTTGACCACCATAAACATGACAAGTAACTATGGGACACCATAGTTAACTTTTGAGGAGGCCGTATTCTGCATCGACCATGATTAGCAGTGAGAAAGTTTATCATTATCGTGATCATTGCTCTGTCTTTTTGATATTTTCCAGTCTTGTGTAGCCTTTTATCATTATGTACTTTACAGTTTACTACCCTCTCTCATTCTTAAAAGGGTACTATTAAATGTATTCTCTAACTGCAAGAGGGTTTGACAGCGGTGCCCCTCTCTCCCCGCAATCTCCAGAATAGGGCAGTGGGGTGGCTACGTGCTCCATACATTGTCTATGGTAGCTCTGGAGATACAGTAATTGGCTATTTTTGTCACTCTCTTAGAAAATGAATGGTGCGATAGATCACATACTAAACTACTACTACTACTACTACTACTACCCAGCCATCGGACCCTGAGATCATCCTGTGGATAGGGGATTAGTGTAATTAACCAAGATAAAAAGCTGAGTCCAGGATGGGACCCCGAAGCTCTCAGTTAGGAGTACGTGTCGTCTACCGGTAGATTGCACATGCTCCATTCATCTCTATGGGACTACCGAAAACGTCCCGAGAGCTGTACATGTTCTTCAGGGAGCACCGGGTCCTGTCCCGGGGATTGCAGGGGGGCCCCAGCGGTTGGACCCCACACTATCAGTTACATATGCCCTATCCTGTGGATAGGCGATAAGTAAATTTTTGAATTTTTGCCAGAGATCTCCTTCAAAATTCAACAATAAAATCTGATCCCAGCAAACTTTGGGGATTTGTGTTCCTGGTATCCAAACCCGTTTAAGCCAACAAGCTGTGTTGGTTCTTCCAGTAAGATATATTTTCTACACGTATCTCAGAAATCTGTCCTGTGTCAGAATGTAAGACAGCTGGCTGCAGCAGGAGCTTCCCCCCGTTGTGCCCTGTGTGCAGTTGAACAAAAGGATTGTTAAGCCTTACCAACCTGGCTATGCCCCAATGATAAATCCCAGTGTTCTCTGCAGCATTCCTACTATTCGCTACAGGAATACTCAGAAAATTCTGCAATCTGACAACCAATGAGGCCATCGTTTTTTCCTGTTTATTTGTATCGTTCATTTCTAGATTAAGTGCTCATTTGAAGCCATGCAAATGTGAATGGCAATAGATGAAAAAGTAACATAATAGTAAAACATTTTACAATAAGATGAATAAACAGGATGTATATAATGAGATGTAGTGTGCAACAAAACATGACCTAAAATGCAAGCCTAAACAAATTAGCACAAGGAGAAAATAATATTCTAGAAATGACAAATTAACGTCCTGCAGTGAAGACGGCAGATGTAGCCATGCGGGTAAATGTCAGGAGGAAATAAATTTACAGTCTGGCAGTGATGAAACAAATGCCAGAGGTAAAGTAACACAATACCCCAAAGGCTAAAAAAAACACACATTTAATCCTAATGGTAAATTTACTTCTATTGCCACATACTGTTCAATAACTGTTCACATGAGAACACTTACCTAAGGGGACTTAAAGGGGTACTCCGGTGAAAAACTTTTTGTTTTTTTTAAATCAACTGGTGCAAGAAAGTTAAACAGATTTGTAAATTACTTCTATAAAAAAATCTTAATTCTTCCTGTACTTATTAGCTGCTGAATACTACAGTGGAAATTATTTTTCATTTGGAACACAAAGCTCTCTGCTGACATCACGAGCACAGTGCTCTCTGCTGACATCTCTGTCCATTTTAGGAACTGTCCAGAGTAAAAGGAAATCCCCATAGAAAACATATGCTGTTCTGGACAGTTCCTAAAATGGACAGAGATGTCAGCAGAGAGCACTGTGCTCGTGATGTCAGCAGACAGCTCTGTGTTTCAAAAAGAAAATAATTTCCGCTGTAATATTCAGCAGCTAATAAGTACAGGAAGGATTAAGATTTTTTAATAGAAGTAATTTACAAATCTGTTTAACTTTCTTGCACCGGTTGATTTAAAAAAAAAAAAAAAAAAGGTTTTCACCGGAGTACCCCTTTAAGTTCCTGTGGGGTCAAGTTTCTTAAAAAGCTACCCAATATTTCTTTAACAATTTTTTTTTTCTGTTTTAGACCCATATGCATACACATACATTAGTAATGAGATAAAGCCTATGGTCAGCTGTACAATTTTAGTATTATGCCAATAAATCAAAAATAAAAATGAATACAATTAGTCTTTACAAAAAAATCCACTATTCTGTATCTACTGCTACTATGCAAACCAATGTGTCTCTATGGAAAGGGAAAACATACATACCCTGTGATCTTCCGAGGCATGACTTCAACCTCCCAGGCCTTGATGCGAGGTACGTAACATGTCTGTCTCCAGGTTGGGTGTGGTTTTACAACTTGGCTCAATTCACTTTAATAAAACTCAACTTACATAACAACACCCAACCAGGAGACAGACGGTGAGTGGTTTTTACAAGATAGTAGCTCTGTTTTTCTATTCCTAGACAACCCCTCTAACAAAAGTCCCTGCTCCTTTGCATAGTTTCTGTGGCATCCTATGTTGTTGGAGTAGGGTGTCATGGAAAGTATGTACAGGAGCAGATTGTCCGATGACGCAGGAGCAGCATTTTCCCCATGATCATGTGACCACATTCAGCAACCACTGATGACATCATCAGCAGGTGCTGCCTTTATCAGTCTTGGGACATCTGACAGCCCACGGATGGTAAGTATCTATACAAAACAGCCAGGGGGGGGGGGGGGGGGTAGAGGGTAGGTATACAATTAATTGGAGTCCCAGCTTTTTTATTCAATTCACCTTAAACATATAAAAAAAATGTTTGGATACAGGCAAATTAGAATTTTTGGGAAAACTTTTAACAGAATTCATTAGTTATGTTAGAATGGGTATATACTCCTATTCAGTCTAGTGGTATCCCTAGCAGTAGGTATTCTGAAAATGGCCGTCAGGAGAGAAGTCCACTTGCCAGCCACCACAGGTTGTACTTTCATCAACTATTCCACCAGTTGACAGTGAGTTATGAGCGATTTTTTTTACTTTGTTATTATATTTTATTTATACAGCTCTAGCACATTGCACAGTACTGAGGAAAACCGTATACAGTACATACAAGACAAGACAAATCACACTTTCTATAAAACATGACATCTTTTACAACAGCCATTGAAACCAAAGCTCCAAAGCACTTTTCACTGAATGTTTTTTTTTCTGAATGTCAAAATCAAATAAGAATATAACAATATCATCCTATTCTCCTCTAATATATAAAAATATGTCTACAATTTGTACAACATGCTGAAAATAAAATATGCCTCGGTGGCTTCTGTCTTCCAGACCAGATACCTTGAGTTGCATTTGTCTTCTACTTAGTGTAAAGTGTTTTAGATAATTGGGTCCGAAGAGGATGGATTTAATATTACTACAGTATACTCGATCATGTGACTACAATCTATTAACAGACAGTGTATATAGGCTCATGTACACAGAGTCATGTGCTCTAAGCCAGTATATTGGCACACAACAGTTCTACAGAGCCAAAGATGGTGGATTCGTCCAATCTGGATTGCAGCTTCAGGTTCTTTCCTAGAATAATTCAACTGTGGTTCTGCAGCTCAGTTCAGTTGGAGTGAATGGAGTCAAGTTGTAATACCACACCCAAAGTGGAGACAGACAGGGAGCGGTCTTTGAAAGAAAATAGGTCTGTTTTTCAATTCCTGGACAATCCCTTTAAAAGGGCTATTCCAGGAAAAAAAAAATTTCTTATATCAACTGGCTCCAGAAAGTTAAACAGATTTGTAAATTACTTCTATTAAAAAATCTTAATACTTTCAATAATTATCAGCTGCTGAAGTTGAGTTGTTGTTTTCTGTCTGGCAACAGTGCTCTCTGATGACATCTCTGCTTGTCTCAGGAACTGCACAGAGTAGAAGAGGTTTGCTATGGGGATTTGCTTCTAAACTGGGCAGTTCCCGAGACACCTGTCATCAGAGAACTGTCACGATTCGGCTTCCAGGTAGTGGATCCTCTGTGTCAGCGAGGGATTGGCGTGGACCGTGCTAGTGGACCGGTTCTAAGAGACTACTTGTTTTCACCAGAGCCCGCCGCAAAGCGGGATGGTCTTGCTGCGGCAGTAGCAACCAGGTCGTATCCACTAGCAACGGCTCTACCTCGCTGACTGCTGAGAAGGCGTGGGACAGAAGGACAAGGCAGAGGCAAGGTCAGACGTAGCAGAAGGTCGGGGGCAGGCGGCAAGGTTCGTAGTCAGGATGGATAGCAGAAGTTCAGGTACACAGGCTTTGGACACACTAAACGCTTTCACTGGCACAAGGCAACAAGATCCGGCAAGGGAGTGCATGGGAGGAGATCAGATATAGCCAGGGAGCAGGTGGAAGCCAATTAAGCTAATTGGGCCAGGCACCAATCATTGGTGCACTGGCCCTTTAAGTCTCAGAGAGCTGGCGCGCGCGTGCCCTAGAGAGCGGAGCCGCGCGTGCCAGCACATGACAGCAGGGGACCGGGACGGGTAAGTGACCTGGGATGCGATTCGCGAGCGGGCGCGTCCCGCTGTGCGAATCGCATCCCCAACGGCCATGACAGTGCAGCGCTCCCGGTCAGCGGGACTGACCGGGGCGCTGCAGGGAGAAAGACGCCGTGAGCGCTCCGGGGAGGAGCGGGGACCCGGAGCGCTAGGCGTAACAGTACCCCCCCCCTTAGGTCTCCCCTTCTCTTTGTCCGGTAACTGCCTCCCCTGGGATGAGGACACCGGGAAAGAATGGAGGGTTTCCTCAACGGCAGGCAGTACAGCAGGAGTGGGAATGGGGAGGGAGGGCAGAGGGCGAGGCCTGGCACGGGGCAGTGTGACACCAGGACGGGGGCCATGGGGAGGCACAGAGGCTTGCCTGACGGGACTGGGAGGGGGGGAGAGGCACTTCCTGTGGCAGGCAGAGTCCCAGTTCCTGATCTCCCCGGTGGTCCAATCAATGGTGGGGGAATGAAGCCGGAGCCAAGGCAGACCGAGGAGGACCTCAGAGGTACAGTTGGGGAGAATGAAGAACTCAATCTTTTCGTGGTGGGGTCCAATAGACATCAGGAGGGGTTCTGTGCGGTAATGCACGGTGCAATCCAATCTGGCTCCGTTGACCGCGGAAATGTAGAGCGGCTTGAAGAGACGGGTCACCGGGATGCGGAATTTATTAACAAAGGACTCCAAAATAAAATTCCCAGAGGCACCAGAGTCCAAGCAGGCCACGGCTGAGAAGGAGGAGTTGGCTGAAGAAGAAATCCGCACGGGCACCGTGAGACGTGGAGGAGCAGACTTGGAACCAAGAGACGCCACACCGACGTGAGCTGGGTGCGTGCGTGCGTTTCCCAGACGTGGAGGACGGATAGGGCAATCCACCAAGAAATGCTCGGTACTGGCACAGTAAAGACAGAGATTTCCTTCCCTACGGCGATTCCTCTCTTCCTGGGTCAGGCGAGACCTATCCACTTGCATGGCCTCCTCGGCGGGAGGCCCAGGCGTAGATTGCAACGGATACTGTGGGAGAGGTGCCCAGAGATCTAAGTCTTTTTCCTGGCGGAGCTCTTGGTATCGCTCAGAAAAACGCATGTCAATGCGGGTAGCCAAATGGATGAGTTCTTGCAGGTTGGCAGGAATCTCTCGTGCGGCCAGCACATCCTTGATGCGACTGGATAGGCCTTTTTTAAAGGTCGCGCAGAGAGACTCGTTATTCCATGATAACTCGAAAGCAAGAGTACGAAATTGGATGGCGTACTCGCCCACTGAAGAATTACCCTGGACCAGGTTCAACAGGGCAGTCTCGGCAGAAGAAGCTCGGGCAGGCTCCTCGAAGACACTCCGGACTTCAGCGAAGAAGGCCTGGACTGTGGCTGTGGCAGGATCATTGCGGTCCCAGAGCGGTGTGGCCCAAGACAAGGCCTTTCCTGAAAGAAGGCTTACTACAAACGCCACCTTAGACCGTTCTGTAGGAAACAAGTCCGACAACATCTCCATATGCAGGGAACACTGAGACAAAAATCCACGGCAGAGTTTAGAGTCCCCATCAAATTTGTCCGGCAGGGACAAGCGGAGGCTAGGAGCGGCCACTCGCTGCGGAGGAGGTGCAGGAGCTGGCGGAGGAGATGGTTGCTGCTGTAGCAGAGGCAGAAGTTGCTGTAACGTGGCGGTCAACTGCGACAGCTGCTGTCCTTGTTGGGCAATTTGCTGCGATTGCTGAGCGACCACCGTCGTAAGGTCAGCGAGACTTGGCAGCGGCACCTCAGCGGGATCCATGGCCGGATCTACTGTCACGATTCGGCTTCCAGGTAGTGGATCCTCTGTGTCAGCGAGGGATTGGCGTGGACCGTGCTAGTGGACCGGTTCTAAGAGACTACTGGTTTTCACCAGAGCCCGCCGCAAAGCGGGATGGTCTTGCTGCGGCAGTAGCAACCAGGTCGTATCCACTAGCAACGGCTCTACCTCGCTGACTGCTGAGAAGGCGTGGGACAGAAGGACAAGGCAGAGGCAAGGTCAGACGTAGCAGAAGGTCGGGGGCAGGCGGCAAGGTTCGTAGTCAGGATGGATAGCAGAAGTTCAGGTACACAGGCTTTGGACACACTAAACGCTTTCACTGGCACAAGGCAACAAGATCCGGCAAGGGAGTGCATGGGAGGAGATCAGATATAGCCAGGGAGCAGGTGGAAGCCAATTAAGCTAATTGGGCCAGGCACCAATCATTGGTGCACTGGCCCTTTAAGTCTCAGAGAGCTGGCGCGCGCGCGCCCTAGAGAGCGGAGCCGCGCGCGCCAGCACATGACAGCAGGGGACCGGGACGGGTAAGTGACCTGGGATGCGATTCGCGAGCGGGCGCGTCCCGCTGTGCGAATCGCATCCCCAACGGCCATGACAGTGCAGCGCTCCCGGTCAGCGGGACTGACCGGGGCGCTGCAGGGAGAAAGACGCCGTGAGCGCTCCGGGGAGGAGCGGGGACCCGGAGCGCTAGGCGTAACAAGAACACTTAGATAAAAAAAAAAAAGAACTCAACTTCAGCAGCTCATAAGTACTGAAAGGATTAAAGGACAACTGTAGCAGGGATAAGTGTTTGATCGCGGGGGGTCCGACCGCTGGGACCCCCCCGATCTCCCTAACGGGGCGCTGCCATTAGCGCTCATAGTGAGGGCTAAGGCGCGTAGCGTCGACCTAGAGGTCGACGGTGACGCCCCGTCTCCTCCCCGTCCCCATACAGTTCTATGGGGGAGACGGGGAGGCACTAATGCTGCCTCCCCGCCTCTCCCATAGAGATGTATGGAGGAGACGTGCCGGCTGCAACGTTCGGACCCCAGCGGTCGGACCCCCCGCGATCAAACACGTATCCCCTATCTTGAGGATAGGGGATAAGTGTTTGTAACGCTGCAGATGTCCTTTAAGATTTTTTAATAGAAGTAATTTACAAATCTGTTTAACTTTCTGGAGCCAGTTGATATATATAAAAGTTTTTTCCTGGAATACCCCTTTAAGTGTTACTGCTACCTTTGTATAAATACATCTCTACATGGAGAGGAAACAAACTTATTCTTATTCTGGGTAACAAAACCAGGCACCATAAGGTGCTGCCTATTTTGACCTTTGTCATTGGTTTTTCTGTTTCCAAACTTGTAAAGAGCCATGATAAAGGCTTACAGGGGTTTTACAAGGGTTGTGTAGACCATGTTAAAAAAAAGCAATACTTACCTGACTGATCCCCTGACACACTATTGTAACACTTATGAGGTCCCTGCTGATCTACATTTCCTGGTCTTGTCTTTTTACAATAGTAACCACCAACACTTCCTCCTGGGGGTATCTAAATGCTGCCCCTTATAAAATCCACAGGAAATTTCCCAAGTAAAAAACTTGTTATTTATTTAAAAGCATTTCAAACTGATCCGACTTCTTCATCAGGTAACCATAAAACGTGTTGTTTGAAATAAATAACATATTTTTTACTTGGAAATTATCCTGTGGATTTTATAAGGGGCAGAACCTAGACAACAATGAGGAAGAAGTGTTGGTTGTTACTATTGTCTATGCGTCTGGAGCGTGTTTGGGGAGGAGCAGCAGCCCAGTCCTGTTTCACCTTAATTTTATGAGTGAGAACCTTGATGAGTGCCTTCATTCTTCTCTCCATTGCTGCCTGCTGGAATTGAGCATCCCCGGGTATGTATATGTACCGGAGTGCAACCTATCAGGTAAATATTGCTTCAGGGCCTGCGATAGGCCCTGCTGCCCAGGCGATACTTTAATATTTGTTATGAACTTTGCCTGTTATTTTAAATAGTGTTGCACTGTACCTTTAGGAAATGTACAGGATATTTGTGAGGCGGTATAATGCAGAGTACCCATGTGACCTTGGTTGCCCAATAGGAGGCCGCCTAGCTAGGCCATATATAAAGTGTAGGGGGGAGGAGCTATTCACTGCAGAGTTCAGTGACAGTTTAGTTCAGTCAGTGTTTAGTTTCAGTGTTTAGGGTGTGTGGATCTGGGTGTGAGCTGCAGTGTAAAGAAGAGACAGCAGAAGTGTGAGGTGATTTAAAGGAAGCTTAAAAGAAATCTTCAAGCAAGCGACCGTGCCATTCTGCAAATGTTTCCCACCCAGGAGGATTAAGAGATTTCTAATTGTGAGCATAATACCCAGTGAGTCGTTGGGCCACACAGAAATAGTTCATACCACTGTCGGTGTTGCATAATTGGACACTATCAGAACCCTAGTCAGCGTGGGAGACCTCAGCATTAAGTCTAAAGTCCAAAGCACAATACTACAAGTCACAGCAAGTCTACAGGGCTCCCAAGGGTTACACTGCATCTCCTCTACTCTAATCTGCGCTGTGAGGATTGTAACATCTACTCCTGCTTCAGTAAAGACAGTTATCCGTAACCTGGCATCGGTGTATTTCTTACCCTGCGCCTGGCCGAGGAGAAGCTGTCCTATCCTCGGATTGTGTAGGTTAACGGTGCCTTGGCATCACAATGTGATGCATCCTACCACCCAGAGTCATGTACCACACCATATTCTGTCCAACTCCCCGTGGCTTCCATATGTATATTTCCATATGTCATGGACTGATTCTGTAGACTTCTGTATCTCACTTTCCTTAAAGGGATATTCCAAGTTAATTTTTTTTTATTTAACTATGATACAGGGGCTGTAAAGTTAATATAGTTCATAATATAGTGTCTGTACCTGTGTTTGATGGATGGTTCTGCAATTCTTCTGTGATTTTTGCCCCAATGTTTATTTTTAACAGCATACAAAATTACTGTCATCTCAGGCTTTCCCAGTTTGCAGTGCGGCCCGAGACATTACATCACTGGTCAGGTGTTCAGAGGGAGCAATGGGTGGAGAAACCACTGGGGGGGGGGGGGAGAGACCATTCTGCAAGAATTGTAGTTTTGCAACAGCTGGAGGCACCCTGGTTAGAAAACACTGGTCTATTGCATTGCAAGAGCACAGGTGTGTTACAATGGGTGGGGTGGCTGATGTGAGGGAGGGAGAAATGGGGCCTCACACATACAAACAAGGAATCAGGGACTTGAAGAGAAGAAACTCCAACAGGAAATAGCCAGTTTACAAAAAGCCCTAAGACAAGCAAAGATCCTTCCTAAATATGTCTGTGGTGACTTGGGATGAGGGATAAACAGGGGTGTTTCTGGATGGTGTTGCTGGGTATAGATTTAACCCTTAATTGTCATGACGCCAGGGTGAGGGCTTCCTCTGTATCTATATGTCCTACCACCACCCCTCCCAAGAGCGATAGGGAGGAATAAAGGATTGTCCACAGCCGGAATTGTATTGAACTTGAAACAACTTTACTGCAGCTTTTATGCAGGATGCAATTAACAAATGTCTTTACAAGAGGACCGGCATTTTTAGGCTCCTCACAGGTTGGCTGGGACTTTGTAGAGAATAAGCTTTGAATCCTTGCTTTACGCTGTTCCACTGAATTTAGGGGTATATTTTAGGTTCAGTAGTCACGCAGGATTTTAGGATGGAGTTGGATTAACTCACGGTTTAGCATGCAGATTTGGTAGGCTTCAGGCCTAAGTTCTCTTGCAGAATTGTATGGAGTAGTGCTTTCTCTAGAGATGATCAGGAAAAAAGAGAGCGATCATTGGCTAACAGCGCCCTTATATGTCAAGGGGCAGGTTCAAAGCTTATTGGTTCCCCAAACCTGTCAGTCCTATTACAAAGGATTATGGATATAACACATGACCTAGTCACATGACCCTAAGACCTTAACCTCTAATACAACACACATATCACTGACCACGTGACCTAAGGTCCTGTACATTACTTACACTATATTATAACATATTAGATAAATACAATTTTAAGAATACAAGGAGGCGACTAGGGGTTATCCCAACAGGAGAGCCCTATCAGCATGAGGAACTCTGACTATGGGGACTTACAACCAAAAGGTACTGGACCAGGTCCAGTACCAGGACACCACATGTCCATTACCGTCTGACAGGTAAGTACTAAAATCACCTTATGGTGGATGACCCCTTTAACTTTAAATGTATAGAATGGAGACATGTAGTACTCACACCTAGAGAGTTGAAGTAGCCTCTCTCCTCTTCATATTACAGACAGGAGTAGCACTGTCCTACTACTGTAGGTCTTTACAATACAATAACAATTGCTTTATTTATACAGTGCCAACGTTTTCCGCAGTACGTTATGGAGATAGTCATTACTCACAATCTAAACTCTTAATTGAGTTGTCACTAGGTTTTGGAATAACACAGAAAGAACATAAATACTCCTCGTAGATGTTGTCCTTGGGGGGGAATGGATTCCAGGACTCCAGGGTAACAGTGCTAATCACTGTGCCACCAACAGATAGTTATTAGGCCCCGGGCTTCTCTGCCTGAAAACACAAAAATCATATAGAATGCATATAGATCGTACAACACTCACAAAAGTCAATGCAATGTTAGTATATTGAAAAGTCCAAGACAACTCCTTAAAGGGGTACTCTTCCCCTACACATGCAAAGGATAAGATGTCAGATCGCGGGAGGTCTGGCTGATGGGACCCCCCGCAATCTCCAGGCCAGCACCCCGGCATCAGGCGGATGTGATTGTGATGTCACGCCACACCCCTCCAATAGAAATGAATGGAGGTGGCATGGCCTGACATCCCAACCACAGCTGGCTGAAGTCGGCGTTCTGAACACTAATGTTCAGAACACCGGTGTGACAGCCCAGAGAATGCGGGGGTCCGGCTATTGGGTAGGGGATAAGATGTCTAGGGGCGGAGTATCCCTTTAAAGTTGTGAAATAATACAGGGTAACATCCATTTTCCCCATGTTAATTGTGTCCATAAGTCTTTTTGCAGTTGCAGTCCTGAACACACGGGATTTCTTTATCACGTTACTTATAAAAGGTTCTTTTGGGAACAAGATCTGCAATGTAATATTTTGAGGCAGACATTTTACAGCTATATTTTCCGAGCTTACATTGCCATTTATTATAACAGCCCAAGAGAAAAGGGAGAGAAAAAAATCTTTGAAGGCTTGGAGATAGAATAAAAAACTGTAGCTTTAGGGGGACATAGTAATTTTGTTTGAATTGACTAGAAAAAAAATGAACATGTGTCTAAATGACCCGGCAGTATAGTTCTAGTGGAGAAAAATCCATTGCTCTGCGCTGGGGAATATAAATGTTACTTTCTAGCCATTTTTATTCATGTTCCCTTTTTTACTTCTGAAATCCCTGTGTAGTTTTAAGTGTGAATTGTTATTTCATATTTTTGGTTTATTGTTGCAATTATTGTCCAGAAATTGTGCGACTGCTGTTTTCACTCTATATTACTTCTTTCTCTCTGAATCAACGCATTTTTTCTCCCACTGTATATTCATTGAAATGGAAATATGGACTAAAGATACAAGTTCTAAGCTTTTCACCGAGATGGGGTCAACTTTTTGGCCCCAATTACCATAAATTATGTTCAGAAAAGCTCTTAGAGATGGTAGTTTCTTCCCATCTTCTTAGTGTCGTATGGAAAACACATTGTATTTTTGCCATTGCCTACATCGGTGTCCAGGTTGCCCAGGTTTGTGTCCCCTCCATGCAAGCCTGAAAATATGTCAGGGGCCCTCTGGGCTTAATGGGACTTGTAGTAATTCTGGCAGAGATCTTGAAGGCTCTTAATGTAGACCAGGACTTTTTTTTATTGCAATTGTGTCATTGCCCCCATAGTGATGTCCAGGTTTAGGGCTGGCCCAAGACATTGTGCTGCCTGGTTGCAGGAGAAAAATGCCTCCACTTACCAGGCTCCTTTTCTCCTTCTTCCTACATTCACCATTTAGCCTGAAAAACTGGAATTCTGTCTCAAGATAAATCAGTTTACTAAGAGATCAATTTACGTGTTGCCCATAAAGCTTTTTTAGGAGGTTAACGGGCAGGATAAGTTAGCTCCACAGCAAGACAAAAGCAGAGAGATAGGCACAGAGAAGCTGCTGAAGATCTGCTGAAAAGACTAGATTCACAGCTTACACTGCTTAATACTGTTTTTTAATGTCCTTCATGCTGCTGCTACTTCTAAGGGTGTTCCATAGAGATATAGGGGAACATGATCTCCTCATCTTTGTGTGTGCATAGTATGGCAGATGTCATAGCATCTAGCCTCCACCCACTAGCTCAGGGACAGCTGAGAATTAGTTATGGAGTCTACAGAGGAGGGGAAAACTGTGAGTTATATAGTATAATGGCCAGCTTATTCTGAAAAGTTATCTTAAAGTACAGGTAAGCTTTAATGGGGTTATCCTAAGTTTTTAAGTTTCACCTATGCACAGAATAAGCTTTAAGGAACTGCTCAGCGGGGGTCCAACCTAGTAGCCCTTGCAACCTAATTGAATGCAGCAAAAGTACCAATGCTCGGCCTCTGCTCCATTCACTCTGCTGAAGAAAGCAAAATGTAGCACTCATTTGAAGTCCCAAAGAGAGTAAATGGAGCAAAGACTACTCTTTTCAGTCAGGGGGTCAAGGGACCTACATGGTGAGACCTCCACTGATCAGCAAGTTATCTCCAATTCAGAAAGGTGATAATGTCTCATCTTGGGATAACCCCCTTTAAGAAGAGAACACCGTGGACACCCATGTGTTGGACCTCAAGGGTATGTTTTACAACAGGCTACACTTATAGACCCTTGGTCTATTGCACCTTCTACATACAAGGACTACCTGCTGGATGTTTCTCCTTTTATTCCGGGAATAAGATGAATCAAAGGTCTCAACCATTACTGCACACCAAAGACAAAACATGGTTCCTCCAAAATTTGCTTTCATCCATTGTTTGTGTCATTGTGTGAATCAAAGCCGTATTACTTACCAAGGAAACATAGATCATCAGGCCGGGCCTATGCTGACAAGTGGAGAATGTTGTGTCTTCTGGGAAACGCTGATTGCTTCTGAATTACCAGACTAATAGTCATTATATTTCAAAGAGAACGATCCAGCAGAGAATATAATATTAATGTCCCATGCAACAGAGGTATCACATCTCAGATTTGTTGGGAAACAGAAAAGACGAGCAAATTGAGCCTCGCTGAATGAAAAAAGGTGATTAATAATTAATACATGAAACAAGCAGACATTATTCTCCAAGTGAAGGATCTAGAACAATAATGAAGGGTTTTTATGTTTAGAGCTAAAACAAAAATTAAATCAAATATGCTGGAACCTATTCTTTACACTATTATAATTTTAAACAAAGCTCCCTTCTGGTTTTGCATTACAGTTGGTACAAGGTTTACATGGGACCTTTGATGACAGAGCGCAGAGTATTGGACTTGGACTCTATTCCAAGAGACAGCACCAAGTTTATGTGGACCATGTGGCGACAGAGTCATAGGGAACCCTATGTCTATCCCACTCCCAGCTTACCACCTGTAAAGCATATTTTTCTTTATCTAAGAGCCGAGGAACGTGCTCTCGAATCACCCAAAGTGCAAACGTGTTACACTAAAAAAATGTGCACAGAGGATGCAAGTCCTTCTCCAATAGGAGAGAGGCCCCCCCAATAAACCTTACCCTTCGCTTTCGGACCAAAAGGTACCTGCGAGGTTCCAGGTTCGAATTCCCTTTTTGCTGAAGCTACTAAGGGACCACAAATGCTCCCGGCATCCCCCTAGGAGTTAGCCAAGGTATCTGCCCGCAGAGCCGATAACGGTAGGTACCCTGCCAGAGCAGGAGTACCCGGGGTGTTTGCAGGGAGGGAAGGTACCTAATGGCCACACACACCTCTCCTAGACCGCCAGGAGAAACACCCAGAAGGGCTACCGCATCCTGCCAAATCCTGTGGACACACAACACGCAAAAAGTGACACAGTGAGACAAAAAGAAATAAATAAGTGAATGTGTGCAGATCCGGCCGGATCTATTAGAAATTTCTCTGATCCTAGCCAGAAGGCGGGGAATCAAGAGGTGAGTGCCACAAAGGTGCAGAGATCATGGTGCCCGTGCTTCAACTCAGTGAGTCCATCCTCCCACTCCCACTAAAGTACCTTGGCTCTAGACCCTTTCAGCCTCATGGCGAGACCCGGAGGAAACAGGTCACAACGGGGCAGCCGTCGAGGTGATTCCTCAGAACCAGCCCTAGAAAACCTGCTCCCTACCATGCAGCACCCATCCCCACCAGCTCCATACTGGTGTCGCCTGCCACCAGCATTAAACTGATACGAACAGATATTACACTTGATCTTAGCCAAAAGGCCGAGAAGCGACCTGTAAAGCATATTTTTCACCAAACCATCATGGGCCCCCCATGCCCAGTGAGCCCTACTCTCTGCCCAGAGCTTGTGCCAGCTATATGTGGAGTGCTTCTGTTTCTCCTTGAGGAGAGCAGCAAAAGGAGTGTGGCTAATTAAAGGGGTACACCGCTGCTCAGCATGACGTCACAAGCTTTCGGCGCTGGCTCCAGCATTCGGAACAGTTTGTTCCGAACGCTGAGCAGCAGAGTACCCCTTCATTGTCTGTTCATGTTCCACTGGGAATCTTGGGAAAAATGACATGCAAAGTATCTCTCCAAAATAGAAGAGTTTTCTGGTGCCACCTATAACATCCCTTAATGCATGTCAGCAGGTTTGTAGGTTAAAAAGTAAGGGCATGGCTGTATAGAGCTTTTGACTCTATATCCAAAAATACCTCTCATTAGTTAAGTGACCCCTACAGAGCAGAGATATAAAAGGTTTTTTAAATATATGCAAATTAGGCTTTGGAGCCCACTGGGTATTCCCCATCGGCTGCTTGAGCCCAGCATAATTTGGCCTCTTTACTAGGTTTTCAATCCTTTCTGTGCACAAAATAGGGAAGGGGTTGAACTTCGCTGGGGAATAAAAAGGAACACCCAGTGGGCCTAAAAGCCTAATTTAAATATCTTCTAAAACTATGCTATCTCAGCACAGGAGGGGTCTCTTAACTAATGGGAGGGCTGTATAGATTTAGGGTCAAAAGCCCTATACAGCCATTAGAGATGAGCAAATTTACAGTAAATTCGATTCGTCAGGAACTTCACAGCTCGGCAGTTGATGATTTATCCTGCATAAATTAGTTCAGCTTTCAGGTGCTCCCGTGGGCTGGAAAAGGTGGATACAGACCTAGGAGACTCTTTCCTAGGACTGTGTCCACCTTTTCCAGCCCACCGGAGCACCTGAAAGCTGAACTAATTTATGTAGGATAAGTCATCAACTGCCGAGCTGAGAAGTTCGTGACTAATCGAATTTACTGTAAATTCGCTCATCTCTAACAGCCATGCCCCCTCTTTATACCCTAAAACATGCTGACAGGTCCACTTTAATTGCCCCAGAGAGTAAGTTCTTTTCTTTCTGAGAGAGAGCAACTATGCATTTCATTTTCAGAAAATTCCCTGCTAAGCATGAATGACCTACAAGTCTCCATATGTCTTTTGGGACTTTTTGTATTTATAAACATTACTTTTCGATGCCCACGATGAAGATTTCTCTGCTATTCAGTTAGCACCTGCTCTGTACTGCTGAGGGGCAACAACCCTAAAACAGTTATGTACAGATGGGTAACTTTCCCTTTTGGGGGGATTCTGGCTTGGCTATCAAAGTCACCATTAATGTTCTGAGGTTCTTAAAGGAGTAAGGCATTGGCTTACAGTGATGCTCCCTCTAAAAGGTAGATAGCATTTTTTTAGAGAGCTACTTTGCATATCCATTTTATTTGCTAATAGAGTAACAATGATCCCCCTGTCTACTATACTACCTCATCTTGACTTGCATACACAATGTTTACCTAGACTGCCATGGGCTATGATGCCTTATGCTGAATTTGCTTGGTGCCCATGAGTCTACCCTGAAGTGGACAGAAGAATATTTCTACCATGCACAGACTTCTAGGGCATAAAGTCCATGGATGTCAGATACATTAGACACAGAGGCATAACTTGTAGCTTCTGGGCCCCGATGCAAGTCTGCAACAGGGCCCCATGTGCCAATTATAATTCTGATCTCTTATGGGCTAGATGTGCTTTGGGGCCCCCTTAGGCATCAGTGCCCTGATATGACTGCAACTCTGCATCCCTATAGCTACGCCCCTGGTCAGACATTCACAGTGGTCTCACCTGAGCATTTGATCATACCAATTGCTGTGTGCCAATGCCGAATCATCACTGCCGGGAGAGAAATGTACCACAGATTTACTCATGCATTCCAATTCATTTTATTTTATTGGTTCCAAGGAAGCAATATAGCAATATTTCTGACGTAAAAGTCCTTCATGTGGCTATTGCCAATAGTAATAAGTGCAAAGCTTCAGGAACGCATTTCTGCAGCTTATATAGTGTTTGTATTGGTATGTACTGTAAGTCACCATGGGCTCCATCATGATTAGATATAATGACACCTGCTGTATTTATATAGTACTGTATACAAGGAGCACCATCTGTCCGAAGTCAAACCACAAGATGATCTAAGTGTGCTTTTAATATTGATGAATTATATTAATCCATTATCCACTGAAATCATGTATACATACACATACAGTTGTAATAGAGCTGGGTTTGGCAATACTGCCCATCCGAGTTTGTCATTTGGCACTCCGCATTTTCTGCCTACACAATCCCTTTTTGTTAGAAGTGTGCCTTGGCAATAAGGTGTTTATAATGTCCCACAGCAGGTTTTAGTCCTGGTGTCTTTATGCTAGGAAATTATGTCTTTATTCTACGTATGTAAAACAAAAAGACAAGAAAAACAGGAGAGCGGGACGCTCTCCTGTTTTTCTTGTCTTTTTGTTTCACATTTTGTTCCCAGAGATCAGTGATATCTCGGAGGAAAGAAGCAGGGCGACGCACTATAACACTTCAGACATTTTCTGAATAGTGGTAGATAGTCTGTCAATGCCAATCATGTGTTTTTAATAAATAAAAGTAATAGTATACGATAGGTGTTATCCACAGTACCACTCCTGATTTTTGTATAATTTTCCTCTTTATTATATGGATATGATTTATTGTGTGTTGCCCAGTAAAGCAGATGCTGCAAGGTAGCACAAGGGTTAGCCACACTCTACACATGTGATGCCGAGGTTACACTGTAGTTATGTCCCCTTTAAGGGTCAAAATGACATGACAGGTATAGGATAGGGAATTTTTTGTTGACCATGCCCCTTTTGGGGTCGGTCACACCAATTTTTCAGTTTTGTAGATTTATTTTCTTGGATTGCGCTACAAATTCTAAAACAGACACAATTTGTGGCGCCCTAAGCCAAAATGTGACTCATAATCCGACAATAACAGTTTGGGTTTACAATAGTTAATCAGGTCCCATATGTTATAAAGCAACTTCGCCAAAAGTTAATCTTTAATTCAAGGAGAGGAGTAATTTTTTTCTTAAAGGTCCAATATGTTACTTTTTAGACTTTAAAGGGTAGCTCCCACCATCCAATTTTTTTTTTTGCTAGCCTGAAAAGGTCCCCCCCCCCCGCTACGGCACTAGCCCGTTCCCTCCTCCCCCCCAGCCCCGCATACCCCGTTCCCTCATTACACTTGCAGTTACTGCAGAGTCCGGCAGCGGGCATGCAGGGACAGCGGCGGGAACGAGGCGGCAGCGGCGATGTGCGGGAGGAGTGGCCTCCCAGCCAGTGGCCAGGGAGCCAATGCACTCGCTCCCACCTGTCTGATTGACAGGCAGGGAGCGAGTGCAGCCTAACTGAAAAACGACTGATTGCCACTCCAAAATCAGTCCTTTTTCAGTGGCCGGTTTTTAAATGTAAATTAAACCTTTTTAATGAAAAAAAAAATACATAAGTACTGCAAGATATCAAAAAATAAAGTTGGTGACAGTGCCCATTTAAACTTAAAGATTTAATGGGGTATTCCAAAATCAGAAAATTGTATTTAAATACTATCACCCCAAGATATATACCTTATTAGTATAGTGTTATCACAAATTATACTGGCTGCAGCATATTTTTATGTGATTTACCCCTGACAGGAAGTTATGTAGTCCTTTCATTTTCAGTTTTGTATTGTCTCCAGCTCTTCAGCTTCTCCCTTTCTCCCAAGACAATGCATCATTGTCTGCTGTCTTGGGCATTGTGGCAGGATCGCATCTCTGAGCTCTAGCCCCACCCCTTGAATGATGTCATTATCTCTAATCAGACACTACAGCCGACATCACCATCTCCCTGTCATAGACACATATACATAAATATCTTTATTGGGATATTTAGGACAAATGAAGTGTATGGACAGCATGCTGCCTTGTGCTGAACAATACCACAGGCAGAGGAGCAGACGGGAAATGAATAGCAGATGCAGCAACAGTTTATGTGAAGTCTGCTGTAAAATGAAATGTTTTACAACAGAACTGACAGGATTGCTCTGTGGTAGGGCAATTGGCAGGGAGGGAAGACTGTGATGAAGAGCTGCAATGGATTTGGAGAATTGTAGCACTAAGCAACTGCTATATGGCTCTGCAACATTTTTATGTTATTTTACCTGATATTGGAATGCCGCTCTAAATTGGTTGTCATGCATCACAAAAAAACTAAAATAAAAAAATAAAAATAAACATCTATAGGCTGTGCCTTGTATTGCAGCTCAGCCCTATTCTTTTGATTTCAGTCAGCTTGCAATACCAGATCCATTCATTGGACAAGGGTGGGGCTGTTTCTAATCCTGGGTAATCGCTTCAAAAACATAGCAATGAATACTGACATAATGGTGTTAGCAAGCAATTGAACAATAAGCCATAGAGATATTTTGGATAATTATTTGCTGTATCTTTTATTGCACTTTTACCACGCTGCAAACAAATCACAAAAATGCTGCAAAATGAAGCTCCCAGCTGCGGAATACAGCTGTTATCCATGTATGGTATATACAGTATTTACACAAATATAGTAAAAGCAAACATGGGAAGGCAGCTACTTGGCTACAAACCACAAGAAAGATCAAAGGCAAAATGCTGCAGTCCAATTGTTACTTCATAGTCTCTTCCGGCATCTACTAACAAAGCCTGCTGGAAGTGTTCCATCACAACAAGTGAAGAGCAACATGTTGCCAACCCCTGGTCTAGACAATAAGGCCCACCATTTAGATTTAATGATAAAGTAGTTCATCCCAATGCTTAACATTCAAGTAAAGCTTCCACCATTAAAAATTATGAAATCATCCTAAAACCATCTACTGTTAAGACTTTGAATTTGTGACCTCCAGAAATATAACTTGCAGGAGATACAGTTTACTAAAGTTAAGGGACTGAAGTGATATTGAAGGCGACGATGTGGTATAGTCAAGTCAGCATCACAGGTAAACAAAACTATACTGTCCCTTTTTTTCCCTCCCCCCCCAAAAAAGTGGTAGGTAGGTCATCATTTTGTAATATTATACCATATATATAAATACAAAATTTTTCTTTTTTGTTTTTTAAATAAAGGCCTCCTATCTGTACAAAAAGATTGGGATATGATTACAACCCAAATCGAATTCTGTAGGTCTTTGACCGTATCGTCTCACGTTCATCCATGTATAATATACTTATGTAATAGACACATCATCTAATCCTTTCTTCCTGGTTTTTATAACTTGTCTACAGTGGGAACAATGTCATCTTAAATTTGAATTCACTGAATTCACAGAGGAGCATTCGCAGTCTTCGGCAAGACTATGTCTTCTTGGTTGGGGGTTAGTGATTCTGCGTCACTACCTCTTAGTTGTCTTATTGTTCACATCAGAGTCCAAATCGTTTTCGACTACGCTATCATAGCTGAGTTTTTCTAAGCAGTCACTGACAGCTTTAAGGACAATGCGGAGCCTCCTGTCCATGGCGTCTAGGTGTGGTTGGTAGAGGATTGGAGCTATTTTATCCATTTGAAGTGATTCCTCCATCAGCTTACTCAACTTATACTCTTCCTTTGCTAGAAGTTGTAGTCGCAGGTATGTTGACTTCTTAATCCTGTGGAAGGAAAATGTATTTATTACAAAAATATATTAAAGCCTTTTTCAGTCGAGGTGGTTTAATCCAGAACAAGCTCACTGCTGTCTTATATGATCACTGTCAATATCAAAAACTTTCTAATAAACTTCAGAACATTTTTGTCATCTCCTTTTTCTAAAATCATGGCTTATACAAAAGACCACTAGCAACTACCCATACCATCCCGAACATCATCCTGTCTGGCTGCAGCATCATCTTTGTCCCAACTGAAGAATAGGCTGGGACAAAGTGCAGGAAGTGAGGGTGGGACTAGCACTCCTCTGTGCTCACTCCTGTACTGTCTAACAGACTGCAGCATGAGAACAGAGAGGAGCGGATTACAGAGCAGCCTGCAATAATTGGATGAAGAGATCCAGCACAGCAGACTCAGTGAGGAAGGGAATGTGGGGTGAGTGAGGAAGGGCTCAGTGCAGTGGATTTCAGAATGAGTGGGCAGCAGAACAGAGGGATTTGTGACAAAACTAGACACATACAAAAGACATGTGAAACATTTTTATGACCTAGTGACTAACATTTAGATGCATAATTTTTTTCTGTGATGACAGGTACGCTTTAATCTAATGAGCAGCAATGTGAGCCTAAGTCCGGCATACATCAGGTCAATTATAGGCTATGGATAAGCTATGGACTAGTGCAGTGTACAGATCGGGAGCATCCTCACTTGAAAAGTCTTGAAGAAAACCTATTACTTTCATGCTGCTTAAAGGGGTACTCTGCCCCTGGCATCTTATCCCCTATCCTTTGGATAGGGGATAAGATGCCAGGGGCGGAGTACCCCTTTAAAGGAGAACTGTCAGCAAGTTCACCCACACTAAACCCAATACATTGTGTTATAGTGTGGGTGAATAGAAGTCACTAACGGGTTCACTTACTTTGTAAAGTTTTGTTTTTGACGAGTTGGTGTCCTCTAAAGTGTCCGACATCACCTCCTGTGTTGCCCTCTGCAGGCGGGTCCCCCTCCGGCAGTCTTACTTTGGATTCTGGAGGAAGGCGGCAAAGCCACCCCCCCCCCCTTATGCATATTCATTTTGTGCTAATCCACGTCATACGCCCCCTGAGCGCAGCGCTCTGTCTTCAGAGCACATGCGCTGAACGTTTTGCCCACCTCCCACGTCATCAGTAATGAAAGTAATGATAGGTTCCCAACAATTGTCATAGTTTTTAGGGGCCCATTGAGTGATTGTGTAAATAATAATACCTGCAGCACTGGTTCAGCGGCACCAGGATAGACAGCTCGTCGTGAGAATATTTTCCGAACCTGTTAAAGGCAAAACAAACCATTTACAAAACTAATACACCGACCGTGTGTAAATAACATCAACATCTCTGGATGATTCCTGAAACCTGTTATATGTCAGTTTAATATCTGTCTTGAGTCTATTTTGCTGCAAACAATTTACCATAAAACAGTTATTGCAGGAAAATCTTTCATCTTTTGACAACCCAAAGCTCCCTGTGAAATGCGAGAGACGTTTTATTCCGAGAGTTTAGACCTTTTCATCCTGCGAGTTGTGTAAACGCACGTACGGGACTCAAAGGTCCCAGAAACCACCCTCACACTCTCTGATCTTTATTATTCCCTTTTTAGACTGAATAAGATATTCGAGAATAACGTGTCATAATAAATATTCCAATATATTCACACATGATCAGCATTAAAATGGACTAACTTAAAATCTTAAATTTGCTGTGTTGTGCAACAGCAACCAAGACTTCACTGCTTCCCACTGTGTGTATAGCACCACCATATTCTGATATCAGTCCCGCTCCCATAGACACACAAGTATTACTTCTTCCTCTAACACACATTGGATCAGTTTCATAGTAAGTCTAATAACTTACCATCATTTTAATGGATCCAAGTATGGGGACATCTCCATATGTTGTCCTTTGAGCTTAGTTCCCTAATGTAGTAGAGTTAAGGTGCCCAAAAACCTTACGGTAAAGTCAGCCATGTTGGCTTAGCCTCCCATTCCCATAGGGTTAACATAAACATTTGGCATTGCCCAACGTTCATGTGTGGGGAGGTTGGTAAAGATAACTTTAAAGCTATTTGGTCTTCATTTTTAAAAAGTTACCTGGGGGTGGCCAAATCAGAAACACTTTTTTCAGTATTGTCTCTATAGTGTGTGTTTGTGTATATGTTGGGTCCTCCAGAGTGAGACACGTTCATTGTAGTGGCTTATAGGTGAAAATCCTAAATTTCAGGCAATCTTTGGGCCGATACTTTACCTTTGTATATTTCCCATTTAATACAAAGGCATGCAGAGGCAGATAGTCAGGCTGTCAGCCTATCCAATCAATGCCAACGTTTTATCAATACGGTCACATTTCTTGTTGGCACTTTTTGTCAAAATGACCACCAAAACACAACCGAAACAATGCAAATATTTGTCTATTGAGTAGAAATATAATGCACTCCGCAGACTCTGATGCAAATAGGTGAGCACTCCACTAGTTTGGCTAATACGCCATATATATATACTGTATTATAATACATATTACATATTTTTCCTTTACTGTCATCACCTCAGTCCCTGCATTCAAAGGACACGAGCTTTTATAACATTAGTTATTTTCAAGGTCAAAATAAATCTTTCTTTATCCGCTGACACAAAGTGGTATTATTACCATGGTAACTGCTGACACAATATAACAATACAAATAAAGTTTAAGAATACTCCAGCAGTAGATCAGTATGACAGTGCAAGGCTACTGTGGGGACTTGTGGACTTCATTTGCTGTTGGGTTTGTATTATGGCACAAATACATCATGGGCTCAATAGGAAAGTGACAGTAAGCATACACAGGTTTAGGAAATCAATATATTATTTCTTACAAGCTTTTAATTCTTGATTTGTAAAGTCTGCTGGGCCTCACTTGTTGCCTTATTCACAACTTTGAATGGATGATAAAACCAGTAAGAGATGGGATGGGTAGATCTTACAGAATAGATAAAGTTTGATATGGACAAGGGATGAATTCCTTGGATTGGAGTCTTGTTGATCCATTCCATTTTGCTACCCTTTGGTGACCATCTGTGCAGGACTCCCCTCTCCAGAGGAAATGTATTGTTGGCAAGCAAGGGGCTTGAGATTTGACACATGGGTCATGGAAAGGGTTCTGGGGTACAAACATACACCAGACCCTTATGTCAGAGTGCCAGAAGCGGCTCTACCATTAGGCAAGTTAGGCGGCCGTCTAAGGCCTCGCATTAGCAGGGGCCTCGCAGCTGCCTAGCTTCCCCCCCTAAGACAGCAAAATGATTGGCAATTCATACAAGTTAGTCATTGCCACTTAATTTCGTACAGGAGCAGGGAACAGAAATCTTATTGCACATGGCCTGCACTAGAAGTCCTGCACCGGAATAGACTCAGGCCCAAAGGAGGACAGCTAGCGGCTCCGGAGCTAAGACAGAGCGCTACTGAACCAGAGAGCGTGGACACCAAAATATAGACAAGAGGCAAATTACAGCGGGGGAACAGAAATAAGGAAAAGTAGGACACAGGGAATATTCAAGTGAGCAGGGCCACTAATAAGGGGGAAAGGAGAAGTCTGTAAGGGGGGACAGGAGGGGTCTATAAGGGGTAGAGGAGGACAAGTATTTTAGAGCAGAAGGAGAATATTGCACTATATACTGTAAGGGTGTACAGTAGGACATGAAGAGGGCTTTATAGAAGGGGAGACAGGAGGAGAGGAAGAGGGCTGTATATAAAGGGGTGCAGAAAGAAAAGAGGACTTCATACAGTAGAATCTCCCAATAGCGGACACTCACGCTATGTCCGTTATTGGGGAAAAAAGGCTCAAAAACCTTTCTAAATGTCTGAATGCTGCACTGTACTCACTCCAGAGTGTAATTACATATAAAACATGATAAAAAGCAATATTACAGTAGAATCTCCCAGTGCCATTTAATCACCCCTTATCCCCCCCCCATCATTTCATCCCCCTTTATACCCTGTGCCTCCTTATGCCTTGTGCTATATTAATCCACCTTACCTCCTGTGCCATTAATTGTGTAAATTCATCACCCCCCTCTTTATGAAGTGGCAAAGGGGGATAAAGGGGGTTATGAAATAGCACATGGGGGGATCAAGAGGAAATTATGTGGCACAGGGGGTAAAAAAAGGGGGGGGGGTGATTTGGCACAGAGGAAATAAAGTGGCACGGGGTGATCAGGGAAGGAGGGGGTGAATGATGTGGCCGGCGGATGTACAGAAGCATGGGACCACTGTTTAAACAGCCGTCTTCTGCTTCTGTACTGGGGCTGCTGCAGGGGGTAGCAGTGGGGGCCGGGGTCCCTTGGAAATCTGGGCCCCTTACTGGGGTATTGGCTGTACCCCCTGATGGTGACCCTGCGTACAAGGTAGGGCCAGCACATAAGCCTGGTTGTCCCCTATTGGGAGTGTTTTGTCCCCTATTGTTCCCTATTGGGAGTGTTTTGTCCCCTATTGTACCCTATTGGAAATGCCAACGCATATTGAAGGCAGCATCAACATACAATGCTTTTGTATGTCGGGGCCATCGCATAAACGGCTATCCGGCAGCGCAGACTGCTTTAACTGCCACCAGATAGCCGTTTACGGTGCCCCGTGTGCTCCGGTGATGGTCTCCTACCTGTCCTCCGGGCTCCGGAGCATCATCTTAACGATCCCCTCCATCGCCGGCACTCTCCATTGTCGTCATCATGTCACGTGATGACGGCAACGGAGAGCGAGGATCATGGGGAAGCAGAGACCTCCGGAGCGTCGGGGACACCACGGAACATGGTGACAGCAATGGAGGGCGACATCCAGGGCAGCGGTGACGGGTCAGGAGCGGCGGGGACAGGTGAGTACAGCTTCCTATACTTTATATTGCACAGATCCCTCAACATACAATGGTTTCAACAAACGATGGTTCATTTGGAACAGATTACCATCGTATGTTGAGGGACCACTGGGAATGTCCCCTATTCAGAGTGTGCAAAATTCATTAAGTCTTATGGGATTCTGCCGGGGGGAATAGGAGAGGAAGAAGGCTCTATATAAGGGGGTACAGGGAGGGAGAAATGGCTCTATTTAAGGGGTACAGGAGGAGAGGAAGATGTCTGTATATAAGAGGATACAGAAGGAAAAGAGGACTTTATATAAGGGAGTACAGGTGGAGAATAGGGCTCTTTATAAGGGGGTACAGGAGGAGAGGAAGAAGGCTCTATATAAGGCGGTACAGGAGGAGAGGAAGATGGCTTTATATAAGTGGGTACAGGAAGAGAGAAGGGTACTTAGGAGGGCACAGGAGGAGAAGATGGGTCTTTAGGGGGGAACTGGAGGAGTGGAGAGGTCTATAAGAGCGGACAGAAGGGGAGGAGGGTGTCTATAAGGAAGGACAGAAGAGAAGGAAAGCTTTATTTTGGGAGACAGAAGAGTCTATGTGGGCATGCAGGAAGGGTACCTATTAAAGGAGGATCTGGAGGAGAGGTCCATACAGAGGGGAGGACAGAGAGTCTCTGCGAAGTGGGTGACTGGATATTTATAGGGCTTGCAGCTGAAGAGTGGCAGGACAGGGGAAAGTTCTTCAGGGGAGTGTCAGGGAGGAGAAGACATACAGGGCAGCAGAGCCTTAGAGAGCGCCCCTGTCTGTCAATATTAGGTCCTTTAACCCCATAAGGATGCAGCCTATTTTGACCTTAAGGACGTATCCGTTTTTTGCCAATTTGACCACTGTCACTTTAAGAATGAATAACTCTGGGATGCTTTAATTTAGAAACATCTGAAGGGCCGGATGTTGCAGAACTACAACTCCCAGCATGCACTGACATACCATGCATGCTGGGAGTTGTAGTTATGAAACAGCTGGAGGCACACTGGTTGGGAAACACTAAGTTAGGTAACAGACTACCGCAGTGTTAGCACACTGCAGCCGTTGCCACCATCTTTCTCCTGCTCTGCCTGGACTTCCAGGGATGGGCAGAGCGGGGGATCTCACCTTTAACCCCCCGCCCTGCGATTGGCCGGTCAGTCCTGACAAGGGGGGTCTCAGGACCCCCATGGGCGATATGCTGGGATGGCTGCTGTTAGATTTGGGGAGTGGGTGCTTATCCTTAAGGGGTTATGGTCCTGTTTCTGCTGCTTCCATTCTGCACCTCATAGCACCCTGAAGACCGGACACACACTGGTAAGTACTCCTGTTACGCTTTCTGGCACCAGGGTGATATCTCAGGTGTCTGTCATCGTATTTAGTATAGGAGATTCATGTAGATTTTATAGATTTTGAGGTTTTCCCTTTTTTTTGTTGGAAGGCGCAAAAGTCCAGCAGAGAGTCTTTTTACTGAGTGCAAAAAGGATTTAAAACAATGCAGAAACGTAAATTTGGAGCCTCTGTAGTGACTCGCTCTGTGACTTGGCACCACTGATACCTGTACCCAAGCAGCCATCCAGTATTTACATAATACAGTCCTTTGGCCTGGGTGCTGCTACCCCACACTACGTTGTGACATCTCGTCAGTGAGGGCCTCATGTTGAAGTTTTGCCTAAGGCCTCACAAAGTTTAGAGCCCCCGAGTGCCATAAAGGGCCTATTTGTATCTATAGGGCTCTCTCTCCTCTACATAATAAGGGTGCGTTCCCACACGGCGCATACGCAGCATATTTTACGCTGCGCAAAATTTACGGCAGCAGTGGGAAATACGCTGCGTATTCCTTGCTCACTATATACACAGGGCTTTCCGGCGGCAGCCCTATGTGTGCAGTGAGTTTTGGAGGCGGAGCCGCGCGTCACAGTCAAGCCAGCACACGGCCCCTCCTCTAAAACTCACCACACGAATAGGGCTGCCGCCAGAAAGCCCTGTGTGTATAGTGAGCAGGGAATACGCAGCGTATATCCTGCTGCTGCCGTAAATTTTGCGCAGTGTGAAATATGCTGTTTGTATGCCGTGTGGGAACGCACCCTTACTGTATATGTTTTATGGTATACAAGGAGCAAAAAAAGATGCCCATACCCATACATCTTAGATTAATGTTGTCTGAACCAGATCAGCAGGCTATCTATAATGAACCGGGGTCCTCTGAACCCCCCTGATGGTAAATGTTTGGAAGAATTACACATGCCTGATCTATTTGTTTCCAGGAGTATAGTAGGCACTTTCAGAGGTCTCTGGTAGTGGTTTTCTCCCTATTATACATTTGGAATACATGCACACTTGGCATACATGGGGGGGTGGGGGGATTCTGAAATGTATGGCCAATGGTGTCCAACCTATGAGTTTCAAGCAGGTTACATGTTACTAACTTAATATAGTTGAACGAAGGATAAGTCTAGGCTAAGAATGAAAACAACTCATCTGCTCCAATCCCCCTCCATGTGCCCGGTCATGGCTGAGCAGCAGGAGAGTTGAGCGCTTAGCATGCTCTCTCCTGGCTGTCATCTTTCCAATCGGTTGGGGCCTGGACACTAAGACTCCAATCTATAACATTTGTTGCAAGAGAAGTCTAGCAACAAATACTGTATGCTACCACACTATAGGGTTATACATTATATTTCCCATCATGGGGTGGTTCAGTGGGTGCAGATGCACCCATAACTATGGTATATTGCTTTCTTTTAGGCATGTAATTTAAGGATATTTGCTGCTATGACTGATCTTCTTTATAAAACAATCTATCCAACACTGTTAAAAGTACTTTCTTTATAATGTATGTATGAGGGTGATGTATGAAAACACAGCATATGGTACCATTGTAGTCATAAGGATTAATTCATATTTACCCTCGTCCATTATCCAAGTGAATTATAAATGTCTCGTTCCCAAACTTCTCAAATGTCTCATAATGATGTCGATCCATGTTGCCTATTGGGGAGGAACAAAATTATTTGTGAATACAAGTATATGTACAGGTCAGAAGTAAATCAATTTCTGTTTCACAGGTTTTCTGTCAAGAGGTTCACAGAGTTTCCCCTGGTGGAGGGCTCAATCATCAATTTTTGTGTGGAAAGTATTCAATTTCGCTGCAGCGCCACCACTGGGATATTTCAGAACGACTTTGGGGCCATTTAAATCAATGGGCTTAAAGTAGTACTCCAGTGAAAGTTAGCTTATCCCCTGTCGACAAAATAGGGCAGAATTAGCTGATCGTGGGGGGACCAACCGCTGGGACGTGGGACTACAGGTAGACAGCATGCGCTCCATCCATTAAGGGAATAAGTTAGTTTTTGTCATAGTTCTCCTTTAATTAAGTTTTTTTTCCCTATACTTAATGGAAGGTAAAGAAAGTTGACATAAATCTATGTAAAATATCATCATTTCTACAGTTCATATAACCCTCACTTTTATGAAGGGATGGATTTGTGCCTCATAGTGAGAGAAAAAAAACACCAGAATTTTTAATGCATTTTACTTTTAGCAATATAACATTTACCCATGAGAAAGTCAAACACTGTCATATCGATGAGGTCTAGAAGCCTGGTGCCGCTGTCATATGGTGGTGTCTGCTTTACTCCTTCACAGTAATCACTGTCAACTTCCCACCTGGGAGAAAACACACATTTGGATTAGTATGTAAATATCTAATAGTCTAATAGTAAGAAGCACTCTTTCAGCAACTATATACACTGCTCAAAAATAAAGGAAACACTAAGAGAACACATCCCAGATCTGAATGAATGAACTAATCGTATGAAATACTTTCGTCTTTACATAGTTGAATGTGCTGACAACAAAATCACACAAAAATTATCAATGGAAAATCAAATTTATCAACCCATGGAGGTCTGGATATGGAGTCACACTTAAAATCTAAGTGGAAAACCACACTACAGGCTGATCCAACTTTATGTAATGTCCTTAAAACAAGTTACAATGAGGCTCAGTAGTGTGTGTGGCCTCCATGTGCCCGTATGACCTCCCTACAATGCCTGGGCATGCTCCTGATGAGGTGGAGGATGGTCTCCTGAGGGATGTCCTCCCAGACCAGGACTACAGCATCTGCCAACTCCTGGACAGTCTGTGGTGCAACGTGGCGTTGGTGGATGGAGCAAGACATGATGTCCCAGATGTGCTCAATCTGATTCAGGTCTGGGGAACAGGCGGGCCAGTCCATAGCATCAATGCCTTCCTCTTGCAGGAACTGCTGACACACTCCAGCCACATGAGGTCTAGAATTGTCTTGCATTAGGAGGAACCCAGGGACAACCGTACCAGCATATGGTCTCACAAGGGGTCTCCTGATGTACTGGCTTGTCTCCTGGTAGCGCCTCCATGCTCTGGACACTACGCTGACAGACACAGCAAACCTTCTTGCCACAGCTCGCATTGATGTGCCATCCTGGATGAGCTGCACTACCTGAGCCACTTATGTCGGTTGTAGAGTCTCATGTTACCACTAGAGTGAACGCACCACCAGCATTCAAAATTGACCAAAACATCAGCCAGGATGCATAGGAACTGAGAAGTGGTCTGTGGTCACCACCTGCAGAACCACTCCTTTATTGGGGGTGTCTTGCTAATTGCCTATAATTTCCACCTGTTATCTGTTCGATTTGCACAACAGCATGTGAAATTGATTGTCAATCAGTGTTCTTCCTGAGTGGACAGTGTGATTTCACAGAAGTGTCATTGACTTGGGGTTACATTGTGTTGTTTAACCTTAACAAAACATCATGAAAGACATAGAAACATGAGCATAAAAGCAACATTGAGTAGATTATAAATGTAGAGATATAAACCATCTGTGGAAAGAAACAGAAATGCTATACCAGTGAGATAGGATCTTGAAACATGTTTCCTGCACTGTTATCGCTATCACAGCCTAGTGGGTCAAATAGAAGCCGTTTTACCATCGGTCAGTGGAGAACAGCTTAGTGCATGTAAAACAAATAAAAAAGCGACTCTGGCTAAAGAATTGGTTACAGTTTTGTATCTACAGCTCCTATGCAGACTTCTGTGTATCCTTGGTTATAGACTACAAACAAACTTTGTATGTAATTTGACTTTACACTTATATGTTTCTTCCCTCCTTGTTTGTTCAGTCTGGATTCAGACACATAGGTCCACATCAGGCTGTATATATAAAATGGTACCTGCCCATTTACTTTTTAACCCCCTTAAAGGGGTATTCCAGGCCAAAACTTTTTTTTATATATCAACTCGCTCCGGAAAGTTAAACAGATTTGTAAATTACTTCTATTAAAAAATCTTAATCCTTCCAATAGTTATTAGCTTCTGAAGTTGAGTTGTTGTTTTCTGTCTAACTGCTCTCTGATGACTCACGTCCCGGGAGCTGTGCAGTTCCTATGGAGATATTCTCCCATCATGCACAGATACCGGGACGTGACATCATCATTGAGAAGTTAGACAGAAAACTTCAGAAGCTAATAACTATTGGAAGGATTAAGATTTTTTAATAGAAGTAATTTACAAATCTGTTTAACTTTCCGGAGCCAGTTGATATATAAAAAAAGGTTTTGCCTGAAATACCCCTTTAAGGACCACGGGTTTTTCCGTTTTTGTACTTTCGTTTTTTCCTCCTTACCTTTTAAAAATCATAACCCTTTCAATTTTGCACCTAAAAACCCATATGATTTTTTTGTGCCACCAATTCTACTTTGTAATGACATCAGTCATTTTACCCAAAAATCTACAGCGAAACATAAAAAAAAAATGAAGAAAAAATGCCATTTTGTAACTTTTGGGGGCTTCTGTTTCTACACAGTAAATTTTTGGGTAAGAATGACCCTACTTATATAGGTTTGATTTTGTCGTACTTCTGGAAAAAATCATAACTATATGCAGGAAAATTAATACTTTTAAAATTGTCATTTTCTGACCTCTATAACTTTTTTATTTTTCCACATACGGGTCAGTGTGAGGGCTAATTTTTTGCGCCGTCATATGAAGTTTTTATTGGTGTCATTTTTTATTATCACTTTTTGATCGCTTTTTATTCTTTTTTTTTTATGGAATAAAAAGAGACCAAATATACGCTATTTTGGACTTTTGAATTTTTTTGTGCATACACCATTGACCGTGGGGTTCAATTAATGATATATTTTAATAGTTCAGACATTTATGCACGTGGCGATACTACATATGTTTATTTTTATTTACACAGTTTTTTTTCTTTAATGGAAAAAGGGGGTGATTCAGACTTTTATTAGGAAAGGGGTTAAATGATTTTTATTAACTTTTTTTTTTCACATTTCTTTTTTGCAATGTTATAGCCCCCATAGGGAACTATAACATGCATTATGTTGATTCAATACACTGATGAATGCCATTGCATTGCATTGATCAGTGTTATCGGTGATCGATTGCTGAAGCCTTGATTTCAGGCTATGAGCAATCAATCACCGATCGTACGCACAGGAGGCAGGTAAGGCACCCTACTGATGCATCCTAGCTGATCGGGACATCGCGTTTTCACCGTGAATGTCTCGATCAGCCCGACTGAGCTGCCGAGAAGTTAATGCCGGACATCTATCTATACGGCGATGTCCGGCATTAGCCATGGGTCCTGGCCTCTGATAGCATCCGGGGCCATGCGGGTATAATGCGAGCTCAGCTCCTGAGCTAGCTTCATAACCCTGCCGTGCTGCAGCGCCATTTATAAACTGCGTTTTGAGGCAAGGGGTTAAAGTGTACCTGTCATTAGCAAAAACTTTTATATAATGTAGAAAATAACATTATATGTATATTTGCAATATGCATTGGTTAAAAAAATGTTGATATTTTTGTCCCTACAGCTATTGCTTGTGTGGAGTCCTCAGTGTGGGTGGACAAGCAGGTCTCCGTACACTGAGAATAAGCAGGGCTCTGTACACTGAGAATAAGCAGGGCTCTGTATGCTGAGGACAAACAGGGCTCTGTACACTGAGGATAGGCAGGGCTCTGCACACTGAGAATAAGCAGGGCTCTGTACACTAAGAATAAGCAGGGCTCTGTATTCTGAAGACAGGCAAGGCTCTGTACACTGAGGACAAGCAGGGCTTTGTAAACTGAGGACAAGCAGGGCTCTGTACACTGAGGACAAGCGGGGCTCTGTACACTGAGGACAAGCAGGGCTCTGTACACTGAGAAAAAGCAGGGCTCTGTACACTGAGGACAAGCAGGGCTATGTACACTGAGAAGAAGCAGGGCTCTGTACACTGAGGACAAGCAGGGCTCTGTACACTGAGGACAAGCAGGGCTCTGTACACTGAGAATAAGCAGGGCTCTGTACACTGAGGACAAGCAGGGCTCTGTACACTGAGAAGAAGCAGGGCTCTGTACACTGAGGACAAGCAGGGCTCTGTACACTGAGGACAAGCAGGGCTCTGTACACTGAGAATAAGCAGGACTCTGTACACTGAGGGATACAAAGGATAGAGGAAACTGGAAGCTTGATATCGCGCTGCTGTAATAATTTGAAGGATGAGTTCAGGCAGGTTTAACCATTTATTGGTATACACACAACGCATTTCAGGGAATGAATATCCCTTTCATCAGGCGTGATATCCAGTGAAAGAACATAGCGGTATTTAACAGGTAATTTCGTGACGTGTACAGGAAATGACATTTTCACAAACAAAGGGATGTTATCCACACACAAAGAACAATCATCACAAACTATTAATATTAAATCAATGAGTGAGTGCCTTACAAAAAATTAATATAGCGGCAGTCCAAATATAGAGCAAGTTTGTATAAAATATGAAAATCATTACAACATCACAATCTCAAAAAATACTAAAAATATGGATCCATCATCACATAGCACATAAATAAATATAATAAATAGCAAATATATAAAAATATACAAAATATACATATATACACAATCTGCATGTGCACATATATAAAAAGGCAATTAATCTGTTCTCTCTATGCATTCATTTAACCCTTCGTGCCACATCGTATTAAATCTAATTATATTTATTATATTTATTTATGTGCTATGTGATGATGGATCCATATTTTTAGTATTTTTTGAGATTGTGATATTGTAATGATTTTCATATTTTATACAAACTTGCTCTATATTTGGACTGCCGCTATATTCATTTTTTGTAAGGCGCTCACTCATTGATTTAATATTAATAGTTTGTGATGATTGTTCGTTGTGTGTGGATAATGTCCCTTTGTTTGTGAAAAATGTCATTTCCTGTACACGTCACAAAATTACCTGTTAAATACCGCTATGTTCTTTCACTGGATATCACACCTGATGAAAGGGATATTCATTCCCTGAAAAGCGTTGTGTGTATACCAATAAATGGTTGAACCTAACTGAACTCATCCTTCAAATTATTACAGCAGCGCGATATCAAGCTTCCAGTTTCCTTTATCCTTTGTATCCTGCTATGCACACCGGTGATCCAGCGTGGGAAGCCGCTGCAGCTGTTTGATTCATTTCTCACAAGCAGGGCTCTGTGCACTGAGGACAAGCAGGGCTCTGTACACTGAGGACAAGCAGGGCTCTGTACACTGAGGACAAGCAGGGCTCTGTACACTGAGGTCAAGCAGGACTCTGTACACTGAGGACAAGCAGGGCTCTGTGCACTGAGGACAAGCAGGGCTCTGTGCACTGAGGACAAGCAGGGCTCTGTACACTGAGGACAAGCAAGGCTCTGTGCACTGAGGACAAGCAGGGCTCTGTACACTTAGGAAAAGCAGGGCTCTGTACACTGAGGACAAGCAGGGCTCTGTGCACTGAGGACAAGCAGGGCTCTGTGCACTGAGGGCAAGCAGGGCTCTGTACACTGAGGACAAGCAGGGCTCTGTGCGCTGAGGATCTATAACATGCTCCTGGCTCACACAGCAGGATGATTGACAAGCCAGGAACCTGCACAGAGCCCTGCTTGTCCTGTCCTTGCTTCCTGTATTTGGACTCATCACATAGACACACACAGGCAATAGCTAAAGGTACAGCATTTTTTCACCCCAAAATATACAATTTTTTAACCAATGTATATTACAAATATACAAACATATTTGATGATAGCTTTTTCTATAATTTCTAGGCCGATAAACGTTCTATTAATTACCTTCATGGATGATTTATAGGTAAACCTTATGCTATTCTATTAACCCCTTGGCTTACCAATTGGTTCGTAAGAAAGTAGTGTGGATGGATTTCACATTAGGGCCTTTCCAGGAACTGCACCTAGTTCTTGACTAATGACATACTCTGCATTTTATTCGGCATAGCAAATCCATCAGCTGAATGATGAGGCATTTTCCATATCATTCTGAAATCCCCTTGTGTAAGATTCTTTTATTAAGCATGGAACATTTTCAGCACAAAGGGCTTTGCTACGTGTCCTCTCATATAGGATCTGCATTCAGAGACCAAAACAAAGACTGATTTGATATTTTTAAACCTAGAATTTATCTTACCCCACGCTGAGGAAATGCATAGCACAAATACATCTTACAAAATGCAAAGAACAGGACGTACAAAGAGCGGTCATTATCATTCTTTCCAACCTCGGCAAAAAAAATAAAAGAAAAAAAAATTATCCCTCTTCATACAAATGATGTTCATTAATCCTGTCAGCGTGGGCCTGTATGTGCTGCAGATGTACTATTGAGGATACATTTCTGTATAGCAACATATCCATTAACATTTGGTCTAGCACAGTTCATTGCAGGTAGAGATGTAGATGTTTTAGCACTGATCGGTACAGGCTGCTTAACAATAAATATGTTGGATGCTGAAAGGAATGTAGATGTAATATCATATGCGCAACATGTGCTGCTAGGTTATTGGGCCTACTGCCACCTCAAAAGCTGTCTATTAGGTTAGATTAGACATAAGAGGGCACACAATGCCAACTGGAGAATAAAGGGCCCATGTAAGCTTCTTGCATAGGGGCCAACTGCTGTCTCTGTATGTCCATGGTATTGTGTAACATAGTAACATATTTCATAAGATTGAAAAAAGACCAGAGTCCATCAAGTTCAACCTATACCCCTAATAAGTCCCTACTGAGTTGAGTTGATCCAGAGGAAGGCAAAAAAAAAAAAAAACTCATACTCGAGGTAAAAATTCATTCCTGACTCCAATTAGGCAGTCAGAATAAATCCCTGGATCAACATTATGTCCCTATAAATCTAGTATACATAACCGTTGATGTTATTACTCTCCAAAAATGCATCCAGCCCCTTTTTGAACTCTTTTACAGTGTTCACCATGACCACCTCCTCTGGCAGAGAGTTCTATAGTCTCACTGCTCTTACAGTAAAGAACCCCCGTCTGTGCTGGTGTAGAAACCTTCTTTCCTCTAGATGTAGAGGATGCCCCCTTGTTATAGAAACAGTCCTGGGTATAAATAGATCATGGAAGAGATCTCTGTACGGCCCCCTGGTATATTTATACATCGTTATTAGGCCGCCCCTAAGCCTTCTTTTTTCTAAACTAAATAACCCCAATTCTGATAATCTTTCTGGGTACTGTAGTCCTCCTATTCCCCGTATTACCCTGGTTGCCCGTCTTTGAACCCTCTCCAGCTCCACTATATCTTTCTTGTACACTGGTGCCCAGTACTGTACACAGTATTCTATGTGTGGTCTGACTAGTGATTTGTACAGTGGTAGAATTATTTCCTTGTTGTGATTTTATTTGCCTTGGCATCAGCTGCCCGACACTGGTCTCTACAGCTTAATTTACTATTAAGTAAGACTCCCAAGTCCTTTTCCATGTCAGTCATCCCAAATGTTCTCCCATTTAATACATAATCCCAGCCCGGATTTTTCTTCCCCATGTGCATTACCTTACATTTATCAGTGTTGAACCTCATCTGCCACTTCCCAGCCCAAACTTCCAAACTATCCAGATCCATTTGTAACAGTGCACTGTCCTCTATAGTGTTTACCGCTTTACAGAGTTTAGTATCATCTGCAAAGATTTCTACTTTACTATTCAACCCCTTTAAAAGGTTTATTAATGAATATATTAAATAGAACAGGACCCAAGACTGACCCCTGTGGTACCCCACTAGTAACAGTCACCCAATCAGAATACGTACCATTAATGACCACCCTCTGTTTCCTATCACTGAGCCAGTTACTTACCAATTTACACAAATTCTCCCCCAGCCCAATCCTTCTCATTTTATGCACCAACCTTTTATGTGGAAGGGTATCAAATGCTTTGGAAAAATCCAGATATACGACATCCAGTGATTGCCCCATGTCCAGTCTGGAGCTCACCTCCTCATAGAAGCTGATCAGGTTAGTTTGACAGGACCGATCCCTCATAAAGCCATGCTGATATGGAGTCATACATTTATTTTTATCAAGATACTTCAAAATAGCATCTCTTAGAAAACCCTCAAACAATGTACATACAACGGAGGTTAAACTTACAGGTCTATAATTCCCGGGGTCACCTTTTGACCCCTTTTTAAATATTGGCATCACATTTGCCATGCGCCAGTCCTGGGGAACAGTCCCTGTCACTATAGAGTCCATGAATATTAAAAATAGGGGTCTGTCTATTACATTACTTAGTTCCTTTAGAACACGGGGGTGAATGCCATGTGGTCCAGGTGATTTGTCTATTTTGATTTTTTGTAGGCGGCACTGTACTTCTTCCTGGGTTAGAGAGGTAATATATTTGCTTTTTCCTGATCCCCGTTTATAATTTCTTCCTCATCATTTTTTTAAAGGGCCAACATTTTCATTTTTGACCTTTTTGCTATTTATATAGTTAAATAACATTTTGGGGTTAGTTTTACTTTCTTTGGCAATGAGTCTTTCTGTCTCTATTTTTGCGGCTTTTATCAGTTTTTTACATATTTTACATTTTTCTCTATAGCTTTTTAATGCTGTGAAGAATGGACCTAGGGACTAGAACTAGTGTTGCACTCAACATGCTCAGCATGGTCCCTAAAGGTGGACATACATTCTCAATAACTGTCGGCTAACTTTCTGCTAATGTTCTCTCTCCTGACTTTCCCATACACATAAATGTTTTCCACAGGGGGATGTTCTTGAATTGTGTAATGGAGGGGGTAAGCCACAGCCAGACAGCTCTGGTGCCAGCTTATTGCTTCCAGGACAATAGAGTCGGGCAGAAAAAATTCAACACATCCAACACTTTCTCTGCACCAACATCATCTGTCAGTTGTAGAGAGTCGGGAGGTTGGCATACACCTTAGACAGTTGGCCAAAGTAGTCGGAGGTGGTAGGTTTCAACGACTTTAGTATAAGATATGTGAGTACCCAAAGGGGTACTTCAGCGAAAAGTAACATCTACAGGATAGGGAATATACATGTGTTTGTGGCTTCCATTCATATTGGAAGCCACAATGATGAGTTGGATATGACATATAAAGGATTTCAATAACACGTAGCTCACCCCGTTGACTTAAATTTTTTTGCAGAAATGTAATTTAAAAAGTGCATGTCTGTTTCTGGTTATTGGCATATTGACATATTGTACTAGAGGCTCATACTATGAATCTCCAACACTTTTACAAAGGAAAATGGTAGCCTGGATCTATATCTAGATCGCACAGTCATGCATTTATTATTAAGGGAAATCCTAATCCATTATGCATTCATGGTTTCTTCTAAAACATTTTTCTCAGTTATGACTCTATTTTTATCTCATCACTTCTTTCATCAGAGTTGGGCTTGTCTACAAGAGGTTGCAACTAGGCCAAATATCTAACACAATATAAATCTTGGCAAAGACTGCATAGGCTCTGTCCTTGTCAAGATCTTTTATTGAGTTAGATATTTGTCCTTGTTGGAACCTCTTGTAGACTAACCCAACATCAGGTGGACCAATATATCGATCAAATAGAGGTTTGACACTCTTAGGGGGAGGGTTAGTCCATTCGTGATGGACTCCAGGCAATGGCATGGCTTTTTGTTGAAAGCATTCTTCTTGTACAGCATGTATGGCATAGTGAAAGCTATTTTAGAATAAGACGTCCATGTACAGAACGTCTCTTTCCAGCTGATATGGAGATATTATTGCTATTGAACTATACTTTCAGTAAATGAATGCCACATCTGAGGCAAACAACTTAAGCCAATTCTATGTGCATTAAAAAAGCATTTATCTGTAGCATTAGATCTCTTTTCACTGTATAATTCAGCTCTGCTGCTTTATTTATTCTGGACCAAAGTGACTAATGCATGGAAGAATTCACCGCAGCATATCGTCCCCATTGAGTTATTTTTACATTCTGTCTAATTAAGGCAGTGATATTTGTAAGCACGGCAGTCGGTCTGTTTCTTTGTTAACAGTTGCTTAAGCATTAGCGGTGCAGGAAGTAGCGGACCATGCAGTATTCTTCACCTAGGTGAAGAAGCGAAATTAATTGTGACTACGGTCAGCAAAATTAGCTTAATTAAAGCGACACTAGATCTAACAATGGTGGCCAATGAAATACCTGTAAGGTAATGTTTTCGGAGATTTTTAGAATTTAAGATTTGTAGGTCTTGTCAGTAATCCCACCTACAGACCAGTGGTAAACCTAAACAGGAGGGATCCCTGTGGAGGACAAGTGTTTGGGCCCTTTATTTTACTGTAAATAATTTTCCAAGAGTGAGGGTCTCATAACAGAACAACAGAACCCTATACTCATCATTCTCTAGCCGTCCTTCACCTAGTTGAATGCAACCCCTGTTTTTTTTTTTGTTTTTTTTCAGCGAAGACTAGCAAATCTTCTGATGGGCTAGTCTTCCCAAGCTGTGTCTGAAATGACTGGGGTTTTGCAAATCAGCAGGTAAAAAATTGGCCATAAATCTGATCCAGGATTTAACACAATAATGAGCCCCAACAACATGACTCTACTGATGAGACAATCACATTTGGATTTGAATTTGGGACCAATCCCTGACAACTAAGGTATATTTATTAGGGGGTCACTTTAGAAATAACTTAATACAGTGGAACTTCTTTGACCACCCAAAATTGCATTCAAAAGTAGTTTTCCTAGTCTTCTCAAAGATGCCTAGTATGCATAATATATAGTTGAACCACATACATGCCAAAGGAAATGCTGCCTGGATAAAGGGGAGGTCTTTACAAATAGGTGGTCTCCTGGAGAGATTAACTCAAGAAACCCGCTTACAAAAGCATTGTTTAAAGCAGAAAAGTTATGTTAATAGCCAAAGTTCTTTATCTACCCTTTATTACCAGTAGCATTGCTAGAGAGTGATGGGGAGGGGGGGGGGTTGGGCACTGCAATGGCAGACGTATGCACTTTCTGTAAGCCAGGTTGGAACTGGAAAACATATGCGACTTTTAAATGGAGATGCAACTTTTTTTCTTCATAAATAGCAACTATCGCATTTGATAAATACATGACCACCGCAAAGTAAAAAAAAATAATAATAACTACTATGTGAGCAGATTTCAAAAATGTGCTTTGGAATAAGCAATAGTCAAAAAGTCGCAGCATGTATAGAAAAGTACTGCGACTTTTTTACGCAAAAAAAAATCTACTACGGAGCTTGATAAATCTCCTTCCATGTTATTGTGTTGGATATGATGTACAATAGGTCCCAACGTCGCTAGGCTTACCCCATTGATTTACGCCATTGATTAATGGCGTAAATCAGAGTTTTGTTGTGGAGGCTCAAACAAACTAGTAATCATTTTTACAATGGGGTTTCAGGAAATATGAGAAAAAAAAACTAAAATTAGCTTGCCAAAAACAACTGTCCGATGTGCAGCTTCTTGGAAAGAGAGACCGATAATAAAAAAATAATTATTGAGAAGATGATTCCTGAACTTCCTAGAAAACCAAAAAAAGAAAAATCCCAATATATTGGGGCCACTATTGGCATTGACATATTGTGCTGGAGGACAATTAAAGGAAGGTGACATACTTCTTTGGTGGTGGCTCGCCGAGAACTGTAGGATCTGGAAATTAAAATTCAACATTCATGATCTGTCTCTCCCTCAACGTGATAATATCCATCAAGTTCAACCTAAAGCCCGACTGTGCTGATGAAGATAAAGGCAGTTCCCCCACCCCCATGAGGATGGCTCCATTAGGGGCGATCACAATAAATCCCTGGAATAACATTTTATCAACAGAAACCTAGTATCCATAACCTATAATATTATATTTTTCCAAAAATACATCCAAGTTCCTCCTTGAACTTTATTCTTTATTCATATTGTGCTGTATACTCAAATTGGTCCCTGTCGCCATTTGGGCTCACAATCCTGGAGGAAATCTACACAAACACGGGGAGAACATGACCCCAAGCTATGACCCCAGCATACTCCGGACACCATGCTGCCATGATCTGATGTAGAAGGTTGCCATACACATTAGACAATCATTCGGTCCTGGTAAAATTGGTGGGTTTGGTCAACTTTTCTCAAATACGTATGGATGCTTTAACAAACAAGCCTACAGTGCAATTTAAAGTCGACACGAACATGTTCTGTCTAAATACAGAAAAGACCCCCAGAATTATTTCCAATGGAGGACGCAAGAAACCCTAGTCCAATGCTGAGCCTAGAGAACCCTGTCAAGACAGGACCTTGATACATTACTAGGTCTCATGCCTATAGGGGGCTGCGTATAGGACATGTTTGCACTTGCTACAGTCTAATTCTCAAAATGTCTGTTTAAAGGAAACAATACATTACAGTCAACAACAGAGGAAAAGTAGATAAGAGGTTTAGTGTGTCCCTTTTACAAGCAGGATTAAGCGGATCTCCAAAAGGGTTAATGCAATGCAGCGAGAGGGTAATCAAGCAATAATCTGATGACACATCAGCCCTGCCAGCCCACTGCTCTGCTCCATCCTCCCCTCTAATAAGATCTGAAGGGATAAGTCTTCAGAAATCATATCCACATAGCTGCCAGGAATGATAAATGAGCAGAATACAGACGTGTAATGCAATAGACATAGCGCACTGGCCTGATAAGCTTTTCCTATATCCATAAACAGAAGCGCATTAGGGGCTCCATATCCATAAAGGTGGAAATTTATCAATTTCCTTATGCCCTTGCTCGGCGCTAATAGAAAAGGTTTTGTGTAATATGGAGCCTTTTCATAGGTTATTTCCAAATGCGGCATGGTATACTTCGCTTTAAGGTCGCCCAAAGGATTCGCTTTTTAGAGAGTAAATGGAGCTATAAAATACCATCGATGCTGCAAGTCTAAGAAGAATGGAATACATTACGGCGCGGTTTATCGCTGTGTTTGTGCGCTAAACATCTGGCTATTGGATGAAACAAAAGAGCAATAAATTTAGCGAGCTCAGAGTGATAAGAATAAGTGACAGGTCTTAATATGCACAATAGAATAGAGTATTGGAAGTTACGATGCTCGGTATTACAAGTCAGTGGGAATACATGGAAGGATCTGTCTGTAAGATTTGGTAGTTGACAAATGTTGCAAAACTACAATTCCCAACATGCCCGGACATGTCTGGGCATGTTGGGAGTTGTAGTTTTGCACCTGTTGGAGCTGATTCGGGAACACTGCACTATATAGGAAGTTGAAGTCTGAACAGCTGTTGAACGAAGGATCAATTTTGGCCATCAAAATAGTTAAAAATGGTCACACGTGTTCACAGATGAATGACTTTCCTGGGAACATTGTAGGAACATTCTGGGATAATTTATGGGCTAGAGACTTACTCTAGCCACTAAGAAGATGGAGGGTTTCATACCTCCTAGTGACGTGGGACAGAGACTGCCACACCCCTCACCAGCTTTTTACTTTTTCTTAATATATCACTATTGACCTCCTGTCTGTTTTCCTAACTATTTTCCTGTCTTTTGATTTTGTACCTTGCTGCTCTCCCGGCATTGAACATTGCTTGCCCAGTTGCTCCCTGAATTTACCCTTTGGATTCTGACTTTGTCCCTGATGAGTCTTTCTGTATGCCAACTTGGTTTGTCTGATCATTCTGACACCCAGCACTTAGCAAATATAGGGACCGTTGTCCAGTTGGTGGCCGCCTTATAGGACAGATTGTCTTAGTAGGCATGGACAGTGGATTCGGGAGAGTTTGCGTTGTTACTTATATTATAATTATTTGTAAATCGCATGATAAAATACAATATATTAGGTGAGGGAGGAAAACAGAAGGTATTGCATGGGACATCGTCCAGAAAGATACACTGGTAAGGTCTTTCTTGATGAAAAGCACCAAAAGTAGGCATCCTCTTGATGGATATTTATGTCAATTGATTGTCATTACTGAGACATGTGCATCCTAAGAACATAGTCTGCATTATAACAGAATAGCATGCACTCACTCAGCTTTTTTGCGTTTATGGTATGAACGTCTCCATGGATTTCTCCACGTCTTCCGTTTCGCTAAGGACAGATCTGGGAGGAAAGCAGCCAAGGATCCTTCTATCTGATCTGGCTTTCCGCAGAGGGCATGTTCTGTTGAACAGTAGTAAGAACATTCTCCATAGAAACAAATGTTGTTTGCTGTAAGAAAACAAAGTATGTGTTAGTTTCACTAGAATGCACATAGAATGGGAGATAGGGCTATAAATAAGGATTGCATTACGAAAAAATCCACAATATTCAGAATAATATCTAGAATTAAGGACAATACCTGTTTGATGATGTGCTAAAGGTATCCTAAGATTTACCATGTCATTTGTAATAGGTTGGGATATGAACATCACTAGGTTTCTTTTTATGTATTTATTTATTTTTGGAGAAAAAAAAACACCTAAAAAACTGACATTGTAATTTCCTGCATTATTTTATTATTCTGTATTTTCTGCTTTTTTTTAAGTTAAAAAAAAGACGTAAAAACATCAGAAAAAACTCCAATGCAAAACCCATATTGTGTTTGTAATAGTGTTTTTTTTTATCTCCTGTAAACCTCTATGAAAAAAAAGGAGTGAAAAAACACCAAAGAGAAAAACGCCAAATGGGCATTGAGTTTTGCAATTCCCTATTGACTTGCAGCTAACATCTGGCTGTGGCGTTTTTCACCGAAAAAAAACACAGGGGGACATTTTATTTATGTTGTCTTTACGATGCTGTTTTTCCTGACAGAATTTGTTGAGCCTATTTTGACTGTCGTGCATCAAAGTTACTATGAAAGTGCATGGCCTCAATAAATATTGCAGCTTTTGGTTTTAACCTGATTTTGCCACAATGGAAAAGTTGCCTCGACATGGATTGAATTTGTGGCTTTTTTAAAGGACAATGTGCCTTATTATGTGTACTTTTGCCAAAATGTGCAAATAATAAATGTTGTCCACCGCTTCGGAAAGTGCCCACTGCTGAATTTCATAGTCAGTTAAAAAAAAAGAAAAAGGCATACATCAAAAAGGCGCAACAAAAAGGCGCATTAACACACTGCGTCCAAAGACGCGCCTTTTTGCCACCACAAAAATGGCATAAAGGTAATAGTAACTGTCCCCCACAGTGTGGCTTTTTAGCCTCAGGGAAATTTTCATCGTACATGGTGATTAGATTGTGCATTATTTCAAGCAAAGCCACATTGATATATAAATAACACAATATTTTATTTTTAAACTAGCTGAGTACCCGTCGTTGCCCGTTTTTTCCTTCCTCATCCTTGTTGGGGAGGAAAATCAACAAAGGAGGAAGCTTTTGACTTCATATCCCAACCTCATATATTGTTGCCATATCCCAACCCCATATCCCGACCTCCTATCCCAACCTCCTATCCCGACCTCCTATCCCGACCTCATATCCCGACCTCCTATCCCAACCTCATATCCCGGCCTCATATCCCGGCCTCCTATCCCGACCTCCTATCCCGACGCCCTATCTCGACCTCCTATCTCGACCTCCTATCCCATCCTCCTATTCCGACCTCCTATTCTGTCCTCCTATCCCGTCCATCTATCTTGACCTCCTATCCCATCTTCCTATCCCGTCCTCATATCCCGTCCTTCTATCTCAACCTCATATCCCGTCCTCCTATCCCGTCCATCTATCTAGACCTCCTATCTCGACCTCCTATCCTGACCTCCTATCCTGACCTCCTATCTCGTCCTCATATCCCGACCTCATATCCCGACCTCCTATCCCGTCCTCCTATCTTGACCTCCTATCCCGACCTCCTATTCCTTCCTCCTATCCCGTCCATCTATCTCGACCTCCTATCCCATCTTCCTATCCCGTCCTCATATCCGGTCCTCCTTTCCCATCCTCCTATCTCGACCTCCTATCCCGACATCTTATCCCGTCCATCTATCCCGTCCTCCTTTCCCGTCCTCCTATCCTGACCTCCTATCCCATCCTCCTATCCCGACCTCCTATCCCGTCCTCTTATCCCGACCTCCTATCCCGTACTCCTATCTCGACCTTAAACATAAACCCCACCCCTGGCTAATGGGGGTGAGTGAGTGTTAAATCACCTATCCTATGTTTGTTGTAGACATATAAATAACATGTGGCCAAGTTTCATGTTAATATCTTTAGCCATTTGGACGTGATGCTGGAACATACACACATACATACATACACACATACACACGTTGAGTTTTATATATAAATATATATATATATATATATATATATATATATAGATAGATAGATAGATAGATAGATAGATATTACAAATAGAATAAGTATGTATTTTCTGTGTATTATTGTCATACAGCTATCGTAAGTGTGTATTCACACATACAGTACCCTGCGCATATTTGAAGCTGTGTTCAGTCAGTTTGTTTACAGCGAAATCTGCAGCTTCAAATCCTGCGCATCAAATATACCCAGGATACTGTACATGTGAATACAACCTAAGGGTAGGGTCAAACGTGCCTTACTTTTCTGCGTATTTGCTGCTGTGTATTTTCCTATCCATTGAACTCAATGGGTAGCTAAATCAGCTGCAGAAAATCTGCAACAAAATACGCAGCTAAATTCGGCACATTTGACCCTATCCTTAGGTTGTAATCACACGTATGGTGTGTTTATTTGATGTGTAGGGCTTAAAGCTGCAGATATCATGCTGCACAGTTCAATCTAAACTAAATGATTGAACAGTCCATCAAATCTGCAGCTTCAAATCCTGAGCATCAAATACGCTCAGGACATTGTATGTGTGAATACACCCAGAGCACAACTTGTAGCTTCTGGCCCCCGATGCAAAATCTGCAGGAGAGCCCCATGTTAAAATCCATGGGAAAGTGGGAAAGATGTGCTTTGGGGCCCCCTTAGGCACATCTTCAACTCCTATACTATAGGGCCTATAGCTATGCCCCCTGAATACACCCAAAAGCAGTGTTTTCCAAACAGTGTCTCCATCTGTTGCAAAACTACAACTCTTAGCATGCCATAGGCTGTCCAGGTATGCTGAGAGTTGAAGTTTTGGAACAGCGGGAGCCACACAGTTTGAAAAACACTGTCTTAAGGAATGCATATCAAATAGCCATAGTGAATCATACATTATGCCGGTGGCAGCAATATACTGTAGATAAATGTAATTTCACCGGTATTTATGCTTCCCCAGTCGATGTATAGACAGAGCTACAACTGACTCCTAGTAAATGCCACTAGTCAAAAAAATTCATCCCTAAACTCAGGAGATTACAGATTAAAGCCTGACGTGCCTCTGTACTGCCGCTAAACAAATTTCTGGAGTCTACAAAACAGACAAACGGGGATCGGCGCAAATAATCCACAGTTAACATAATCAAAATGCTGATGCTTCGGAATTATAGAGTAAACGGAGTCCCAGATTGAATTTCATAGTGCAGCCTAACCATCTCCATACAGAACATTGCTGAATATTGAATAAAAATATTGACAGATTTCACATGGAGAGAACTATATCAGCCAAGGAGAAGTATTATCAGCCAGTGGTGGAAACAAAATTGCAAATTATTGAGGCGTTTTGGCAGCGTAGACTATGAATATATGAATAATAGTTCCCTGTGTAATTCTTGCAAGAATTTTTATTTTTGTTTTGCATGGTTTTAGATGGAAACATACACAGGAAAGGCACCTGGATTGTTTGAAGTGAATCAGATGTTGTCAATTTGATTAAAGCAGAAAGTAGGTAAATAACGTGACAATAGGAATGTAAACCAGCTGAGATAGATAGTTAAATTTGAGATAGATAGATATGAGAAAGATAGATATCTGTGGTAGGCTACTTGAGGTAATGGCTTGTCTGTAGTACTGGTGGGGTGCTGTGACTAAAGTAGTGTTTGTGATGCCAGGGTAGTGTTAACCTCTAGGATGGTAGCTTCCTGGGCCAAGCACTGAGCCAATAACAACCACATATGCAAGGTTACAGAAACTACTCAGTTTTTCTTAGGAACTTTAAAAATAAACAGGAACAGTTAAACATTTACTGCAAAGTTTGCTGGAGTTTGCTTTAGGGATCACAGTCGCTTCTAGACACTATAGGACTTGTAGTCCTCACTGACTGCCTAGCTTCTTACTTGACAGATATTTACTTTAGACAGGTCTAAACTTGATTGAATAGCTCGTAAAAGACATTGGAGCTGAAAAACACTGATTCTGCTCTTCACATGGGAATCCTAAGTTAGGACCTATTTGGACTAGAGTTGCCTGAGGCTTTCTATCTCCTCCTATCCTTTTGGAACTTGACTTGCCTGGTTGGCGGGATCCTGTGAAGGGTCTAACCAGAATTAGGGGAGCAGGGCAGCAGCCCTGATTGGCTAAAACAGACATTTGATCCCCTCAGTATTCCCCTGAACGAACAAGTTAATTCATTAGGACACAAGAGCAAAGACGTGCATTGTAAATACATAACAGTGCAATAAATAATACATTTAAACCTGAGTAGAGGGCTCGGAGCAGACATGCTAGGTGACATCCACCTGACAGGCCAGGAAGACAGGTGTGTTCTGCACCAGGACACCACAACTATATATCTCATATCTATCTGCAATATGTTTACAATCATGCACAGACTCTGTATTAGTATAAAAGATTATGTATTTTTTTTTCCCAAAAACAATTCCATTCTTGCTTGCATTTTTACGGAATATTTTTGTAGAAACCATGACTTTTGGTCACTATTGGTCCCCATACTGTCCAGAACATAATCCCGTCCAGCTGCAGCATCATCTGTGTCCCAGCTGAAGCACAGGCAGGGACAAAGACTAGGAAGTGAGGGTGGGACTATTCCTCTGTGCTCATGCCTGTCCTGTCTATCAGACTCCTGTCTGAAAACAGAGAGGAAGAGGTTATAGAGCAGCTTGCAGTGATTGGAAGAAGAGACCCAGTACAGCACAGCAGACTCAAGGAGGAAGTGAATGCATCGTAAGTGAGGGCGGGCTCAGTGCTTGCGTTGGACATGCCCCTTCCTGAACAGTTGATGTCAGAATGAGTGAGCAGCAGAACGGAAGGATTTATGGGCCAAATACAGAAGCCAAACACATAGAAAAGACATGAAAAGCACCTGCATGACCTAGTGAGCAACATATATAAGCATTATTTTAAATAGGAATTAATTGCAATACCAAACGCAGCCTATCCACAGGGAAGGCACTATTTCTAATAACCCTTTTTTTCTGATCCCCATAGACTTGCTTTAATTTCATCGTAAAGCGATTGGTTCTCCCTGGTGGCATTGTACATACATACGGCGAATAGGTTATAATTAAGACACACGCGGCATAAATCTGCTTTGATTAACACATATATAGGTGCCAGAGTTGCCTCTTGTGTAACAAATTCCAAAGTGAGAAAAAAAAATCACAAAAAAAAACAGATAAAAGCAATTTAAAACATACTTAATAACCAGCAGGACCATCTGCTTTTAAAGCAGGGCACATTCTCCAGCAGCCTCTTTGCTTGGTGTGATAACAATTTTATTTCATTTTCACAGCAGTGTCCCTTGTGATAAAATAAATGATTTATAAGGAAATCTTCTAAGGAGAAGACAAGGGAAGGAGGCGCGCATCCATCTGATTCACATTCCATCTTCACATGGGCACAATGTATTCCATTTGTTAGTAGAAATCTCATACTCTTCTACTTGGTTATATACTTTAGATGAAATCTATGTCCTTTCTATGTGCTGTGATGTCTCAACAAAACCATCTGTCTGCAGTGTATACTTAGAATAATCCAATGGATAATTCTATCCCAAACTGAAAATTACATGGTCTGGCGAGCGGCACTTCTGATGGTTGTCGTGCTGCTGCCTGCCTGCGAAACAGCAGGGTCTATATAGCAGTGGTCTTCAACCTGCGGACCTCCAGATGTGGCACAACTACAACTTCCAGCATGCCCGGACAGCCGTTGGCTGTCCGGGCATGCTGGGAGTTGTAGTTTTGCCACATCTGGAGGTCCGCAGGTTCTAGACCACTGGTCTAAAAGGTATGGCTACAGCACTGTAATACCAGCCCTGTTCTGTATGCCAAGTGTGTACCTTTATGGAACAGTCTACCTCAGGAACTGGTCACAGCAGGAACAATTAACAGCTTTAAAACAGGATTAGATACATTCTTGGAACAAAATAACATTAAAGGGGTACTCCGGTGAAAACCTTTTTTTCTTTTAAATCAACTGGTGGCAGAAAGTTAAACATATTTGTAAATTACTTCTATTAAAAAATCTTAATCCTTCCTGTACTTATTAGCTGCTGAATACTACAGAGGAAATTATTTTCTTTTTGGAATGCTCTCTGATGACATCACGAGCACAGTTCTCTCTACTGACGTTATTATAATAAGAATAACGCTTTATTTATTATTGTTCTAAGTGGGATTTGAACCCAAGTCCCCAGCACTGCAAGGCAGCAGTGCTAACCACTGAGCCACCATGCTGCCCTTAGCATACATCTGCTATGCATGGTTGCTAAAATGGACAGAGATGTCAGCAGAGAGCACTGTGCTCGTGATGTCATCAGTGTTCCAAAAAGAAAGGAATTTTCTCTGTAGCATTCAGCAGCTAATAAGTACTGGAAGGATTAAGATTTTTTAATAGAAGTAATTTACAAATATGTTTAACTTTCTGCCACCAGTTGATTTAAAAGAAAAAAGGTTTTCACCGGAGTACCCCTTTAATGCTTATGCAGAATTATAAAACTACATCCCTTCCCCTTATCCCCTTACACCCTTCCCTTCAATCACCTGGTTGGACTTGATGGACGTATGTCTTTTTTCAACCGTACTAACTATGTAACCTCTGTTATGTTATACATTATATATGAACAGTGCATGATGCTACTTGTCTTGTTCTATATCCTAGGTAGAACGCTTTGTACCTGTTGTGTTATACAGTATATGTGGACAGTGAAAAAAAAAAACCACAAATGATTCCTAAATGTTTCTTTCAAATCTCCATCTTTTATTTCATGAAAGTTAAAATGCGTACAAATAGCAATCCATAGGTCCAGAGACTGATTAACTTTCCTAGAAATTAGAAACACGTCAAAGTCTATGATGAGAAATTAAGAATATGATTAGGAACATTCCTTGCTAGAAAAGCGTCGGTCTCTGGACCTAAGAATTAATACCTGTACACGTTTTAATTCTGCTTAAATAAAAGATGTGGATTTTAAGGAATTATCTAAGCATTATTCTTTTTTTATTTTTTTTATTTTGACTTTGAGCCAATACTCCTTGTGAGTTCCTGGTTGACTGTACTTTAAGGGGTATTCCAGGAAAAAACTTATTTATTTATTTATTTTTTTATATCAACTGACTCCAGAAAGTTAAACAGATTTTTAAATTACTTCTATAAAAAAATCTTAATCCTTTCAATAATTATCAGCTGCTGAAGTTGAGCTGTTGTTTTCTGTCTGGCAAAAGTGCTCTCTGCTGACATCTCTGCTTGTCTCGGGAACAGCACAGAGTAGAAGAGGTTTGCTATGGGGATTTGCTTCTAAACTGGGTGGTTCCCAAGACATGTGTCATCAGAGAGCACTTAGACAGAAAAGAACAACTCAACTTCAGCAGCTCATAAGTACTGAAAGGATTAAGATTTTTTTAATAGAAGTAATTTACAAATCTGTTTAACTTTCTGGAGCCAGTTGATAAAAAAAAAAGTTTTTCCTGGATAACCCCTTTAAGAATTCAGAGGTAGAGACACTTCTTTGCTTTGTTGGACTTATTTATATGGACAGTGCATGGCGCTTCTTGTCTTTTTCTACATGCTCGGTGTAATGCTTAGTATCTGTAATGTTATACAGTATATAGGGAGAGTGCATGATGCTACTTGTCTTGTTCTCTATGCTCGGTGTAATGCTTAGTATCTATTATGTTATACAGTATATATGGACATTGTACATGCTACTTGTCTTGTTCTCTATGCTCGGTGTAATGCTTAGTATCTATTATGTTATACAGTATATATGGACATTGTACATGCTACTTGTCTTCATCTATATGCTGGGCGTAATGCTTAGTATCTATTATGTAATACAGTATATATGGACATTGTCTTGTTCTATATGCTGGGTGTAATGCTTAGTATCTATTATGTAATACAGTATATATGGACATTGTCTTGTTCTCTATGCTCGGTGTAATGCTTAGTATCTATTATGTAATACAGTATATATGGACATTGTCTTGTTCTCTATGCTGGGTGTAATGCTTAGTATCTATTATGTTATACAGTATATATGGACATTGTACATGCTACTTGTCTTGTTCTATATGCTCGGTGTAATGCTTAGTATCTATTATGTAATACAGTATATATGGACATTGTCTTGTTCTCTATGCTCGGTGTAATGCTTAGTATCTATTATGTTATACAGTATATATGGACATTGTACATGCTACTTGTCTTGTTCTATATGCTCGGTGTAATGCTTAGTATCTATTATGTAATACAGTATATATGGACATTGTCTTGTTCTCTATGCTCGGTGTAATGCTTAGTATCTATTATGTTATACAGTATATATGGACATTGTACATGCTACTTGTCTTGTTCTATATGCTCGGAGTAATGCTCAGTATCTATTATGTAATACAGTATATATGGACATTGTCTTGTTCTCTATGCTCGGTGTAATGCTTAGTATCTATTATGTTATACAGTATATATGGACATTGTACATGCTACTTGTCTTGTTCTATATGCTCGGAGTAATGCTTAGTATCTATTATGTAATACAGTATATATGGACATTGTACATGCTACTTGTCTTGTTCTATATGCTGGGTGTAATGCTTAGTATCTATTATGTAATACAGTATATATGGACATTGTCTTGTTCTCTATGCTCGGTGTAATGCTTAGTATGTATTATGTTATACAGTATATATGGACATTGTACATGCTACTTGTCTTGTTCTCTATGCTCGGTGTAATGCGTAGTATCTATTATGTTATACAGTATATATGGACATTGTACATGCTACTTGTCTTGTTCTATATGCTGGGTGTAATGCTTAGTATCTATTATGTAATACAGTATATATGGACATTGTCTTGTTCTATATGCTCGGTGTAATGCTTAGTATCTATTATGTAATACAGTGTATATGGACATTGTACATGCTACTTGTCTTGTTCTATATGCTCGGTGTAATGCTTAGTATCTATTATGTTATACAGTATATATGGACATTGTACATGCTACTTGTCTTGTTCTCTATGCTCGGTGTAATGCTTAGTATCTATTATGTAATACAGTATATATGGACATTGTCTTGTTCTCTATGCTCGGTGTAATGCTTAGTATGTATTATGTTATACAGTATATATGGACATTGTACATACTACTTGTCTTGTTCTATATGCTGGGTGTAATGCTTAGTATCTATTATGTAATACAGTATATATGGACATTGTCTTGTTCTCTATGCTCGGTGTAATGCTTAGTATGTATTATGTTATACAGTATATATGGACATTGTACATACTACTTGTCTTGTTCTATATGCTTGGTGTAATGCTTAGTATCTATTATGTAATCCAGTATATATGGACATTGTCTTGTTCTATATGCTCGGTGTAATGGTAAGAACATATCTGTTACATTGTACAACATATTTGCACATAGTCATTACTGCTTGTTTTATTCTTGGTGTCATTTCTAGTATTTGTTATATTGTAGGTATATGTGGATAGTGCTCACTCAGTACTACTTGTCTTGTTCTATATTCTGTGTATAATTGTTGTCACGCGCTGTTCTCAAGCACTGGTCGTGAGCGCATGGTCCCTGAATCCCTGACTGCCAGTGGGGCTGGGATTTGCAACGTGGGACGTGCCCGCATGAGAATCCCAGCCCGTCACTCACCGTGCTCCCCTGCCACCTCCTCCTCTGTGTCTTAGCTCCTGCGCGCACGTTCCTGTCTCCTAGAGCGCGCATGCTCCGTAGCTCTGAAATTTAAAGGGCCAGTATGCCCATAATTAGTTGTTACACCTGACACTACATTATAAAGTCCCTGCACCTCCCACACTTCCCTGCCGGATCTCCAGTGCCCCTAGCCTGAGATTAAGCTTTCCATATTGCCTGTTTGCCTTACCCGTGTACCCAGACCTTCCGCTACGTTATTTGACTTCACACCTTTGCCGCCTGCCTTGACCTTCTGCTACGGTTGACTACGCTATTGCCTTATCCGTCGGTACCCCGCCTTGCCCAGTTACCTGTGTGGTTGAGCCGTGTCGGGGGTAGCGACCTGGGTGTCGCCTGCCGCAGCAAGCCCATCCTGTCTTGCGGCGGGTTCTGGTGAAGACCAGCGGCACCTTAGACTCCGCTCCCTGATACGGTCCGAGTCATCAGCCACACAGGTTAGAGGATCCACATCCAGCTCCATAAAACAATTGTCAGCACTGTTCCTTTTCTTCTATAAACTGGGTACAAATCCTAGTATCTGTTATTATTTTTCACTATATGTGCGGACAGTTCACAGTGCTACTTCTCTTCTTCTTGATATATGGCCACATACACATGTTGTTTTTTGCCCTACATCGCCAGAATACACCAGGATACTGGTAAAAAATAGTGTTGAGCATGAATATTCGTAATGCAAATTTTTATCGCGAATATCCGCACTTCGCGATTTCGCAATTATTTAGAATAAAGTGCTATATATTCGTAATGATGAATATTCGTTTTTTGTGGGTTTTTTTCAAATGCAAATTTTTGTGCAAATTTTTATGTGAATTTTCCATGGGAATTTTCGCATGGAACTAAAAGTGAATAAACATAGCGAATATGCGAAGTTCGCGAACATAAGACGAATAATCGTCAATATATTCGTGAAATATCTCGATTTCGAATATGGCCCCTGCTGCTCATCACTAGTAAAAAAAAAAGTGTGCTAAAAAAATACTGCAGGGTACCCATTGACTTTTAAATACTGAATGTAATCAATTAGAGGGACAGTGACAGGAATGCTAATCGGGGATCACTAAATTTTCCCAAGGTACTTGTATCTGGTTACCAGGTTTCAGAAAGCCCATATCTCATCCAGGGAAAGCTGGGTGAGATATAGAAAATCCAAAATAGATAAAAGCATGTTTTGTGTTAGTGCTGGGCGGTATACCGGTTCATATCGAATACCGAATTTTTTGGGCTGCACGATATGAATTTTCCCCCATACCGCAATACCGGTTGGGCCCCTCCCCCTCGGGAATGTATTATCAGTCTAGCAAAGCGCTGTCCCCACATTGGGGAACTAATCCTATGTTTTCCCGCCAGCGCTGTTCCCCCCCCCCCCCCCCTCCAATTAATGATCAGCCTATGCCCGGGCTGCAAATGATACAGAAAATAAACTTTTAACTCACCCACCTCGGCCGCACGCTGGGGACGGGGGAGGACAGCCGTCAGCCTATCACCGGCCGGAGCGATGTCCCGCCCCGGCCAGTGATAGGCTGAGCCCACTGTCATGTAAGAAGCCGGCTTCCCCAGCGTGCAGCCGAGGTGGGTGAGTTAAAAGTTTATTTTCTGTATCTTTTGCAGCCCGGGTGTTTGTATACAGCGTACAGCAGTGGTCTCAAACCTGCGGACCTCCAGCTGTTGCAAAACTACAACTCCCAGCATGCCCGGACAGCCGTTGGCTATCCGGGCATGCTGGGAGTTGTAGTTTTGCACCAAGTGGAGGTCCGCAGGTTGGAGACCACTGGCGTACAGTGAGTTCCAGCGCCCGGCGGCCCCCAACAAAGAGGAGGAGGGCAGTGCTTGACATCTGTGAATAGTACCCCGCTGGGCTGATCATTAACCCCTTCAGGACCAAGCCCATTTTGGCCTTAAGGACCAGAGCGTTTTTTGCACATCTGACCACTGTTACTTTAAACATTAATAACTCTAGAATGCTTTAAGTTATCATTCTGATTCCGAGATTGTTTTTTCGTGACATATTCTACTTTAACATGGTGGTAAATTTTTGTGGTAACTTGCATCCTTTCCTTGTGAAAAATCCTAAAATTTGATGAAAAATTTGAAAATTTTGCATTTTTCTAACTTTGAAGCTCTCTGCTTGGAAGGAAAATGTATATTACAAATAAAAAAAATTTTTATTCACATATACAATATTTCTACTTTATGTCTGCATCATAAAAGTGACGAGTTTTTACTTTTGGAAGACACCAGAGGGCTTCAAAGTTCAGCATCAATTTTCCAATTTTTCACAAAATTTTCAAACTCACTATTTTTCAGGGACCAGTTCAGGTTTGAAGTGGATTTGAAGGGTCTTCATATTAGAAATACCCCACAAAAAACCCCATTATAAAAACTGCACCCCCCAAAGTATTCAAAATGACATTCAGTCATCATTTTAACCCTTTAGGTGTTTCACAGGAATAGAAGCTAAGTGAAGGAGAAAATTCACAATCTTCATTTTTTACACTCGCATGTTCTTGTAGACCCAATTTTTTTATTTTTACAAGGGGTAAAAGGAGAAAATGTATACTTATATTTGTAGCCCGATTTCTCTCGAGTAAGCACATACCTCATATGTCTATGTAAAGTGTTCGGCGGGCGCAGTAGAGGGCTCAGAAGGGAAAGAGCGATAAGGGGATTTTGGAGAGTACGTTTTTCTGAAATGGTTTTTGGGGGGCATGTTGCATTTAGGAAGCCCCTATGGTGCCAGAACAGCAAAAAACCCTCACATGGCATACCATTTTGGAAACTAGACCCCTTGAGGAACATAACAAAGAATAAAGTGAACCTTAATACCCCACAGGTGTTTCACGATTTTTGCATTTGTAAAAAAAAAAAAAAAAATTTCACTAAAATGTGTGTTTCCCCCCAAATTTCACATTTTTCCAAGGGTTAATAGCAGGAAATACCCCCCAATATTTGTAACCCCTTCTCTTCTGAGTATGGAGGTACCCCATAAGTTGACCTGAAGTGCACTATGGGCGAACTACAATGCTCAGAAGAGAAGGAGTCATATTTGGCTTTTTGAGAGCAAATTTTGCTCGGGGGGCATGTCGCATTTGGGAAGCCCCTATGGTGCCAGAACAGCAAAAAACAAACAAACACATGGCATACCATTTTGGAAACTAGACCCCTTGAGGAACGTAACAAGGGGTACAGTGAGCATTTGCCCCCCACTGGTGTCTGACAGATCTTTGGAACAGTGGGCTGTACAAGTTTTCATTTTCACGGACCACTGTTCCAAAGATCCGTCAGACACCTGTGGGGGGTAAATTCTCACTGCACCCCTCATTACATTCCGTGAGGGGTGTCGTTTCCAAAATGGGGTCACATGTGGGGTTTTGTTTTTTTTGCGTTTGTCAAAACCGCTGTAACAATCAGCCACCACTGTGCAAATCACCTCAAATGTACATGGTGCGCTCTCCCTTCTGGGCCTTGTTGTGCGCCCCCAGAGCACTTTGCGCTCACATATGGGGTATCTCTGTAGTCGGGAGAAATTGCGTTACAAATTTTGGGGGGCTTTTTTCCCTTTTACCTCTTGTGAAAATGTAAAGTATAGGGCAGCATCAGCATGTTAGTGTAAAAAATTTTATTTTTTTACACTAACATTCTGGTGTAGACCCCAACTTTTCCTTTTCATGAAGCGTTAAAGAAGAAAAAGCCCCCCAAACCTTGTAACGCAATTTCTCCCGAGTACGGCGATACCCCATATGTGGCCCTAAACTGTTGCCCTGAAATACGACAGGGCTCCAAAGTGAGAGCGCCATGTGCATTTGAGGCCTAAATTAGGGATTTGCATAGGGGTGGACATAGGGGTATTCTACCCCAGTGATTCCCAAACAGGGTGCCTCCAGCTGTTGCAAAACTCCCAGCATGCCTGGACAGTCAACGGCTGTACGGCAATACTGGGAGTTGTTGTTTTTCAACAGCTGGAGGCTCTGCTTTGGAAACAGTGGTGTACCGGACGTTCTCATTGGGGGAGGGGGGCTGTGTAGGGGTATGTGTATATGTAGTGTTTTTAACTTTTTATTTTATTTTGTGTTAGTGTAGTGTAGTGTTTTTAGGGTACAGTCAATGGATGGTCCTGGGGGGTGAAGCAGAAGTTGTCCCCAGCTGGAAACAGCGGGACTTCTGCCAGTTAACCCGTGCGATGCTGCGCATCGCCGGGTTAACTGAATGGCATATATAAACGCCGGGATGCGCGAATGCACTGCACAACCCGGCGTTTATATATGACATTCTGCGGGAAGGGGTTAATTGGGGGGAGCAGAACAGTGCTGGCGGGTCACATGATTTGGGGGGGGGGGGGAGAATAAATACCGTTATATACAGTGGAACCGCCGTAAGTTAAAAAAATACCGTGATACACATATTTGGTCATACCGCCAGCCATATTTTGTCTTGTGTCCTTTCATCTTCTACCTGGGCCAGACCAGCACAAGTGTTATAAACAACTAGCTACTGATTTTAAATACCAGTAGTAACTCAGTCTGGAAGCTGAGGTTGTGAGGAAACTGAACCTCTAATGGAAACCTTAAGGCTGCAACCTTGAAAAGGGGAACAATGCATTTGTTGTCTACTTTGTTGGTTGGCTGGTAGTAAGCCACCTGTAGAGACAGGGAAGATTTCTGTATAATTACAGTTATAATTCTGACACCAGAGTCCCTGTGCATTTGTTACTGCTACACCCCATACAATGATGCCCCTGTTTGGCACCATGCAAGGATCCACTGCTTAGCCTACTATATCTTTTATTTATCTTTAACAGCATACTGTTACTAAGAACAAATGGTGGTATGATTTGTGGAGAATATCTATGACAAATTTTTAGAAACATTTCACTAGAGGTGATCTTATCAAAAAGTGCTGGACCCTTAGGTTGTTTTTAAAGTTGTGGTTCTTTAGCTGTGGTGTAGTTTTGCAACATCACCATTCTACAGTTTAGGATTAATACTATGCTGTACATTATGTATGGACAGTGCACAGTACCACTTGTACCACTGTTCTGTAAGGTGAATGTAATTCTCAGTATCAATTATACAGAGGAAATTATTTTCTTTTTGGAACACAGTGCTCTCTGCTGACATCACAAGCACAGTGCTCTCTGCTGACATCTCTGTCCATTTTAAGAACTGTCCAGAGTAGGAGAAAATCCCCATAGCAAACATATGCTGTTCTGGACAGTTCCTAAAATGGACAGAGATGTCAGCAGAGAGCACTGTGCTCGTGATGTCAGCAGAGAGCACTGTGTTTCAAAAAGAAAATAATGTCTTCTGTAGTATTCAGCAGCTAATAAATACTGGGAGGATTAAGATTTTTTAATAGAAGTAATTTACAAATCTGTTTAACTTTGTGGCACCAGTTGATTTAAAAAAATAAAAATAAAAATCCACCGGAGTACTCCTTTAATTGCAGGTACTACTGCTCCCAACATGGAGCAGAGTGTGCTCCATGTTGGGAGCAGTAGTACCTGCAGTTACGGACAGATCACAGCGGATGTCAATCCTGACACCCGCTGTGATCCTCCTGTATAATGTATAGATGCGGGCGCCGCTCTTCTATGGTCCCCTGCACTGACATATATATACACCTATTCATATTTCCCACAGAGAGTTGTGATTGGCTGGAACCATCTGGCCAATCACAGCTCTCTGTGGGAAATATGAATAGGTGTATATATACGTCAGTGCAGGGGACCATAGAAGAGCGGCCGTCGCATCTATACATTATTCAGGAGGATCGTAATGGGTGTCAGAAGTGACACAAGCGATCTGTCAATTAGTACAGGTAATACTACTCCCATCATGGAACAGTGTGTTACATGCTGGGAGTAGTAGTACTACCTAAAAAAAAAAAAAAAAAAAAAAAAAAAAGTGAAAAACGCACACACTACATTTTTATTATTGTCAGCTTCATTCTTAGTGTCTTGCCCACCCAAATAAATTGATCCCTATTTAAAAATTAATTAAAATGTTGTTATAAAAAAGATACATAAAAAAAGTTAAAACCCACATGTCGTTTTTCTTGTCGTTTTTTTTTACTCTCATAGACTTCTATGGGAGAAAAACGCAATTGGCTCAACGCGACTTTGCAAAACCGCCAAGGAGCTAAAAAAAGAGTAAAAAAAAAATGATAAAAGGATTAAAAAGCCGCCAAACTGAAAAATCCAAAGTGGAAAAAGAATTTTGCGATTTCCCATTGATTTACAGCTATCTAGCCGCTGCGTTTTTTGGCAGAAAAAAACGCCATGTGGCAGATTTGGCGTTTTTCTCTGCGCTTTTCCCAAAAATAACCAAGTAGACACTTAGCCAAGTAGACACATGGCGTGTAGATCCCAGTATCTTTGGTAATATCTAAAAAACTTAAACCTACAAAATCTCAGTAGCCATAGGGTTTATATTTGAATTATTGTGGTCACTACAAAAGTCACATTCATCACCCAATTGTCCTATGTATGCCCCAAAGAAAGTACATGTGATCTGTTTATACACAAGACAAAGGACAATGATCACATTTGGGCATCCTCAATGGAATCTTTCACAGCAAACACATTTATTAGATTTGTCCTCTAAGCCGGCGATGCTGCAAGCAAAAAATACCATGCTATTAGAAGGTTCCCATGACAATAAACTGAACACAAAGTGCTGGGACCCACAGTGGTTAGGTATAATTCATCTTGGTTCTAACTGTTCAATTTCCCTGCAGCACCACCACAGGCGACACTAAGTATTACACAGTGCCCATTTATGTCAGTGTATAATGCCGGACAGGACAGGTGCTTCAGAGCGAGAGAAGCTTTTTGCATCCATGCTATACTCCAGCTAAGGGATAAGGAGAAGAGGAGGATCTCTCCTCTATTAAAGTAGAATTCCTGTGTACCTGTATCTGTGTACTGTGTACTGTGTACCCAGTACCTACTGTATTTTTCGCTGTATAAGACGCACTTTTTCTCACTGGGGGGGGGAAAGTCGGTGCGTCTTATACGGCGAATACACCCCTATCGCGGCGGTCCCTGCGGCCATCAACGGCCGGGACCCGCGGCTAATACAGGACATCACCGATCGCGGTGATGCCCTGTATTAACCCTTCAGACGCGGCGATCAAAGCTGACCACCACGTCTGAAGGGAAAGTGACACTAACCCGGCTGTTCAGTCGGGCTGTTCGGGACCGCCGCGATTTCACCGCGGCCGTCCCGAACAGCCCGACTGAATAGCCGGGTTAGTGCTTACAGGACACCAGGAGGGACCTTACCTGCCTCCTCGGTGTCTTCTCCGTTCAGGGATCCCCTGTATGGCCGGCGCTCTCCTTCCTCGTCATCACGTCGTCGTGTACGTGCGTCGGCTTGCGTAACGACGTGATGACGGCGACAGAGAGCGAGGATACCCGGCCGGCAGCAGAGACGTTCCGGAGCGACGGGGACACAGCGACAGCGATGGAGCGACATTCAGGGCAGCGGTGACGGGTCCGGAGCGGCGGGGACACGTGAGTATTACCTCCTATGCAGTGGTCTTCAATCTGTGGACCTCCAGATGTCCGGGCATGCTGGGAGTTGTAGTTTTGCAACATCTGGAGGTCCGCAGGTTGAAGACCACTATTGGGTTCAAAATCTTTATTTTTTTAGATTTTGCCCCTAAAAATTGGATTCGTCCTATAGGACGAAAAATACGGTAATCCTTACAATGTACATCTAATTTTTATGCCCCTATCACCTATATTTTTTATAAAAATACCCCTTTTCATTAGCTGACAGTATAAGAAATACTCTCAGGGGAAGAGGGTGAGTCCCTCCCTTGTGGTGGTGGGAGGTGATTGGTGTGTGGTGGGAGGAGGCGTGTCCCTCCTTGTGGTCGTGGGAGGTGATTGGTGTGTGGTGGGAGGAGGCGTGTCCCTCCTTGTGGTAGTGGGAGGTGATTGGTGTGTCTGCTCATGCAGTTTTGTCTATGAGTCATCCCTTGTCAATGACTCATGGACAAGTCTGAGGCTGCTGCAGGACTGATTACTATCCCAGTAGGTATGGGGACCCCTAGTGGTGCGATTTGCAGGAGCTGTTTCTTTCTAAAATATTCTACATAACAATATATTAATAATAATATAAATAATGATGTTAATAATAATATTTTTTTTATAATAATAATAACATTTTAAACAACCATATTACAAAAGGTCTCATTTATTTTTTTTTTTTTTTTTCATCAGTAACAGCATATAAAATGTTTTTGTACCTGACATTGCCCATTTAATAGGGTATATGAAATTTGGTTTTCTCTACAGCCCCTATTTAAAATAACAAAAAAACTCATGCAAATGTAATTTCTTGAGTTGCTCTGTTTGGCCAGTGACATCTTTTCGGATTAAAACCAAAATGTCCACCATGACAGCATTTAAAAACATAGTTAACCAGACTTTCCATGCCCCAAATAGCAGTTTTGGCAAATAATGCTGGAAAACATCCCTTCAGATCTGGGAATAACCCCTGTGGGGTTGGAATTAGTGTTGCTCGCGAATATTCGCAATTCGAATTTTATTCGTGAATATCGCATATTCGCGAATTCGTGAATATTCGCGAATATAGCACTATATATTCGCAATTACGAATATTCTTTTTTTTTTTTTTCACAGTACACATCACAGTGATCATCCCTCTCTGCTTCCAGCTTGTGTGGTGTAAAGAAGGCTCTAATACTACTGTGTGAGACTGGCGTACGGATTTTCGCATATGCAAACATTTGCATATGCTAATTTTTGCATATGCGAATTTTCGCTTATGCCAATTTTTGAAAATTAACGCGAATATTACAAATATGCAAATTTAGCAAATATATGACGAATATTCATCCATATATTTGCAAAATATCGCAAATTCGAATATGGCCTATGCCGCTCAACACTAGTTGGAATGGCAACTATTTTGGTTGTTACCCAATACAAAAGATTAGGCTTAGATTGGGGTCCCCTAGCTCCCAGTCCAAATACTGAGATTCTTTGGGCCCCCTAGAGGGTGTATTCTCGCCATACTTAACATATGCACATTAACTTAGAATTCTACTGCAAATTGTGCACAGACTAAATGCATCACCATAAGGCTAGGACTCCACTGAGATTCTTGCCCTGCGATTTTTGTGGCATAAAAACGCCAGAAAAAACGCCGGAAAAACTGCCACAGATTTTCCCTGCGTTTTGGTGTTTTTTCTGGCGTTTTTACAGTTTTTGGCCCCTTTTGCATTTTTTTTACAAAATAGTTGGGTACCAAAAAAAAAAAAAAAAGGATGCAGTAGGGATGTAAAAATGTATTTAACTAAATGCTTATTTTTTATAACAAAATTTTAATACATTTTTTATGTGTGTGTGTTACACTTTTTTTTTCTCTTTTTTTTCCACATTTTTTATGTAGTACTACTACTCCCAGCATGGAACAAGACTGTTCCATGATGGGAGTAGTAGTACCTGTACTATAGGCATATCGCCCCTAATATAGCAGAGCTGTCCATAATATAGCAGAGCTGTGGCTCTATACAGCGCTCACATCTCTGCTCTATTCACATCACTGGCCGCTCATATTTTCCGCCCAGAGTTGTGATTGGCCGGATGGTTTCAGCCAATCACAGCTCTGAGGAAAAGATGAATGAATGAGTGGCCGGCCCGGAATACAGTGCAGAGCAGGGATGAGAGCGATGTATACAGCCGCTCTGCATCTCTGCTATAGACAGGACGGTCACAGTGGGTGTCAGTAGTGACACCCGCTGTGATGTGTCCTTTAGCAGGCACTACTACTCCCAACATGGAGCACACTCTGCTCCATGCTGGGAGCTGTAGTACCTGCATTAATAGACAAATCGCAGCGAGTGTAATTTCTGACACTCGCTGCAATCTGTCTATTAATGCAGGTACTACAGCTCCCAGCATGAGGCAGAGTGTGCTCCATGTTGGGAATAGTAGTACTTGAAGTTAAGGAAACATCACTGTGGGTATCACTCCTGACACCCGCTGTGATGCTCCTGTATAATGTATGGATGCAGCGGCCGGTGCTCTCCTATGGTTCCCTGCACGCCGTATATATACACATTCTGATTTCTCACAGAGAGCTGTGATTGGCTGGAACCATCTGACCAATCACAGCTCTCTGTGGGAAATATGAATATGTGTATATATACGCCAGTGCAGTGGACCAGAGAAGAGCGTCCGCCACGCCACGATTTCAGGACAAAAAACGCCAAACTAGGTTTTGGCAGGCGTTTTGAAAATCCAGCCTCTGAGCCCGAAATTGCTGAAAAACGCCAAAAGGATAAAAAAAAACGCCAAACTGAAAAACGCCAAGTGAATCTGGCATTTTGCAGTTTACCATTGACTTGCAGCTAACATCTGGACGCGGCGTTTTTTCAGTAAAAAAAAGCCATGCGGGAAAATTGGCGTTTTTGACGGCGTTTTTTGCAAAAAAAAACCTCAGTGGAGTTCCAGCCTTAAATGGGCACTGTCATGAAAAATAATTTTTGATATGTTGTAGTACTTAAGTACTACAACATATCTCTAATATACTTTTATTTAAAAAAATGCTTTTAAAACATTTTTAAAGCAATTTGAAGTTCGGCCACTAGGGGGCGCCCTCCTAGTGGCCGAATGCCGTGCGGAGTGACGTCACTGCAAAATTCAGACTGATTCCGGCAGGGCATTAGTCGAAATTTTGCGCAGTCTCAGTAACAGCCAGGGCTGCACATCGGCTTCCCGCACTCGCCGACGGCCCTGCTGCAAGGTGCGGGGGGCGCTGCTCTTGCAAGGTACGGGGGGCGCGGGGGTTGGCTGCTCCTGCAAGGTAAGGGGGGCACGGGGGGGATGCTGCTGCAAGGTACGGGGGCGGGGGGATGGGGGGCGCTGCTGCAAGGTACTGGGGGGGGGGGGGTGTGTGTGTTTGGGTGTTACTCACCTAGCGGCAGGAAGAGGCACCCGTCCCTCCCGCATCGGCTCCCGGCTCACTCCTTCCCCCATGAAGCTCCTGTCCTGGGTGCCTCCAGTTGTTTTACCACTAGAACTCCCAGCATGCCCTGACAGCCAATAGATGTCAGGGCATGCTGGGAGTTGTAGTGGTGAAACAGCTGGAGGCACCCTGTTAGGAGAACTAAGGGCGGAAGTTGCCCCCCCCCCCCAGCAGGCATCAGTGACGTGGTGCCTGCTGGGGAAGTCTGCCTGGTAGTGAGCACACTACCAGACAGACTAAATGCCATTTAAAAAATAGTAAAAAAAAAAAAAATAAAGGTGTTAGGGATAGAAGGGCAATAGGCAGGGACAGAAGAAAAAAACATGATGGTGGGAGCTACCCTTTAAGGTTGTACAGGATTATCTGTGAATCTTTTTAGAAGTAGAACCTAGTCGTAACTTTTAGGCTTCCAAGATATCTTCGATGACCTTCTTGTCAAGTTGTCATATCTATTTATTTTTCTTCTCTATACCAGCCCTCATCCTGGTCCCCAAGACACTAGAGGCTTCCCTTTTCCATTTTCCATCTCTTCTGAAGTCATGCATGTGAAGAAAAAGCCTAATTAAATATAAGAGAAATGACGAGGCGCCCACCAGTCTATATACTGAGATAAAAACTTGTTAAGGAAAGAAGAATTTATAACAAGCCCCTCAGGAGGCGAAGAGTCAGCGCAACTACTGAAATGTCAAGATTCCTTTTTTCCGCTGTTCATTTAGAAGGCCGTGTAGCACCATCCTGCGCCTGCATTGTTGTGCCATGCTTTGTGTCCTTCAGACCTTCACAAGACGTATTGATTTATAATATTTACAGCTAGAGTAACATTTAAAGTGAAGTTCTTTCTGAGGTGAGTGAAATGGTGGGCTTAATGATAGCAGCCTCGGTATTCTTCTATAGCTTTTTATAGCTACCAATCTATGTATGGACTGCTAGAATTACAGTGGGCACACAGGTAGAGCAGTGGGAAAGTAACACAAGAAATGCAGATTTATGTGCCTTATAACCTGGGAATAGCAGGCTGACAATCTCTTTGAGCATTATTTTCACTGTCATTAACTCTTAGAAAGATAACTAAAAAATGGACGCAAAGGTCCTATTTTTTTTTTAGCTAGGCAGCAAGATATTATTTAAAGGAGTAGTGCAGGGAAAAATAACTTATCCCGGGGGTCCGACTGCTGGGACCCCCGCTATATAGTGAACGGGGCCCCGACAGTCTGCTGAAAGCAGCCGTTCCGACCTCCGCAGGAAGCCATGGACGGCACGCCCCCTCCATGTATCTCTATGGGCCGCCGCTCCGTGCAGGGGTTGGCACGCCCACATCCAGCAGACTGCCAGGGCCTCGTTCAGGAGATCGTGGGTGGTCCGAGAGATCAGACCCCCCGCGATCTATAACTTATCCCCTTTCCTTTGGATGGGGGATAAGTTATATTTCACTGCACTACTCCTTTAAGGAGGACACACTGGCTATTCTGACGTGTCTGTTACTTGCATTTCCCATAAATAATAGTTGTGAAGATTTTTTTTTTTTACACTGACACATTGTGCTTTTCCCAGTCAGTTTTCTAAGACTCTGAATTGCAGTGAAACACTGACTTTTAAGGGAAAGCTACCTGAAATGGTGGTGTGACAGCTACTTTACATATCCTTTCTTCCTTGAAGAGTTTTTCTCTGGCCAGTCCTTGCTGATAGTGTAAGGGTGCCCATACACCTTTAATCTCTCCTGTTCACCCCATACACATGACTGTTTGGCTTGGTGTTAATGTGTTGAGAGTGGAAAAAGGGGAGGAAAGCCACTGCCAGACTCCTTTACTGGAGCCTTATCTGGCTTAAGACAAAGGGTTGGGCAGTTGAAGTCCAATTTGCCAAATCCTTGGGCCTCCATGCAAATTAGATGGGTTGCTGGTCCTGATAAAAAGGGTTTGGTCAACGCATCAGTAAAGTGTATGTTGGCTGTAGAATGTTTGGGACACACTTTATTCATAAGGGAAATGGCAACGCCCAGTTGGCAATTTAATCATAGATTTCCCAGAGGATTAACAGACTAAGAAATTTTTTTATAGGGAATACATAAAGGTTCCACATCATTCAGGTAAATCATGATGCTCATGAGGGCACAGGAGCTGTACTCCTGTGACCGACATCAACAATAAATGACTGCTGAGATCAGAGAAACCTCTTACCTTGAGTTTAGCCCCTTAGATGTCATGGTAAAGAGCAACTTCGGCATCTAAGGAGCTTAATAGAGGGGAGTGCCTCTCTCTCAGCCTTTTGGCACCTGGCAATGCCTAAATAGTGCTACTCCTCACGTGCGCACATCTGCTCATCCTGAAAAGTTTGTTGAAAGGTTAGGAAACAATTAAGGGATGAAAAGGATGGTCAGAATTTCCAATGGATAGCCTACCCATTTGATAGCCATTAGTGAATGATTATGCATGTCTGACCCATGACCAGCAAAAGAGACCAGTTTTATGGCTTATCTAGATATAGTAATGTACTTTTATGCGGCTGTGAATGGTATTGAAGCTTACTCTATTCAAGAGAATTAGAGCCATGACCCCCTCATATTGCTGACTGGCTAGGGTCCCTGGGAGAAGTCCCCTTCCACTTTACATTGGATTAACTACCAATTAAAAACGCTGAATAACCACTTTAATAATATTCTTACTGTTATTCGTGCGGTCACATTTTTGCTCTCACTGTGAGCATCGCACGCACCCATCTATATAACTATTCTTATCTATAATTGGTGAAGAAGATGCAGTCACATGATAAATGGTTCCTTGAAGACACAATGCATGCATTTTGCAGACTTCAAATTGTTAACTTGTAAAATAAAAGGTCATTGAAGCTCTTTGGAGTATAAGATGAGAAGGAATAGACAGATGTGGGGTATTTCTTCTGGTTCTGACGCCCTTTGTATTTTAGCTGTATGACATACATTACGTATACATGTGATTAGATCTTGTGCTAAGTACCAATTATATTGCTTATTATAACCTAGAAGTCTCCTATCTGCCACCATTTAAATGCTAAATCATGTCTAAGTGAAAGCCACAATAATTCCATTCATTCCTCACTTTAGCTTCTACTACATTATCTTTTGTAGGGCAGATATAGCGGGGCTAAGTCGGTAAATTGCTACTGTATAACCTTTTATTGATGTTGCATTGTATATTTACATAAGGCTAAAACCAAAACCTTTTCCACTATCCATATTGTGTCAGGTACCCCATCAGTGAGCTGAGAAATATTGTTGGCACCCCTGGTGACATTGTAGGGTTGCATTGCACCAACTGAAATCAAAGGATAACCAGATAATAAATGGTTCTGCCAAGTCCTTCAGAGCATGTACATTCGGCAACACAATATGTTGACACTATAATAATGATAAGAATTACAAATAACATCTGTAATATATAAATAAGCATGTGATGGTAATAAAGAGTAATCTTTAATGAGGAAACCTCATTTAGGCAATAAGATAGGCTTAAAGGAATACTGTAGTGGTATATAACTTATAAGGTATAGATCATGGGGGGTCCGACCTCTGGGACCCCCCGCAATCTCCTGTACGGGGCCACGGCAGTCTGCAGGAAGGGGCGTGTCCGTCCCCAGAATGATGTGGTGCCCGACACACCCCCATGTATCCTATAGAGATAAATAGGGGGGGCATATCAGCCGCCACGTCATGCAGGGACGCAAGGCTCCCTTCATGCGGACTGCCGGGGCCTGTACAGGAGATCGCAGGGGGTCCCAGTAGTCAGAACCCCCCGCAATCTATAACTTATCCCCTATCCTTCAGATAGGATAGAAGTTCTTTTCCACTACAGAACTCCTTTAAAGAATTTTCTGCTTTAGACAATTCCTTTTAGTTAATAGGTTCTCTGATGGTAAGCATATGTAGGAGTCCTGCTCCGGAAGCCACCATAAATCGGATATGATCTGGATCAATTCACCTGCAATGCTACCACAGAAAAAATAAAGCATTACACAGTTTCCATTGAAACCAATAGTCTATCCAGTTAACGCATTGAAGTAGAGGTATCAGTAGGTATCTTCTAAAGTGAGACATTCTCTTTCCACTAATAGACACTTATTTAATACTATACATGCTATTAAAGGGGTTATCCGGAATAAAAAAAAGAGCTAATTTCTCCAGGTTGGGTGTTGTTCTGCAGTTCAGTTCCATCGAAAGGAATGGAGCCAAGTTGTAATATCACACCCAACCTGGGGATAGGCATGGACCTGATTTTGAAAGAAATTAGCTTTGTTTTTATTATTCCTGATAACTCATTTAATTATATATGTAGTAACCCCTTTCTGTGAACCCTGTTATATTAATTATTATGTATATGGAATTCTTCATCAGAGGTGGACATACCATATGTACATAATTTGTAGATGCACAGGAGGACAGTAGTTTAGGGGTCCTACTGTTCCCTTACAAGTACCTATTAGATTATATGTAGGCAGGGCTCAAGTCCTGCAGGAACGCTTGGAAACTGAGTTCCTGCACTTTTCCCTCAGCAGGAACACTGTTCCCATTAGCAGGAGTCCTGCAGGACCAGCCCTTTAGTGTAAATCTTGGATCAGTTCCCACACTTTTTTTTCCCATGACTTGACCCCTCCATGTAGGGGACTGTCCTATGAAATCTAATATCATCAGTTGGTGATAGGACAGTCTGGACATGATCCCTATTGATGGCAATGCAGTCTCGTCTGCATTGGTTCATTCTTTTGCTGGGTAGGAATTTTTTGCGGTTGAGTTTTTAAAACAATGGGATTGTATAAGTTGAATTCCGCTCGGATCTATTCCTCAGTGCGACCATATCTTTCATATAATAGCTGCAACATTTGTACTTAGGAGGACCCTCCCAACAACTATGGGCCCTTTGTAGAGGTGGTAGTTTTTATAAAAATTTTCACCCACAAACCATTTCTTCGCTGGCATATTGGACTCATCTAGATTCTACCCCCCTCCCTCTACTGTAGAAAACTTCAACAGCCTGAGCTTTTTGCCAGCAGTTGTAATATGACAGTGCCAGTGCCCTGTAGTCAGGACCCGCAGGAGAGGGTGGGGGAGAGCAGTCTGCAGACACTGAACTAGTCTGGGCTTCTTGCATGACAATGTAAATAGGTGTGTATGTATACTGTATGTGTGTCATGTATATCTGTGTAATGTGTATATTTGTGTGTACACTGTATATGTGTCGTGTGTATACTGTATGTGTGTCATGTATATCCGTGTAATGTGCAAATGTGTGTATGCTGTATGTGTGTCATGCATATGTGTGTATATGTGTATACTATATGTATGTGTGTGTATATATATATATATATATATATATATATATATAGTGTGTTTGTATTGTGCACTATACAGAGCTTGGAAAAGTGGTGCATGGCAAATTAGGCAATTTTATTGAAATCATTTCTTGTATGTTTGTCCTATTTAACATTGTGGGACAACCCCTTTAATGCATAGTCTACATTTTGCATGCACTTTCATTTAAATCTTATCTGTCATATCACAGAAAAATAATGCTTATATTACTTATATTATGTTACTCACTTGGTTATGCAATTGCTTTATATGTCTTTTTTTATGTGTCTAGCTTCTGTATTTTGCTCTGTCCTACTGCTCACTCATGCTAATATCCATCGTGTCCAAGCAAGAATTGAGCTCGCCCTCACTCACCATGCATTCACTTCCTCCCTGAGTCTGCAGTGCTGGGTCTCTTCATCCAGTCACTGCAGGCTGCTCTGTAAGCTCCTCCGCACTGTTTTCTTGCTGCAGTCTGATAGGACAGAAGTGAGCACAGAGGAGTGCTAGTCCTTCCCTTACTTCCTGTCCATGCCTGTGCTTCAGCTGGGACAAAGATGATGCTGTAGCGGGACAGTATTTTGTTCTGGACAGTATGGGGACCCCATTGGTCTTTTCTATAAGCTATGATTTCTATAACAGGAGATACATTTTTATGAAGTATATCTGAAAATGTTTTGCCAACATGTACAACATATACAAAGTTTTAAATTCTGGCAATGCCCATTTAAAGAGTACTCCATTGGAAATAATTTTGTTTTAAATCAACTGGTGCCAGAAAGTTAAACAGATTTGAAAATTACTTCTATTAAAAATCTTAATCCTTCCAGTACTTATCAGCTGCTGTTATGATCCACAGGAAGTTCTTTTCTTTTTGAATTTCCTTTCTGCCTGATCACAGTGCTCTCTGCTGACACCTCTGTCCATTTTAGGAACTGTCCAGAGCAGAATAAGTTTTCTATGGGGATTTGCTCCTACTCTGGAAAGTTCCTAAAATGGACAGAGGTGTCAGCAGAGAGCACTGTGGTCAGGCAGAAAGGAAATTCAAAAAGAAAAGAACTTCCTGTGGATCATAACAGCAGCTGATAAGTACTGGAATTATTAAAGGGGTACTCCTCCCCTAGACATCTTATCCCCTATCCAAAGGATAGGGGATAAGATGTCAGATCGCCGGGGTCCCGCTGCTGGGGACCCCGGGGATCGCCGCTGCAGCACCCCGGTATCATTACTGCTCTGCAGATCGCTCTGCACGTAATGACGGGCAATACAGGGGCCGGAGCATCGTTACGTCACGGCTCCGCCCCTTGTGACGTCACGGCCCGCCCCGTCAATACAAGTCTATGGGAGTGGGCGTGGCGGTCGTCACGCCCCCTGCCATAGACTTGCATTAAGGGGATGGGCCGTGATGTCATGAGGGGCGGAGCCATGACATCACGCTGCTCCGGCCCCTGTATCGCCCGTCATTACGCACAGAGCGAACTCGCTCTGCGCAGTAATGATGGCGGGGTGCCGCAGCGGCGATCCCCGGGGTCCCCAGCAGCGGGACCGCGGCGATCTAACATCTTATCCCCTATGCTTTGGATAGGGGATAAGATGCCAGGGGCGGAGTACCCCTTTAAGATTTTTTAATAGAAGTAATTTACTAATCTGTTTTTTTTTTCCTTTACTTTTTATAGATTTTTTCATCATATACAAATAAGCATGCATATTCCATGTACATAAATTCATCACATACTTCTATACACTTATACTATACCCTTCCACCCATCAATTATATCTATCTCCCACTCCGCGGTGCCCCCCTCTGTATCCTTCTCTCTTCTGTTTCCTTAATGTGTTTCTTAGTACATTAACTTTCTCTTTTTATATCTTCTTCTGATCTTTCCTATTTTATTGTTGACTTCCTATTCCTCCCCTAAATGTGTTCGATAATTCCCATTTTTTATAAAAGGGTATACTCTGATTGTTTCCAATCGCTATAATTTCCTCTAATTTATAACAGTGTTGTATCCTATTTATTATTTCATTCACTTCAGGAATCTGTGCTTGCCTCCAGTATCTGCAGAGAACTAGCTTTGCGGCCACTAAAATCTTGCATACCAAAAATCGCATTTTTACCGGATATATTTGCATTTGTAATAGTAACAATGCTTTTTGTGGTGTCAATTTACTTGGGATGCAGGTGATGTTTACTAGTAATTGTTCTACTTTATGCCAGAAGACTTGGGCATAGCCATAAAATATGTTTAAGGGATCCCTTCCCCCCCACAGTTTCGCCAACATTTTTCAGAACTCACCGAGGATATCTTATGGAACCTATCAGCGGAGTAATACCATCTTAGGTTAGTTTTAACTATAGCCTCTATATGTGGGACTGCTGTCAGTGATAAGTGGGCTACCTTAAACGCATAGGTCCATTCCTGTTCTGTATATGTTTGTACAAGATCTCTTTCCCATGCTAGATATGGGCCTACGTGTTGGAACTTAGAGCGATTGTCCATTACATCGTAAATTTGCCGTAATCCTTTTGATGTTTCGTTATTTAAAAATGAGTAGTGTTGCTCGCGAATATTCGCAATTCGAATATTATTTGCGAATATCGCATATTCGCGAATTCGCGAATTTCGCGAATATAGCGCTATATATTCGTAATTACGAATATTCGTTTTTTCTTATTTTTTTTCTTCACAGTACACATCACAGTGATCACCCCTCTCTGCTTCCAGCTTGTGTGGTGTAAAGAAGGCTGTAATACTACTGTGTGAGACTGGCGTGCGAAAATTCGCATATACGAAAATTAGCACATGCAAATTTTCGCATATGCGAATTTTCGCGTATGTTAATTTTGTATATGCTAATTTTCACATATGTTAATTTTCGCATACACGAAGTTTCGCATTTGCGAAAATAAAACGAGAATATAACGAATATGCAAATATTCGCGAATATATGACGAATATTCGTCCATATATTCGCGAATATTCGCGAATTCGAATATGGCCTATGCCGCTCAACACTAAAAATGAGATCAAAATTGGTGAGCAATAGCGAGGGGTAGGTTTATTTGTTTCCAAAAAATGTTTAACTCTAAGATTTACAAATCTGTTTAACTTTCTGGCACCAGTTGATTTAAAACTAAATGTTTTCCAGTGGAGTACCCCTTTAAAGCCAGATTTTCTGGGGATAGGTTCCCTTTTATAATTACTAACAAATTTAGAAGAAAAAAAAAGACACGGACACGTATCCACACACACTATACATTGATCTTGGCTTCTCAGTAAAATTTACAAAAGGTAACATGAGGCTGTTAGTACACGTTTCGATCAAACTGTTAAAGCCCTTTAATAATGTAGCAAACAGTAACAATCTACCGTATTTTTCGCCGTATAAGACGCACTTTTTCTTCCCCAAAACTGGGGGGGAAAAGTCGGTGCGTCTTATACGGCGAATGCACCCCTATCGCGGCGGTCCCTGCGGCCATCAACGGCCGGGACCCGCGGCTAATACAGGACATCACCGATCGCGGTGATGCCCTGTATTAACCCTTCAGACGCGGCGATCAAAGCTGACCGCCGCGTCTGAAGGGAAAGTGACACTAACCCGGCTGTTCAGTCGGGCTGTTCGGGACCGCCGCGATTTCACCGCGGCGGTCCCGAACAGCCCGACTGAATAGCCGGGTTAGTGCTTACAGGACACCGGGAGGGACCTTACCTGCCTCCTCGGTGTCTTCTCCGTTCAGGGATCCCCTGTATGGCCGGCGTTCTCCTTCCTCGTCATCATGTCGTCGCGTACGTGCGTCGGTGTGCGTAACGACGTGATGACGGCGACGGAGAGCGAGGATACCCGGCCGGCAGCAGAGACGTTCCGGAGCGACGGGGACACGGCGACAGCGATGGAACGACATCCAGGGCAGTTGTGACGGGTCCGGAGCGGCGGGGACACATGAGTATTACCTCCTATGCAGTGGTCTTCAATCTGCGGACCTCCAGATGTTGCAAAACTACAACTCCCAGCATGCCCGGACAGCCAACGGCTGTCCGGGCATGCTGGGAGTTGTAGTTTTGCAACATCTGGAGGTCCGCAGGTTGAAGACCACTATTGGGTTCAAAATCTATAGGACGAAAAATACGGTATATAAAAGTTTAAGAGGAAAATATATCTAAACTCTTTTATTAGTTCGACAGAATTGCTACAGAGTTTTCCTTTACAGCATCTAGACTATCAGCTGATTGGCCTCTCTTCGGCCTGATTGATATGAACAGAAGAAGCCCCCCTCGGCCCATGATATTGATTTCCCTAAATGGTTGCTTCAATTAGCGCCTGAGCCGCCTGTACATGGCAGCATTTCTTCCTCGGCTGTAGGATGAAGAAAAACCTATAAAACATATCACAGCTTTGAGCTGATTATTCTGACTTATCTCTGGCTTTTTAATGTTTGCCTAAATGACTTCAGCGTGGCCTTCATCAGTCTCATTGCCTGCGTCCTATATAATGAATAGCCCGGTGTTCTGCGCTTCACTAGGAAACTCACAGGCTGCGGGTCTTAATCCCACTTAGTCCTGCGGAGTACACAACGGCGGCTTACGCCTACACAGAACCGGTAATCCACAAACTAGAAAACACAATCCAAACATAAAATGTAGCGTCTCCTCGTTTGCTATCCATTGTGATCCTGCCCCCCCACCCAAGGTAGTTCATAGATAGTAGACAATTTAAATTATCTTTTTTTTTTCCCTTATATTTTTTTCCCCATTTTTTAGGCTGGAATCACAATGGAAGGAAACAAAGACAATTCGGTGCAACATGGCAAGGTAGTCTACGGTATAGCAAATAGAATATCAGGAAATCAAATGATTGCTAAGCAACCTAGAAAAGACTTCAGAATATTAGAAATAAATATATAATAAAAGTAAAAAAAAATAATAATAATAATAATAATCATTAATAATAATAGTAAAAACAATTATAATATATGGTATATATATATATATTTAAATTAATTTTTTTTTTTTTTTACTATTTATATTGTGCGCTGCAGGTATATTTTGGCATGTTCATAGGGTTCCATAGACCTAGTCACTTTTGTGACCCGCAAATAAATTGCATACTCATGTAAAACAGACCAAAGGCTGTCCGAATTTGACTAGGTCTGGTTTATTAAAACCTATGGGCACACCATGGTATATGATTTCTTCTTTATGTACTTTTTGTATTCAGTTTTTATTGCATATCTAATGATTTCCAAGTTGTTTTTTTTCTGGAAGCTAGATACATCATCCTTCCCCTGTATGTATACCGTGACTGCTCACCGTATAATGGCCAGTATGAAAACTTTTTGTTGAAAAAAAATTCACCATTAAAGCCAATTTAAACAATAGGCAATTTTCTGATCATACATTGCCTTTAAAGGGATGCTCCGTTGCCAGACATCTCCAAAGGATAGGGGTTAAAATGTCTGATCATGGGGTCCGGCCGCTGGAACCCCCGTGATCTCCGTGCAGACACCCGGGGTTTTGAACATGTTCATAACGCTGGGTTTGGGCGGCCATGGTCACGATGTTACTCCACGCCACTCCACTCGTGGTGTCACACCACACCCCCTCCATTCATGTCTATGGGAGGGGGCGTGACAGCCGTCACGCCCCCTCCCATAGACATGAATGGATGTCTAGCAACGGAGTACCCCTTTAAGACTGAAATAGGAAGTAATGGGAGCCTATTCCACGTCTGATTATAGTCACATTCTTTAGATCCGGCAGCCGAACCCTTCTCGCCTGCTTTATCTGACCACATCATCTGCCTGAAGCAATACATTTCAGAGCCTCCCTGCCGAAAGGATGACACCAGCCCAACACGTGCTTTCAATTATTTCTGGACAGATGATTTATTGCCCTTGTCATATTTGTATGTATCCATGCTTTATGGACTGTGTCCACTTACAGCCCATCAACTCCTGATCGCATTCCATTTACAAATAAAGCAAATTTCAGGCCCAATAAATAAGCAGGCTCGCGGGGAGAGCAAGAACGGTCGGCTGCATGCTAATGCCGACATAATTAACAACGGCGAGGAAAACGCATTACATATCATTAGAGGATGTACGCTCAAGAATCAGCGCATGAGCTCAGGAAAGTGCTTCACCAATACTGTAACATCTTCAATCATTACTCAAGGGGAGAAAATGCTATTAGCCTGCTCCTTCAGTAACACAATAGCGAGAAGATCTGACCTGCAAACACGGCTCCGGCGTCCCTGGAGTAAATGCAGCTCCCAACTGAGTAGCTCTGATAAATGGAAGAAATATGCCTCATGCCTAATATTACGAGGCATAAAGAGCTGACGGTATTATTTATCATACTTTAAACGGGGCTTCTTATGCTCCTTCCCCGCAAAAAAAGGTTGAGACAAAGCAGCCATATTGCTGAGACAATATAGGACATTAAAGGAGAATTTCAGTCCAAATGTACTATTGTATTTATTTTGTTTTCTCCCTATATGTTACATAGTGGAGAAGGTTAAAAAAAGAACATTATGTCAAACGATAACCCTACTCTGTTGATCCAGAGGAAGGCAAAAAAAAACCTTGCTGATGCCAATGGTCCCATAGAAAAAATTCATTCTTGACTCCAAATATGATAGATCAACGCCCACCTCTAAATATCTAGTACCGTATTTTTCGCCGTATAAGACGCACTTTTTCTTCTTTAGTCGTTGTGTCTTATAGGCGAATACACCCCTATCGCGGCGGTCCCTGCGGCCATCAACAGCTAATACAGGAAATCACCGATCGCAGTGATGCCCTGTATTAACCCTTCAGACGCGGCGATCAAAGCTGACCGCCGCGTCTGAAGGGAAAGTGACACTAACCCGGCTGTTCAGTCGGGCTGTTCGGGACCGCCGTGACTTCACAGCGTCGGTCCCGAACAGCCTGACAGAATAGCCAGGTTAGTGCTTTCAGGACACCGGGAGGGACCTTACCTGCCTCCTCGGTGTCTTCTCCGTTCAGGGATCCCCTGTATGGCCGGCGCTCTCCTTCCTCATCATCACGTCGTCGCGTACGTGCGTCAGCGTGCATAACGACGTGATGACGGCGACGGAGAGCGAGGATACCCGGCCGGCAGCAGAGACGTTTCAGAGCGACGGGGACACGGCGACAGCGATGGAGCGACATCCAGGGCAGCGGTGACGGGTCCGGAGCGGCGGGGACACGTGAGTATTACCTCCTATGCAGTGGTCTTCAATCTGCGGACCTCCAGATGTTGCAAAACTACAACTCCCAGCATGCCCGGACAGCCAACGGCTGTCCGGGCATGCTGGGAGTTGTAGTTTTGCAACATCTGGAGGTCCGCAGGTTGAAGACCACTATTGGGTTCAAAATCTTTATTTTTTAAGATTTTGCACCTATAAATTGGGTGCATCTTATACGCCGGTGCGTCCTATAGGGCGAAAAATACGGTACTTATAACTTGTAAAATGAATGTATATTTTTTTAAGAAAGGCATGCAGAACTCTCTTGAATAATTAAATCAACCATCACAAAAACTTATAATAGAGAATTCCATAATCTTACTGCTCTTACACGACAGCATCCGCTTTTGTAATAATGGTGTTCACGTGGTATAATTTCTAGATCAAAACACCTAAAGAAGCACTCCAGGGATTTTGGTTTTGTTTATATAGATGATATAGATGAATGTAGTGGTTCTTATGTACGCCATCTGCTTACCTGTTTTAGCTGACTTTACAGACATTGGTTTTCACCCATTTCTGATTGCAAATCTGTCACTAAAATTACTTAATTATGCTGCCTACATTTCCCATGAATCCCCTGGCTGAGAGTGTAGTGTTTGATCACTACATAAAGTCATCTAATCAGGCTGCAGGTGATGGAGATCACCCAGGTGAACTAATTAGATTCATTTTGATGCATTTTTTTTAATTCAAAGTACGTTCTTTAGAGAAACATTGCCATCAGGTGAAAGTGATTTGACTTATAATTACACTTGAGGTTTCCAAAATTGCAATAAAAATTACACTTATCGGCCATTATTTGCACAATTGCAGTAAAATAGCACTTTTTACCATAATTTGTCATAAAAAAACCTGAAAAACAGCAGGATATGCAATGTGTGAACACTACCCCAGGAGAAGTGTATATCTACTATATATCCTGATCCCATAGCGATAGCAGTAGTATACAAATAGAGCTTGGAGGGGCCACACAGATGGGCCACACATGCCATCCGGAGGCTGGCTTGTAAGGCAAGATGAGAAGAAGCCAAGCCCCATGTGATCGATAGCTGTTGTCTCGGGCCGCACAAAATCCTATGAAAGGCTCGAGACGACAGTAATATATAGTGCAGAGAAAAGCTGAATCTGAGGAAGCATGAAAATACAAAAAAAGGATGATCCACCCCTGACAGGTAACACAAGTAAATGTACAAAATGCATAACTTGGCATCAGGGGCACACATCAGGGGTACTCCCATGTAATACTTTATTTTTTAAATCAACTGGTGCCAGAAAGTTAAACAGATTTGTAAATCACTTCTATTAAAAAATCTTAATCCTTCCAGTACTTTTTAGGGGCTGTATACTAAAGAGAAATCCAAAAAAGAAATGCATTTCCTCTGATGTCATGACCACAGTTATCTCTGCTGACCTCTGCTGTCCCTTTTAGGAACTGTCCAGAGCAGGAGAAAATCCCCATAGCAAACATATGCTGCTCTGGACGGTTCCTAAAATGGACAGCAGAGGTCAGTAGAGAGCACTGTGGTCATCATGACATCAGAGGAAATGCATTTCTTTTTTGGATTTCTCTTTAGTATACAGCCCCTAAAAAGTACTGGAAGGATTAAGATTTTTTAATAGAAGTGATTTACAAATCTGTTTAACTTTCTGGCACCAGTTGATTTAAAAAAAATAAAAAATAAATAGTTTTCCACGGGAGTACCCCTTTAATAGGTAAAAAAAAAATGGAATACCCCTTTAATAACACCATTTAGTCATAACATCGGTAAAGATTCAATGTATTATTCACATAAGTCCCCAGTGACGCTTCTGTTACCTGGAGAAATGAAAAATGTCCTCCACAGCTTCTTATCTCTCGTCACATCTCTTATTTCTTTGGTCATGTTCACCAATCTGCCAGCGACGGGTGGAACACGGCGAAAATCCAGAATCCTGCAAGGAGGAATATAAAAAGCTTAATATATTGTATTAAAAGTCAACGCAGAACGTTTATTGCTGGGAATGACCACAGGCCATTATTCGGAAGGCTTTTTTTTTTTTTTTTCTACGCTGACAATGTCACAATTTCAAGGACATAAAAGTTGATGGCTTTTATCAAGGGATGTCTAATCCTTTAAGAACTCCAGCCATGGCTTAATCACAAACAGAACAGGAGATGGCAAATAACAGCGCCGCTATGGCAGATTTCGCGAGCCAGAGCGGAATGAGAAGAAGAAGTTCTTCGAAGTCTGTCCCCAAATCTGATTTAATACATATAGTGGAATTTTTTTAATTCTTTTTTTCCACATTCTGCCTTGTGGTCTCTAAAACCTTCTTGCAATATCTAACTATATTAGTGTGAAATTTTTGACTTTCCAGCTGTTGTAATTTTAAAATTTCCAGCACTTTATTGGATTTTCATTGCTTGCTGAGGGCTGCAGTTTTTACAATGGCTGGAGGGACCCAAATGACACACACTGTAAGAGCCTTGTTTTTGGTTGTCCATGGATCTGACCGTTTCAAGGTCATCGTGGTCCGATAGCATTTGATGGCCAATACAATAGACAATCGTGGTGCCCTGCAAAATGAAATAAAAGCTTTAAATGTTTAATAACTATAATAATAGAGACCAAAATATATCCTGCACTCACTGCAGTAATAAGGGTCATTCGGCTAACATCCCGGACCTCCAACAGACGGGTTGACGAAGTTGGCGTGGGGCGCTCAGAGGCGACTTCTGGCAGTTTCGCGCAGCATGGAGCGCTTCTTCCGGCCTCGTACGAGGCCGGAAGAAGCGCACCACGCTGCGCGAAACTGCTGGCAGTCGCCTCTGAGCGCCCCACGCCAACCTCGTCAACCCATCTGTTGGAGGTCCGGGATGGGAGCCGAATGACCCTTATTACTGCAGTGAGTGCAGGATATATTTTTGTCTCTAGTATTACAGTTAATGATGGATGCTTTCTAATAGTGTTGAGCAAGAATATTTGTAATGCAAATTTTTATCGCGAATATCGGCACTTCGCGATTTCATGAATATTTTCTAGTGCTATATATTGGTAATGACGAATTTTTATGCAAATTTTCCATACGAATTTCCGCATGGAACAAAAAGTGAACAAACACAGCGAATATGCGAATTTTGCGAACATAGGACGAATAATCTTCAATATATTCGTGAAATTTTGCAAATTCGAATATGGCCCCTGCCACTCATCACTACTTTCTAATACTGTTCTAGCACCACCGCCGGTTGTTACCCTGAAAACCCACAGTGAAGATCCGCATTTCCGTAGGTGAGAGCTGTGATACGGATTGGTAACAGTGCCGCTACTGGTTTTCTTTAAAAGTATCTCAAAATGTTTAATATTGTTTTTATTATGCTTTGTTTTGTACCATGTTTTATATGATTGAATATATATTCACTTGGCCATGGCTTCACAATACAGGGCTATAGAGAGAAGCACATGTAGCGACAGTCTAGACAGGGCTGGAGCTCATTGTAGCTCGGGGTGTAGCTTAGATTATATAGGGGCCTGTAGCAAAGATGGGATGGATGTTCTGGGATGGCTTGCCCCGTGCAGGTTTAGGGACAGTGGGGGAGAGTTATCAAAACTTGTGCAGAGGAAAGGTTGACCAGTTGCCCATAGTATCCAACCAGATTTCTTCTTACATTTTTGAAAAGGCCTTTGAAAAAAAAGAAGCAACCTGTTTGGTTGCTATGGGCAACTGCTAAACTTTTCCTCTGCACATAATTTGATAAATCTCTCCCAGTGGGTTCCACAACACTCCTCAGTGGGGGTTATAGGTAGTGTTGAGCGGCATAGGCCATATTCGAATTTGCGAATATTCGCGAATATATGGATGAATATTCGTCATATATTCGCGAATATTCGCATATTCGCAATATTCTCGTTTTATTTTCGCATATGCGAAAAATTCGCGTATGCAAAAATTAACATATGTGAAAATTTGCATATACAAAATTAACATAAGCGAAAATTCGCACACCAGTCTCACACAGTAGTATTAGAGCCTTCTTTAGACCACACAAGCTGAAAGCAGAGAGGGATGATCACTGTGATGTGTACTGTGAAAAAAAAAATAATAATAATATTCGTAATTACGAATATATAGTGCTATATTCGCGAATATTCGCGAATATGCGATATTCGCGAATAAAATTCGCATTGCGAATATTCGCGAGCAACACTAGTTATAGGGTAGGCCCAATTTTGCTGGGTACCTAAAAAGAAGAGAGTTGTGCTCGAAGGGACAGCTCTACATGTGTCACAATTGCTGTAAACCAAAAGGGACAAATTCCACCCAACAGAAAAAGAGACAGCATGCTAAACATAAGACCGTCTACACTAGTGAGTTATACTGTCTAAGCTAGCAAGTAAGGAGAAGGACAGCGTAGCTAACGTCTGCCGGGGAAAACATCAGCCGCTGCACCGTTATGTTGTTGAGACTTTTCTAAAAGTATGATGCCTTTGAATATTCAAAAGTTGTAAACATCAAGCATCTATACCAGTAAAATGAAGGTGTTAACCTTAAACTCCTTGTTTCCTGGACTTTATTTGCCACCTGGGCCACCTACATTCACCACCAATGGGGAATAGTGCAGCCACATAGGCTCCCTTTACAAAAGAAGCATTTGCAATCATAACCATGGCAATGCTACATCATGGCACTTTTGGTGAATCTAGACAAGTGTGCATGATCAGCAATGCATTCACTGTACTGCGAGCATAATAATAACATTGGGCCCATAGAATTTACAGTGAGCGGCAATGCACGTAATGCCGTGTGCATCGCTGCTCTAAACCAACAGCGACAGACAGGAATCCCTTCTCCTGTACATACTTTCTGTGTCGAACAGCACCAATATCTATACATGTGACATGTGGTATGGGAACGCACCGTTGTAACCAGGTAAGGACAATGGGGGAGATTTAGCAAAACCTGTGCAAATGGAGAGTTGCCCAGTTACCCATAGCAACCAAACAGATCGCTTCTTTCATGTTACCGAGATCTTGTTTAAAATGAAAGAAGAAATCTGATTGGTTGCCATGGGCAACTGGGCAACTTTTCCTCTGCACAGGTTTTGATAAATCTCCCCCAATGACTTAAATGGGGACAAAGCCTCACCTGCAGTTATTACCAGGGGTCAAGTCCTGGGGGAAAAAAAGTGCAGGAACTCACCCAAGATTTCCACTCAAGGGCTGGTCCTGCAGGACTCCTGCTAATGGGAACTGTGTTCCTGCTGTGGAAAAAGTGCAGGAACACAGCTCCCACATGTTCCTGCAGGTCTTGAGCCCTGGTTATTATGCATATTAAGAGAGAGGGCTTCATTTACCCTTGAATTCCATAATAAAATGCTCATTGCTCTAATCTTCCTGTAACATTTAATGATAGATAATTACATTGAATATGATAAACTCTAAATATTTCAATACATAGCAATACACACAGATGTATCTATGCCTTGCGTCTAGGATTACAAACACGTAATAGCATATTGCCAGTCTCGTCTTCATCTGCATATGGTGCCCTAATTAGTATTGCATGGGTCGGCTAATATACTATCGCAATTATCCATGTATCTGTGTCTGTTGACGTCTGATTCCAGATTACATGGACAAGATTATCATCTGGTCCCCTTTAGGTACGAGGCCCATTGTGCACTGGATGAGGGAGCTCCATCTGCTTGTGTTTGGCTCAGTGAGGCTGTATTAAATGTGTCCATTCTGAGCCGCACACTCTGTAAATCATTGACATTGCTCAGCACTGAATTGCTTGTTGTCTTGCTTGTTATGGCTTTATGATTCCTAGCTGTGATTTAGAGGGATGTAGAAGTGGACTCGATTTTAAAAGTCAATGTAAAATATAGGATAGCGTTTTGCTTTTCTTTTTTTAAGATATACTACCAAAAAGCAATAATTATATAAAGAAAAATATGTCTAAAAAAATTCCTAAAATATATAGTTTACGTTTTTTTTTTTCTGGCTTTAATGGGTACTTGCAGTTTTGCTGGCATTTTCGTCGCCCTCCATATGCCAGGAAACACAGAAAGGAGATCAGATGGTATTGTTGCCATAGCAACCATACAATGTCTAAGGCCTGACAGTATGGAAAGAAGCCAGGCAATATAGATCCTATAAAAACGATTGCAGGATTCCAATTCGAAAAGAAAAAAGAAAAAGAAAAAAAAAAACATCGACTACATAATGCCACCACAAAATGTCTCCTGTTGACATGGAACATGAAGGTTATGTCCGACAAATCCCTATATGGGAAGAATTTTGTAGATCTTCCTCTTATATGGTCTCACCTGTCTAAATGGAAAGCAGCAATCTCGGAGTTATGCCTCTCATAATCAGAAAAGTAGAAGAAGTCCGGGGGCGTTTCTTGTTCTCTCGTCTGCCTAGAAAATACAAAAGATGATATGGAATTAACATGTGATGTAAAAAAAGAACATAATGTGTCATATTGTACAAAAAATAGATCCATCAGGAACAACCTAGCATAGTAACTCAGTAGGTAGGCGGGCCAACTTCCACATTAAAGGAGTACTCCGGCCCTAAGACATCTTATCCCCTATCCAAAGGATAGGGGATAAGATGTCTGACCGCGGGTGTCCCGCCGCTGGGGACCCCCGCAATCTTGCATTCAGCACCCACATCGGGGAGCTGCACACCGCGCTGCCAGCTCAGAATCTGCTGTGTGACGACCACAGGGCCGGAGTATCGTGACGTCCCGACTCCGCCCTGTGTGACGTCATGCCCGGCCCCCGCTATGCAACTCTGTGGGAGGGGGCGTGATGGCCGTCATGCCCCTCCCATAGAGTTGCATAGCAGGGGTGGGGTGTGTAGTCACATGGGGTCAGAGTCGTGACGTCACCATACTCCGGCCCTGTGGTCGTCACACAGCAGATTCTGAGCTGGCAGCGCGGTGTGCAGCTCCCCGATGTGGGTGCTGAATGCAATATTGCGGGGGTCCCCAGCTGCGGGACTCCCGTGGTCAGACATCTTATCCTTTGGATAGGGGATAAGATGTCTTAGGGCCGGAGTACCCCTTTAAAGACAATGAGGGAGATTTCTCAAAATCTGTCCAGAGGAAAAGCTGCTGAGTTGCCCATAGCAACCAATCAGATTGCTTCTTTTACTTTTCAGAGGCCTTTTCCAAAATGAAAGAAGTGATCTGATTGGTTGCTATGGGCAACTCAGCAACTTTTCCTCAGGACAAGTTTTGATAAATCCCCCCCCCCCCCCCCCCCAGTATCTTTTAAAACACTTTTAAATGCAATGTCATGGATAGACCTAAAGGGGGTGCTCTACTGTTTGCATTCAACTCCACCACTTATGAGTGTCTGTGGTTTGGAGTAAGAGGAAAATGAACACATGACGTTATGTGGTTGTCTAATTCTATTTCTGAACATATTAACACCCACAATTTCCCATAATTTTCAATAACATTCCTTTAAGTCAGGATGAATGAGGCCTGATGAGCCCTGGATGATCAGAAGTTCTGGATTATTTGACAGTCTTAAAAGAGAATTGACAATTTACATGTAAGAGTAGGCAGTCCAAAAAATACCAATCCCAAATAGGCTACTGTTACAGTGTTGCTTGCTTAGTGCCTCTTTTTAGATCTCTATATTGGTTGTATTCACATGAAAGACATAGTCCAAACCCACTTTGGAAAAAAAAAAAAAAAAAAAAAATATATATATATATATATATATATATATGTAACTTTTGGGGTGAATAAAGAAACCAGCTTATGAAGATCCTTGACCTATTGGTGCTGTGATTCCTGAACTTTGCATACACTAACACCAGGCTGGCTGCCTGGGTGTTTCACATGCACGGAGGTTGGTCCCCGGTGCTGTCTCACGCCAATTCTTGTATATATATATATATATATATATATATATATATATATATATATATAAATCCGAGGGTTGCCATGGGCAACACCTTAATTTTCTTTCTTGCACCAGTTTTCATACTTAGGGATTTTAAAAATGGTGGCCTATTCTCAATATTGGACAAATGGGAATCCAACTCTTAGCATCCTCACTGATCAGCTGTTGGGGCCATAGTATTTGTACACAGTACTTCAAGATGCCAACGGGTACCAACAAGCCATGGTGCCTTGGTCATGGAATTTAGATACAGGGATAGAACACTAAAGTTCCTAAGCATCAGTAATAAATTATGCATTAGGGTCCAGATCTCCCATGTGATATTGATGCTGACCAAGACTCACTGCTATTACAATCGACTACTAGGGCAGCAAATAGAATCATTTCCACTGATGAAGTATAGACTAGCCATTCCTATATCAATAAGAGTGTACAATTTTTCCAACATTTTAAGATCACATTTATCAAAGAGAAACACCCCCACCCTGTTGTCTAAACAGGACCCAGATGTGACTGCTAATGTACCTGAGCAACCCTATAATCCACAACTAGGGCAACACACTGTATTTTTGCCCTAGGTGAAGTAAAGCCTATGGTAGTGAGGGTCTCCAGTTTCTCCAAAATTCAGGGAACACTTCCAACAAACAGAAACACCACCACCCTGCTGTCTGGTTATGTTGGTGCACCATGTAGCCTGAGATCAGATGCTCAAAGCCAAAATGTAAACACATACAGTATATGGTGCCTTCTTACACAATAATACATCCTTTTTTTTTTTTGAGTTATAAAAAATTAACCTCTTCAGGATGCCGGGCGTATGCATACGCCCTGCATCCCGAGTCCTTAAGGACGTGGGGCTTATGCATACGCCCGTGGGAATTCCGGTCCCTGCTGTTAGCCGGTTGGGGACAGGACCGGGATGCCTGCTGAAATCATTCAGCAGGCATCCCGGTACATCGCCAATGGGGGTCCTGAGGCCCCCCATGTCGGCGATCGCAGAAAATCGCATGTCAATTCAGACATGCGATTTTCTGCTATTCCGGTCTCTGGTGACCCGATCACACGGAAAATAGGGATGATCGGAGCTGTCAGTGACAGCCCCAATCATCCTGAGGGATAGGAGTGAGGTGGTAGTGCTGCGATCTCCTCTTATCCCCTGCCATTGGTCAGAACTGATTCTGACCAATGGCAGCGCAGGACACTGGATTGCCATGGCAACCCCCCGTTCTGCCCACCCCTGGATGTCGGGCAGAATGGGGGGAGAAGATGGAGACCGGTACCTGGAGGAGAAGATGCGTGGGGTCCGCCACTCATCGCTGGAGACAGTGGAGATCACGGCACAGGTAGGGAAGGAGGGGGAAGGAAGGGGGGCAGTGGTCGATATTTACTGCTGCCCTTCCTAGTGGGTGCCAAACTGCAACTCCCAGCATGTCCAGACAGCCAAAGGCTGTCTGGGCATGCTGGGAGTTGTAGTTTTGCAACATCTGGAGGGTCACAGTTTGGAGACCACTGCTACAGTGGTGCCCAAACTGTAGCCCTCCAGATGTTGCCAAACTACAACTCTCAGTATGCCTAGACTGCCCAGGCATGCTGGGAGTTGTAGTTCTGTAACATATGTCCCTTCAGATTTTGCAATTTTCATGACATTTTTTAAAGTTGCTGCTCTACTTTGAAGCCCTCTAATTTTTTCAAAAAGTAAAAATATGTCCATTTTAGGATGCCAACATAAAGTGGACATATTGTGTTTGTGAATAAAAATAAAAATGTATTTGGAATATCCATTTTCCTTACAAGCAGAGAGCTTCAAAGTTAGAAAAATGCTAAATTTTCAAAATTTTCATGAAATTTGGGGATTTTTCACCAAGAAAGGATGCAAGTAACAACGAAAATTTACCACCAAAATAAAGTAGAATATGTCACGAAAAAACGATGTCAGAATCAGAAAAATTCGGTAAAAGCGTTTTAGAGTTATTAATGCGTAAAGTGACGGTGGTCAGAATTGCGAAAAAGGGGTCAGTCCTTAAGGTGAAAAAGGGCTGCGTCCTTAAGGGGTTAATGACTCGATTTATTATTTTGTCATAAGATCCCATCCTTTATTTGTGAAACAAAGGACAGACAGCGCTCCGTAGTGTGATATCGTTGTTGCACACAGTTAACTTGAGCAGAGGTAGCGCTTACCACAGCGGGTTACACTCAGCCAAGTGCAACAATGGGAAAAGGCAATGATCGCTAGGCGTCTGCAGCTGTTCCAAATCCAAATAAAGTCTAGCAAAAGAATAGGACCTCCAACGTGTCGACGGGATTCAAAGCGCAGGCCTGCGCTTTGAATCCCGTCGACATGTTGGAGGTCCTATTCTTTATTTGTGGAAATGATTTAGAAATGCCGCGACCTTAAAGGGAAAGCGTCGCCTTCATCTCGTCAGTTCAGCCAGATGCACAAACTGTAATTGTACCTTAAGTCTCTATAAGTGACATATGGGACAATCATTAAATCCCTGTAGGAACAGCACATTCCCACAAATGTCTATTAGTTGCCTGCAGCTCCGGCTTCTCATACTATATACAGTGCTCCCTCAAGTTACAATATTAATTGGTTCCAGGACGACCATTGTATGTTGAAACCATTGTATGTTGAGACCAGAACTCTATGGAAACCTGGTAATTGGTTATAAAGGCACCAAAATTTCATTAAAAAAAACTAGGAAAAAGTGAAAATTAAAGAAAAATAAGTAGATAACTAACATAGATAAAGCAAATCCTTACATATAAAAGTAAGAAAGATCTGCTGGGAGCTGTAAATCACTGTCTATGTCAGTGTTTCCCAAGCAGGGAGCCTCCAGCTGTTGCAAAACTACAACTCCCAGCATGCCTGGACAGCCAAAGGCTGTCCGGGCATGATGGGAGTTGTAGTTTTGCAACAGCTGGGGGCACCCTGCTTGGGAAACACTGGTCTATGTAGAGGACAGGATCTTCTTCAGGGTCCTGTACAGAACACGCAATGTCCTAAAAAAGTAACATGGAGCCGCCCTTACCTGGTGTCCAAAGGAGCAGATAACCCTGGTACAGGTAAAGTGTACAGAACATGTAATACCTTCCTGTACTGTAGGGGGCGCTACCAGACCTCAGTCAGTGCATACACTTCAGTAATACAGGGGTTTTACCAGTGAAATGCCCATTCTGATTGGTCGGATCTTCCAGTCATTGACATGTTTCGCAGATCTGGACTGTCTGTAGATTGTATGTTGAGTCTGGTTTCAACTTACAATGGTCCAGAAAAGACCATTGTATGTTGAAACTATTGTATGTTGAGGCCATTGTAAGTTGAGGGATCACTGTACATCATTAATTTTTTAAGGAAAAAAAACTAAAAACTTTTTCTCTTCCCAGTTTATCATCTTACATTCTTCAGCTTATTCGTGTAAATCTTCCCCAGACATCAAAACAAGAAGTTTTCCAAATGATGGCCACAATGCATTTAATGCTGGTGCGTTCTGCAGCTCGGAGAATTTCTTCAAACCTCTTGTCATTATTTTCTCCGCAGCAGAAGCCAGAAGACTTCTATTTCACAATAGCGAAGGAGTACCAAGTAGAATGCTGATAGAAGAGTAATAGAAATGTAGCATTTCACTGTAGATGACAACCACCTGGCGGCCGTACTTCTCTGCTGGAAATAATGTTTTATCTTAGGCCTCCTCCACTGGGATAGTTCAAGATTTTTTATGTTTTTTATTTTTATTTTTTTTACTATTTTCCGCCAATTAACCAACTGTCTAAAATTTGACAAATATATCAGCATCATGCTGCGATGGTGAATTATGTCAAAATATTGAGGTAACCTTGCAAGCTGCAATTTTTTTTCAATTAAGGGTATTGGACTTACGATAATGCATTAGAAGCCATAGTGAAAATAGACTATATAGCTGTTATACGGTCTATAAAGAAAATAGACTGCTTGGTTATTCATGTAGTTAAAGGGGTACTCCGGTGAAAACCTTTTTTCTTTTAAATCAACTGGTGGCAGAAAGTTAAACATATTTGTAAATTACTTCTATTAAAAAATCTTAATCCTTCCAGTACTTATTAGCTGCTGAATGCTACAGAGGAAATTTCTTTCTTTTTGGAACACTGATGACATCACAAGCACAGTGCTCTCTGCTGACATCTCTGTCCATTTTAGCAACCGTGCATAGCAGATGTATGCTAAGGGCAGCATGGTGGCTCAGTGGTTAGCACTGCTGCCTTGCAGTGCTGGGGACTTGGGTTCAAATCCCACTAAGGACAACAATAAATAAAGCGTTATTATTATAATAACATCAGCAAAGAGAACTGTGCTCGTGATGTCATCAGAGAGCATTCCAGAAAGAAAAGAATTTACTCTGTAGTATTCAGCAGGAAGGATTAAGATTTTTTTAATAGAAGTAATTTACAAATATGTTTAACTTTCTGCCACCAGTTGAATTAAAAGAAAAAAGGTTTTCACCGGAGTACCCCTTTAATTTGACAGAAGGTGTGATGAAAGTGGACTTCATTCTAAGCAACACCGTAGGTTATCAATAGGAAGGGTGAGAAATCATTAGCAATAGGAAGGTTACGCAACATCAGTTTATATAGGTTCTTCTCCTAATGCAGCCATACACTATCAATAATTGTTGTTGGCCTGCCGGTGATCTCTCCCAACCTCCCCATACACATTAAAGGGGTACTCCGGTGGAATTTTTTTTTTTTTTTTTCAAATCAACTAGTTCCAGAAAGTTAAACAGATCTGTAAATGACCTCTATTAAAAAAAAAATCTTAATCCTTCCAGTACTTATCAGCTGCTGTATACTACAGAGAAAGTTGACTTGTTCTTTTCTGTCTGGACCACAGTGCTCTCTGCTGCCACCTCTGTTCGTGTCAGGAACTGTCCAGAGTAGGAGCCCATCCCCATAGCAAACCTCTCCTGCTCTGGACAGTTCCTGACATGGACAGAGGTGGCACTGTGGTCAGACTGTAAAGGATGCATACTACTAATCGAAATTCACTATTTGAAGAGACTAAGAGAGAAAATCTACATGAACCAAGGGACTTCATACGAATTTCATGCAGATGGAGCTCTGGATGGATCCCAGCGCAGGACCCAAGGAACAGCTAGAAGTTTATCACTTTGTGAAAGTTGGAAACACTGGATGTGAAGTTAAGAAACTCAAAGCTGTTGAATTTGCCCTAAATGTTTGATCCTATACTACAATTGTGCTGGTAGACTGATTACAGTGTCTCATGGTAAATGATTGAGTGTTAAGTATTCCACAAGTGGTATAAATTCACTTTATTTTTTGGGAGTGGGGGGGAACTGTCTTTTTGTTTAGCAACCTCCCTCTTTGAATATGCAGAACGAATGACACCCTCTCTAATCTTCTAGCATTTCCTCTGCTTCCGAATTCGAAGGGCCTTAACTAGTAGAAGATACAGACACATTAATGCAATGAGTTTTTTCGCCGCTCTCATTTCCATAAGCATTTTAGTTCTCTACTTTGTTTCCATGCAATGAGGCATTTTACAGCTGAGAACATTATGAAGATAAATACTCTTCACACTTACTATTCCTGCCTTTAATAAGTATTAGGCATCCACGAGGTGGAAAAGCAATGTTTAGTTTATTTCGAACAGAATAAGTGCCTTGTGTGGAACAAAAACAGTCATGCTTTGCCTCATTCCCATCATTTAGACAATGAATGAAGCAGACGCCATTACCCATCTAGTCTACTGAAAAAAAAAGAGGGAGACAAAATTTGTATCTATACAGCTCAGCTGGTGCTGGAAAAGAAAACACATAACCATCCGGGATCTTCTACTTCACAATGCTAAAAATTGGCATTTTAGGATAGTAACCAATCACATTATTGCTGGCCAGTGATGTCACTGAGGCTTGATGCTTCTGCAATAACAACATTAAGGCCTCCTTCTTTAATGATGTGAATATTAAAGGAGTACTCCGGCCCTAAGACATCTTATCCCCTATCCAAAGGATGTCTGATCGCTAGGGTCCCGCCACTGGGGACCCCCGCAATCTCTCATGCAGCACCCAACTGTCTCAGCTGCACGCAGTGTCTGAAGCCTCACAACCACGGGGCCTGAGTATTGTGATATCATGACTCCACCCCCTTGTGACATCACATCCCCTCCCATAGACTTGCATTGAGGGGGCGGGCACAAAGATTCTCTGTATGGACATTCTGGCGTGTGAACATAGTCTAAAAGTTTCAGTTCAAAACACTCCATTAGATAAGAGAAAATATGGCTTTCAGTTATCTGATATTTTATTCTCCATTCACATACAAAGATACATTCTGAATTTCCCAGCTTGTCATGTAGCATTTAAAGTGTACCTGTCATTTGCAAAGACAATTTATATCATGTATATTATAACATTATATGTATAATTGTAGTGTACATTGGTTAAAAAATGTGCATATTTTTGGGTAAAAAATGCTGTCTTGTCCCTGCAGCTATTACCTATGTGTCTCTGTACAGAGAAAATATACAGGAAGTATGGGTGGACAAGCAGGGCTCTGTACACTGAGGACAAGCAGGGCTTTGTACACTGAGGACAAGCAGGTCTCTGTACACTAAGTACAAGCAGGGCTCTGTACACTGAGGACAAGTAGGGCTCTGTACACTGAGGACAAGTAGGGCTCTGTACACTGAGGACAAGCAGGGCTTTGTACACTGAGGACAAGCAGGGCTCTGTACACTGAGGACAAGCAGGGCTCTGTACACTGAGGTCAAACAGGTCTCTGTACACTAAGTACAAGCAGGGCTCTGTACACTGAGGACAAGTAGGGCTCTTTACACTGAGGACAAGCGAGCTCTGTACACTGAGGACAAGCAGGGCTCTGTACACTGAGGACAAGCAGGGCTCTGTACACTGAGGACAAGCAGGGCTCTGTACACTGAGGACAAACAGGGCTCTGTACACTGAGGACAAGCAGGGCTCTGTACACTGAGGTCAAACAGGTCTCTGTACACTAAGTACAAGCAGGGCTCTGTACACTGAGGACAAGTAGGGCTCTGTACACTGAGGACAAGCGAGCTCTGTACACTGAGGACAAGCAGGGCTCTGTACACTGAGGACAAGCGGGGATCTGTACACTGAGGACAAACAGGGCTCTGTACACTGAGGACAAGTAGGGCTCTGTACACTGAGGACAAGCAGGGCTCTGTGCACTGAGGGCAAGCAGGGTTCTGTACACTGAGGACAAGCAGGGCTCTTTACATTGAGGAGAAGCAGGGATCTGTGTACTGGGGCTTTTTGACATGCCCTTGGCTCACACAGCAGACATATTTGTCCCACCCACACTTCCTGCATGTTGAAATTTGGACAGGATCCATGTATACATGATCCCCTACACTGTAGGGAAAACAAAATACAGTATAATCAAAGTAAAAAATTTGTACAAAATATATATATATATTTTTTTGCTTTTTGTAACAAATGAATTTTGCCTCAAATGTGTTAGTATTATTTTTAGTAACTAAGTAATTTCTACTTAATTTTCCATGTATGTTTAAATGGTGTTCCTATTAGGGTATGTAGACATCATAGAGGCAGTCCATTAATTCCTCATTTATTGGTCAGAGTGTCTCTATTTGTAAAAGACACTTTATTACTTTAGTTAGTCATCATTTATGTAAATGAGTGCTATGGAAGACCATGGGGAGAATTTATTATTGATATATAAACTGTGTATTTTGCAAAATTTTGAACCGCCTGCAAACTGAGCAAAAATTTGCAACTTTATAAAATTGTACGTGACATATATTCATATATTATGTGATGAATGTATTAAATGTGCAAAAAAAGTTGCATTCTGATGCTACCCAGGGAGTTGTTGGGTTTTTTCAAGCCTAAATCAAGGAATGGTGTATTATATAATTTATGCACTACTGGCACACAGACCATAAAATAGATGAAGCGTTCAACTAATGATGAATTGCGCACTGGGAATACCAGTTTTAGTAACAGACACATAGCACAATAAACTGTGCAAATGATCCGCCCCCAAGCTTTTTGCTGCCATAATCAGATCATCATTTATAGAAGGGTGTGAAATTAGGTAGGGATCAGTGAAGCTCTCAACTCACCTCAGCCACTGTCCCTACCTGTTTGGCTGATCTGTCCTAAGTGGGGTCCTGAACTGGGTGATGGGACCTACACTAATTAAGTGTATGGGGCTAAAGAACAGTAAAACAGGTTGGGTGAGGAATCAGTCTTGCCATAATCTGAACACAGTAACAGAAAACTATAAACTTGCCAGAGGGTCAGAACCAGGAGAGTAGAGCATTGCAGAATCAGAAACAAAGACAAAAAACTATAAAATGCAAACCATGTCAAGCCAGGAGAGGCAGAATTAGGTCCAAAACGTCTGACAGAAGGCAGACTTAGGGACAAGGCAAACGGTTAGGGTCCAGGTACACAGAACACATAGGAATGCAGTGAATGTAGTGAGACCAGTGGCCAGCAGATGCCTGTGTTATTTACAATAGTGTAGGGAAGCGTTTGCCCGAATCTCATTGGCCCCAGGTCACTGCCTTCTGATTGGTCTGCTTACCTTACACCATGTGACAGGCAGCACATGCAAAATGCATATCGTTAGGAAAACGTTAACTCGCTTCCGACAGAGGTAAGTTCCTAACAAAGGGTTGCCCAGATGGGACATCAAAGTCCTAAACATTAAACCAAAAAAATTTTGTAATAATAATCATAATATAGGTGCTCCTCCAAAAGGTGTCACTCTAATTCCTTACAAAAAAACCCCAACAAATCCAAATCCACAGCGGTAATTGCCATTAAGTACCAGCAGACAAGATGCCAACTAAATCTTCTAATTATACGTATTGTGGGTACAGTAATTGTGGCAGCCATGAGCATTGACAAGCCACATCTCATGCACGTAAGACTGTCAGGCCTCGGGACTTTTTCCAAGCGTCACAGCGGTTTTGGTCTGATTATTTTATTAGAAGAAAGCAGAGCATGAATAATTGAATATTTGAAGCATTTTCCTTGGAAGAAAATGTTTGCTTCATATTGTAGATCTGTGCTGCTCAAACTTTACTGGGACAGTGTCAGCGTTGTTTGGTAAAGGCTCTAGTAGGGGCAAGGAGGTTCAGAAACGTGAAGTAAAATTACACGTTTCACAAAAAAGAGAGACTTTACAGTTTTGCATTGATTTTCAGGAATTTACAGTTACTCTCTCTCTCTCTCTCTCTCTCTCTGAAACAGCTTTATTCTGACCATACACATGTTTATGTTGACCATTATCGTCATATTTGGTGGGATTCACTGACATTTGGCAAACAGCAGATTTCAACATGCCAATCTTTTCTTCCCCCAGAAAATATGCTAGGGGCAAATGAAAAAGTCAAGTGAAGTACTGTAGTATTGTTATGTGTCAACCAGAAGCTATTGCATGTATATGGCTAGTTCTAGTATGCAACATATTGTTCTCTGTTTACTGTTTAGCAAAATGCTGACATTATCTTGCTACCTAAAAAGCCAATAACAACCAAATGATACAAGATAAGTTGGACAAAGCATTTGCAAATTTGTTCAACTTTTTAGGACCCAGCTTGAGTTCAGCAAAAGGCCTTATGGGTCCATATTAAAGGGGTTCTCCTAAGAACTAAACTCATAAACCATCCTTTCCCTCTCATCAACCTATTTAATTGTTTAAATATCATTCATTAGCTATATAAAGCAGTTTCTGTTCTTTGGTTGTTACTTACATGCATGAAGTGAAAGAATGACATCATCCAGCCATCCACTCTGTCAAATTTCCTCTCTGAAAGCAGCCCCCACCCTCCTGAAATACACAGACCATGTGGTTTCTGGCCTGCATTGATGAGAGAGAGATTCTGTGTCTGATTGGCTAAGGCTGCACACATCTCCCAGTTCTCAGCACTAAAGGGAGCATGGCCCTTTAGTGCTGAGAACTGGGAGGTGTGTGCAGCCTTAGCCAATCAGACACAAAATCTCTCTCTGCTGCTCAGAGTAGGAGGGTGGGGGCTGGCAGAGCAAGGGGAGAGAAGAATGGCAAAGAATATCATATAACCAAAGAAGTCAACAGGGCAACAGGAGCCACCCATATCAGGCAGGAAGGTTTACGGGGAACATAACCAGGAAGTGTGGTAGCTTTGGAGCTTTTTTATATTTATTTATACTTCCCTGGAGTACCCCTTCAAGGTCTCATAAGCACCTATTTTTATACCATTTTTCCTCCTGGAAGTGATGCTTGTTGATAATACTCTTTTAATATGTTTCATATCTATCTATCTATCTATCTATCTATCTATATTTATACACATATATTTATCACAAATGTATATGGACACCATATATGTGTGTATATATATATATATATATATATATATATATATATATATATTTAGCGCTTCACTATACTTTTTAGTCACATGTAATTTTTTTGTTTGATTTTAACATGGAATAATGCTATTTTTAAAAGCTTTTTTGATGGAAGCTGGATACCACCTTGTTTTGCATGGCTGATTACAGATATACACAGCACACATGCATAAAAAGGAGGTCTTAAATTTAAGAGTAAAAGTTTTCTTTTTATAAATATATGAAAATAAATCTCATACTTGTCAGCTTTAACCCCTTAAGGACTCATTTGGACCTTAAGGACTAAGACAATTTTATTTTTACGTTTTAGTGTTTCCTCCTCCCCTTCAAAAAAGCATAACTCTTTTATATTTTCATCCACAGACTAGTATGAGGGCTTGTTTTTTGCGCGACCAGTTGTCCGTTGTAATGTCATCTCTCACTTTACCATAAAATGTATGGCACAACCAAAAAAATACTATTTGTGTGGGGAAATTAAAAAGAAAAACGCAATTTGGCAAATTTTGGAAGGTTTTGTTTTCACGCTGTACAATTTATGGTAAAAATGACATGCATTTTTTATTCTCTGGGTCAATACGACTAAAATGATACCCATGATTAGACACTTTTCTATTACTGTTGCGCTTAAAAAAAATCGCAAACTTTTTAACCAAATTAGTACGTTTAAAATCTCCCTATTTTGAAGACCTATAACTTTTTCATTTTTCCGTATAAGCGGTGGTATGAGGGCTCATTTTTTGCTGATTTGTACTTTTTTGTACTTTTTATTAATACCATATTTGCTTATACAAAACTTTTATTACATTTTTAATTCATTTTTTTTTATAAAATGTTATAAAAAAGCAGCTATTTTGGACTTTTTTTTTTTTACGTTCACGCCGTTCACCATACGGGATCATTTACATTTTATTTTAATAGGTCGGATATTTACGCACGCGGTGATACCAAATATGTATATAAAATAATTTTTTTTACACTTTTTGGGGGTAAAATTGGGAAAATGGGACAATTTACGTTTTTATTGGGGAGGGGGTTTTTCACATTTTTTTTTTACTTTTTTTACTTTTATTTTTACACTCTTATAGTCCCCATAGGGGACTATTTATAGCAACCATTCGATTGCTAATGCTGTTCAGTGCTATGTATAGGACATAGCACTGATCAGCATTAACGGTCATCTTCTGCTCTGGTCTGCGGGAAGGCAGATCAGAGCAGAAGACTCCCAAAAGGCAGCGGACCCAGGTGAGGGGACCTCTGTCTGCCGTGCAGGATGATCGGATCGCCTCAGCAGCGCTGCGGGCGATCCGATCATCCTGTTAAGTGACTGAGATGCTGCAGATGCCGTGATCTGTATTGATCACGGCATCTGAGGGGTTAATGGCGGACATCCGCGGGATCGTGGGTGTCCGCCATTACCGGTGGGTCCCTGGCTGCGATCAACAGCCGGGACCTGCCGCGCATGATGCCGGCATCGCTCCGATGCCCGCGGTTATGCTCAGGACGTAAATGTACATCCTGGTGCGTTAAGTACCACATCACCAGGACGTACATTTACGTCCTGCATCGTTAAGGGGTTAACACACAGAAGGCTCACATTTTCTGAGGTTTTCATAATCTATTATACAGAAACCACATTGCATGCTATTCCAGAGTGTCTTGCGTGACCACAGTTTCCATATAGATCACATCGAAGAGAGCTAACAAACTCTTCATTTATTCCGTAGTCATAATAGACAGTCACTACAATAAATTCTTCTCCATCTGTTGATCATTCCATTAGCAAATGATAAATATTACTAAGGACTAAGATGAATGGATGGCAATAAATAAGATCTGACTGTTCAGAACAGATTTGTGGTACAAGAGATTGGCGCTCAAACTGCAGAACACATTGGACTGGACAGGTTGAAGAACTGGCTTTATAGAATCTTCTGTTCTTGAAGAATAATGTTTCCTGTTTATTCAATCCAGAGATCATCTCTGCCAAATAACAATATGAAATGGAGAGGTGGGAGCATATTCCGAATGGTATTCTACACCTCCAGATCGATGGAAGTGTATTGTATAGTTACTGCAGGTTTCTTTTTTTTTTTTTATATAAAGCTAAAATCTGTGGATCATAATGTAGGAGACGTCCAGTGATCACAGTAAGGGGGGAGAGTGATAGAAAATGATGAGACATCTTTGCTGTTCAAAGTGATTCTATCAATTTAAATTATTACAGTAAAAATACATTTCTGATATAGAGTTTGTTACAGTGTGGCTGCCAATGGCTCTAGATAGGGGCATACATACAATTCCTGGTGCCAATATGCCAATAGCAAAAAGATAGCATACCAGGGCCTTTATGATCTCTATCCAGCATGCATTCTGAACCCTTGAGCCTTAACCCCTTAAGGACCAGGCCATTTTACACCTTAAGGACCAGAGCGTTTTTTGCAATTCTGACCACTGTTACTTTAAACATTAATAACTCTGGAATGCTTTTAGTTATCATTCTGATTCCGAGATTGTTTTTTCGTGACATATTCTACTTTAACTTAGTGGTAAAATTTTATGGTAACTTGCATCCTTTCTTGGTGAAAAATCCCAAAATTTTATGAAAAAAATGAAAGTTTTGCATTTTTCTAACTTTGAAGCTCTCTGATTGTAAGGAAAATGGATATTCAAAATAAAACATTTTTGGGTTCACATATACAATATGTCTACTTTATGTTTGCATCATAAAATTTATGAGTTTTTACTTTTGGAAGACACCAGAGGGCTTCAAAGTTCAGCAGCAATTTGGAAATTTTTCACAAAATTTTCAAACTCGCTATTTTTCATGGACCAGTTCAGGTTTGAAGTGGATTTGAAGGGTCTTCATATTAGAAATACCCCATAAATGACCCCATTATAAAAACTACACCCCCCAAAGTATTCAAAATGACATTCAATAAGTGTATTAACCCTTTAGGTGTTTCACAGGAATAGCAGAAAAGTGAAGGAGAAAATTCACAATCTTCATTTTTTACACTCGCGTGTTCTTGTAAACCCAATTTTTGAATTTTTGCAAGGGGTAAAAAGGAGAAAATTTTTACTTGTATTTGTAGCCCAATTTCTCTCGAGTAAGCACATACCTCATATATCTATGTTAATTGTTCAGCGGGCGCAGTAGAGGGCTCAGAAGGGAAGGAGCGACAAATGGTTTTTGGGGGGCATGTCACCTTTAGGAAGCCCCTATGGTGCCAGGACAGCAAAAAAAAAACCACATGGCATACCATTTTGGAAACTAGACCCCTCAGGGAACGTAACAAGGGGTAAAGTGAACCTTAATACCACACAGGTGATTCACGACTTTTGCATATGTAAAAAATAAAAATAAATGTTTTACCTAAAATGCTTGGTTTCCCAAAAATGTTACATTTTTAAAAAGGATAATAGCAGAAAATACCCCCCAAAATTTGAAGCCCAATTTCTCCCGATTCAGAAAACACCCCATATGGGGGTGAAAAGTGCTCTGCTGGCGCACTACAGGTCTCAGAAGAGAAGGAGTCACATTTGGCTTTTTGAAAGCAAATTTTGCTCTGGGGGCATGCCGCATTTAGGAAGCCCCTATGGTGCCAGAACCGCAAAAAAAAACCACATGGCATACCATTTTGGAAACCAGACCCCTCGGGGAACGTAAAAAGGGGTAAAGTGAACCTTAATACCCTACAGGTGTTTCACGACTTTTGCATATGTTAAAAAAAAAATTTTTTTTTTTACCTAAAATGCTTGGTTTCCCAAAATTTTAACATTTTTAAAAAGGGTAATAGCAGAAAATACCCCCCAAAATTTGAAGCCCAATTTCTCCCGATTCAGAAAACACCCCATATGGGGGTGAAAAGTGCTCTGCTGGCGCACTACAGGTCTCAGAAGAGAAGGAGTCACATTTGGCTTTTTGAAAGCAAATTTTGCTCTGGGGGCATGCCGCATTTAGGAAGCCCCTATGGTGCCAGGACAGCAAAAAAAAAAACACATGGCATACCATTTTGGAAACTAGACCCCTCGGGGAACGTAACAAGGGGTAATGTGAACCTTAATACCCCACAGGTGATTCACAACTTTTGCATATGTAAAAAAATAAAATAAAATTTTTACCTAAAATGTTGGTTTCCCCAAAATTTTAGATTTTTAAAAAGGGTAATAGCAGAAAATACCCCCCATAATTTGTAACACAATTTCTCCCGAGTACGGCGATACCCCATATGTGACCCTAAACTGTTGCCTTGAAATACGACAGGGCTCCAAAGTGAGAGCGCCATGCGCATTTGAGGCCTGAATTAGGGATTGCATAGGGGTGGACATAGGGGTATTCTACGCCAGTGATTCCCAAATAGGGTGCCTCCAGCTGTTGTAAAAGTCCCAGCATGCCTGGACAGTCAGTGGCTATCTGGTAATACTGGGAGTAGTTGTTTTGCAACAGCTGGAGGCTCCGTTTTGGAAACAGTGGCGTACCAGACGTTTTTCATTTTTATTGGGGAGGGGAGGGGGGCTGTGTAGGGGTATGTGTATACGTAGTGTTTTTTACTTTTTATTTTATTTTTTGTGTTAGTGTAGTGTAGTGTTTTTAGGGTACAGTCGCACGGGCGGGGGGTTCACAGTAGTTTCTCGCTGGCAGTTTGAGCAGCGGCAGAAAATTTGCCTCAGCTCAAACTTGCAGCCGGATACTTACTGTAATCCTCCGCCCATGTGAGTGTACCCTGTACATTCACATTGGGGGGGGGGGGGGAACATCCAGCTGTTGCAAAACTACAACTCCCAGCATGTACGGTCTATCAGTGCATGTTGGGAGTTGTAGTTTTGCAACAGCTGAAGGCTCCGTTTTGGAAACGGTGGCGTACCAGACGTTTTTCATTTTTATTGTAGGGGTATGTGTATATGTAGTGTTTTTTTACTTTTTATTTTATTGTGTGTTAGTGTAGTGTAGTGTTTTTAGGGTACAGTCGCACGGGCGGGGGGTTCACAGTAGTTTCTCGCTGGCAGCTTGAGCTGCAGCGGAAAATTAGCTGCAGCTCAAACTTGCAGCCGGATACTTACTGTAATCCTCCGCCCATGTGAGTGTACCCTGTACATTCACATTGGGGGGGGGGGGGGGGGAACATCCAGCTGTTGCAAAACTACAACTCCCAGCATGTACGGTCTATCAGTGCATGCTGGGAGTTGTAGTTTTGCAACAGCTGGAGACACACAGGTTGTGAAACACCGAGTTTGGCAACAAACTCAGTCTTTTGCAACCAGTGTGCCTTCAGCTGTTGCAAAAGCTACAACCCCCAGCATGTACGGACAGCGGAAGGGCATGCTGGGTGTTGTAGTTATGCAACAGCGGGAGGCATACTACTTTGGCTGGGGATGCTGGGGATTGTAGTTATGCAACAGCTGGAGACACACTGGTTTGCTACTTAACTCAGTGTGCCTTCAGCTGTTGCAAAACTACAACTCTCAGCAGTCACCGACAGCCAACGGGCATGCTGGGAGTTGTAGTTATGCAACCACCAGATGCACCACTACAACTCCCAGCATGCACTTAAGCTGTTTGTGCAAGCTGGGAGTTGTAGTTACACAACAGCTGAAGGTACATTTTTCCATAGAAAGAATGTGCCTCCAGCTGTTGCAAAACCATAAGTCCCAGCATGCCCATAAGTGCATGCTGGGAGTTGTGGTGGTCTGCCTCCTCCTGTTGCATAACTACAGCTCCCAGCATGCCCTTTTTGCATGCTGGGAGCTGTTGCTAAGCAACAGCAGGAGGCTGTCACTCACCTCCTGCTGCTGCTGATCGCCGCACAGGTCAGTCCCGCCGCCGCCGCCGTCGTCGCTCCTGGGGCCCCGATCTCAACATTAACGCCGGGGATCGGGGTCCCCAGCACCAGGGGTGCATGTCCCGCACCCGCTCACGTCCTCCGGAAGAGGGGCGGAGCGGGTGCGGGAGTGACACCCGCAGCAGGCGCCCTGATTCGTCGGCCGGTAATCCGGCCGACGAATCAGGGCGATCGTGAGGTGGCACCAGTGCCACCTCACCCCTGCAGGCTCTGGCTGTTCGGGGCCGTCTCTGACGGCCCCGATCAGCCAGTAATTCCGGGTCACCGGGTCACTGGAGACCCGATTGACCCGGAATCGCCGCAGATCGCTGGACTGAATTGTCCAGCGATCTGCGGCCATCGCCGACATGGGGGGGCATAATGACCCCCCTGGGCGATATGCCGCGATGCCTGCTGAACGATTTCAGCAGGCATCGGGCACCGGCTCCCCTCCGGCTAGCGGCAGGGGGCCGGGAAAGGACAGGACGTACTCCTACGTCCTCGGTCCTTAAGGACTCGGAAACGGGGGCGTAGGAGTACGTCCATTGTCCTTAAGGGGTTAAAGGGGTACTCCGATGGAAAACTTTTTTTTTTTTTTTTAATCAACTGGTGCCAGAAAGTTAAACAGATTTGTAAATTACTTCTATTAAATTTTTTTAAATCCTTCTAGTACTTTTTAGCTTCTGAATACTGAAGAGGAAATTATTTTCTTTTTGGAACACAGTGCTCTCGGCTGACATCTCTGTCCATTTTAAGAACTGTCCAGAGTAGGAGAAAATCCCCATAGCAAACATATGCTACTCTGGACAGTTCCTAAAATGGACAGAGATGTCAGCAGAGAGCACTGTGCTCGTGATGTCAGCAAAGAGCTCTGTGTTCCAAAAAGAAAATAATTTCCTCTGTAGTATTCAGCATCTAATAAGTACTGGAAGGATTAAGATTTTTTAATAGAAGTAAGTAACAAATCTGTTTAACTTTCTGGCACCAGTTGATTAAAAAAAAAAATTCCACTGGAGTACCCCGGAGTACCCCTTTAACTTTGTGCAATCAGTGATGTTTACTGTCAGTGAGGAGCAGGCATTCCATGGAGCTCGGAGCACTCCGCGATGGCAGTGGGTGGGAGCAGGTTCGGAGGCTCAAAGCATGCAACTTCAACTGCCTTGAATGTCCATGGATGCCGCATGAATACAGTCAGACCTATGCATTTGGCCGTACTACAAATTTGTGTTTAATCGAAAAATACATTTCCTTTAGACTGCTATGGCCCATACTGTAATTACCTATGCTCTTACATAAAGGCAAACAGAAAAAATGTATTGGTACGTTCCAGCGCATATTGGGGACCCCCGGGATCATGCACGCGGCACCCAGTTTGTAGTCAGTCCCCGGAGCGTGTTCGCTCCGGGTCTGATTACTGTCGATCACGGGGCCGGCGGGTGACGTCACGCCTCCGCCCGGTGTGACCTCACGCTCCGCCCCTCAATGCAAGTCTATGGGAGGGGGCGTGACAGCTATCATGCCCCCTCCCGTAGGCTTGCATTGAGGGGCGGAGCGTGACGTCCCACGATCAGGCATCTTATCCCCTATCCTTTGGATAGGGGAAAAGATGTGTAAGCACCAGAGAACCCCTTTAAGGCATATTGTTGACCTGCTAAATTTTCTATATCATTCTATCAGGTGAACTGGCACGGAGCCAACAATGTCTATGGCATTTACAAGTGTATAGTCTGTGAATGTAATTTTCTGTTCTGCACTCCATAATCATGAATTATCCAGCCTTACAAGTGTTTTATAAGGATAATTTGCTCATTAAAAGATTTTAAACCAAAATATGAGCCTCAGAAATGGAGTCGGTGATTTTACAGCAAGTTGTTAATAGCAATGAGTCCTAAAATAATAACTGTTATACGACACTCACGCCTACTCAGCAGTTTCCAAAGGAGAATATCATTAAATTCACACGGCACCATCTCATTGAAGACACAGTTATTAAACCAGGTGGCAGAACTTACTAAATGTAGATGTAGGCGGGTAGCTGGCAATACATGTGTAATGGGTGCTGGGTACCAAAAGGGTGCAAACAAACCATTATTCCTTGCCCCGTGTATTTAGATATAGGCCTAGAGCATCAAATAAAATCTTCGTCTTAGATGTTATAAAGATTTGTCTTCTCACTGCCTTTTTCCCAATTTACAGTGCCAATGTTGTTGAACTAGGCCCACCCAAAACCCCAAACAAAAGGCTAAAAATCATCATTACATTTTTGTATTAGGAATTTGCACCAGTATGTAACCAACCATATAAATACCAGTGGCATCCTATACCCATTAGTGGCAACTGAACCACTTTTGCTATTAGCAACTGAACCTCTCTTCCTCTACACAGGTTTTGATCTATATCCTCCCAAATGTTTAACATAAAACTTTATGCAAACTTTATGCAAACTATAAGGGAACTGTATCATATTAATTTTAAAAGAATTTTGAAGGGTTTTCCACAAACCTCATATTACCATATAACCAATTTTGACAAATTAAACTTAATAATATTGATGTTTCTTTAATTTATGCTCAAGTCCCTGTTTAGGCAGTTTAGGCAGGTGTAGATACTTTGCTAAGAGCAGAGACATTAGTAGACCCTTTCTTTATTCGTACGGAGGGTAACGTTCTCCGGTACATCGCTTAATTATAGGGTGAGATGATGAGGAGATTTTGTAGCCAGGGAAACAGGAATAAGAGGCATTTTCCCACCTTCCCTTCTAATTACAGAAATGGGCATCTGTTACAGCTTTTATAGCCTTATCTTAGCTACAATATTGTGAACTATTATAATCTCCATAAAAAACATGTAGAATGATAATAAGGCAGACACAATATGGAGTGTGTGGGTTATCCATAGTGCTCAACAGACTAGTGTCTAGGTTTTCCTTTACCTTGGAAAAATATTATTTTTGCTACCTTAGTCCTATATCTAAATCAAACTACAGTAACTTTGTGCCCTCCACAGCACCCAAATACTAGAGTACATGTCCGACCAGCCCTCTGGCCACAAGATACAAAGTATATAACTTCTCGAAAAATATATATACTTTTAAATATTACATAATTCAAGTCTTTTCTGGACCATTGTAACTTGAAACCAGAATCAATATACAATGCTACGGACAGTCCAGATCTGCGAAACGTGTCAATGGCTGGAAGAACTGACCAATCAGAATGGACATTTACTGGTAAAACACCTGAAGCCTATGCACTGAATTCCTGTCTGGTAGCGCGCCCTACAGGGAGGTATTACATGTTCTGTACTGCTCTTTACCTGTGCCAGGGTTAGCTCCTCCTTCAGACACCAGGTGAGGGTGGCTCCATGTTACTTTTTTAGGACATTGTGTACTGTAAAGGATCCTGAAGAAGCTCCTGTCCTCTACATAGACAGAGATTTACAGCTCCCAGCAGACCTTTCTTACTTTTATATGTAAGGACTTGCTTTATCTGTATTAGTTATTTACTTATTTTTGTTTAATCTTCACTGTTTCCTATTTTTGGATGACATTTTGGTGGCTTAAGAACCAACTACCAGCTTTCCATATAATGGTTTAAACATACAGTGGTCGTCCTGGAGCCAATTAATATTGTAACTTGAGGGAATATATATATATATATATATATATATATATATATGTACACACACATGTATGCTTGGTTATATCTATAGTGGTATATACTACCACATGTGCGCAATATCTTTATGGCATTGCCAAATGATGTGGTAAAATAATAAAATGCAGCAGTATATAATATTTGCCGCTATTGCAATAGAGCTATATCCTCTTCATGGTGCATATTTATGTATGTCCCATACACTTTTGTTCATAAAGTATGTTTATTTATTACTTATTAACACATTTTTTACAGTTTAAAAGTATACTTGTTGCATAAGAGAGAAAGGACAGATATAAAGAAAATAAGAAAAAATGAAATAATAAATGTGCCAAAAATAAATAAATAAAAGTAACAAGGCCTTCTTGAAATTAAAGGGGTATTCCAGGCCAAAACTTTTTTTTATATATATCAACTGGCTCCGGAAAGTTAAACAAATTTGTAAATTACTTCTATTAAAAAATCTTAATCCTTCCAATAGTTATTAGCTTCTGAAGTTTTCTAACTGCTCATTGGTGATGTCACGTCCTGGGAGCTGTGCATGATGGGAAAATATCCCCATAGGAACTGCACAGCTCGCGGGACGTGAGTCATCAGAGAGCAGTTAGACAGAAAACAACACCTCAACTTCAGAAGCTAATAACTATTGGAAGGATTAAGATTTTTTAATCAAATTCATTTACAAATCTGTTTAACTTTCTGGAGCCAGTTGATATATAAAAAAAAGTTTTGGCCTGGAATACCCCTTTAAACCTTAGGTATGCAGCTGGTAATAGTTTTTCACAGTGTCTGTGGTGAAAGCCAATGTTCCTCTGGCTATTTAGGTTTCCATATAGTTCATACAACGCAGGGTGCAGTATTTACCTTTCTCAGCCCTGTGCTATATATCACCATTGGTCCTAACCCTCTTGCTTCATCTCAAGTGTTCTCCTGGACGATGTACTATTATATATGAATGCAAATCCAATTATTCAATGTGACATAGAAAATTGTTTAATCTTTAGCGCATAATGAAGTTCCAACATGGAAACAGAGGCTGCAATCACCTATTACTCTCTCGGAGACAAGGAGAACAATGTCAGTATTCATGTGTCTGAGGACCAGGCTCTCATGTCTCTCTGATCTCTATAATTATATGGTGCTCCATTCCAGTGAATGGTAAGAAAATGTTACACTAGGACAGGAGCACTTTAATATGACACTGAAATGATTGATAACACAATGGTGGTATCTTGTGTGACATGATAAGAGGCCCTCATGCAGTTGTATGTCTACTATATCAACTATATTATCCTAATCGGGACTGGAAATACCATGCGTGTAATTTGTTCTGAGGAGCCCGGTAGGGAAGGCACCCACCGCCAGCAGGTAGTACCCTCCGCCTCTCTATTAGATAGAACATAACATTGATATATGGTTGCATATATTGTTCCATATATAGGATTTGTCCTCTGCCTAAAATCCCCAATCTTGCTCTCATGCACTTCTACTCTGCAGTACATTAACTTTCTACTTGCTATTGACCTCAATTTGTTCAGTCTAAGTACCGTCTTTTGGGAAAAGTTATACTATTAAGTGTTCAACAAAGCTTGCAGCTTCCTCAGCACAACCTCATACCTGATTTTCATTTAATTCTTTGCAATAACTTCGAGCCAAAATACAACTTACATTGCAACTTACACTTAAAATGCAGAGTAAGATGCTTGACAATGGAGAAGATAATCAGAAACATAATGGCCGTCTTCATCTTTCAATTCAAAAATGTATCATAGAAAAAGTTCCAGTAGTTAACGCCTAATGCACAATTTAAGTTTATAGCCCAAAAAGGACTTTATGGTTGCTCAGTCCAGGTCAGACCCAGTTCTCCATTATGCATTTTCCAAGATTCTCCATATAAAATGCTTAAAAAGTCTTTATAGTTGAGACTTTTTAACTTAAGAAAGAGAAGATGGTCCTTTATTGGGCCCTGGTTCTAACTGAATGAAGAGGCCAAGAACGGTATTAATAAAGTGCATGAGGATCAGCAAAAGACAACCCCTACTTGCCTAAGTGGAAGAATAAAGGGGGTAAAACAAATGGTTGTGCCTAGGTTGCTAAAGGAAATTCACCTGTGGGATACCAACCAACCTTCTACTACCCCTGAGTGGTTGCATGGAAGATATAAAATTGCATTGGTTCAGCTGGTTTCCAACTTGGTGCCCTAAAGCTGGGCTTTCACATTGCCGCCTTGGCTGAGAACTATACAAAAAACACACACACACACACACACTACCTTCTACTCTGGACTCTAAATATACAATATGGGTCTAAGAGGATGCGTAAAAATCCATAAACAGTGGATCATTTTATTCCTGCCCTCTCATGGTGCCATCCAAATAGGGTATTTAATAGGGTACAGATGATACATTTGTGAGGAAGTAATGTATTTTTCGCCGTATAAGACGCACTTTTTCTTCCCCAAAAAGTTAGTGCGTCTTATGAGGCGAATACACATTTATCGCGGCGGTCCCTGCGGCCCTCAACGGGACCAGCGGCTAATACAGGACATTACCGATCGCGGTGATGCCCTGTATTAACCCTTCAGACGCGGCGATAAAAGCTGACCATTGCGTCTGAAGCAAAAATAACACTAACCCGGCTGTTCAGTCGGGCTGTTCGGGACCGCCGCGGTGAAATCGCGGCATCTCGAACAGCTTACAGGACACCGGGAGGGACCTTACCTGCCTCCTCGGTGTCTGCTCCGTGCCGGGATCCCCTGCCGCGCGTAGCAACTTCATGGCGGCGACGGAGAGTGAAGATACCGGGCAGCAGAGACTTTCCGGAGCGACAGTGACAACCAGGGGACGCGGCGACAGTGATGGAGGGCGACATCCAGGGCAGCGGTGACGGGTCCGGAGCGGAGGGGACACGTGTGCACTACCTCCTATACCAGTGGTTTTCAACCAGCAGACCTCCAGATGTTGCAAAACTACATCATCTGAAGGTCCGCAGGTTGAAGATAACTGTCCTATACTTTACATTGTATTTGGTTCAGAATTTTTATTATCTAGATTTTTATCCTATAAAATTAGGTGCGTCTTATATGCCGGAGCGTCTTATATGACGAAAAATACGGTATAGAGCGTATAGGGGACCCAATTATTTGCTGTATAGAGACTAGATATTGCTGATGGTGGCTCTGCAAAAGTGCCTGTTGACTATTGTAAATTAAAGGTTTGAGGTGCATAGGAAAGGGATAGCTATATATTTAGGAACAGCATTTTTTTTCTATGTGGTGGTGGTTAGGAAGTGGGGTTGGCTGTGTAACCAAAAGTCTAAGAGGCAGAACCAGCAACAGGGACTGTTAACCTATATTGGGATTCTCCGACAAACCATTTGCATTCACTACTAAATTTCAAATGCTCATTGTATTACAACATTGTAAATACACACTAGTAAAGGTGCCCACACACCTTAATGTTGATAGAAGGGAATGATTTCAACCAAGACCATCATTCGTCTAGCGAAATTTAACAATGAACAATGACTGATGTTCTTTCGTTTGGTATCATTGATCATGTCTGAACATTTAATGGTCAATATGGACTAAAATGTGTACGGTCGCATCAGTGTATGGCCACATTCATCCAATGTGTAGGCCGAGGCACATGCGTATTTTTTATTAAAATTAACCCATTGTCTATCTCAAATCTGATAAATAGAAATGTCAAGCCTTGAGTTACGAAGCATGTGCCAAATTACTGGAAACTCTGACATCTCTGCACATAAATAAAATCTTTCAGAAGCATCACCGGTGACACTGCAGTGCATTACAGAGATGGCAGATTGACGCTTCTACTAAGAGATGTAAAGAACTAGGGATCAGTGCTTGAAAAATGTGCTCGTTCTTCTGCAGAAGCTTTGCTTCCCAGGAGATGTGTAAACAGCAGAGGTAGTTATGGTAAGCCATGCGTGTGAGAGAATACTTCTTTGCTATGCGCTCAAGTGTGTATCAGATAATACGACAAGAGAATATATAAATGTTGAACGGTCAGACTACAATATACTGTCATCCTATAATATAGAGAAAGCAGATCTGGACATGATAGCCCCCTAACATTGGAATTGAAGAAGGTCCTAGAAGACACCATTGCAGTAGATGCTCTTTCTTACATCATGGATAGAGGCATTTCAAGAACAGGTTCTTCTCCTGGTTTCATTTTTCATCTTTGAAGTTGAGAAGGAAGAAGCAGTGAAATCCTCCAGAGATTGTAGGATTAAGATGACACGTTTCATGCTGTGGACACAGCAAAGAGAAAGAAGTGGGAAAAAAAAAAGAAAAGGAATTTCTCTCAATTTTCCAGTGAAAACGTCTAGAACAAATTCACTATTCAATTAGATTGATAAAATGAACTTATAATGGCACGGCCACCTTTAATGAAGACAAATGGATCAAGTAAATGTCATCTTCTACAGGGCAGAGATTTCGGCGGCACAAAGTGGAAGGAATAGGCGCATCACCTGAAAAATCAATCTGGGAGGATATCATTAAATGTGGAAGACAAATGAGGTAAAGAGGCTTCTAAACATCTCTATATAGATGGATTTAATCCCACAATAGCATAATATCCTTAGAGCGCGGAGAGCGGTGCAATGGGCTGTGTGTGTCAGGCAGATGTGAGAAATGTTTCATATGCTTAAATTATTATGTTTTCTCTATAGCCTTTCTTTTTCAAGAAACAGCACGACTCGTAGGTCATGTTAACACATCCGGAATTTCCGTATAGAATTCCGCATTAGAATTCCGCCGCAGATTCAGCAGCAGCAGAGTCCCATTGTGTTCAATGGGATTCTGCTGCACTGTGCACACAGTGGAATTTCCAAGCAGAAGTCAATTTCTCTATGTAACTCTATGAGCGTCTCAAAGATACATAGAGAAAGTGACTTCTGCCTCAAACACAAACCCATGTGTAAAACTACTGGTCACAATGCAGAACACCAGGACCTAAGCCAAGGAATTAGAAAGGGAACAGAGCCGTACTGCAAGACAAAGAGCAGGGTGGCTGTTTAGCATTACCCTGCTTATTTATGCCCTTTAAAATAAAATCTGTGGCTGAGTGTAGAGGCATAGCTTGTAGCTCCAGGGCCCTGATGCAAAATCTGCAATAGGCCCCATATGCCAACTATTGTACTGCTCTCTTATGGAGCAGATGTGCTTTGGGACCCCCTTAGGTACCAGAACCCGATGCGACTGCTTCCTCTGCTACCTCTATAGCTACGCCCCTGGCTGGATGGTCTCTTTAAAGAAAACCATAATATGGCCGAACTTTGTGTCACTTTTCCAAAACTGACTATTTCAGCAAGACAAGTAGCCTACCATAAGGGTTGGTTCTCGTTCATGTTTAACAGAACTGTCGCTAAAGGTGGTGTAGAGGTAGCAGATGCACCCAGGCCTGGTTTCTGAGGGGGCCCAATCCCCTCTGTCAGTGTTATTAATGACACATGCTGGGGATACTGGCCAAACGGTCATTCATCGGCTGATGACTGGGATTGTTCAGGCCTATAAATCATTGTTTGTTGGCAGTATCTCCCCATGTAAACAGATGTGATGAAAATGAACAACACAAGTGATGCAATTTTAGTCCATAGTCCGCTGCCAACTGTTGGTTTACCTAAAGTTTTTTCAGTGAGTGCCGATCAACTTGTACATTGTCAATCGGCACTTGTATCGGTCACGGTCTGTCTTAGTAACAGAACTCTTACAAATTCTTTATAGGGCCAAGCCAGAACCAAGACATGAACCCAACTGCCCCCATTAAAGAGGTTATGAAGCCTTTAAAAATTAATGGCCTGTCCTCGGATTAGTCCATTAATGTTAGATCGGCAGGGGTCCATCTCTCAGCTGCTTGAAGAGACTGTGACACTGTGGCACCTTGCACTGCTGTACAAATAGTAGAGCCTTTGCAATTATAAATGGACTTGCAGCTGAGATATACACATTTTAAAATAGAATCCATCAGGATTTATTAGGATCATCATAGAACCATTCGAAAAAGAACCATTATAAGAACAAATCTTATAAAATCCAGCTTTGCCCTATAGCAGAATGATAAAATAATAGAAAGAAGTAACTATGTATTGAGAAATATTTCACTTTCTACTTTCTCCTCTTTTATGACACCATTCAGAGTTTACAGCCTGCTCAACCACAACACAGATGTCAGAAAGGGAACACAGTTCATTGCCTAAGAATATATGTGACAACAAGTACGTGGCTGGGCGGTGTGGGGTGGAAATAACTATAAAGAATGCATCATACCATGTCAACTGTGAATGAATGTTACAGTACAAGATGGAGTATACGGCCTGCTACAAAGCGATTCATTCCGTGTTTGTCTCCTGGGTAAGGTAGGGTCTCTTATTTTTTCCTTTAAAGGGGTTATCCAGGAAAAAACTTTTTTATATATATCAACTGGCTCCAGAAAGTTAAACAGATTTGCAAATTACATGAAGCAAAAAAAGTATGCTCGGCACTACTGTATTCACACTGTATGGTGTAAAATTACCGGATTTTAGTACTGTCCCCTTGCAACCGCTGGAGGTGCCAATAATGGTGCTTCCACGCTCGCAGTAAACAGGTGAATCACGTCCAAACAATGAAGGTAGAAAAAGCGGAGCACTCACCACATCAGGCTTCTTGTTGCGATTAGACTTTATTCATGTAGTCTTCAGGGGATACAAGCAGGGGTGTGCGGACTGGGGTGCAGGGGTGCTCTCTAGCAAGACTAGCAAGCTTAGTCTTGCTAGGGATTTAACTATTTCTGGATTTCCCATATCTCGCCCAGCTTTCCCTGAAGCTTGATATCCACATTCGACAGGTACTTCAGGGAAATCTAGTGATCCCAGACCACCATTCCTGCCGCTGTCTCACACTGTATATATATATGATATAAAATAACATATGGATTTATTGTGGTCCAAAAGACAAAGTAGTGCTGGCATTAGAGCTGTCTAGTTAGAGATTCTGCCATAAAGTACAATGCACCAAATGTCTATTTATTTCCACTCCTGGGTAGAATTCACCATAAAGTGTAAAATGATTTTAAAAGTCACTTGGCCGGAGCTGACGGCATAAAGAAGGACCACAAGCTAATAAACTTAAGTGAATATTTTCATCTACGGGAAAGTGGTCATGGCCCATTCTGAATCAGTCATAAAAGAGTAATGAGGTTTTCATTTGCCTGTTGGCTCGGAATGTGGGAGAGCAGAGAAAAGGCAGGTGTTCCAATAATGTTCGGCACTATAATGGTAGGATACATTGGTAATTATCAATTATATTAAAGTGGGCACGGGTCAAACAACCAGGAATCTATTTTACAACCAATATTAAATCTTACACATTGTAACTGATAAGAGGGTGTTCTGTAACAGCCCTGAGAATTTTATGATCTACACAAAATCAATTTAGTCTAACACACCGGAGCAATTTCATTCCATCATTTTAGAGAGAGCGAGGATCCTGGCACCGTATCATTCGGAAGGAGTAGAATATTTTTGCAAGTATAAAAATGTGAAATGAGACCAAATGTGAAGGTCTACAAGCAAATATATTTTTCATTCTAATAGCTGACTATCCGAATGTCACCTTGAGGATTTCTCTTTTCTCTGTAGGCCATTTGCCTTCTCCGAGCCACGAGGGACAAGAACTGAACTAATTCAAGAGATAAAATAATAAACACCACGCACGCCCTTCACGGCCAGATGATAGATGCTGGGTAGGAAGGAGTCGAAAGGGGAAATAACCTCGAGGGGCCTGTAACATTTTTCTTTGTCCATTATTTAGTGATAAGTAACAATATGTTTATCTATGGCCTAGCGATTCTACAATATCCATGAGTCTAGTCTGAGAAACACACATTGATCAGTTGTTGACAGGGAGGCTGCGGGTGGCCATAATAGTCAACTATAATATATGGATAGGCAGGGTCCAAAATAGAAAGGATGGCTTCTATGTGGCCTAGCCGGGGAACGCCCCTTCCCCACAGTTACATGTCCAAATTCTCCCTATGACACAACCCCCTTTGACAGATATTGTATCATAACAGATGGACGCTTTTTAAGACTACATTGAGATGGCAAGGCTTTGCAGATACGAAAGGCAACATTCACTCTTCTTAAAGGAACACGTTATACACTATGGGGGAGATTTATAAAAACCTGTGTAGAGGAAGAGCGGAGCAGTTTCCCATAGCAAACTATCAGATAGCTTCTTTCATGTTTCAGAGGCATTTTTTAACAATGAAAGAAGCAATCTGATTGGTTGCTACGGGCAACTGTGCCATTCTTTCTTTACAGAGGTTTTGATAAATCTTCCCTTTTGTCTTTTGTCAAGTCTGCAGTCTATGGGCCCATTTACACTATGCATGATACTGAAATCCTAGTTGGAAATTCAGACACAAGGATAACATCGGTGCTAATGGATTTTCTGTTGACCGGTTCACACCACCACGGTGAATATCATAATGAGTGAGCAGCAGAACAGAGGGATTTGTATGCCAAATACAAAAGCTAGAAACATAAAAAAGACATGTAAAGCAACTGTATTACCTAGTAACACATATAAGCATTATTTTTATTTTTTTGTGTGTGAACCCAGCTATATACATTCTTAGGATGGGTTCACACATATTATTTCGGTCTGTATTTTGGTCAGTATTTTTGCACCTTTTTCTGTGTTTTGGACCTACTCTTGGTTTTGGCTTAAAAAATACTGACCAAAATACACTGTGTGAACGTAACCTTGGTCTTGATTTCTTCTATATAGGCAGCAGCTCTCTAGGCAGAACACCAGATGCCTATACCATTAATGCCCGGATTTGGCCGGATTAGTTTTACGGCTTCTATAACACTATGTGCAGTATATTGAAATATGAAATGAAGGAAGTGATTTTCCTGGCACTTGAGAACAGGGGAAACGTATGTTTGTTGATACACTTCCATAGTAACAATAGGTATCCATTATTTCCACAGAACTTGTTACTATAACGTTTCAGCATATGGCCCTTCTCAGTTACGCTTTGTATGACGCTGGTGGACGCAAGTGTAAATATTATGGATGCAGATCAGAGAGGCAGATTGGAAATGAAGTGTATTTTATATCATAGGAAAGTGGAAGAACTATGGAGTGTTTGGCTGCAGAGGATATATATATATATATATATATATATATATATATATATATATACATATATATATATATATATATACATATATATATATATATATATATATATATATATATATATATATATATGTATATCAGAGCCTGCCAGTCTTTTCTACATTCCTATGATCTGTGATAAAGCAGAATAAAATCTGGTTCAGAGATAATCTCATTGCACTTGTAAAATGTAAAAAAAATAAAAAATAAACTAAAATAAACTTAAAGGGGTACTCCGCCCCTAGACATCTTATCCCCTATCCAAAGGATAGGGGATAAGATGTCATCAGATCGCTGGGGTCCCGCTGCTGGGGACCCCGGGGATCGCTGCTGCAGCACCCCGCTATCATTACTGCGCAGAGCGAGATCGCTCTGCACGTAATGACGGGCAATACAGGGGCCGGAGCATCGTTACGTCACGGCTCCACCCCTCGTGACGTCACGGCCCTCCCCCGTCAATACAAGTCTATGGGAAGGGAGAGTGGCGGTCGTCATGCCCCCTGCCATAGACTTGCATTAAGGGGACGGGCCGTGATGTCATGAGGGGCGGAGCTATGACGTCACACTGCTCCGTCCCCTGTATCGCCCGTCATTACACACAGAGCAAACTCGCTCTGCGCAGTAATGATGGCGGGGTGCCGCAGCGGTGATTCCCGGGGTCCCCAGCAGCGGGACCGCGGCGATCTGACATCTTATCCCCTATCCTTTGGTCATTACACACAGAGCAAACTCACTCTGCGCAGTAATGATGGCGGGGTGCCGCAGCGGTGATCCCCGGGGTCCCCAGCAGTAATGATGGCGGGGTGCCGCAGCGGTGATCCCCGGGGTCCCCAGCAGCGGGACCGCGGCGATCTGACATCTTATCCCCTATCCTTTGGTCATTACACACAGAGCAAACTCACTCTGCGCAGTAATGATGGCGGGGTGCCGCAGCGGTGATCCCCGGGGTCCCCAGCAGCGGGACCGCGGCGATCTGACATATTATCCCCTATCCTTTGGATAGGGGATAAGATGCCAGGGGCGGAGTACCCCTTTAATGAATAAATAAATAATTAAATAATTGTATATGTGATGATGTCATTTTAACAGTTGTGATTGTAATCACCCCAGGGAGGTCCTGTATGCTGTATACCTCCAAACTGTGGCTCTCCAGATGTTGCAAAACTACAACTCCCAGCATGCCTGGAGAGCTGTTGGCTGTCCGGGTATGCTGAGAGTTGTAGTTTTTCAACATCTGGAGGGCCACAGTTTGGAGACCACTCCTGTATACAATCTCCTAGTTTAAACTGCAACATATCGACAGTAGTTTTTGTACAGATGACAGGAAAAACACAGATATAGCAGGGCTAAAGTTGTTGTCAACTAATTTGTTTGTTCATAGGCATAATTCCTTAATTCTGTCGATACACAGCTTGACAGCTATTCCTCTTGGCTTCCCCATATGCAGACATGCTCAGCTCTGCTGAACGTGCATGTGCTCTGTAAGCTGCTGCCATATACCTCAATCAGAATTTCTGCAGTAGAGCAGTAGATGAGACTCTGCTACAACAGAATTTCTGAGCTGAATATTTCTGCCGGATTCTGTTTGGAAATCTTCATAATACTCTTCTCTTGGGATCCCCGGAACAACCCCACAAAAATCCCCCATTGATCGCATATTCCTAATATTATTCCAAAAAGTGAAAACCTTAAAGGGGTACTCCACTGGGTGCGGGCGGCGGGGTTGGGAAGTCAAGGTCACGCCCCTCATGACATAATGCCACGCCCATTCATTGTAAGTCTATGAGAGGGGGCTTTGCGATCACCACCCCCCTCCCATAGACTTGCTGTTACGCCTAGCGCTCCGGGTCCCCGCTCCTCCCCGGAGCGCTCACGGCGTCTTTCTCCCTGCAGCTCCCCGGTCAGTCCCGCTGACCGGGAGCGCTGCACTGTCATGGCCGTTGGGGATGCGATTCGCACAGCGGGACGCGCCCGCTCGCGAGTCGCATCCCAGGTCACTTACCCGTTCCCGTCCCCTGCTGTCATGTGCTGGCGCGCGCGGCTCCGCTCTCTAGGGCGCGCGCGCGCCAGCTCCCTGAGACTTAAAGGGCCAGTGCACCAATGATTGGTGCCTGGCCCAATTAGCTTAATTGGCTTCCACCTGGTCTCTGACTATATCTGACCTCCTCCCATGCACTCCCTTGCCGGATCTTGTTGCCCTTGTGCCTAGTGAAAGCGTTTTGTGTGTCTAAAGCCTGTGTACCAGAACTTCTGCTATCCACCCTGACTACGAACCTTGCCGCCTGCCCCCGACCTTCTGCTACGTCCGACCTTGCTTCTGTCTACTCCCTTGTACCTCGCCTATCATCAGCAGTCAGAGAGGTGAGCCGTTGCTAGTGGATACGACCTGGTCACTACCGCCGCAGCAAGACCATCCCGCTTTGCGGCGGGCTCTGGTGAAAACCAGTAGTGACTTAGAACCGGTCCACTAGCACGGTCCACGCCAATCCCTCTCTGGCACAGAGGATCCACCTCCTGCCAGCCGGCATCGTGACACTTGCATTGAGTGGACGTGGTGTAACGTCACAAGAGGAATGACCATGATGTGACGACCCCCGCCGCCCGCTCCAAGCATTTGGAAAAAAAAAATTCTGAATGTTCTGAAAGAAGTAGCTTTATAAGAAACTCAACTCTGCTACATGTGTATAAAAAACTGACTGTGGAATCTAGGAAAGGTGTAGGTACAACAAGGAGCACACACTCGGGGACTTGTTGGTTCTCTCCATTCTTTGTAGGGCATCTTAGAGAGAGGAAGAAGATAACAACAGGCAGGAAACACAATGATATGCCCCCGTTTCTTACCTACACGAGAAAAATGCTGGGGTCAATGCACACAATTGCTGGTGCCAAAAGTTTAAATGCATGTAACAGCATTGAATCAATAAAGAAAACAGATTGTAGATGAAAATAGAGGCTCCCTTTAAAAATAATACAGAGTAACTGATTTTTTGCTGTAATTTCCTGATATTACTGAAATTGCCCTTTTTCAAATAAAAAAGCAATGAAAAAACCCCCACAAGGCTACTGGAGATTTCAATCAGCCCTTTTGTTGGCCTGTAGGTATTGTCAGCAGTATTCAGGCGCCATGTATGAATGGTCCGCTCATAGAGCCTGTCACAATGTGCTGACACCTTTCAACAAGGGAGGTGACACCGGCTGCTTTTTTTTTTTTTTACTTTTGGGTTGTACATTTAGGAAATGTGAAGAAAAATTATAATTATGACCATAGCGAATTGAAAGGAGAAGAAAGAAATAGAAGAATAAAAGAAAACTCTGCCGCATGAAGAAAGCAAATATTCAATACGCGAGAACTTAGAAGACAGCTTGAAAAAAAATCCTAATTTGAATGGGCTAATCATAAAAATAATGAAAAGTAAAAAAACAAATAACAAAAACTGTAACATAATACATTTTATGTTATAGAAAAATGGTTCTTTCTGGTGCCTGGTGGGAATTAAGAAAAAATACAGGTGAAGGCAAATGTATTGTGGACGCTTTTCAGGGGAAGTCCTTTCTTTTTCTTAAGTACAAATAGCTCAGATGTATTGTGTTCAATTCAAGGCCATAAAACCAACGTCTACTATACATGATACCTGATCACGTCAAGCAGAGGATAAGTCAACATTAGACCTGGTAGAAAAGGTCACTGGGTAATGTAATTGAGGAGAAAACTACAGATATCTCATACTAGTACAGCAAGTCATAACAATAAAATAAAATAAAAAATACCTTGAGAAAGATACCTACTGAAATAAGTTTTTTTTTGTCTTCTTTTTACTAGTTTTTAATACTTCCCTTGCATCTTTTTTAATATGATCTAAATATTTTAACAAATCCCCATGCTGGAGTTGGAGTGCCGGGAGTTGGCATTTTTAATAAAATAAAAATACAATTTGAAGTAAAAAAAAAACAATGAAATAAAATAAATAATAAATAAATAAATAAAATGCCAACTATAGAACGCATAACTGTTGTGACACCAGGAACACCAGGGTCAGCATAGGAGCTAACAAAGATTAGGTGCAAACTGTAACACTGAAAAACTTAGTGAAAATGTGGAAGGAGAATCAGCCCATGGGTCATGGATAGGGGCTCCAGGGGACCTATACCAAGCTCTTTTATTCTGGTTGACAACATCTGGCATCAGAATAGGTGCCCCTTCTCTTATTTGTATGCCACTGGACAGGTTCTCACTATAGAGTTGCAAAGGAGGATGAGACCAACCAGAGCAAGGCCAGTGTTCCCATAGCAGCTGCATGGTCTGCCTCTATGGTAAGTACTCCCTCATGCTTCTAAATGGCTCTTTAGAACCAACCGTCAACCCATTGTCTGACTGATTTAGGGGTTGGCCCACAGGGTAGGTGATCAATGTGTGATTGTTGGGTGGTCCAACCGGAGGGACCTTAAACAATCAAGAGAATGAAGATACTCAAGGCCCCTTGTGGGTGGAGCAGTAGTGTGATTGCGTGGCCACTGCTTTGTTTGCTGTTATTGGACTGACATCAACAACATGGCCAGGTAGGTAGACCATTAATCTATTCACAAAGGGGCATTAAGGAACCTCTTTTTTCAAACTGCTGGTGGTCCTAATGGTCAGACCTCCAATAATCGTCATGGTTAAGTGATAAATGATGTTAGTTGGCTAGCCTCTTGAAGTCAATATTCCAGGAAGCCAGATGACATAAATATAAATATTGTTCCATGGTTGGCCACCCGGAGTACCCAAAGATACTAAACAGAGCCTATTGCTGCATATACAGTACACGTATGATTCGTGTGTATGGGGGCCACCACATCAACTTCTAAGGTTGGTGCAGATGAAGATTGACCAGGTTATATTTCCACATGCCACATTTTATGTTCTAGGCAATAGTGTTGAAGACTTCACACAGATAATCGAGACTTCTATTCGGGCGATAATGTGCCGGCACTATTCCAGTGTCTCCCCATGCCTGCAGGCGCTGGGAGACACTGGGATAGTGTTGGCACATTAATGTGTGAAGTATGAATCCTTTACCACTCTTACTATAATTCTACCAGTGGATATTCATTCTGACTGGAGGAACCACTCGGCTGCTGACCATTAGTTTCTACATGCTTGACCAGGTGATGGGTTCTCACGAGGTGCTGTTTACAGATTATTTGTTCTGACAGTTGATATGCCATAGCCAGAATAGTCTGACAACAAATTGTCTTGCTATTGCCAAAAACATGCAACAGGACCCCCTTTATGGTGTCCACACTGTTACGCCGAGTGCTCCGGGTCCCCGTTCCGGGAGCGCTCGCCTCATCCTCGTTGCTGCAGCGCCCCGGTCAGATCCACTGACCGGGTGCGCTGCGGTACCGCCTCCAGCCGGGATGCGATTCGCGATGCGGGTGGCGCCCGCTCGCGATGCGCACCCCGGCCCCCGTACCTGACTCGCTCTCCGTCGGTCCTGTCCCGGCGCGTGCGGCCCCGCTCCCTAGGGCGCGCGCGCCGGGTCTCTGCGATTTAAAGGGCCACTGCGCCGCTGATCGGCGCAGTGGTTCTAATTAGTGTGTTCACCTGTGCACTCCATATATATACCTCACTTCCCCTGCACTCCCACGCCGGATCTTGTTGCCCTTGTGCCTAGTGAAAGCGTTCCCTTGTTGTTCCTAGCCTGTGTTCCAGACCTCCTGCCGTTGCCCCTGACTACGATCCTTGCTGCCTGCCCCGACCTTCTGCTACGTCCGACCTTGCTTCTGTCTACTCCCTTGTACCGCGCCTATCTTCAGCAGTCAGAGAGGTTGAGCCGTTGCTAGTGGATACGACCTGGTCACTACCGCCGCAGCAAGACCATCCCGCTTTGCGGCGGGCTCTGGTGAAAACCAGTAGTGACTTAGAACCGGTCCACTAGCACGGTCCACGCCAATCCCTCTCTGGCATAGAGGATCCACCTCCTGCCAGCCGGCATCGTGACAGTAGATCCGGCCATGGATTCCGCTGAGGTGCCGCTGTCAAGTCTTGCCGACATTTCCACGATGATCACCCAACAAAATCACCAGCTGGCATACTTGTCCTCCGTGACACAGCAACTGAAGTCACAGTTACAGCAGATGCTGTCACTGACACAGCAGCGGCAACTGCAACAACCATCTCCTCCGCCGGCTCCTGCAACTCCTCCGCAGCGTCCGGCCGCTCCTAACCCCTGCTTGTCCCTGCCGGACAAATTTGATGGGGACTCTAGACTCTGCCGTGGTCTCCTTTCTGGAAAGGCCTTGTCTTGGGCCACACCGCTCTGCGACCACAATGATCCTGCCATAGTCACAGTCCAGTCCTTCTTCGTTGAGGTCCGTAGTGTCTTCGAGGAGCCTGCCCGAGCTTCTTCTGCCGAGACTGCCCTGCTGAACCTGGCCCAGGGTGTTTCTTCCGTTGGCGAGTACGCCATTCAGTTCCGTGCTCTTGCTTCCGAGTTGTCCTGGAATAGTGAGGTCCTCTGCGCGACCTTTAAAAAAGGCCTATCCAGCAACATTAAAGATGTTCTGGCCGCACGAGAAACTCCTGCTAACCTACATGAACTCATTCATCTTGCCACTCGCATTGACATGCGTTCTTCCGGATGGCGTCTGGAGCTCCGCCTGGATATGGACTTTGTTCGCTCAAGGCGTTTTTTCCCCCCGGCTCCTCTCTCCTCTGGTCCTCTGCAATCCGTTCCTGTGCCTCCCGCCGTGGAGGCTATGCAAGTTGACCGGTCTCGCTTGACACCTCAAGAGAGGACACGACGCCGCATGGAGAATCTTTGCCTGTACTATGCCGGTACCGAACACTTCCTGAAGGATTGTCCTATCCGTCCTCCCCGCCTGGAAAGACGTACGCTGACTCCACACAAAGGTGACACAGTTCTTGATGTCAACTCTGCTTCTCCACGTCTTACTGTGCCTGTGCGGATATCTTCCTCTACCTTCTCCTTCTCTACTATGGCCTTCTTGGATTCCGGATCTGCAGGAAATTTTTTTTTGGCCTCTCTTATCAACAGGTTCAACGTCCCTGTGACCAGTCTCGCCGGACCCCTCTACATCAATTGTGTTGACAATGAAAGATTGGACTGTGCCGTGCGTTACTGCACGGAACCCCTCCTAATGTGCATCGGACCTCATCACGAAAAAATTGAGTTTTTTTTCCTCAGGTTCTTTGGCCCCAAGAAGAGGGGGAGACCCAAGGGGGGGGGGTACTGTTACGCCGAGCGCTCCGGGTCCCCGTTCCTCCCCGGAGCGCTCGCCTCATCCTCGTTGCTGCAGCGCCCCGGTCAGATCCACTGACCGGGTGCGCTGCGGTACCGCCTCCAGCCGGGATGCGATTCGCGATGCGGGTGGCGCCCGCTCGCGATGCGCACCCCGGCCCCCGTACCTGACTCGCTCTCCGTCGGTCCTGTCCCGGCGCGCGCGGCCCCGCTCCCTAGGGCGCGCGCGCGCCGGGTCTCTGCGATTTAAAGGGCCACTGCGCCGCTGATTGGCGCAGTGGTTCTAATTAGTGTGTTCACCTGTGCACTCCATATATATACCTCACTTCCCCTGCACTCCCGCGCCGGATCTTGTTGCCCTTGTGCCTAGTGAAAGCGTTCCCTTGTTGTTCCTAGCCTGTGTTCCAGACCTCCTGCCGTTGCCCCTGACTACGATCCTTGCTGCCTGCCCCGACCTTCTGCTACGTCCGACCTTGCTTCTGTCTACTCCCTTGTACCGCGCCTATCTTCAGCAGTCAGAGAGGTTGAGCCGTTGCTAGTGGATACGACCTGGTCACTACCGCCGCAGCAAGACCATCCCGCTTTGCGGCGGGCTCTGGTGAAAACCAGTAGTGACTTAGAACCGGTCCACTAGCACGGTCCACGCCAATCCCTCTCTGGCATAGAGGATCCACCTCCTGCCAGCCGGCATCGTGACACACATGCCCTTTTTTTGGCTTTAGACAGGGGTTGTCTTTTTGCGATAACTCCTTTAATTGTATGCAGGAATAGAGGGGGAACCAACAGAAGGTAGGGCACATGGCACCATCTAGTGCAAGGCGGGCCCAGCAGACATTATCCCTGTAACCATACAACCTACACCAATATGTTCTTCCATGCCGTGACTATGCCTAGTGTACTTGTTCCCTTAAAACAAGAACTTTGGAGCCGATTCCGCATGCAGCGTTAGATTAGAGAAGCTAATTATAGCGGGATGTCATTAAGTACTGTGCACATTCTCTAAGTAGCAGCTATTTCACTTAGTGCATTGCCAAATTACTTCTTTCAGGAATTTTGCTTTAGATAATAGGCAAATTTACCAGATAATTTGGCCAATGCTCAGAGAACAAGCTGCTTTTGTACGTCGCACTGCAGACTATTCCATGGGAGAGACACTTTTGAAGTGCGAAGCACGTACCGACCAGGTAAGGCCTCCTTTACATATGTGTGTCGTTGTTTTTTTCCCACCGGCGCTGCAGAAAAGGTACTGAGGGAAAATGGAGCAAGAACTGATCCCATTCATTTGAATGGGACAGTTCACAGTCATCCGGCATCTCAGTTTGGACGATTGAATGATTCGACGATTGAATGATTGGATTCGACAGACCGGCACAGACAGGGGAACACCTCTTGCTGTGTTTACCCATCCGGCGATCACATACAATGGATTCCGGATAATGCACAACTGATGCCAACTGATGCACTTCTGGCATCAGTTGTGGCAGTTTTTGCCCAGTTTTGCCGGAGGCGGATATATGTAAATCTAGCCTTAACTTCTCACTTGTATTATCCTAAAAGAATAAGAGATACAATCTCTACTTTTTGACTGTCTAATCCCAGGTGAATATGAAAACGATTGGCCAAACATCTTGGGAGTTGGAGTTCTCTGATAACTCAGGTCTATATTATTCTATATTTTGATCACAGGGCTACCATTATATGAGTACTCCAGAGGAAAAAAAATGTTTTTAAATCAACTTGTGCCAGAAAGTTATACACATTTTTAAATTACTTCTTTTTAAGAATCTTAATCCTTCCAGTATTTATCTGCTGCTGTATACTTCAGAGGAAGTTGTGTATTCCTTTCCAGTCTGACCACAGTGCTCTCTGCTGACACCTCTGTCCAGTTCAGGAACTGTCCAGAGTAGGAGCAAGTTCCCATAGCAAACCTCTCCTGCTCTGGACATTTCCTGACATGGACAGAGGTGTCAGCAGAGAGCACTGTGGTCAGACTGGAAATAACTACACAACTTTCTCTGGAGCATACAGCAGCTGATAAGTACTGGAAGGCTTAAGATTTTTAAATAGAAGTTATATACTAATCTGTATAATTTTCTGGCACCAGATAATTTAAAAAAAAAAATTTTTCCCTCCGGAGAACCCCTTTAAGACACCTATAGCCCAAACAGTAATTTAATCATGTAAGTCAATGCATATTGCTCTTGTAAGCAGGTTCAGACCTAAACATGTTTATGAGGTGAGAGTTGGTTTACCTTAAAGACAGGAAGGGGTTTGACTTCTAGGACCCCCTCGATCTTCAGAACAGGGGCCCAATTCTCCTGGATACATGGAGTGAGAGGTCAATAACGGTAATATACAAGAGATGTATTCGGTATCTCTGGCGATCCCATAGAGAAATGCATAGCTCGCGTCCCAGCCTTGCCTTTCTTTCAGCTGGGAGATTAGGGGCCCCATTTTGGAGATCGCAAGGGGTCATGACTTAAGGTATGTTCACACAATGGAAGTTCTGTGCAGAATTCTAATATGGAGTTCCGCAGCAGCAGCGTCCCATTGATATAGTAGCTTTACCGAGTGACAGATGGAACAGTCTATACGGCTTAGCCAGGCCCACGGAGGTGACCAGTGACTTCAGAGACCTCAGGGCTTGCTGGGACTTGTAGTGGACCGGGACAATATTGCTGCAGGCCACGCTGACTGGAGACAGATGACTTTGACTTGACTGACTTGAATGGAACTGACTAAACCCTAATTGAAGACTTGGGGCTACTTGAGGTCTCCTATGGACTCCAGACACACTATTAGGACTTGACTTGGCTGGACCTCAGCAAAGACTCAGAGCTGAGCTCAAAGAGAGCGAAGAGACTCCTCCCAGGAATTATATAGGGGAGACTCTGGAGGGGTCCCATAGGTCATCCTTAGGTCACATGATCACTGACACCTCACTGGGTTACACTCACATGACAACAGGTTAAACACATGCCAAATATTCTTAAAGGTACAACACTCTTATATACAATACATAGCATAAAACCAATTGTACAGCGGGAACAGGTGAAGGGGCCCAGGGGACACTGCAGGGAGGCTGCCTGACAGGACAGCAAGGGTACAGGGGCACAATTACTGTACTGGGCCACCACACACACATAGTATTTTGGTCAGTATTTTTAACTAAAACCAAAAGTGGAACTGACACAGAGAAAAACTATAAAGGGAAGATTTGCACCTTTTTCTGTGTCTGTTTCACACAAATACTGACCAAAATACTGTGTAAACATAGCCTAAAGTTGTTCTGACTGCTATGTCCGGGTGCACAAGTAAAGCAGGTAGGTCACAGCTCTACTTCATCTTCATATTTGGGTATAATAAAGGTACATCATTCCCACCAACAGTAAAAGATATATAGTACTTTTCAATCAAAAGGTTAAAATATTTAAAAACAACAATAAATAATATATAACTAAAGACAATGATAAATAATTAAAAACAACAATTTCGACTAATTAAAGAACATTTCCCACCATGTACAATAATAAGGACCTTCAGCCCGCAGCCCCCACCTCGCCTACTAATCCGGCCTAATGGATGTTCTACATTTCTGGCTCGACCATTAGCGCGTTAAAGATTATTAGCCGTTCCAATCTGCAGTAAGTTTAATCTTTCTAAGTACTAAGGTTGCGCTCCCTAAATCTTTATTAGAATCACCTTTGAGTTGAAGAACTAAAGTATTCAGAAAGGGGCCGTAAATTCGACTAGACAAATATCGCCCTGCCATTGGCACCCATCGGGATGTGTTCGGCTGGTTTGGGCAGCGTGCCTGACAGTAATTATTAGCAATCTTTGTCTCCTATCCCTTTGTTTAATAAATAATAGTGACATTAGAGCAATCCCTGCGCCCTGCAGGCCTTAATAATCACTCAGGAACACCATCCCAGCCTGAAACCTTGGCTTGTTTTACCGGTAAAGCAACTTGGCATAGATAAGGTTTAGTAGGTGCATCAATTAAATGATTTTATAGGATTAAGAAAACATGACTGCTTTTCTCCAAAAACAGCACCACCCTGGTCACAGGTTATGTCTGGTATTGCAACTTGGCCTCCTGTTTGACCAATAATCGCCCCATGTAATAGCCCCCTCCAAAAAAAAAAAAAAAACAATCCTTCTTCATCGGCCTCACATGTCCCCACTTAAAGGGTACCTCTCATCAAATAAAGTTTTGATATATTTTAGATTAATGAATGTTGAATAACTTTCCAATAGCATGTTAATGAAAAATATGCTTCTTTCTATTGTATATTTCCCGATCAGTCCTGTCAGCAAGCATTTCTGACTCATGCTGGAGTCCTAAACACTCAGAGCTGCCAGCCTGCTTTTTTCACAGCCAAACAGGCTGTGAACAAAGCAGACTGGCAGCTCTGAGTGTTCTCCCTTGTGAACAAAGCAGACTGGCAGCTCTGAGTTTTCTCCCTTGTGAACAAAGTAGACTGGCAGCTCGTAGTGTTTAGGACTCCAGCATGAGTCTGAAATGCTTGCTGCCAGGACTGGTAGTGAGACCCCTAGTGGTCATTTCTTCAAAGTGGAAAATTAAATAGAAAGAAGCATATTTTTTAATAACAGGCAATTGTAAAGTTATTCTGCATACATTAATCTATAATATATCAAAAGTTTTTTTTGATGAGAGGTACCCTTTAATAGGTGTGGCTGTTGAATGATAGAATTAAAGGGACCCACAATTGATCCAGCATGTGGCCCATTAGGCCATGTTTACACGGCGTAAAATGTACAGAATGTCAGCACGGAAATCACATTCTGCACATTTAAATAATCCGGTGGGCACCAGGACCGCTCGGAAATGCACCATCTCATAGATGGCAATGCATTTCCGAGGAAGAGCCGCCGGAATCGAGATTACCGCAGCAGATCCCATCGTGTGAACAGTGCAGCAGAATCCCCTTGAAATCCGCTGTGTGAGCATACCCTAACTTAGCTGTGTATAGGGCCCGGTTTACACTTTTGTAAAATTTTGCTGCATATTTTCTTTTAGGCTACTATTTTTGCCTGTAATTGGTAAAAATAAAAAAAAATAAAAAATAAAATAAAATAAGCCATAAAATTCAGAGGGGTCCTACATACAGATAACAAACTACCTACAAGGAGGTAGGGTTTTTTGCCTACAGTGCACAAACTATATATAGGGTTTTTTACCTACCGGTGGTCAGCAACCTGCAAGGGGCCCTTACAATGAGGACATTATATGGAGAAAATTCATTAAAACAAAACAAGCAAACAAACAAAAAAAAAAACGCCCTGTAACAAGCCACAAGTCCCACCCATAATAAACCATACCCATAATAAGCCACACCCTTTGTTTATATTTTCAAGGGTTGGCAACTATGCAAATGTAATATATGGTCATAACACCTCAACGTGTACCATTTTTTTTTTTTTTTCCGTCCTGGATCCCATTAAAATTTTCTAGAATAAAAATTAAAGCCTGCATTATTCAAGCATGCTATCATTTTAAGGGAGAAAAGAGTGTCTTATGGAGGTATCATATGGTGGCAAACCATCCTGGTAATAAAGATGAAGCCCATTATATATCTATTTTTTTTTTTTTTAAACTTCAGTGTCTGAGGCAGTGTTTCCCAAGCAGTTTGCCTCCAGCTGTTGCAAAGCTACAACTCCCAGCATGCCCAGACAGCCTACGGCTGTCCGGGCATGCTGGGAGTTGGAGCTTTGCAACAGCTGGAGGCAAACTGCTTTGGAAAGGCTGGTTAAAGTGGTACTTCTATTAAAAAATCTTAATCCTTCCAGTACTTATTAGAGTCTGTATACTACAGAGGAAATTCTTTTCTTTTGGGATCTCTTTTCTGTCTGACCACAGTGCTCTCTGCTGACACCTCTGTCCATTTTAGGAAATGTCCAGAGAAGCACATGTTTGCTATGGGGATTTTCTCCTTCTCTGGACAGTTCCTGAAATGGACAGAGGTGTCAGCAGAAAGCACTGTGTTCCTAACAGAAAAGAAATCCAAAAAGAAAAGAATTTCCTCTGTAGTATACAAACGCTAATAAGTACCAGAAGGATTAAAAAAATTTAATAGAGTAATTTACAAATCTGTTTAACTTTCTGGCACCAGTTGATTAAAAAAAAAAAAAAGTTTTTCTCCAGAGTACCCCTTTAAAGGCACTGTATAGAATCTAAAGCCTTTTGATGTTGTGCAAGGATTTCCAATATAACACATCCTATAGAACGCTATGGGAATCAGCTATTGGATATCTATATCACAACACAAGCGCATGTTAACACTACGGATTGTGAACGGAATCTCCGCTCGCAGAATTCCACGAGCAGAGATTCCATTCTGGCGGCTGCCGCTGAAATAGGATCGTGCGGAACTGCGCCATCACCATTGATGGCTATGCAGTGCTCGCGGACTTCCGCGCAAAGAATGAACAGAATGAACATCTTTGCGCGGAACAATTTCAGCGGCGGAATTGTCCGACGCTGAAATTCCGCAGGGTGAACGGGTCTTGCGGAAACCCATTCACACTGATGTTTATGTTCTCAGCATGTCATTCCGTGAGCGGAATTCCACGGGAGTTACGTAGTGTGAACATACCCTAATAGAAAATTTATAGGACATGGCACCACTTTATAATGGGTGAGAGACTGTCAGGCCCGGACTGGCCTACCGGGATACCGGAATCTATCCCGGTGGGCCGCTGGGCCTGGGGCCGCTTTGGGGCCGGATTAACGTAGGGGCTCCAGGCCCCTACATGAAAATAGGACCAGCGGGCTGCACAGGCGGCCGCATAGGCCGCCTGCAGGCCCGGCTCTATAACTAGGCGGACCAAGCGCCCGCTTAGGGGCGGCCAGGTCCGCAGTCCGGGGGGGGCTGAAAATTTGCTGCCCGCTCCGGTCTGTGTCCGCCCGCTCTGTCTGCCACCCTGTCCAGCCCTGGGAGCGCAGGGGAGTCACGTGCGACGTCACGTGTGGCGTCATTCCCCCCTGCGTCTTCACACCGTTAAGCTGGGAGCCCGGAATTGCTGCTGAGCGCGGGGCGGGGAGGATCTGTGATTAAGGTAAGACTGAAGAGAGGCCTGTGCCCCCATAGCCAGAGGTGTAACTTGTGGCTTCTGGGCCCAAATGAAATATCTGTAACAGGTGCCAATTATAATACTGGTCACTTATGGGGCAGATGTGCCTTGGAGCCCCCTTAGGCACCGGGGCCAGGGTGTAACTGCTACCTCTACATGCCCTATAGTTACGCCCCCTTACCCATAGCTACCCACCTGTCAGTACATACATGGTCTTATGTTTGTTACACTATATAGCCCCAACCAGAGATACCTGTTCATGCCTATGTAAATATGCATAATACTATGGCAAACAATTAGACTCTCATCCTCATCAAGAGTAAAAAGCAACTTGATATAAGCAATATTGTATAGCAAAAACAACCAAATTGATACCAATTCATTAAAAATGAGCTTTTATTATATTACTTTTAAAATAACAACATATATCTCATAATAATGTTCACAGGACTGCAGACATAAAAACTACCAGAACCAGCACCACATGCTAACCGGATATCTTTCTATGTCACAGTTAGATATGTAACATCAAGGGTTAAAGCAGATTTTGTACGATGCAATAATACTGTGTCCTGTTATTATATAAGGCCTGGATGTAGAAGGGTGCACTATATAGCACTGTTTCTTCCCGTAATAGGGGTACCTGCTACTAACTACCTACAGTCAGTAGTATAGATATAAATAGGTGCTAACCACATCATAGCTTATGTATACTGCCGGGGCTGTGTCTGGACCCCAAGTGTGCCTTCGCTCCTTCCTCAGGGCCCCCCTCAGGTGCACCCTTCTGCATCCAGGCCTTATATAATAACAGGACACAGTATTACAGTGACCCCCCGACCTACGATGGCCCCGACATACGATCATTTCAACATACGATGGCCTCTCAGAGGCAGCACCAACATACGATGCTTTTGTATGTCGGGGCCATCGCATAAACGGCTATCCGGCAGCGCAGACTGCTTCAGCTGCCACCGGATAGCCATTTACGGTGCCTCGTGTGGTCCGCTGACGATCACTTACCTGTCCTCGGGGCTCCGGCGCGTCCTCTTCGGGATCCCCTGCATCGTCGGCGCTCTCCATCGTCGTCATCACGTCACTGCGCACGCCGTCCCGTCATCCAATAGGAGCGGCGTGCGTAGCGAAGTGATGGCAGCGACGGAGAGCGAGGATGCCGGGGAAGCAGAGGCCTTGCCGGAGCGTCGGGGACACCCTGGGGACGCGGCGACAGCGATGGAAGGCGACATCCAGGGCAGCGGTGACGAGCAGTGACGGTCCGGAGCGGCGGGGACAGGTGAGTAGAACTTCCTCTACCAGTGGTCTTCAACCTGCGGACCTCCAGATGTTGCAAAACTACAACTCCCAGCATGCCAGGACAGCCATTGGCTGTCCGGGCATGCTGGGTGTTGTAGTTTTGCAACATCTGGAGGTCCGCAGGTTGTAGACCACTGTCCTATACTTTACATTGCACGGATCCCTCAACATACGATGGTTTCAACAAACGATGGTCCATTTGGAACGGATTACCATCGTATGTTGAGGGACCACTGTATATCTAACTGGGACATAGAAAGATATCCGGTTAGCATGTGGTGCTGGTTCTGGTAGTTTTTATGTCTGCAGTCCTGTGAACATTATTATGAGATATATGTTGCTATTTTAAAAGTAATATAATAAAAGCTCATTTTTAATGAATTGGTATCAACTTGGTTCTTTTTGGTATACAATAATGTTGCTCGAGAATATTCCTAAAGCGAATTTTATTTGCGAATATCACATATTCACGAATTCGCGAATATTCACGAATATAGCACTATATATTCGCAATTACGAATATTCTTTTTTTTTTTTTTTTTCACAGTACACATCACAGTGATCATCCCTCTCTGCTTCCAGCTTGTGTGGTGTAAAGAAGGCTGTAATACTACTGTGTGAGACTGGCGTGCGAATTTTCGCATATGCGAAAATTTGCATATGCAAATTTTCACATATGCAAATTTTGTATATGCTAATTTGCGCATCTGCGAAAATAAAACGTGAATATTACGAATATGCGAATTTAGCGAATATATGACGAATATTCGTCCATATATTTGCGAAATATCGCCAATTCGAATATGGCCTATGTCGCTCAACACTAGTGTACAAAATGGTCTTATCTTTGTCCATGGCAGATAGTACCATTCATTTTTCCCCCCGCAGTGTAACATTGTAGGGACTCTTCAGTGCAGCTGCTATGTAGCTGCGACATTGTTGTTTTGGAGGAATATTCACAAGTTTTGTGACTGTGATTGATCCGCGTTGTGGCGGAACGTGAGTGTTATCAAACAATGGATGTAATAGTCAGCATTGTGAATCGCTTGTTTGCCTACTGCCTGATCTTGTTATCACAGAGTCTGTGTTTGTGCAGCACATCAGAGAGGTCTGATCTTGGAAAATGCTGTTCTTGCAAATCTAGTAAAAAAAAAAAAAAAAAAGTATTCGCAACAGCAGCCAATAACATCCCAGGTTACAGAAATAGAAGCCGGCTGCCAAAAAATGAGGGAGAAGAGGGAAAGCTTATTCCCTGCTGCCAAAATACTGCAAAAGCAATAGAGGGCATGGCTACAACGCTGAATACATTTCGGGTAGAGATGAGCGAACTTACAGTAAATTCGATTCGTCACGAACTTCTCGGCTCGGCAGTTGATGACTTTTCCTGCATAAATTAGTTCAGCTTTCAGGTGCTCCCGTGGGCTGTAAAAGGTGGATACAGTCCTAGGAGATTCTTTCCTAGGACTGTATCCACCTTTTCCAGCCCACCGGAGCACCGGAAAGCTGAACTAATTTATGCAGGAAAAGTCAGCAACCGCCGAGCCGAGAAGTTCGTGACGAATCGAATTTACTGTAAGTTCGCTCATCTCTAATTCCGGGTTTTGTACAGGATTAGAAAAACTTGGCTGCTTTGTTCTCAAAGTAGTGCCCCTCCTGTGCCCAGGTGGTGTATGGTACTGCAGCTGAGCTCCATTTACTGTGATGGAGTTAAAGGAGTAGTCCAGTCTAAAAAAAAAAAAAACGTAAAAAATCTTAATCCTTCCAGTGCTTATCAGTTGCTGTATGCTCCAGATAAAGTTGTGTAATTCTATCCAGTCTGACCACAGTGCTCTCTGCTGACACCTCTGTCCATGTCAGGAACAGTCCCGAGCAGGAGAGGTTTGCTATGGAGATTTGCTTCTATTCTAAACAATTCCTGACATAGAGGTGTCAGCAGAGGCCACTGTGGTCAGACAGAAAAGAAATTCAAAAAGAAAAGATCCCTCTGTGGAGTATACAGCATCTGATAGGTACTGGAAGGGTTAAGATTTTTAAATAGAACGAATTTACAAATCTAACTTTCTGGCACCAGTTAATTTGAAAAAAATAAAAAAATTTAATAAAATGGGTATCCCTTTAAAGCTGTGTGTTTTAGGGTATAAAGTAAGAGTGTGGCTGTATAGGGTTTTTAACCCTTAATCTCTACATACATTTCACTAGTTAATTGTCCCCTCTAGTTCAAAGATATAAGAGTTTAAAATATATGCAAATTAGGCTTTGGAGCCCACTGGGCATTCCCCTAGGCTACTAGGTCCTAACACAGTTCAACCCCTTCACCAGTTAGTCCCTCCGCTGTCAATCTGGGGGTAGAGGAGGTGACCAGTGCGCAGATGGAAGTGACTAACTGGTCAAAGGGCCGGACTGTGCTGGGCTCTAGAGGTCAAGGCAAACACCCAAAGGGGTCTGAAGTCAAATTTGCATATCTTTTTAAACTTTTATATTTTTGAAGGTGTCAATAAACTAGGCGTTTACTGTATACCCTCAAAACCTGCTGATAGGTCCACTTTAAGCTACAAGCCACCCCAAACCTGTAGACAAGTTTAACACTGGTATGGGGGGGGGCGGTTGTTGGTTCGGGAAGAAGCATTCCACAAAATGTACTTCTCAAGGTCAGATTAACTACCTATAGACCAAGCTTTATCCCCCTTGTTGGACCCGCAGGCCAGATGTCATGTACATGTATGTGGCAGGGCGACAATGTACCACGTCCACCCGCAGACATGTATATGATGATGTGCAAATGATTCAAATAGCTTGAAATTACAGAGAAAATTGGGTCTCAGAAAAACGCCAACCCTTAGCTCCATGCCAATTCCTTCTTACAAATGACCGCTTGCTAGTGACGCCGTGATTCCAAACCTTCAGTGCTTTCTGTTAGTAAACTTTTGTGTTTCCATTTAAGAACAGCATGGAAAGGATTTTTTTTTTTTTTTTTTTTTTATAAATCCTTCCCCCCCCCCCCCCCCTCGTGTTTCAATTGAAATTACAAATGAGTTTCTTGATGCAGAGTCTGAGCCGTGGTGGGTTTTCTGTGATGAGAAACTGCAGCAGATTACACTGACTTCAATAGGGTCTGCTGCAGATTTTCTGCTGCGGAAATTCCAAAGAGGAAAATTCACTGTGGAAACTCAAATTTGCAGCAGGAAACTCACTTCTATATCGGTGTGAACGGACCCTCAGAGTGTTTAGTGTACACTAAAATCTAATATAGGGTGTATGAGAGAGAAAATGGGGAGAGCACACTATATGTAGTTACTAGATAGTATTTGTAACATAGAACTATAACATATTCCGGGAGCAGAGATCCTGGGTCCAGTAGTCAGTGATACCTGCGTAGTGCACGTACTAGGTAAAGTATCAGTAAAGTAGCAAACAAACAAGATCATAACGTGCACTCACCGCTAAGAAGGTATCTGCGTGTCCGGGATCACGGGATCTTGATTTCAGACACTTATGGAGCGCTCAGATGCAACGCCGGCCACTTAGCACGTCAGCGCATACTTGTTCCGGCCTCGGACTCCCAGACGTGCAGATACATTCTTAGCGGTGAGTGCACGTTATGTTCTCATTTGTTTGCTACACGAAAATCTGCTGCATAAAATCTGCGGTTGTTTGCAGATCCATTTCGTGTGGCCCTACCCTTAGGATACATTCTCAGATGTTGTGTTTGCTGCAGGTTCCATGCTATGTATATCAATGTGACTAAATAAGTGAACACAACATCAAATTCGCAAAGTAAAACTTGGAGCGGCAAGACCGCAGCCAACATGGTACGGGTGAATGTGCCCATACTGAAGTCCACAGAAAGGTACGGGTGGGTACATCTTTATCTACATGTACATGTGTTGAGCCAGTGGCAATGATCATATAGGGGGAGATTCATCAAAACCAGTGTAGAGGAAGAGTGGTGCAGTTGCCCATAGCAACCAGTCAGATTTCTCCTTTCATTTTTATCAAGGCCTTTGAAAAATGAAAGAAGCAATCTGATTGGTTGCTATGGGCAACTGGGCAACCTTTACTCTGCACAGGTTTTGATAAATCTCCCCCACAGAGTATATATATATATATATATATATATATATATATATATACATACACAGGTCACAGCATTTGCTCATGGTGGACGAGATAAACAGACTCGTATTTTTATGACGCCTCCTGTACAAAAATCAATAGATAAATGTAAGAACATGCTGAATCATATTTTTTAGGCTTAAAGGGGTACTCCGCTGCTCAGCATATGTAACAAACTGTCCCGAACGCTGGTGCCGGGAGCTCATGACTTCATAGCCCTGCCCCCTCATGATGTCACGCCCCACCCCCTCAATGCAAGTCTATGGGAGGGGGCGTGACAGTCGTCACGCCCCCTCCCATAGACTTGCATAGAGGAGGCATCGCGTGAAGTCATGAGCGGGCGGGGCTATGACGTCACAAGCTCCCGGCGCCAACTCCAGCGTTTGAAACTGTTTGTTTCAAACGATGAGCAGTGGAGTACCCCTTTAAAGAGGTAGGAATGTATCAAAACCCTGCCATAGACTTTAATAGCCCTATTCATGATGCCAACAGGGTGTTGTTATGGCACACTTTGGGCAAGATACTTTGGGGTATTGCAGCCTCCGCCATACTGAAAAGTGCCTTTTGGCTTCTGTACTTTGAACATTTGCTTCTTTCCTTTAAATCCTCAAAGGTTCTTTGATTCTTTGATCTAATTTCTTATTTTACATTCTGCTTTGTTTCTGTAGCTGAGAAGTCGTGGTATATGGAATTTCTCCTGTAACCAAACCTATACCCCCCTGTTACTCAAATCTTCTTCTCTGAAAATCAGCTCAGCTTTTAAAGATGTACTCCGGTGAAAAACTATTTTTTTTAAATCAACTGGTGCCAGAAAGTTAAACAGATTTGTAAATGACTTCTATTAATAATCTTAATCCTTCCTGTACTTATTAGCTGCTGAATACTACAGTGGAAATTCTTTTCCGTTTGAAACACAGAGCTGTCTGCTGACATCACGAGCACAGAGCTCTCTGCCGATATCTCTGTCCATTTTAGGAACTGTCCAGGGTAAAAGGAAATATCCATAGCAAACATATGCTGTTCTGGACAGTTCCTAAAATGGACAGAGATGTCAGCAGAGAGCACTCTGCTCGTGATGTCAACAGACAGTTCTGTGTTTCAAAAAGAAAAGAATTTCCGCTGTAGTATTCAGCAGCTAATAAGTACAGGAAGGATTAAGATTTTTTAATAGAAGTAATTTACAAATCTGTTTAACTTTCTGGCACCAGTTGATTTAAAAAAAAGTTTTTCACCAGGGTACCCCTTTAAAAATGGATCATACAGAGCAGAAATCTGCTGAAAAATACCATAAACAAGTTATATAATGGGTAGAAATAATGCTGCTCCTCATGTACACATATGACAGCTTAGTCTGAAAAGTCACCTGAAATGACAGGTACGCTTAAAATACAATATATACAGCTAATGGTGATTAAGGCCAGCACTGTTCGTTGGTATTATATAAGCCTTCAGGGGGTTCAAGGCAGTGTTTTTTAAACAATGTGTTTCCAGCTGTTACAAAACCACAATTTCCAACATGCCTGGACAGCCTTTGGTTGCTCTGTCTTGCTGGGAATTGAAGCTTTGCAACAGCTGGAGACACACTGTTTGAAAAACACTGGTCTAAGGTGTATAGAGGCCTCCTGAATCCTATCAACAGATGATGTTGGTGGAAAGAAAGTTTAGACGTGTTGCATTTTTACCGCCCAATCCTATTGTCTGAGAGGAATAAGCCTGCACCAGAGCTGTCTGGCTGCGGCTTACCCCTCCTCCTAGAGAAAACATGAACATTCAGCAGGGCCATATGTTCATCCATATGGGGAGGTTGGGAGACATAACTGCTATTGAAAATGTACGGTCAGCTTTTTTATTCCCTATACAGTATATAATTTTTGCATGCTTGTATTTGTTAGTAGCGGTACTGAATAGTATTGTTGCTTACACAACTGTTATTCAGTTAACGTATAACACTGTTTATGCCCTGAACTATATGACACTTATAATTCAGGACTGTTTTATAAAGTGTGTTAAAGGGGTACTCCGCTGCTCAGTGTTTGGAACAAACAGCCGCTACGCCCCTTCCCATAGACTTGTATTGAGTGGGCTGGACGTGACATCATGAGGGGACGCGGGCTATGACATCACGAGCTCCCGGCGCCGGCTCCAACGTTCGGAACAGTTTGTTCCAAACACTGCAGCAGAGTACCCCTTTAAGCATGTCCAAGTAGTAACAACAGAAGGAACAACCCAGACTTAAAGGGTGGTGTAAAGAAAAAAGGACTTCTGGCTTTGACAGGGGTCCCTGCTCCTGTACATACTGAGCAGCGAGGTATACACTGTATGCATATTTGCTCAGCCCCTCAGTTAAAATTGGATGGGCCAGATGCAGCAACACCGCTTACTTCTTGGGGCTTATTTCATATTCATTGGGTGGGTGCTGCAGAGTATATACTCAGTATACCCCGGCGCAACTATGTACAGACAGTCCCTGCTCCTGTAGGTGCTGTATGCTCTGCCTCTCAACATTCAGCATCAACACCACGCTCCTGTACTGGATTTGCCCAAAGTAAATCCACAGAAAAATTCCAACTGATGTTATAATTATTATTATTTTTTTAATTCTGAATGTATATGATTTATTCCAGTTGTATTTGTTATCTCTATTAATCATATTCCAATCCGAAATGTCTATGCATGAGTAACGACTGGAAGTGGCTAAGCTTCTGCTAGACTGGACTCCCCTTAGACTTCACATATCCAGCCGCACATTGGAGCGCAGTCCTGTTTGTAATAAAAGTCATTATGGAATCACATTATCCCATCTCTCCTGTACAAAGCTCCTCATTTCCTCTATGAACTGCATAGCTAAAAGCCCCGCATCATATTAGGTATTATCATCCCTATTATTGCATATTGAAACCTATTGTGGCAAAAAGAAATACAGGGAGATAATAGAAGGAAAAAAATGGTCATTTTCAGTTATTTGATCCTATTTAATTCATGCTGATGTGAAAACAGCATATTTCTGTCTTCAGAGCCACACATAAGGAATAACATAGCAATCCAGGTTTGCTTAGAGACTCCCAGGCCAAATAGAGCATCCATAATTTTCTGTATTACAGCCGGCACAGTCTGCTCCATGTGGAAACTTGTATTTGAAATATTTTTGCCATATGGTGACATTTTAGTAATTAAATATACAACTTCTTCCATAGTCTACTATTAAAAATATGCTTGAATTAAGCCTTCTTGGCAAGTTAAAGTGACACTTTTGCCAAAAATCGTATACTACCGCCCCCAAAATGTTACCTAGAGAGAGTTCTCATAGATTCTTCTGGTTTGCTCATTGCTTATACAGGACATAGCTGTCAATCATCCTGCTGTGTACTCCGGGAGCGTGTCACAGAGTCTCAGTGTACAGAGCCCTGCTTGTCCTCAGTGTACAGAGCCCTGCTTGTCCTCAGTGTACAGAGCCCTGCTTGTCCTCAGTGTACAGAGCCCTGCTTGTCCTCAGTGTACAGAGCCCTGCTTGTCCTCAGTGTACAGAGCACTACTTGTCCTCAGTGTACAGAGCACTACTTGTCCTCAGTGTACAGAGCCCTGCTTGTCCTCAGTGTACAGAGCCCTGCTTGTCCTCAGTGTACAGAGCCCTGCTTGTCCTCAGTGTACAGAGCCCTGCTTGTCCTCAGTGTACAGAGCCCTGCTTGTCCTCAGTGTACAGAGCACTACTTGTCCTCAGTGTACAGAGCACTACTTGTCCTCAGTGTACAGAGCCCTGCTTGTCCTCAGTGTACAGAGCCCTGCTTGTCCTCAGTGTACAGAGCCCTGCTTGTCCTCAGTGTACAGAGCCCTGCTTGTCCTCAGTGTACAGAGCCCTGCTTGTCCTCAGTGTACAGAGCACTACTTGTCCTCAGTGTACAGAGCACTACTTGTCCTCAGTGTACAGAGCCCTACTTGTCCTCAGTGTACAGAGCCCCGCTTGTCCTCAGTGTACAGAGCCCCGCTTATCCTCAGTGTACAGAGCCCCGCTTGTCCTCAGTTTACAGAGCCCCGCTTGTCCTCAGTGTACAGAGCCCCGCTTGTCCTCAGTGTACAGAGCCCCGCTTGTCCTCAGTGTACAGAGCCCCGCTTGTCCTCAGTGTACGGAGCCCCGCTTGTCCTCAGTGTACAGAGCCCCGCATATCCTCAGTGTACGGAGCCCCGCTTGTCCTCAGTGTACGGAGCCCTGCTTGTCCTCAGTGTACGGAGCCCTGCTTGTCCTCAGTGTACGGAGCCCTGCTTGTCCTCAGTGTACGGAGCCCTGCTTGTCCTCAGTGTACGGAGCCCTGCTTGTCCTCAGTTTATAAAGCCCTGCTTATCCTCAGTGTACGGAGCCCTGCTTGTCCTCAGTGTACGGAGCCCTACTTGTCCTCAGTTTATAAAGCCCTGCTTGTCCTCAGTGTACGGAGCCCTGCTTGTCCTCAGTGTATAAAGCCCTGCTTATCCTCAGTGTACAGAGCACTACTTATTCTCAGTGCACAGAGCCCCGCTTTTCCTCAGTGTACAGAGCCCTGCAAAATGTATACATTTAAAATTGTCATCTTCTGACCCCTATAACTTTTTTATTTTTCCGCATACGGGCTGGTAAGAGGGGTTATTTTTTGCGCAGTGATCTGAAGTTTTTATCGGTAGCATTTTCAGACTTTTTGATCGCTTTTCATTAATTATTTCATGATATAAAAAGTGACCAAAAATATGCTATTTTGGACTTTGGAATTCTTTTGCACGTACGCCGTTGACCATGCAGTTTAATTAACCATATATTTTTATAGTTCAGACATTTCCACACGTGGCGATACTACATATGTTTATTTTTATTTACATAGTTTTTTTATGGGAAAAGGCGGGTGATTTTTACTTTTATTAGGGAAGGTGTTAAATGATCTTTATTAACTTTTTTTGACACTTTTTTTTGCAGTGTTATAGCCCCCCTAGTGGCTATTACACTGCACATACCGATCTCATACACAGATCATTGCCGTGCATTGACATGGCAAAGATCAATGTAATCGGTGGTCGATTGCTCAAGCCTAAATTTCAGGCTCAAGCAATCAATCGAACGCAACAGAGGCAGGTGAGGGGACCTCGCGTTCTAGCTGATTGGGACATTGCCATTTCACCACGATGGTCCTGATCAGCCAACTGAGCTGCCGGGAATCTTTTATTTTCATTTTAGACACAGTGATGAACTTTGAACGCCGCGTCTAAAGGGTTAATAGCGCGCGGCACAACGATCGGTGCCACACGCTATTAGTCCAGGGTCCTGGCTGTCATTAGCCACCGGGACCAGGCGCAGGGCGTACAGGTATGCCCTGCTTACTTAAGGGGTTGAAGGGAACCTGTCATATTGACTATGGTGTCTGAACTGCCATCATCATGTCATAGAACAGGAGGCGTTGGACAGATTGATACATGGTTTTGTGGGAAAAGATTCAGGATGTCATGTATTTTAGTCACTTACATCGCTGCTCTTTCTATGCTTCAGGTGTCCAGTGGGCGGTCCTAATCAGTGATTGACAGGTTTTTCTAAATGGCTTCCATACAGGTAGCTATTGATTACTGATAGAACTTCCCCAGGACTTATTCCTATACTTCCTATCCCGTCCAGTGGGCGGTGCTACAGGTGATTGATATCTACCTGATAAGCATAGAATAAAATTAATAAAATACAAATTATAGAAAAAAATCCCCACATCCCTATATATCAGTCTGTTCAGCTCATTAATGCAGGTAGGACTGATTTTTTTAAAGAGGTAAATCAGGATTATAGGAATAAGCTGTTTTCTTCCAGAAAGAGTGGTAGTAAAAATTTATATAAAAATATACATTTTATTTCTACAGTATGGGGCCAACCATAACAAGCAATTATATAGATTTATCAACCAATGATATAGAAAAATCTTTATTTAAATAAAAACCATAGAAATAAGTAGCGCAGGTGCTAAGGAGCTGGAGCATCAGTATTGGCTTGACCTCATTCCCCCCCCCCCCCCATGCCATGTCAATAAACTGGTTACGCAACTTATATTTCAGTCTTAACTTAGTAAACACCCAAGGGATAAAATAACTATCTTGGTTAGTAGCTTGCGCTGTTCATTCCAAAGTCCCTAGGATGTAGTGCTTGGATATTTCAGCCAAATACAATAGTTATGCTTAGCAAATTTGATGAAGTGTGATACCTATGATGGCCTGCAGGTGTCACTGTTTCATATGAATACATTGATTCATGAGTACACTTTCTAAGATTCACTATTGAGCCCAAGATAAATCACTTTTAGTCTGTTGACATTTTTTTCCAGCCAAATGTGGGAAATGTTATTTTACTGCCTTGGTGCGTGCAGATGTTGGATCCGTAGCACAAAACCTCAGAATGGACTGATATGTGGAGAAAAACACCAGATTTATAAATAATGCACCAGCTCGGCTCAACAGACTGCTGATTTACATAAAGACATTTACCTTAGATAGCTCCAGTGAGGGGCTGAGGCATTACAAGACGCAACATGAGATAAACAGAGCCGCAATGGAAGAAGGTTAGGAGATATACATCATGGATTCTAAGCAACTGTTCACCGCTGACATGGGATGACAAAGGCGCATGCTTCACTCCCAATATAACAGCAAGTGTCTGAAGAGTTGGAGTGTCTCCTTATGCATGTTCCCCACCCAATCTGACACTGGGCATTGAGAGACACAACTGCATGCTGGTCAGTTACAGTTACCTATGAGGATCTATGCACATTTGCCTTGGCACACCTACTGCCTAGCGGGCGGTTGTGTTTCTCCATGCCCAATGTGAGATCCAACAAGAGACTATACTGAGAGGAACACTTTAAAGCAGAGGTCCCCAACTCAGTCCACAAGCCCACCAACAGTACAGAATTAGATTTTTTCCCTGTTTTATTCAAATGGAGTAAATAAAAAATAAAAAAATGTAATGTTGGTGGGCCTTAAAGGGGTACTCCGGTGCATAGACATCTTATCCCCTATCCAAAGGATCGGGGATGAGATGCCTGATCGCGGGAGTCCCGCCGCTGGGGACCCCCGTGATCTTGCACGTGGCACCCCATTTGTAATCGGTCCCCGGAGCGTGTTCGCTCCTGGTCTGATTACAGGCGACCACAGGGCCAGCGGCGTGTGACGTCACGCCTCCACCACCGTGTGACGTCACGCTCTGCCCCTCAATGCAAGCCTACGGGAGGGGGCGTGATAGCTGTCACGCCCCCTCCCATAGGCTTGCATTGAGGGGCAGAGCGTGACATCAAACGGGGGGCGGGGCGTGAAGTGCTCCGTCTCCATACTGAAGTGCTCCGTCTTCCAGGCAGCCTTAAAGGGGTACTCCGGTGGAAAACCTTTTTTCTTTAAATCAACTGGTGCCAAAAAGTTGAACAGATTTGTAAATTACTTCTATTAAAAATTCTTAATCCTCCCAGTACTTATTAGCAGATGTATAGTACAGAGGAAATTCTTTTCTTTTTGGATTTATTTTCTGTCACAACCACAGTGCTCTTTGCTGACACCTCTGTCCATTTTAGGAACTGTCCAGAGCAGCATATGTTTGCTATGGGGATTTTCTCCTGCTCTGGACAGTTCCTGACATGGACAGAGGTGTCAGCAGAGAGCACTGTGGTCATAACAGAAAAGAAATCCAAAAAGAAAAGAATTTTCTCTGTAGTATACAGCCGCTAATAAGTACTGGAAGGATTAAGAATTTTTCATAGAAGAAATTTACAAATCTGTTTAACTTTCTTGCACCAGTTGATTTAAAAAACCAAAGTACCCCTTTAAGATCTGCGTTGACCTTTTTATATATGTTTATAGAGGTTACAGTAGTGTTTCCCAACCAGTGTGCCTCCAGCTGTTGCAAAACTACAACTGGCCATTTTAGGAACTGTCCAGAGCAGGATATGTTTTCTATGGGGATTTTCTCCTACTCTGGACAGTTCTTAAAATGGACAGATATGTCAGCAGAGAGCACTGTGTTCCAAAAAGGAAAGAATATCCTCTGAAGTATTTAGCAGTTGATAAGTACTGGAAGGATTAAGATGTTTTAATAGAAGTACCGTAATTTACAAATCTGTTTAACTTTCTGGCACCAGTTGATTTAACAAAAACAAAAAAACAAAAACAAAAAAATAGTTTTCCACTGGAGTACCCCTGTGGTATTGGAATCCCCTGTGTGGCTGCACATACAATATGCACAAAGCAAACATTAGCAGATCTAATACTTGGAAAGCATGAGGGGAATTTATCAAGCTGTTTAAACAGATTTCTTCGGCAAAATTTGTCGCAGGAAGCGTCATAGGTCGGTCCCGTTCAACTTTTCCTTTGACATTACATTTAGACTGTTTAATTTTTCTGACCATGAAGTGTTCAGATATAGATCACTTTGTGCAGTGGTCACTAATTTATCGAAGATCTATCAAAAAAGTAGCATGGACTATATTTAGAAGAAATCACAGGGCACTTCAACCCTACCCTATATCACTCCATGCGACAATTGTATTAAGGTCCGAGCGACTTTTAATACAATTGTCGCACGGCCCGTCACTGCTCTGTGACATTTAACCAGAGCAGTACAGCAGGCATTCATCAAAGTCTGTGCGCCAATTGATAAATTTGGTGCACAGCTACCTCTTTCCCTGCATTTTTTTTAAAGAAGGCATGATGTCACTGAAGCCTGCGAGAGCTGTGCCTCGCCATGCCCGCACACACTTCCTGATTTTGGTCTCCTGCCAGGCCACCAAACTAACTGTTTGACTTGTGACAGGGACCAGAACAGAGCCACCTAGTGGCCATTTTTTTTAAATCCCATTAAAACCTTATTAAGGTTCAGAATTTTAACAGCAAGTAAATAGCAAAGTGTCAAAGTGCCAAAAACAGCTCCATGTCTGACTCTAGGTTGTGTGTGGTTTTACAACTTGGCTCCATTGACTTCAATGGAATTGATCTGCAGAACCGCACCCAAACTAGAGACAGACGTGGATCTGTTTTTTAAAGAGTAGCTCTGTTTTTCTATTCCTGGATAACCCCTTTAGTTTAGTTTGGTGACAGGTACTCTTTAAAGGGGTTCTCCGGTGCTTAGACATCTTATCCCCTATCCAAAGGATAGGGGATAAGATGCCTGATCACGGGAGTCCCGCCGCTGGGGACCCCCGTGATTTTGCACACGGCACCCCGTTTGTAATCAGTCTGATTACCGGTGACCACAGGGCGGGCGGCGTGTGACGTCACGCCTCCGCCCACGTGTGACGTCACGCTCTGCCCCTCAATGCAAGCCTACGGGAGGGGGTGTGATAGCTGCCACGCCCTCTCCCATAGGCTTGTATTGAGGGGCGGAGCGTGACGTCACATGGGGGCGAACACGCTCCGGGGACTGATTACAAACGGGGTGCCGCGTGGAAGATTACGGGGGTCCCCAGCGGCAGGACTCCCGCGATCAGGCATCTTATCCCCTATCCTTTGGATAGGGGATAAGATGTCTAATCACCGGAGAACCCCTTTAATGTTTTGCCAAGATGTGCAACATATAAAAAGTTTTTGAATCCGACAATGCCCATTTAAGTGTCAGATTAGATTCCTGCATTACGGTCAGTGACAGGGGTACTCCGCTGGAATTTTTTTATTTTATTTTTTTTAAATCAAATGGTGCCAGAAAGTTAAACAGATTTGTAAATTACTTCTATTAAAAAATATAAATCCTTCTAGTACTTATCAACTGCTGTTATGATCCACAGGAAGTTCTTTTTCTTTTTTAATTTCCTGTCTGTCTGACCACTGTGCTCTCTGCTGACACTGCTGTCCATTTTAGGAACTGTCCAGAGTAGGAGCAAATCCCCATAGAAAACATATCCTGCTCTGGGCAGTTCCTAAAATGGACAGAGGTGGCAGCAGAGAGCACTGTGGTCAGGCAGAAAGGAAATTCAAAAAGAAAAGAACGTCCTGTGGATCATAACAGCAGCTGATAACCAATGTAAGGATTAAGATTTTTTAATAGAAGTAATTTACAAATCTGTTTAAATTTCTGGCACCAGTTTATTTAAAAAAAAAATGTTTTTCAGTGGAGTACCCCTTTAAGCACTCACAGAAGTATCCCTTTAATCTCTTCAGGACGTGGGGCGTATGCATACGTCTGTGGGAATTCCGGTCCCCGCCGCTAGCCAGTTGGGGACCGGACCAGGATTCCTGCTGGAATCATTCAGCAGGCATCCCGGCACATCGCCATGTCGGCGATCGCAGAAAAGAATGAATTCTGATCAATGGCAGTGCAGGACTTTGGGTTGCCATGGAAACCCCCCGTTCTGCCCACCCCTGGATGTTGGGCAGAACGGGGGGAGAAGATGGAGGCCGGGTACCTGCAAAGAAGATGGCGTGGGGACCACAGATCATCGGAGACATCAGTGGAGATCACGGCGCAGGTAAGGAAGCGAAGGTGGGGGGGGGGGCTGTCTGGGCATGCTGGGAGTTGTAGTTTTGCAACATCTGGAGGGTCACAGTTTGGAGACCACTGTTACAGTGGTGCCCAAACGGTAGCCCTCCTGATGTTGCCAAACTACAACTCTCAGCATGCCTAGACTGCCCAGGCATGCTGGGAGTTGTAGTTCTGTAACATCTGTCCCTTCAGATTTTGCAATTTTCATGACATTTTTGAAAATTGCTGCTCTACTTTGAAGCCCTCAAATTTTTTCAAAAAATAAAAATATGTCCATTTTATGATGCCAACATAAAGTGAACATATTGTATTTGGAATATCAATTTTCCTTACCAGCAGAGAGCTTCAAAGTTAGAAAAATGCTAAATTTTCACAATTTTCATGAAATTTTAGGATTTTTCAACAAAAAAGGATGCAAGTAACGCTGAAAATTTACCACCAAAATAAAGTAGAATATGTCACCAAAAAACACTCTCAGAATCAGAATAATCAGTAAAAGTGTTTTACCGTCACGGTGGCCAGAATTGCGAAAAAGGGCTCAGTCCTTAAGGGGTTAAGGGCTCACAACTCAAGTTTACTACACCTGTACACACTGTGGTTGACTGAGCACCCAAAAGGTTAAGGTGACCAACATATATCTTCTGCATTCTGCCATAGTTATGTATGCTCTGTTAAGACAAAAGTACATATTATTCCTTATACCAGCGAGCTGCAGCTGTGAAGGGTCCGGTGGTGGTGGTGGTGGGGGGCTTTCTTCCCTTCTGTTAGAAGTTATGGACCCAACTCTCTTGTACAAACAACAACTTCTCTTTTATTACATATTATTACAGTGCCAAGATGTCAACCATGACATAGGCACTATAGGCGCATTTCAAATTTTTATTGCGAATATCGCAAATTCGCGAATATATTCGCTTTATATTCAAAATTACCAATATTCACTTTTTTCCGCATATGCGCAGATTCCTTCTTTTCACTTGAGGGCCAACTAAAATGATGCAAATACACTTGTCAGAGGTTATCAACAACATCCCTAGCAACCAATAGTAAATTTGCCCACCCCCTCACTGTTTTCTTCCTCGAATACGCGAATATTCGCATATGTCAATATAACGAATACGCGAAATTTGCGAATATCGCGAAATATTGCAAATTCGAATATGGGCAATGCCGCTCATGACTAATAGGTGCATGGCTTCCAGGGCAACCATTTCCCACTAAAAAGAACACTAAAGTAGAAATACCAACCAGGAGCTCTGTACCCATCACCATTACCAAAAATAGGATCAATTACACCAAAATCTGTGGCTAAGAGCCCCCTAGGGCACAAAAAACTTCCCTATGCAACCAGCCCTACAAAACACCATTCTAACACATTATAGAATAATAAAGTATTAACACAGCTTATCAGCATCAATACACTGAACTAGTAGCAGACTCATCATGGTGCACCCTCTTATGTAGCCAGACAGTTCCAGGATAATTTATCTTTGGCACAAAACAATAGTTTCTCTAAATACAAATGAACATATGCAAGAGGTTTTAGCTGCAGGCCATGAGATCACAGATGTCTACTACACCCACTGCCTATAATCCCTATAGTTCACACCTAGAAACAACATGAGATCTTTATACGTATCATGTACATCCTGCTAATCCTAACAATTTGTCACCTAGATAGGCATCGGATCTCCTTTGGATCAGGCTTAAAGGGGTACTCCAGTGGAAAATATATATATATTTTTTTCAAATCAACTGGCCCCAGAAAGTTATACAGATTTGTAAATTACTTCTATATACAAATATTGATCCTTCCAGTACTTATCATCTGCTGTATGATCCAGAGGAAGCTAAGTTGTTCTTTTCTGTCTGACCACAGTGCTCTCTGCTGCCACCTCTGTCCATGACAGGAACTGTCCAGAGCAGGAACAAATCCCCATAGCAAACCTTTCCTGCTCTGGACAGTTCCTGATACGGTGTCAGCAGAGAGCACTGTGGTTAGACTGGAAAGAACTACAAAACTTCCTGTGGAGCATACAGCACATAATAAGTACTGGAAGGATTAAGATTTTTTTAATAGAAGTAATTTACAAATCTATGCAATATACAAAAGAAAAGTCAATCCTGTACTCACCGCTTAGGTACAAAAAGTCTGGCTCCTCTCATGGGTCTTCCATCAGACTGGCAGACATACTTGGCGTGGGGCGCTCTGAGCGCCCCACGCCAAGTATGTCTGCCAGTCTGACGGAGGACCCGTGAGAGGAGCCGGACTTTTTGTACCTAAGCGGTGAGTACAGGATTGACTTTTCTTTTGTATATTGCATAGATTTGTAAATTACTTCTATTAAAAAATCTTAATCCTTCCAATACTTTTTAGGTGCTGTATGCTCCATAGGAAGTTTTGTAGTTCTTTCCAGTCTTACCACAGTGCTCTCTGCTGACATGTATCAGGAACTGTCCAGAGTTGATTCTTCGTATTAGTAATCCTAGCACTACCACTGGACAAAGCTACACCTGTAGACCCACTCGTTGTATCCTTTACCATCCCACTAGCTGCAGAAGCCACACCTGCAGTAGTGCCACTCTGACTTTTTCTATTGGTGTCATTAAAGGGGTACTCCGGTGGAAAACTTTTTTTTTTTTTTTTAAATCAACTGGTGCCAGAAAATTAAACAGATTTGTAAATTACTTCTAATAAAAAATCTTAATCCCTCCAGTACTTATCAGCTGCTGAATACTACAGAGGAAATGGTTTTCTTTTCTGAACACAGAGCTTTCTGCTGACATCATGACCACAGTGCTCTCTGCTGACATCTCAGTCCATTTTAAGAACTGTCCAGAGTAGGAGAAAATCCCCATAGAAAACATATGCTGCTCTGGACAGTTCCTAAAATGGACAGAGATGTCAGCAGAGAGCACTGTGGTCATAGTTACATAGTTACATAGTTAGTACGGTCGAAAAAAGACATATGTCCATCAAGTTCAACCAGGGAATTGAAGGGTAGGGGTGTGGCGCGATATTGGGGAAGGGATGGGATTTTATATTTCTTCATAAGCATTAATGTTATTTTGTTCCAGGAATGTATCTAATCCTGCTTTAAAGCTGTTAATTTTTCCTGCTGTGACCAGTTCCTGAGGTAGACTGTTCCATAAGTTCACAGTTCTCATGGTAAAGAAGGCATGTCGCCCCTTGAGACTAAACTTTTTCTCGTCCTTTGGGGGGGTTTAACCTGGAACAGTTTTTCTCCATATTTTTTGTCATGATGTCAGCAGAGAGCTCTGTGTTCCAAAAAGAAAACCATTTCCTCTATAGTATACAGACCCTAAAAATTACTGGAAAGATTAAGATTTTTTAATAGAAGTAATTTACAAATCTGTTTAACTTTCTGGCCCCAGTTGATTTAAAAAAAGAAAAATATTTCCACTGGAGTACCCCTTTAATACCCTGGAAACACGTGGACTTTCAGCAGAGCCATGATCAATGAATATTCAGACAGCATCTAAAGCATATACCCTCCTAGGTCAGACCTTTATCTGGGCCGGACCTTTATCTCATTTTGAATACAGACAAGAAGAAAAATCTGTGTTGAAACATATTTGTTTATGGCATAGATGAGCATCCCAACCTTTGAACCTTAACCAAAGTAAACGCTAAACTACTTGTATGGCTATGTCTCTCACACAATAGTCTAAGTTTATATTGGATTTCTCAAGCAAGATAAACTGGTTGATCCAGTCACAAAAGAACAAAAAAAAAGTCTTGAAAAAATGAAGTTTTCCTTGTTCTACCAATGATAAATCCACATGGTCGGTAAATGTTTCACCCAGATACTGCCCATCTACTGAAAGCTACAAATACAGCACTCTATATACAGGTGAAACTCGAAAAATCAGGATATGGTGCAAAAGTTCATTGTTTTTCATTAAAGGGGTACTCCCATGGAAAAAAAAAATTTAAAACGACTGGTGCCAGAAAGTTAAACAGATTTGTAAATTACTTCTGTTGAAAAATCTTAATCCTTCCAGTACCGATTAGCTGCTGAATACTACAGAGGAAATGGTTTTCTTTTTGGAACACAGTGCTCTCTGCTGACATCACGAGCACAGTGCTCTCAGCTGACATCTCTGTCCATTTTAAGAACTGTCCAGAGTAGGAGAAAATCTCCATAGTAAACATATGCTGCTCTGGACAGTTCCTAAAATGGACAGAGGTGTCAGCAGAGAGCACTGTGCTAGTGATGTCAGCAGAGAGCTCTGTGTTCAAAAAAAAAAAAAAAACATTTCCTCTGTAGTATACAGACCCTAAAAAGTACTGGAAATATTAAGATTTTTTGATAGAAATTATTTACAAATCTGTTTAACTTTCTGGCACCAGTTGATTTGAAAAAAAAAAAAAAAAGTACCCCTTTAATGAAACTTAAAGGGGTTCTCCCCTGCCCTGTCTTCCGGAGCTCCGCTCGCAGCATCCGGAAGTTTGTTACTTCGGACACTGTGTGCGGGCTTCTGTGTTCGAGGCCACCCCCTCGTGACATCACGTCCGCCCCCTCAACGAAAGTCTATGGGAAGGACAGTGGTCGCGCTCCCATCCCATAGACTTTCGTTAAGAGGGCGGGCGTGACATCATGAGGGGGCGGCCTCGAACACGGAAGCCCGCATACAGCTGCGAGCGGAGCTCCGGAAGACAGGGCAGTGGAGAACCCCTTTAAAAGGAAAGGAAGCATGAAGTTCTCCAAAATCTCCTGGCAGACGGATGCGTTGACCCTGGACTTAATGAAGCACAGTGACCAACACCAGCAGATGACGTGGCTCCCAAATCATAGTAATTGGGGGGGACTTTGGGGTTTTCATGAGCTGTAACCATAATCATCACAATTATGACAAATTACGGCTTGAACCATCTTGCTTTGCATGTAATGATTCTCTCCTATATTAGTTTTACCTTTTTAAGTTGCATTACCGAAATAAATGAACTTTGCACCATATTCTCATTTTTCGAGTTTCCCCTGTAGACTAGTTATGGAAGGCTCAAAACTCTTAAATTGCAGGGTTTAATGGCTACCAAAACTGAGAGAGTACACCAAACCCCTTCAGAGCCACGGTCTATATGTACAATATGCCACCTTGTTCATTTGTATACATAGTAAATGATAACGCTGCAATTACTAATACCCTTTTAGGATAGGATTCTGGATCTGAAGGGTTTAAGCTTTCTGAAAATTCTGTCTTTGTCTCCACAATATTTCTATCTGACATGAGTTGATCTGGAGCTGCTGCCTGCACACTAACCACCACGGGCCTTCCTCGGAGAACACATCAAAGCAAGATCATGCCCTAGTCACAGAGGGCACACTCGCCGCTGGAGGGAAGGGCACCATCAAACTTTCACATTTAGTCAGATTGATCCCCCAGAGAACTGACAGCCCACTGGGTAAGGCACGGGGCGGGCAGCATAAAATGTCATCCAGAAGAGGAGCGGAGAATGAATTTACAGGAATGTAAGAACGCAAAGATTTAGGCCTCTAATATTATTCAGCTATTTTTATATTTAGATAATACAAACAAAAATCTATTGTTAAAACCATTTGTCGGTAAGTGGTGATATATTGTGAATGTTTAGCAGGACATGAAATACAAATGAGTGAATAGCAATGGGTTCAAATCCCATAATAGACATCTGCAAAGCGTCTGTATGTTCTCCCTGTATTTGTGTGGGGCTTCTCCCATACTACAAAACATTCTGATAGTTTAATTTAGAATTTAGTTTGTGAACCCTGATGGGGACAGGGACCAGTGTGAGTGAGACAATGCTACGGAATGTGCTGGCGCTATAAAAAAAAAAAATATATATATATATTATTGTTGTTTTTATCATTATTAACAGGCATAGGGCTTAAGCAAATGTGTCTAGTAAAGACTGAAGGGACTATAGGGCATCACGGAGCACAGAGCGGGGGGAGGGGTGGCGGCGTCATGATCTGGCCGCTGGTACCCCGGCGTTCTGAACATTTATGGTGGGGACATTTTTTGAGGGGGCATGACGGCTGCCACAGCCATCAAGTTCTCTCCCATAGAAATGAATGGAGGGCCGTGGCGTTACTTCATGACCACGGCCACCCTAAATGTTAAGTACGCCGGGGTACCAGTCTTGAGATCGTGGTGGTCCCAGCGGCCAGACCCCTGTGATCAAACATGTTATCCCTTATCATTTGGATAGGGGATAAGATGTCTAGGAGCATAGTACTCCTTTAATTTTCATCAGAAGATCCATATGTCTTAAATTAAGGTTTACTGTATACATCAGTGTTTTCCAACCAGTGTGCCTCCAGCTGTTGCAAAACTACAACTCCCAGCATGTTTACCTCAGTGTAATCCTATGAGATGCATCTTCAGCCTGTCTCCTTGTGATGCACTTTTCCTTGTCAGCTCATACAAGCGTAAGGTAGCAGAGAGCACTGTCAAGGACACACTAGAACAGTGTTTCCCAATCAGGGTGCCTCCAGCTGTTGCACAACTACAACTTCTAGCATGTTTACCTCAGTGTAGTCCTATGAGATGCATCTTCAGCCTGTCTCCTTGTGATGCACTTTTCCTTGTCAGCTCATACAAGCGTAAGGTAGCAGAGAGCACTGTCAAGGACACACTAGAACAGTGTTTCCCAATCAGGGTGCCTCCAGCTGTTGCACAACTACAACTTCCAGCATGTTTACCTCAGTGTAGTCCTATGAGATGCATCTTCAGCCTGTTTCCTTGTGATGCACTTTTCCTTGTCAGCTCATACAAGCGTAAGGTAGCAGAGAGCACTGTCAAGGACACACTAGAACAGTGTTTCCCAATCAGGGTGCCTCCAGCTGTTGCACAACTACAACTTCCAGCATGTTTACCTCAGTGTAGTCCTATGAGATGCATCTTCAGCCTGTTTCCTTGTGATGCACTTTTCCTTGTCAGCTCATACAAGCGTAAGGTAGCAGAGAGCACTGTCAAGGACACACTAGAACAGTTTTTCCCAATCAGGGTGCCTCCAGCTGTTGCAAAACTACAACTCTCAGCATGCCCGGACAGCCAACGGCTGTCCGGGCATGCTGGGAGTTGTAGTTTTGCAACAGCTGGAGGCACGCTGGTTTGGAAACACAGTTGTCTACAGCAGGGATACTCTAGCTGTTGCAAAACTACATCTCCCAGCATGCAGGCTGGTAGAGCATGCTAGGAGTGGTAGTTTTGAAGCAACTGGAAAGCCTCAAATGACTGGTATACATTAAGCCAAAACATTGTGGCATGAAAATGACGATATCCTATAGCTTAAAAAAATTTGGATAAAAAAATGCAAAAACTATATTTGTCTATCGATGTGAGATGAAAAGCAAAATGAAAGTCTGACGCGTTTCAAACTGTACAGATCTGTTTCTCAGAATTCCCACATGGGGGCGCTCTATATAGGGAGGCTTTTTTTTTTGTCCCAGTGCTCTGTTAGGCTAGGTTTCCACACAAATTTTCTTTCTGCCGTTTTTTTGGGGAAAACTGCCGATGTGGTTTTTGAGCCACCGCCAGAAGTGTATTCAGAAGGAATGGGAAATATAAAGAAAGGACTTACACTTCTCCTTCCCTATGGATCCACTTCTGGCTTTGACTGGTTTTCCAAAAAACACCAGAGAAAAACCTGTGTGGGAACCTAGCCTAGATACTACGACTCCTTATACTCCAGTCATCGGGTACGTCAAGTATCCTCCCGCTTCTGGCCGCTTCCCTTTAAGTACAACTATGTTTCGTAAGCCTCCGCGCACATCTTCATCTGATTTACAACAATGGTTGTGAAATCCTAAAACGAATGGCGCTCTGCCTTCATTACGGCGTCGCTGGCGAGTAATTAGGAGAACATTAGATGAACGCTCTTAATGGGAACCTAATAAAAAGTATTTTAAAACATAAAATCCACTAAAATCACTGCACATAACAAAGCAATAAAATAAAATGTAATACGAGGAAGAGAAAGCTATAAACAGCCATGAAGCGGAGGCCCCCACTGTATAGCACTGCATTTCAATCCACGTTTTCATCAAATTACTAGATGCTTCTCCTTGGATCTTTTGGTTCCTGTTTGGCTTGAGGATTTGCTGGCACTAGTCTGGGTAATGATGAGTAGATGTTTCCTGAAACCAGCCTCCCCCATCTGATGTCACATGTACCAGTCACTGGCCGTATACTGTGTATTCATCCCAGCCAGCCGAGGCCGAGTAACATTGAGAGAACAACACGTCACATCAGTTTATAACAGAGGGAACGGATGCCTGACCCAGTAGTAGGGCAATGCTGACACTGTGAATTACTGTATCTCAGGCTGTCTGCTATATCACTAACCTGAGCGGAACACTATGCAACTTGTGTATTTAAAGGAGCATAATGAATAATGGAGGATAGATGGATAGATAAATAGAAAGATAGATAGGAGATAGAATGATAGATAGCTAGATATATAGGAGATAGAATGATAGATAGATAGATAGATAGGAGATAGAATAATAGATAGATATATAGGAGATAGAATGGTAGATAGATAGATAGATAGATAGGAGATAGAATGATAGATAGATAGATAGATAGATAGATATGAGATAGATAGATAGATAGATAGATAGGTAGATAGAGAGATAGATAGATAGATAGATAATGAGATATATAGATAGATAATGAGATAGATAGATAGATAGATAGATAATGAGATATATAGATAGATAATGAGATAGATAGATTGATGGATAGATAGATAGATAGATATGATAGATATGATAGATAGATATGATAGATAGATATGAGATAGATAGATAATGAGATAGATAGATACATAGATATGAGATAGAATGATTGATAGATTGAAAGATAGATATTAGATAGATAGATGTATATTAGATAGATAGATAGATAGATAGATAAATAATGAGATAGATATGAGATAGATAGATAGATATGAGATAGATAGATATGAGATAGATTGATAGATAGATAATGAGATATATAGATAGATAGATAGATAGATAGATAGATAGATAGATATGAGATAGAAGGATAGATAGATAGATATGAGATAGATAGATGGATATGAGATAGATAGATAGATAGATATAAGATAGAAGGATAGATAGATAGGAGATAGATAGATAGATAGATAGATAGATAGAATGATAGATAGATATGAGATAGATAGATAATGAGATAGATATATAGATATGAGATAGATAGATAGATAGATAGATAGGAGATAGAATTATAGATAGTTATAAGATAGAAGGATAGATAGATAGGAGATAGAATGATAGATAGATAGGAGATAGAATGATAGATAGATATAGGATAGATAGATAATGACATAGATATGTAGATATGAGATAGATAGATAGATAGATAGATAATGAGATAGATAGATAGGAGATAGAATTAAAGATAGATAGCAGATAGAAGGATAGGTGGATTGATAGATAGATATGAGATAGATAGATAGATAGATAGATAGATAGATAGATAGATAGATAGATAGATAGATACTCTTTAGGGTATGTTCACAGTAGAATTCGGGGCTCTGTTATGGAGCTTTGTTCCCTGATTTTGTTATAATGATGGGAGTTTAGCAGAGAGAAAAATTCCTACATTTCAGTTTTTTCTCTGCTAAAATCTTGAAAAATAGCGGGGCATCTAACGGAACCCTATTCAAAGTGAATAAGACCTGTCGGGTTCCATCGGTGTTTGGTGTCACAGCCTCTGTCCCAGCCCTGTTATCAGCAGTTGTAATTAAGCTCTATAATGCTGCTGTGAGAACAGCCTAATTCAAAATTCCAGTACTTATCAGCTGCTGAAGTTGAGTTGCTCTTTTCTGTCTGACAACAGTGCTCTCTGCTGACACCTCTGTCTGTCTCAGGAACTGTCGGAGTAGGAGCAAATCCCTATAGCAAACCTCTCCTTCTCTGGACAGTTCCTGAGACAGACAGAGGTGTCAGCAGAGAGCGCTGTTGTCAGACAGAACATAATAACTCAACTTCAGCAGCTGATATGTAATGGAAGGATTAATATTTTTTTAATAGAAGTAATTTATAAATCTGTTTAACTTTCTGGAGCCAGTCGATGAAAAAAAAAAAAAAAAAAATTGTTTTTCACCGGAATACCCCTTTATCATGCATCTGGAGAAATAGCTGTTGGACAATCGATTGGCCAACAGTTATCCTATGTGTATGGCATTTACCGTATCTTTCGCCATATAAGACGCACTTTTTCTTCCCCAAAAGTCGGGGAAAAGTCGGTGCGTCTTATCCGGCGAATACACCCCTATCGCGGCGGTCCCTGTGGCCATCAACGTCCGGGACCCGCGGCTAATACAGGACATCACCGATCGTGGTGATGCCCTGTATTAACCCTTCAGACGCGGCGATCAAAGCTGACTGCCACGTCTGAAGGGAAAGTGACACTAACCCGGCTGTTCAGTCGGGCTGTTTGGGACCGCCGCGATTTCACCGCGGTGGTCCTGAACAGACCGACAGAATAGCCGGGTTAGTGCTTACAGGACACCGGGAGGGACCTTACCTGCCTCCTCGGTGTCTTCTCCGTTCATGGATCCCCTGTATGGCCGGCGCTCTCCTTCCTCGTCATCACGTCGTCGCATACGTGCGTCGGCGTGCGTAACGACATGATGGCGGCGACGGAGAGCAAGGATACCCGGCCGGCAGCAGAGACGTTCCAGAGCGACGGGGACACGGCGACAGCGATGGAGTGACATCCAGGGCAGCGGTGACGGGTCCGGAGCGGCGGGGACACGTGAGTATTACCTCCTATGCAGTGGTCTTCAATCTGCGGACCTCCAGATGTTGCAAAACTACAACTCCCAGCATGCCCGGACAGCAAACGGCTGTCCGGGCATGCTGGGAGTTGTAGTTTTGCAACATCTGGAGGTCCGCAGGTTGAAGACCACTATTGGGTTCAAAATCTTAATTTTTTTAGATTTTGCACCTATAAATTGGGTGCGTCTTATACGCCGGTGCGTTCTATAGGACGAAAAATATGGTACATGTTCACATGGCTGGTGCATACAATTATGTACCAATTCCCCAATTTTGCTATTAAATTCTAATGGTAGTCGCATGAAACAGAGGTGGGGCACCAAAGTCTGGTTGGGCCAATTCAGTTTCCTGATATTCCTCTTCCTGAAGAATTGCAATTTGGAAAGATAGTGTAGAGTCTTATCACTGCACTTGCTCTGAGTCCTATGTAGGTGTCGCAAATGGTAGAACCGTGACATAGAACATTTGTTCCCCAACTGATTCTATAGAGTCTCAGTGTATTCCTATGAGATGCATCTTCAAAGGAGACGATCATAAGTAACAACTTTTGCCTTTTAAAGCGCAAAAAGGCAAATTATTGTTTTTCTAACTCAAAGAAGTCCTATCTAAGTGCAGCAAATGGTAGAACAGTAACACAAAACGTCTGTTCCCCAAATGACTCTATAGAGTATCATTGTAATTCCTATGAGATGCATCTGCATTCAAATCATAAGTAACATATTGTACCTATTTTTAAAGTGCATGAAGGCAAATTCATATATTTTTTTTTTACTCAAAAGCTGTAGTTTTCTAACTCTAAGGGCTTATGCACACATTTGTAAAGTGGATCTGTATTGTATGGATCCATAGTACTGCACCTATAGAAATCTACAGGCTCGTATTTCATACAAAAGTATAGAGAGTGTTTTTTCCCCACTGACTCATATGGAATTTGTGAGTCCTTCATGTGTAGGATTACAATACTACATATGTGATTTAAATAGATACTATTAGCACAGGAAGATGATCTTCTAATGTGTCATAGATATGGGTAAAAAGATCACATTGGTGAAATGTGTGATGACCGGTATGAAAGAGTCCACAGAGGACAGAAGTTCTGTGTCACCATTTGGCACCTGTAAGACATTTCTCTTACTGGTAATTTAACATGATGTTCTCCATCATAGATCTGAATGGCTCTTTGCTGGAATGTTGTTAACCTTTCTCGACATTAATGTTTCCAAACCAGTGTACCTCCTGCTGTTGCAAAACTACAACTCCCAGCATGCCCGGACAGCCAACGGCTGTCCGGGCATGCTGGGAGTTGTAGTATTGCTACAGCTGGAGGCACACTGGTTGAAGAACACTGCTTTACATCTTTTTATTTGAGTTGTTTGCAAGTCAGGACAATTGACCGTACTTCCCCTTTCAGCATTTTATTAAAGAAGCACTCCTGCCTTTTTTTTTTTTATTTGACTTATATAGAACAGCATAAGCTGTTATTAAGGCTTAAAGGTGTAGTCCAGTGGTGACCCAGTGGTGAACAACTTATCCCCTATCCTAAGGATAGGGGATAAGTTGCAGATCGCGGGGGTCCGACCGCTGGGGCCCCCTGCGATCTCCTGTACGGAGCCCAGACAGCCCGCGGGAAGGGGGCGTGTCGACCTCCGCACGAGGCGGCGGCAGACACGCCCCCTCAATACAACTCTATGGCAGAGCCGAAGCGCTGCCTTCGGCAATCTCCGGCTCTGCCATAGAGATGTATTGAGGGGGCGTGTCGGCCACCGCTTTGTGCAGGGGTCGACACCCGGTATCTGGCCGGAGAGCCTGGCCCCCGTAGAGAGAGATCGCAGGGGGCCCCAGCGGTCGGACCCCCCGCAATCTCAAACTTATCCCCTATCCTTAGGATAGGGGATACGTTTTTCACCACTGGACTACCCCTTTAATGTACTGGTTCCTGTGTATCCATAGTCCATACATATTTTAGTTGATCTGCCTTTTATTGTTTTTTTGCCACCTTGAAATCTTGACTCCTTCTTACCCTCGGATAGGGCACTCCTAATGCAGTCTACTTTTCTCAGATAGGGTAGAGTCTTATCACTGTACTTGCTCTAAGTTCTATCTAGGTGCAGCACATGGTAAAACACTGACAGCCTCTTCAGCCTCTATCCTTGTGATACGCTTCTTCTTGTCAGCTCACACAAGCAGAAGGCAGCAGAGAGCACTGTCAAGGACGCACTAGAATGCAGGGATATAGTAGGTTAGTCCATACTATGACTTGTTGCAGAGTTATAAAGCTTGCCTGCCAATGCCGGTATCTTCTGTGTGCAGATTCTCTAGTGCAGTGTTTCCCAACTAGGATGCCTCCAGCTGTTGCAAAACTTTAACTCCCAGCATGCCTAGACAGTCATCAGCTGCTCATACAAGCAGAAGGCAGCAGAGAGCACTGTCAAGGACAGACTAGAGCAGTGTTTCCCAATCGGTGGGCCTTTAGATGTTGTAAAACTACAAAGCTGGGAGTTGTAGTTATGTAACAGCTGGATGCACACTGGTTGGGAAACACTGTCACTGTCAACACTGTCATCTAGGACATCTTAGTATTATAATTAAAAGGGAGTTGAAGCTTTGCAACAGCTGGAGGCACAACAGCTAGGAAACACTGTATGAATCTGCACACAGAAGATACTGGCATTGTCAGGGAAGTTTTATAACTCTGCAGATATATATATATATATATATATATATATATATATATATATATATATATATATGAGATAAGAACAGCACATCCAAGTCCACAGTAATTGCATCAATAGGTGCTCGCCGTCATCTGGACCTTGGTCCGAGATCCAAAGTTTTTTGTTTTGTTTTTTGGGCTATTTAAAGAGCCCCTTAATTCACTTGAACATGCTTGAGAAAGACGATGTGAGATCATTGAAATGTTGCACTTTTTGTACTGTGCTGAGGATAGAATAAAATTTCACCTGGATTTTCTACTACTTGTGTGCTGCGATCTTCTCCTTTGGATATATATCCGCTTAATTTCTTCGGCTGTGTGTCCAGGAGCAGCTGCCGCTCTTCGCCCGTTGCAGGGTCACTTCACGCCTTCACCATAGTTGTACTTGGTTGCAGTACAACTATACTTGGTGAGCAAGTTTTCTTGTCTATTATCTTTTCTTTTACATTACGCTATCACACTAGGAGCGCTCTCCTTGTCTGTCTATCCCCGGAGAAGAAGGACAGCCCGGACCGGTGGACCCTCCACCCGGAATGCCGCCGGACACTACAGGAAGGAAGGATGGATGGCCCGGACCACCCTGACAGGTAGGGGAGAGAAGCGGGTGGTGGCGGCGGCGGCGGCCTATGGCACCGCAAAAGCCACTGCAGTGCATTGATTTAAAGCGCCCGCTTTAAATCAATGACCTGCAGTGGTGTCGAGGGGGGATAAATAGCCGATAACTTATACCGGAATATCGGTATAAGTTATCGGCTATCGGCCCTAACCACCAATTATCGGTATCGGCCCTAAAAAAACGATATCGGTCGATCCCTACTTCTTACCCTCGGATAGGGCACTCCTAATGCAGTCTACTTTTCTCAGATAGGGTACAGTCTTATCACTGTACTTGCTCTAAGTCCTATCTAGGTGCAGCACATGGTAAAACACTGACAGCATCTTCAGCCTCTATCCTTGTGATACGCTTCTTCTTGTCAGCTCACACAAGCAGAAGGCAGCAGAGAGCACTGTCAAGGACGCACTAGAATGCAGGGATATAGTAGGTTAGTCCATACTATGACTTGTTGCAGAGTTATAAAGCTTGCCTGACAATGCCGGTATCTTCTGTGTGCAGATTCTCTAGTGCAGTGTTTCCCAACTAGGATGCCTCCAGCTGTTGCAAAACTTTAACTCCCAGCATGCCTAGACAGTCATCAGCTGCTCATACAAGCAGAAGGCAGCAGAGAGCACTGTCAAGGACAGACTAGAGCAGTGTTTCCCAATCGGTGGGCCTTTAGATGTTGTAAAACTACAAAGCTGGGAGTTGTAGTTATGTAACAGCTGGATGCACACTGGTTGGGAAACACTGTCACTGTCAACACTGTCATCTAGGACATCTTAGTATTATAATTAAAAGGGAGTTGAAGCTTTGCAACAGCTGGAGGCACAACAGCTAGGAAACACTGTATGAATCTGCACACAGAAGATACTGGCATTGTCAGGGAAGTTTTATAACTCTGCAGATATATATATATATATATATATATATATATATATATATATATATATATATATATGAGATAAGAACAGCACATCCAAGTCCACAGTAATTGCATCAATAGGTGCTCGCCATCATCTGGACCTTGGTCCGAGATCCAAAGTTTTTTGTTTTGTTTTTTGGGCTATTTAAAGAGCCCCTTAATTCACTTGAACATGCTTGAGAAAGACGATGTGAGATCATTGAAATGTTGCACTTTTTGTACTGTGCTGAGGATAGAATAAAATTTCACCTGGATTTTCTACTACTTGTGTGCTGCGATCTTCTCCTTTGGATATATATATATATATATATATATATATATATATATATATATATTGGACTCACATACTATATCACTGCATTTCTGGTCTCCTTAATAGGAACCGCAATGTTGAGCTTTGATATAGGGGCCAAGTCCTTTTTTTTTTTTTAAACATTAACGTGTACCCATGTATTATTCAGTTGCTTATATGTTCCAAAGTCATCTCTGTAACAGTCTGTATCAGTTTTTTTAACACTCTGTACCCTGTTCTCCATAGATAATCCGCAGGCCACCATAGACTATTATCTGTTGCCAAACTCCATGGTAAGCAATCGGGCATGTTTTTCTTATTCTCTGTCCACATTAGGCTCGCAGATGTGTTTACCAATAGATTCCCCTTAGGGTTCTCCTATAACACCCTTTCTTCCCATACACCCTTAAAAACTTCATATTAGCTTTATTGTTTGTTATTACACCAATTTAAAAACAGTTAGTGCAATAGCCCTTTGTATATGTTGATACTGTGTATTTTTGGGGGTTATTCCCTCAGTAATGATAAGCTTGCTTGACTGAGTGTGCTGAGAGGGGCAGAGTTGGAAGATTTTAACAATAGTTGAAGTAGCCTGGGGCCTTTATATTGAATGTGTGCTGCGGGCACACTCAGTCATTAGATAAGCTTATCAATATTTTGGGAATAACCCCAAAAAATACACAGTATCAAAACATACAGAAGGTTATTGCACTAATTGTTTTTAAATTGGTGTAGTAGCAAACAATAAAGCTAATGAGAAGTTATTATGGGTATATGGGAAGAAAGGGTGTTATAGGAGAATCCTAAGGAGAAATCTATTGGTAAACTGGTCAAAATTAACCCTCCATATACCGGTCTTTATCAAGTATACACAGAGTTCCTGTTGCACAAAATATATTAGCAATGTGCCAAAAATGCATTTTCCCAATATTTCAGAAACTGTGCAGTACCTGCAAAGTACTAAAGGTAAGAGATCTAACCTCAAAAACACAAAATTCAAAAAGGTTCCCATGGTTCCTATAGTGATTTTTAACATCCTTCCTTCCACTTTTCTGCTGACTTAATAGAAGGTGTGAGGAGTCATTGTACCCTATAGCTGAAGAGAGATGACAGCTTTATATAGCCCAAGGCTACAAAGGGACAGGAGTACAGTCACGGATGTCTATAAAATGCTGTGGCGGTGGTTGCTGTATGCTACCTGGCGCAGGTTCTGTATTGAGAAATATTTTCCGAAATGTCACCACAATAAATAATTTGTTTGCACTGAGAATTATTAAGATTTGTAACTATAAATTATAGACTTAAGTCTGTAGTGAGGTAGGAGTCTAGAACAGGGGATTGGCTCATCTGTATCATAGTAATAATACACGAAAGCAAACACAGGGAAACTGTAGGGTTGGTTTACTAATCCTTTTCTATGTTATTTTAGCGATTTCGGCACAGCCAGATCTCTGTGGTTTCAACACCGATGTAAATACTTATCAATGGCGGCCGATGCATTAGAGCAAGATGGGGAACTCTGCATTAGTGTACACGAATTTCCAGAATCTGGAGGAAAAATTTGGCTTGGGAATTTCATTGCAGGAGAGTCCTATTGTTTTTAATGGATTTTGCTTGCTGCACCATGCACACGAGAATTTCTACACCAGATGTTTCCGCTGAGGAAATTCCGATGTCTGCCCAAAGAATAAACATGAACATGGGAAATGCATTGCCGTCTATGGAGATGCCTTTCAGAGCGGACGTGGCACTGGCAGAACATGCAAATTTGCGGAACGTCAGTCCGTGTTTTTGGGAGGACATTTCGCTAATTTTCCACAGGGTGAACATAGCCTAAATCAGCTTCTTTTTTGAAAACTTAGTTCTGGCCTAGATGAGCTACACCCGTTCCACCTCCATCGTGGGCTTGAAATATGCTGATTTATCACATAATGGCCCTGATTTACTAAGAGTGTTGTGTAGGTTACTTTTTGGGTTTTAATTCCCTACAATTTTATTTTCCACGGTATTTACTAAGGTTTCCCTACATTTTCCCCTTTCTCTACTTTTTGCTTTTTTACACCTGCTCTGATCTGTCGGATTTTCTGTGGAAATTTTAGTAAATATGTTGGGTTTTTGTGAAAATGTCGGGAACACGCCCCTTTTTGGTGACCACTCCCCCTTTCCCATACAACCACGCCCCCTTTTTAGGTTTACTCAGTGAAATGGAGAGTTAGTTGAGTTTTTCTCAATTCCGGCACAAATTCTGGCACAGAATCTGGCACACGAACCAACAAAAAATATTGGGTTTGCAATAATAAATGAGGGCCATTATGTCTTTATAGTGGTTGAAGCTCCAATTCACAACTTCAAATCTTTTATTTAAAGGGATATTCCATGAAAAAAAAAAATTTCCAACTGGCTCCAGAAAGTTAAACAGATTTGTAAATTACTTCTATTAAAAAATCTTAATCCTACCAGTACTTCTGTCTGTCTCAGGAACGGTCCAGATTAGGAGAGGTTTGCTATGGGGATTTGCCGTTACTCTGGACAGTTCCTCAGACAAACAGAGGTGTCAGCAGAGAGCACTGTTGTCAGACAGAAAAGAAGAACTCAACTTCAGCAGCTGATAAGTACTGGTAGGATTTAGAGTTTTTAATAGAAGTAATTTACAAATCTGAGATTTGCAAGAGCAGGTGTAGCACCAGGCACTACCGTTGCCAAATAGCCCAGAGGATGCACGGTGTAACAAGTGCAGTTGTGACCTTCGTGCTGACGTATACTGCTATGTGGAGGTGCTGACTATGTCCAAGTATACTGAAATCACTGAGTTTATACGAAGAGAAAAGAAGTCGCACTCACCATCCAGTAGCAGAATATAAATATCGTCCTTTATTCACACCGGCAAAGTGGAACATAAAATACGGTCACTTCACGTGGGGAGCGAGAGCAGCCGCTCTCAAGAGGCGTGTGCCTCTGGTGGTGTGCCCCCGCGTCTTGAGAGCGGCTGCTCTCGCTCCCCACGTGAAGTGACCGTATTTTATGTTCCACTTTGCCGGTGTGAATAAAGGACGATATTTATATTCTGCTACTGGATGGTGAGTGCGACTTCTTTTCTCTTCGTATAAACTCAGTCATTTACAAATCTGTTTAACTTTCTGGAGCCAGTTGATATGAAAAAAAAAAGTTGTTTCATGGAATACCCCTTTAAACCTAGCTTAAAGGGGTACTCCCGTGGAAAACTTTTTTTTTTTTTTTAAATCAACTGGTGTCAGAAAGTTAAACAGATTTTTAAATTACTTCTATTAAAAAATCTTAATCCTTCCAGTACTTATTAGCTTCTGAATACTACAGAGGAAATGGTTTTCTTTTTGGAATACAGAGCTCTCTTAAGAACTGTCCAGAGGTAGGAGAAAATCCCCATAGCAAACATATGCTGCTCTGGACAGTTCCTAAAATGGACAAAGATGTCAGCAGGGAGCACTGTGGTCATGATGTCAGCAGAGAGCTCAGTGTTCCAAAAAAAAAAACATTTCCTCTGTAGTATTCAGCAGCTAATAAGTACTGGAAGGATTAATATTTTTTAATAGAAGTAATTTACAAATCTGTTTAACTTTCTGGCACCAGTTGATTAAAAAATAAATAAAATAAAGTTTTCCACGGGAGTATGCATTTAATGCTGAAAATTCCCTGAAATGGGGTAAAAACTTTTTTTTTTAAATATAAAAAAAGAATAAAATTCAAACCTCCCTTTCCCATTATTTTTAAATAAAAAGAATCTAAACACTAAACTAAAAAGCTAAAAAACAAACAAATAAATACATAATTAATTGGCATAGCTATTCAAATATAATATTATTTATCTCATTATCGGAAAAATGACATTCAAACCTCCCTTTTCCATTTTTTTCTAATAAAAAAAAATCCCAAAGACTAAACAAAAAAAATCTAAATAATAAATTAATTAATAAATAATTGCTTGACTTAGCTGCCCATGGATATATCCACACTATTCAAATATAATATTATGCATCCCGTCATTTAAAAGTAAAAAAAAAAAAAAAAACAATGCCAGAATTGCTGTTTTCATCAACTTGCCTCCCAGTAAAACATGTGTTAAAAAGTGATCAAAAAGCTACATCTCGGAGTAGACCTGATTTATTGTTTACTTTAATTATATCTTCTTCAGGTTGCATATTGTAACAGAAAGCATTTTTTTATTTAGCTTAAAGGGGTATTCCAGGCAAAAACTTTTTTTTATATATCAACTGGCTCCGGAAAGTTAAACAGATCTGTAAATTACTTCTATAAAAAAATCTTAATCCTTCCAATAGTTATTAGCTTCTGAAATTTTCTGTCTAACTGCTCAATGATGATGTCACGTCCCAGGAGCTGTGCATGATGGGAGAATATCCCTTGCATGATGGGAGAATATCCCCATAGGAGCTGGACAGCTCCTGGGATGTGAGTCATCAGAAAGCAGTTAGACAGAAAACAGCAACTCAACTTCAGAAGCTAATAACTATTGGAAGGATTAAGATTTTTTAATAGAAGTAATTTACAAATCTTTTTAACTTTCCGGAGTCAGTTGATATATAAAAAAAGTTTTTGCCTGGAATACCCCTTTAAGTGCTTTAATTTGTTTTCTTTTTTAAGTACTAAAACATAACAAAAATGATATTCCTCTGTAGTATTCAGCAGCTAATAAGTACTGGAAGGATTAAGATTTTTTAATAGAAGTTATTTACAAACCTGAAAAAATTATATAGGTATGTGCAGCTCACAACTATTTCGCACCGAGGTCAAACTGGGCAAGCAACTATACCTTAATTGCTAGAAAGGGGAAAACCAAAAAATATACAATGTAGCCCGGACCTTCTAGGTGAGTAAATGAAAATGCATATACGTGGATCGTGCTTCAATAATAATCAACATTTATTATAAAATATAGATAAGATTCGACACTTCTCACAGAGCCCTTGTGAGAAGAACATACATATTAAAAGGCAACCTAACAATGTATTTAGGCAATAGTAATTAAAACTATAAACCTGGCATAGGATAATAAAATAGCAGAGTAAGATCTGTACCAAACAAATATATTAAAGAGTTGCTCTTCTGGGTATTTAGGGTAGATATGTCCCTTTTAGATACAGTAGCAAACAGTCTGTAATATTAGAAATTGTTACCGGTCTGTAAATGGTAACTCAGGCGATGGGTGTTGTTCCCACAATGGCTGAGTGTCCGTGGTGTGCACAGTTCTCTGTGCGGCGCTTCCAATTGTGAGCCTGGTCCAGTAGTATCTGAGCGCGGTGGCAGTCGCTGTCGGCTGAGGCGCTGGCAGGCGCCGAAGATCGCAATGATGTCCGGGGACTGCTGGCGCTGGCGTGCGCTGGAGTTGGTATTCCTCACCGCTTTGCTGGTTGGTGAACAGGATCATGTACTGGAGGGCTGGAAGTTCACCTCGTGTTGCCGGCGTCTGACGTCAGAGCCGGGATGGCTACACCAGGATGGTTACACCGGGATGGATCTGAACTGCTGAACCGGGTAGGTAGCAGAGTAAGAGCGCTGATAATGGTACAGTTCATAAAAGATAACTGGCCATGAGGTTTGGGCACAGTTCTTCGAGGGTAATACTATGCCAGTAGATAACGACTAGACGCGTTTCAGGGTTGTATAATGTAACCCTTTTCTCAGTAGTCATGACTACTGAGGAAAGGGTTACATTATACAACCCTGAAACGCCAGTTTCATGGCCAGTTATCTTTTATGAACCCTCATGGCTGTCACGATGCCGGCTGGCAGGAGGTGGATCCTCTGTGCCAGAGAGGGATGGCGAGGACCGTGCTAGTGGACCGGTTCTAAGACACTACTGGTTTTCACCAGAGCCCGCCGCAAAGCGGGATGGTCTTGCTGCGGCGGTAGTGACCAGGTCGTATCCACTAGCAACGGCTCACCTCTCTGGCTGCTGAAGATAGGCGCGGTACAAGGGAGTAGGCAGAAGCAAGGTCGGACGTAGCAGAAGGTCGGGGCAGGCAGCAAGGATCGTAGTCAGGGGCAACGGCAGGAGGTCTGGAACACAGGCTAGGAACACACAAGGAACGCTTTCACTGGCACGATGGCAACAAGATCCGGCAAGGAAGTGCAGGGGAAGTGAGGTGATATAGGGAAGTGCACAGGTGAAGACACTAATTGGAATCACTGCGCCAATCAGCGGCGCAGTGGCCCTTTAAATCGCAAAGACCCGGCGCGCGCGCGCCCTAGGGAGCGGGGCCGCGCGCGCCGGGACAGGACCGAGGGAGAGCGAGTCAGGTACGGGAGCCGGGGTGCGCATCGCGAGCGGGCGCTACCCGCATCGCGAATCGCATCCCGGCTGGAAGCGGAATCGCAGCGCCCCGGGTCAGTGGATCTGACCGGAGCGCTGCAGCGGGGAGAGTGTAGCGAGCGCTCCGGGGAGGAGCGGGGACCCGGAGCGCTCGGCGTAACAGTACCCCCCCCCTTGGGTCTCCCCCTCTTCTTAGAGCCTGAGAACCTGAGGAGCAGACTTTTGTCTAGGATGTTGTCCTCAGGTTCCCAGGATCTCTCTTCAGGACCACAACCCTCCCAGTCCACTAAAAAAAAAGTTTTCCCTCTGACCTTTTTAGAAGCTAAGATTTCTTTGACAGAGAAGATGTCCGAGGAGCCGGAAACAGGAGTGGGAGGAACAGATTTGGGAGAAAAACGGTTGAGGATGAGTGGTTTAAGAAGAGAGACGTGAAAGGCATTAGGGATACGAAGAGAAGGAGGAAGAAGAAGTTTGTAAGAGACAGGATTAATTTGACACAAAATTTTGAAAGGACCAAGATAGCGTGGTCCCAACTTGTAGCTAGGGACACGGAAGCGGACATATTTAGCGGAGAGCCATACCTTGTCTCCAGGGGAAAAAACGGGAGGAGCTCTTCTTTTCTTATCCGCGAACTTCTTCATGCGTGATGAAGCCTGTAAGAGAGAATTTCGGGTCTCTCTCCATATGATGGAAAGGTCACGAGAAATTTCATCCACAGCGGGCAGACCAGAGGGCAAGGGGGTAGGGAGGGGGGGAAGAGGGTGACGGCCGTACACCACGAAAAATGGGGATTTGGAGGAAGATTCAGAGACTCTGAAGTTATACGAGAATTCGGCCCATGGAAGGAGATCTGCCCAGTCATCCTGGCGGGAGGAAACAAAATGTCGCAAATAATCACCCAAGACCTGGTTAATTCTTTCTACTTGTCCATTGGACTGGGGATGATATGCAGAAGAAAAATGTAATTTAATCTTGAGTTGTTTACAGAGAGCCCTCCAGAATTTAGACACGAATTGGACGCCTCTATCCGAGACGATCTGCGTAGGCAACCCGTGAAGACGAAAAATGTGTACAAAAAATTGTTTAGCCAACTGAGGCGCTGAAGGAAGACCAGGAAGAGGGATGAAATGTGCCATTTTGGAGAATCGATCAACGACCACCCAAATAACAGTGTTGCCACGGGAAGGGGGTAAATCAGTAATAAAATCCATACCAATCAGAGACCAAGGCTGTTCGGGGACAGGCAGGGGATGAAGAAAACCAGCGGGCTTCTGGCGAGGAGTCTTATCCCGGGCACAGATAGTGCAGGCTCGCACAAAGTCCACAACATCCGTCTCCAGAGTCGGCCACCAATAGAAGCGGGAGATGAGTTGCACAGATTTCTTGATGCCCACATGACCTGCGAGATGGGAGGAGTGACCCCATTTGAGGATTCCGAGGCGTTGGCGTGGAGAAACAAAGGTCTTTCCTGGAGGAGTTTGCCTGATGGAGGCAGGGGAAGTGGAGATCAGGCAGTCAGGTGGAATGATGTGTTGCGGAGAAAGTTCAACTTCTGAGGCATCCGAGGAACGAGAGAGAGCATCGGCCCTAATGTTCTTATCGGCAGGACGAAAGTGAATCTCAAAATTAAATCGGGCAAAGAACAGAGACCACCGGGCCTGGCGAGGATTCAGCCGTTGGGCAGACTGGAGGTAGGAGAGGTTCTTGTGGTCGGTGTAAATAATAACTGGAAATCTTGATCCCTCCAGCAGATGCCTCCATTCCTCAAGTGCTAATTTAATGGCTAGAAGCTCTCGATCCCCGATGGAGTAGTTCCTCTCCGCCGGAGAGAAGGTCCTAGAAAAAAAACCACAAGTGACAGCATGCCCGGAAGAATTTTTTTGTAGAAGAACAGCTCCAGCTCCCACTGAGGAGGCATCAACCTCCAATAGGAAGGGTTTGGAAGGGTCAGGTCTGGAGAGCACGGGAGCTGAAGAAAAGGCAGACTTGAGTCGTTTAAAGGCGTCTTCCGCTTGAGGAGGCCAAGACTTGGGATCGGCATTTTTTTTGGTTAAAGCCACGATAGGAGCCACAACGGTAGAAAAATGTGGAATAAATTGCCTGTAATAATTGGCGAACCCCAAAAAGCGTTGGATAGCACGGAGTCCGGAGGGGCGTGGCCAATCTAAGACGGCAGAGAGTTTGTCTGGATCCATTTGTAGTCCCTGGCCAGAGACCAAATATCCTAGAAAAGGAAGAGATTGGCATTCAAACAGACATTTCTCAATCTTGGCATAGAGTTGATTGTCACGAAGTCTCTGAAGAACCATACGGACATGCTGGCGGTGTTCTTCTAGATTGGCGGAAAAAATTAGGATATCGTCCAGATATACAACAACACAGGAGTATAACAGATCACGAAAAATTTCATTAACAAAGTCTTGGAAGACAGCAGGGGCGTTGCACAGGCCAAAGGGCATGACCAGATACTCAAAGTGTCCATCTCTGGTATTAAATGCCGTTTTCCACTCATCCCCCTCTCTGATGCGGATGAGGTTATAGGCGCCTCTTAAGTCCAATTTAGTAAAGATGTGGGCACCTTGGAGGCGATCAAAGAGTTCAGAGATGAGGGGTAGGGGGTAGCGGTTCTTAACCGTGATTTTATTAAGACCGCGGTAGTCAATGCAAGGACGTAGGGAGCCATCTTTTTTGGACACAAAGAAAAATCCGGCTCCGGCAGGAGAGGAGGATTTACGGATAAAGCCCTTTTTTAAATTTTCCTGGACGTATTCAGACATGGCAAGAGTCTCTGGGGCAGAGAGAGGATAAATTCTGCCCCGGGGTGGAGTAGTACCCGGGAGGAGGTCGATAGGACAATCATAAGGCCTGTGAGGAGGTAGAGTCTCAGCTTGTTTTTTGCAGAAAACATCCGCGAAGTCCATATAGGCCTTAGGGAGACCGGTTACTGGAGGAACCACAGAGTCACGGCAAGGGTTACTGGGAACCGGTTTTAGACAGTCCTTGGAACAAGAGGGCCCCCAACTCTTGATCTCCCCAGTGGACCAATCCAGGGTTGGAGAATGAAGTTGAAGCCAGGGAAGTCCAAGGAGAATTTCCGAGGTGCAATTGGGGAGGACCAAAAGTTCAATCCTCTCATGATGAGATCCGATGCTCATAAGAAGGGGCTCCGTGCGGAAACGTATGGTACAGTCCAATCTTTCATTGTTTACACAATTGATGTAAAGGGGTCTGGCGAGACTGGTCACTGGGATGTTGAACCTGTTGACGAGAGAGGCCAAAATAAAATTTCCTGCAGATCCAGAGTCCAAGAAGGCCACAGTAGAGAAGGAGAAGGCAGAGGCAGACATCCGCACAGGCACAGTAAGACGTGGAGAAGCAGAGTAGACATCAAGGACTGTCTCCTCTTTGTGCGGAGTCAGCGTACGTCTTTCCAGGCGGGGAGGACGGATAGGACAATCCCTCAGGAAGTGTTCGGTACTAGCACAGTACAGGCAGAGGTTCTCCATGCGGCGTCGTGTCCTCTCTTGAGGTGTCAGGCGAGACCGGTCGACCTGCATAGCCTCCACGGCGGGAGGCACAGGAACAGATTGCAGGGGACCAGAGGAGAGAGGAGCCGAGGAGAAGAAACGTCTCGTGCGAACAGAGTCCATATCTTGGCGGAGCTCCTGACGCCTTTCGGAAAAACGCATGTCAATGCGAGTGGCTAGGTGAATAAGTTCATGTAGATTAGCAGGAATTTCTCGTGCGGCCAGAACATCTTTAATGTTGCTGAATAGGCCTTTTTTAAAGGTCGCGCAGAGGGCCTCATTATTCCAGGATAATTCTGAAGCAAGAGTACGGAATTGTACGGCATACTCGCCAACGGAAGAATTACCCTGGACCAGGTTCAACAGGGCAGTCTCAGCAGAAGAGGCTCGGGCAGGTTCCTCAAAGACACTTCGGATTTCCGAGAAGAAGGAGTGTACAGAGGCAGTGACGGGGTCATTGCGGTCCCAGAGCGGTGTGGCCCATGACAGGGCTTTTCCAGACAGAAGGCTGACTACGAAAGCCACCTTAGACCTTTCAGTGGGAAACAGGTCCGACATCATCTCCAGATGCAGGGAACATTGGGAAAGAAAGCCACGGCAAAACTTAGAGTCCCCATCAAATTTATCCGGCAAGGATAGGCGTAGACCAGGAGCGGCCACTCGCTGCGGAGGAGGTGCAGGAGCTGGCGGAGGAGATGACTGCTGAAGCTGTGGTAGTAACTGCTGTAGCATAACGGTCAGTTGAGACAGCTGTTGGCCTTGTTGCGCTATCTGTTGTGACTGCTGGGCGACCACCGTGGTAAGGTCAGCGACAACTGGCAGAGGAACTTCAGCGGGATCCATGGCCGGATCTACTGTCACGATGCCGACTGGCAGGAGGTGGATCCTCTGTGCCAGAGAGGGATGGCGAGGACCGTGCTAGTGGACCGGTTCTAAGACACTACTGGTTTTCACCAGAGCCCGCCGCAAAGCGGGATGGTCTTGCTGCGGCGGTAGTGACCAGGTCGTATCCACTAGCAACGGCTCACCTCTCTGGCTGCTGAAGATAGGCGCGGTACAAGGGAGTAGGCAGAAGCAAGGTCGGACGTAGCAGAAGGTCGGGGCAGGCAGCAAGGATCGTAGTCAGGGGCAACGGCAGGAGGTCTGGAACACAGGCTAGGAACACACAAGGAACGCTTTCACTGGCACGATGGCAACAAGATCCGGCAAGGAAGTGCAGGGGAAGTGAGGTGATATAGGGAAGTGCACAGGTGAAGACACTAATTGGAATCACTGCGCCAATCAGCGGCGCAGTGGCCCTTTAAATCGCAAAGACCCGGCGCGCGCGCGCCCTAGGGAGCGGGGCCGCGCGCGCCGGGACAGGACCGAGGGAGAGCGAGTCAGGTACGGGAGCCGGGGTGCGCATCGCGAGCGGGCGCTACCCGCATCGCGAATCGCATCCCGGCTGGAAGCGGAATCGCAGCGCCCCGGGTCAGTGGATCTGACCGGAGCGCTGCAGCGGGGAGAGTGTAGCGAGCGCTCCGGGGAGGAGCGGGGACCCGGAGCGCTCGGCGTAACAATGGCCAGTTATCTTTTATGAACTGTACCATTATCAGCGCTCTTACTCTGCTACCTACCCGGTTCAGCAGTTCAGATCCATTCCGGTGTAACCATCCTGGTGTAGCCATCCCGGCTCTGACGTCAGACGCCGGCAACACGAGGTGAACTTCCAGCCCTCCAGTACATGGTCCTGTTCACCAACCAGCAAAGCGGTGAGGAATACCAACTCCAGCGCACGCCAGCGCCAGCAGTCCCCGGACACCACTGCGATCTTCGGCGCCTGCCAGCGCCTCAGCCGACAGCGACTGCCACCACGCTCAGATCCTACTGGACCAGGCTTACAATTGGAAGCACCGCACAGAGAACTGCACACCACGGACACTCAGCCATTGCGGGAACAACACCCACCCCATTTACAGACCGGTAACAATTTCTAATATTACAGACTGTTTGCTACTGTATCTAAAAGGGACATATCTACCCTAAATACCCAGAAGAGCAACTCTTTAATATATTTGTTTGGTACAGATCTTACTCTGCTATTTTATTATCCTATGCCAGGTTTATAGTTTTAATTCCTATTGCCTAAATACATTGTTAGGTTGCCTTTTAATATGTATGTTCTTCTCACAAGGGCCCTGTGAGAAGTGTCGAATCTTATCTATATTTTATAATAAATGTTGATTATTATTGAAGCACGATCCACGTATATCCATTTTCATTTACTCACCTTGTATATTATTTACAAACCTGTTTAACTTTCTGGCACCAGTTGATTAAAAACAAAAACAAAACAAAAAACACTTTCCACCGGAAAAAAAGTGTTCCCTTTATTTGAGCAGTGTATGTGTAATATCTGAATCCTTCTTATGAGATCGGATTTGTGGTTACAAGATTAAATGCACCTAATTCTTTTACCAGCCTTCTCGTATGGCGCAGTGTTTGTGGTCCTAATATTTGGATACTATTTCATTGCATTCCTCATGAGTTTGCTATTGATAAAACTCTAATTTAGGCTTCATTTGTAAGCCTGTGGTATCCACTAATAGAGACTATTGTGGACGGCCGCCTAGGAAAACTATTTAAATCAGCCGAGCAGAATGTAGTTCAAAAACAAGATAATGGAATGTGATTTTCAGACAAAAGAAACAAAAAACAAAAAAACAAAAAACAAATGACTAACATTTGAAATGAGGTTCGGCGAGAATAGCTTATCTCCTCTGTCCTAGGTTGGCAATGGAAATTCGGCTGCAAATTATCTCCCTTCCACAATAGATTGAAATACTTTCAAAAACTCAATCATTTTGTCTAAGACTGAGGCCCAGTTTCAGATAACTGGAAATAATATTACCGGACTTTTACAGGACTTGTAATTTATTGTAACTAAATCCCAATGCCTGGAGGGTACCAGCAGGTTGTTCTACAACCATACAAACTTCTGACATGTCAGTGACATGTTCAAAATATTGGTTTTGAGACCTCCACCGACTACTTAAACAAAGGGCTGCACCCCTTTATTTCTTTTCAGCTCTGCTCGGATCTGCTTGGGGAGCAAAATAATGGGTGTATTGGAGAGAACCAAGCCGGAACAAAGGGGCTCAGTTGTTTTTTTTTTTTTTTTTAAGCAAATGACTGGGGTCTCAGTTCCCAAAATCCTCCACAGATTAAAGCTTCTAATTAGTCACTATGATGTGTCAGAAAGGCTAGCTGGACAATCATGTAATCCCTTTATTGGGCTTCATCAATGGGTTCTTACTAGAGATAAGTGTATGAATTTGACCAAATTTTTTTCAAATTTCTTCAAAGTTTGATAATATGGATACATCTCTCCAAAGGACAGCCACCACAAAACTGCACATCTCATGTATTGTTCATTGTGTACCATACTGCATTGCTTCTGCTGCCACCACTACTTGCTCTACACAGCCACACATCTCCTGCCTTGCCATCATCTAACACACTGTACTGCAGCTACTGCTACTACTACTACTACTACTACTAGCCCTACACAGTCACACATCTCCTGCCTTGTCTTCATCTAACACACTATACTGCTGCTACTACTACTACTACTACTACTACTACTACTACTACTAGCCCTACACAGCCACACATTTCCTACCTTGTCATCATTTAACACACTGTACTGCTGCTGCTGCTGCTGCTACTACTACTACTAGCCCTACAAAGCCGTACATCTCCTGCCTTGTCATCATGTAACATACTGTACTGCTGCTGCTACTACTACTACTACATCTAGCCCTGCACAGCCACACATATCCTGCATTGTCATCATCTAACACACTGTACTGCTGCTGCTGCTACTACTACTACTACTTCTACTAGCCCTACACAGCCACACATCTCCTGCCTTGTCATCATCTAACACACTGTACTACTGCTGCTGCTGCTGTTCCTACTACTACTACTAGCCCTACAAAGCCACACATCTCCTGCCTTGTCATCATGTAACATACTGTACTGCTGCTGCTGCTACTACCACTACTGCTATTACTACTAGCCCTACGCACCCGCACATCTCCTGTAAGAAGTAGCAAGCCCAAAGGAAGAAGACAGCAGTCAGCAGGACAGTCACACCAGTATATACCTGATGTTGGGTGAATAGTACCTTGTTGCAGATATAGCATTGAGGCCCAGAAGCTTTAGGTTAACTCTCTACCCAGTAGGTTTCATACTATTTGTTTACTAACGTTGCATCTGAGGGGGTAATGCTTCTTTTAGGCTGTAAGAATGACAATCACCTTTGGGAAAACAAGTATGCTATTTAGCTCTTCTCCAGAAGGAAACATCCAGGCTCTTTTGTGCCACCTAATGTAGGTAACTGCCTTTTAAGCCAATGTCTGACCAAAAAAAAAAAAAAACTTTCTTCCTAGTGGAGAAGAATTAGTTTGCATAGGTGGGAAAATGTTGAAGGTTCACGCTATGTTCATGGAAGGGGTATGGCTGGATCCTCCCCTCACAGGCCTCATAAGAGAACATAGTGAATTCCGGCTATTAATGTACCAAATATAAACCCATATATCATAACATTTCTTAGCTCTAGGTTTATAGGATCATATACAGGGGTCCACATATATTCTACCACTAATTGCATGGTAAAGCTGGCATGGCTGGCAGTCAGAATGTATATAATTGGTCCCTGTGAGGAATAACCTTACAACAAAACTCTAGTGAGCAGAAGAAAACTGAGCATGCTGCAACCATAACCCGCGGAAAGTCACTATGAATACTGGTGTAAACTGTAATAATGTCCCTCATAGGAATCAATTATAACTTTTCAAAACAATAAATTAGAATAGATCAACATACTGTAAGTGCACGGCTACATACATGAAGGTATGGAGGTTGTGATGTTACTCTAATGTCCGTTTTTGTATTTTTCTGTTTTAGGTCCTGTTCAGACTGTTTTTATGTCTGAACAGTTCTGTACTATTCTTCCTTGGGTTGGAAGAGTTAATGCTCTCAGCTTATGGCAGCTCAAATGTGGTTATTTTAACCTGAGCTCTGCTGGAACCGGGGGTGGTAATTGAGCTTTACTCAGACCATGTCTGGTTTATTATGCACCTTAGCTATGCTTTGTCTGTTTTAGTGTATTTCCTGAGATTTTACCATGGTTACCTGTCCTGTTTGAGATATAGATTTTATCCTATTTTGTTTTAGTACATTTGTCTATTTGTACATTTGAACAGTGGGAAGAAATATCCAGCGTGGTATGTGGAGTAAAATACTGCACTGGAATTTCTTCCTGGTGTATCCTTCCTACTTGGTCTGGGAGCGCGGCCGGCCAGTCCGTGCGCAGGTGATTGGAGTCAGCAGTGGGGAGCTGTCAGCCATCTTGCTTCAGTGTGAACAGTGCTCTTGATTTCCTGACCCGTTTTGTTAGTATTCTATATCCTGCCTTGTTAGTATTTAGATATCGGTTCTGGTTATTGTATTTCCGTAATGTTCCTGACTTGTCCCCAACTACGTACAGTTCCGTTTGATTTGTTGACCTTGCACTTTAGCGTGCAGGAAGGGACTGGCTACAAGTTATCGATCTGCTGTTTAGGGCGGATGGGCAAGTGGACAGGGAGAGTGTTTCTAGGGACAACTTAGGGCTCACTTCTCCCTGCCCACCCCCGTTCATGACAGTTACCATACAAGCATCATCCCAGATATCATTCAGTTAGCATGTAGCTTTATACAACTAACCTACTGTACAATTACTTAAAAGAAAATACAGTCTTAATATGGAGGCATCATATTATAGGGTAGTAGATGCTGAGCAGAGTGATATATAGTACAATACTCATTAAGAAATGTGTGACTGGCACTGCTGAACCTCTTGTCCTACAAGTCCGAGAAGCATGCAATTCGGATCCTGAATTAGCAGCCTGGCACAGAAAGTCCATACAAAGGCATCATGAGAATGAAAGAAAAACTTGTCAACCAGGAATGCACAAAACTGGGCTGTTCCACAGGTACCCCCTGCCTCTACCACTTCCCTCCCCTGCCACAATGTGTGCCATAACTCCTTAAGGACACATGACGTACTGGTACATCATGTGTCCGCTCCCGATCTATAGCGGGTCGGGCCCGGCCTCTAACAGCGGCCGGGACCCGTGGCTAATAGTGCGCGGCATTGATCGCGGTGCCGCGCGCTATTAACCCTTCAAAGTTGAACGCCGCGTCTAAAGTGAAAGCATGCCGGTTAGCTCAGGGAGCTGTTCGGGATAGCCGCGGCGAAATCGCGGCATCCCGAACAGCTTACAGGACAGCTGGAGGATCCCTACCTGCCTTCACGCTGTCCGATCGCCGAATGACTACTCAGTGCCTGAGATCCAGGCATGAGCAGTAAAGCGGCAGAATCATCGATCACTGGTTTCCTATGAGAAACCAGTGATCAATGTAATAGATCAGTGTGTGCAGTGTTATAGGTCCCTATGGGAGCTATAACACTGCAAAAAAAGTGAAAAAAAAAAGTGAATAAAGATAATTTAACCCTTCCCCTATTAAAAGTTTGAATCACCCCCTTTTCCCATAAAAAAAAAAAACACAGTGTAAATAAAAATAAAAATAAACATATGTGGTATCGCCCCATGCGGAAATGTCCAAATTATAAAAATATATTGTTAATTAAACCGCACGGTCAATGGCGTACGTGCATAAAAATTCCAAAGTCCAAAATAGTGCATTTTTGGTCACTTTGTATATCATGAAAAAGCGATCAATAAGTCCTATCAATGCAAAAATGGTACCGCTAAAAACTTCAGATCACGGCACAAAAAAATGAGCCCTCATACCGCCCAATACGCGGAAAAGTAAAAAAGTTATAGGGGTCAGAAGATTTTACAAAACAGCTTTTTTTTTTTCAATGTTGTCTCACAATGATTTTTTTTTTCCATTTTGCCGTAGATTTTTGGGCAAAATGACTGACGTCATTACAAAGTAGAATTGGTGGTGCAAAAAATAAGCCATCATATGGATTTTTAGGTGCAAAATTGAAAGAGTTATGATTTTTCAAAGGCAAGGTGGAAAAAAGGACTCAGCCCATTTTGGCCTTAAGGACTCAGACAATTTAATTTTTACGTTTTCATTTTTTCCTCCTCGCCTTCTAAAAATCATAACTATTTTATATTTTCATCCACAGACTAGTATGAGGGCTTGTTTTTTGCACGACCAGTTGTCCTTTGTAATGACATCACTCATTATATCATAAAATGTATGGCGCAACCAAAAAACACTATTTTTGTGGGGAAATTAAAACGAAAACCGCAATTTTGCTAATTTTGGAAGGTTTCGTTTTCACGCTGTACAATTTATGGTAAAAATGACATGTGTTCTTTATTCTGATGGTCAATACGATTAAAATGATACCCATTATTACATACTTTTCTATTATTGTTGCGCTTAAAAAAAATCACAAACTTTTTAACCAAATTAGTACGTTTATAATCCCTTTATTTTGATGACCTCTAACTTTTTTATTTTTCCGTATAAGGGGCGGTATGGGGGCTCATTTTTTGCACCATGATCTGTACTTTTTTTTGATACCACATTTGCAGTGGGAATTTTTAACTTTTTTTTTTTTTTTTTTTTTTGTTCACGCCGTTCACCGTACGGGATCATTAACATTTTATTTTAATAGTTCAGACATTTACGCACGCGGCGATACCAAATATGTCTATAAAAAAAATTACGCTTTTTGGGGGTAAAATAGGAAAAAACGGACGTTTTACTTTTTTATTGGGGGGAGGGGATTTTTCACTTTTTTTTTTACTTTAACATTTTTTTACATTTTTTTTTTACACTTGAATAGTCCCCATAGGGGACTATTCATAGCAATACCATGATTGCTAATACTGATCTGTTCTATGTATAGGACATAGAACAGATCAGTGTTATCGGCGATCTTCTGTTCTGGTCTGCTCAATCACAGACCAGAGCAGGAGACGCCGGGAGCCGAACGGAGGAAGGAGAGGGGACCTCCGTGCGGCGTTATGAACGATCGGATCCCCGCAGCAGCGCTGCGGGCGATCCGATCATTCATTCAAATCGCGCACTGCCGCAGATGCCGGGATCTGTATTGATCTCGGCACCTGAGGGGTTAATGGCGGACGCCCGCGAGATCAGCAGCCGGGATCAGCCGCGCATGACACGGGCATCGCTCCAATGCCCGCGGTTATGCACAGGATGTAAATGTACGTCCTGGTGCGTTAAGTACCACCTCACCAGGACGTACATTTACGTCCTGCGTCCTTAAGGGGTTAAGGGGTTAAATCGAGCTTTGGAATATAGCATACTTTGTTTGTGCAGCAGTGGTGAGTTGCCGTTTTTCTTTCATTCTCATGATGCCAGAGTGATATATACAGTAGGAAGTTCTCCCACCTAAAAAGATGAGAGGCCTGTAATTTTCATCATATGTATACCTCAACTATGAGAGACATGATGAGAAAAAAAAAACATAAAATCACATTGTCTGATTTTTAAAGAATTTATTTGCAAATTATGGTGGAAAATAAGTATTTGGTCACCTACAAACAAGCAAGATTTCTGGATCTCACAGATCTGTAACTTCTTCTTTAAGAGTCTCCTCTGTCCTCCACTCATTATCTGTATTAATGGCTCCTGTTTGAACTTGTTATCAGTATAAAAGACACCTGTCCACAACCTCAAACCGTCACACTCCAAACTCCACTATGGCCAAGACCAAAGAGCTGTCAAAGGACACAAGAAAAAAATTGTAGACCTGCACCAGGCTGGGAAGACTGAATCTCCAATAGGCAAGCAGCTTGGTGTGAAGAAATCAACTGTGGGAGCAATTATTAGAAAATGGAAGACATACAAGACCACTGATAATCTCCCTTGATCTGGGGCTCCACACTAGATCTCACTCTGTGGTGTAAAAATGATCACAAGAATGGTGAGCAAAAATCCCAGAGCCACATGGGGGGACCTAGTGAATGACCTGCAGAGAGCTGGGACCAAAGTAACAAAGGCTACCATCAGTAACACACTACCCCGCCAGGGACTCAAATCATGCAGTGCCAGACGTGTTCCCCTGCTTAAGCCAGCACATATCCGGGCCTGTCTGAAGTTTGATAGAGAGCATTTGGATGTTCCAGAAGAGTATTGGGGGAATGTCATATGGCCAGATGAAACCAAAGTAGAACTTTTTGGTAAAAACTCCACTCGTCATGTTTGGAGGAGAAACAATGCTTAGTTGCATCCATAGAACACCATACCTACTGTGAAGCATGGGGGTGGAAACATCATGCTTTGGGGTTGTTTTTCAGCAAAAGGACCAGGACGACTGATCCATGTAAAGGAAAGAATGAATGGGGCCATGTATCCTGAGATTTTGAGTGAAAACCTCCTTCCATCAGCAAGGGCATTGAAGATGAAACGTGGCTGGGTCTTTCTGCACGACAAAGATCTCAAACATACCACCCGGGGAATGAAGGAGTGGCTTCATATGAAGCATTTCAAGGTCCTGGAGTGGCCTAGCTAGTCTCCAGATCTCAACCCCATAGAAAACCTTTGGAGGGAGTTGAAAGCCCAGCGACAGCCTTCAAACATCACTGCTCTAGAGGAGATCTGCATGGACGAATGGGCCAAAATGCCAGCAACAGTATGTGAAAACCTTGAGAAGACTTACAGAAAATGTTTGACCTCTGTCATTGCCAACAAAGGGTATATAACAAAGTATTGAGATGAACTTTTGTTATTGACCAAATACTTATTTTCCACCATAATTTGCAAATAAATTGTTTAAAAATCAGACAATGTGATTTTATGGATTTTTTTCTCAGTATGCCTCTCATAGTTGAGGTATACCTATGATGAAAATTACAGGCCTCTCTCATCTTTTTAAGTGGGAGAACTTGCACAATTGGCTGTCCGGGCATGCTGGGAGTTGTAGTTTTGCAAAAGCTAGAGGTACCCTAGTTGGGAAACACTGGTCTAGTTAATAGGGGAAATTTTTGCTTCTATAAAAATGTAATAAACAGGTAAAACTGAGCGTAAAATATCAGAGTTTCTCAGTATTTTTAAGGGTTTCGGAAGCTATAAAACAAGAGGAACACTGCATAACTATACCCCGCAGCCGATGACCTTACATGAAGTTGTAAAAAGCTGCATTCATAAACACTTACACAACTTTCAATGCCAGAGAAGTGCCCTGGGCACTATATATTGTGAAAGGAAAGCTAAAGAAATGTTTTCTGAACTTCCCATGAACCAATCATCTAGGAAGTCAGAGACTGAATAAATATATATATATTTATATATATATATATATATATATATATATATATCACCACAGGTCCCAATAGTTTTATAATAATTTTAATTACTATGGAATTATTATGACTCATCCTAATGAATAGGGACCAGGAGCGTCATGTTACACGTCTAAGCCAATCTATTTCTGCATGCCCTATAAGGGGATCTCAATGTTGTAGAGGTGGGCTCCCCAATTCGGGACCTGCAACTATCAGCCATTCATTTATACATATAAGCAGTTGTTGCAAAACTACAATTTTCGGCATGATCTTGGTAGCTTAACGCCACCATGGCATGCTGGGAATTCTGGTTTAGCAAAAGCTGGAGAGCCACAGGTTGAAGGACATTGCACTACAGTATTGTCAGTGGTTTCTTTCCCCAATGATAACATCTCTTGATTTACAACTTTTTTTGTTTTAAATCAACTGGTGCCAGAAAATTAAACAGATTTGTAAATTACGTCTATTAAAAAATCTTAATCCTACCAGTACTTATTAGCTGTTGAATACTACAAAAGAAATTATTTTCATTTTGGAACACAGAGCTCTCTGCTGTCATCACGAGCACAGTGCTCTCTGCTGACATCTCTGTCCGTTTTAGGAACTGACCAGAGCAGCATATGTTTGCTATGGGGATTTTCTCCTACTCTGGGCAGTTCCTAAAATGGACAGAGATGTCAGCAGAGAGCACTGTGCTCATGATGTCAGCAGAGAGCTCTGTGTTCCAAAAAGAAAATAGTTTCTTCTGTAGTATTCAGCAGCTAATAAGTACTGGAAGGATTAAGATTTTATTAATAGAAGTAATTTACAAATCTGTTTAACTTTCTGGCACCAGTTGATTTAAAAAAAAGGTTTTCCACCGGAGTACCCCTTTAAATAATCTACCTTTTTCTACTATAAAATATGTGATTTGATGCATTCAATAGTATTCTTTACAACTAATTCAAGCAGATAGAAAATCCATAAAATATAGCTTTGTATATTTAAATAATCACCTTGTGGGAGGTGATTAATCATTCAGCCACACCCCAGAGGATGCCACGTGTAGAAAGCTACATATTTCATTGCATATGTGTCACATGAGATGACTTTTGGGACATCATGATCATTACGGATATAAAGTGTTACAATAAGAAGCTCTTGACTTACTTCATAGGCTTGAAAAGTGCTTGTCCGTAGTTCTGGAAGGTCATGATGAGCTTGAGTTGGGTTCCTCCAGATTTCATTGCTAATTAAGACAAAAATGAAGATTGTTAGTATTTACGGTATTTCTTCGTTGAGGGCATTAAAGTTTACCATGCGACTGCTAAGGGGCTTCTAAGACTAGGTCATGCTGGTCTTGTTGACAACCCCATTGGGCTGTTAAATCCGGAAAGGAGGCCTTACATAATAATGTTAGTGGACAGCTGAAGCACAGGCCTGGCCTTAGGGGTGTATGGCTGTAACTACTGAATATAGCTCCACTAGCTTTGATAGCTGAAAGCATGCACATACAATACCCCAAATAGAAAATGGTTTGGCAACTATGGCTTTGCTATCCTCAGGATAAACACTAGTATTAAAGGTTGGACAGGACAGACCTGTGTTTTTTTCTTATTGTATTCACTATATTAGGGTCTTTTTACTTCACATTTTCTGGTGTCCAGCAAGGATATAAATTGTTGGACTCTCTCGCTCATATCTCCACCATTTAGCTATGAGGGGTGCAATTTTGTGGCATCCGTCATATATAGACTGCCCTATAAAAAAAAGTGCATGCTATACATTACAGGATCCTGCTCTATAGATTGGTGAAGAAGTCTCTTCTCTTCAAACCAGAAGCAAATAATTGAAACCACTGCCAGAAAGCACCTTAACAAAGACGAATATGACACTTTTCTGGCCTCTGATGGGTGACTGGGGTCTATAGGTATACGCCAGGAGACATCCTGATGCATGCAGCAAACGGACATCACTGACATGATGGGAAAAGAGCTTTTCTAGTTATACAGAAAAGTGGCATGATTTTTTTTCCAGAAATATACAATGTGGTATTTGAAAACTGCACAGATGTTAGCCATAGCCCATTGTAGTCAATAGGAGGTGATCTGGATGCGGAAGTTGGTATGGATTCTGCCACCAAATCAGCAAGAATATTGGCTGTGTGAACATGTCCTTACTATTTGGACAATTATGACAGTGTTAGATGCTATGGCACCACATTGTGGTGGAGGGCATAAATAGAACATAAAAACTATCCATCCTGAGGGCAGACCTGATGCCAATAAAGAAGATCAACAAGAACCAATACCAGTCCTGACTTGGGATGATGGGGTGTGATGGTATGACCAATTTTAATTTATACAAATCACTAGTCAGACCACACATAGACTACTGTGCACAGTACTGGGCACCAGTGTACAAGAAAGATATAGAGGAGAGGGTTCAAAGACGGGCAACCAGGGTAATACGGGAATAAGAGGACTACAGTACCCAGAAAGATGATCAGAATTAAGACTAGTTAGGTTAGAAAAATGTCTAAGGGGCGACCAAATAACTATGTATAAGGAGATAGGCATGACCTATTTATACCCAGGACTGTATCTATTACAAGGGGGCATCCTCTATGTCTAGAGGAAAGAAGGTTTCTACACCACCACAGACGGGGGTTCTTTACTGTAAGAGCAGTGACACTATAAAACTCTCTTCCAGAGGAAGTGATCATGGGGAACTTGGTATCCTGGTATGGGGCAATTGGCATCAGATTCATAAGGGCTTTTGCCTTCTTCTGGATCAACACAGAAGGGACACAATAAGGATATGGGTTGAACTTGATGGACTCTTTTTTCAGCCTTTTTGAACCATGTAACTGTGTAAGTATGTAATACTCTACTAGTCTATGTTCATCCCCACACAAGCTGTTTGATATCTGATTGGCCATTTCCTGTCTCTTGTTTCCAACACAAGCCGTCAATATAAAGCCCCAGTGACAGTTCATGCATTGGATCAGGACTCAGTCATTTGCTAAGCAGTTCATTACAAGCCTCCAATAATGTCATGTTTCCAGACACTTCTTGCGCTGAATTAGCCGGGCTGCATTACACATGAAAAGCACACTTTGATTTCCAGCTAAAACACGTCTTCCAAGAAGTCTAACCTGCTGACACCCCAGCTGATTTTCTTGAAAAGTGGTATTTATTTCCACAAAAACTATCATTACAGATGATTGCGTAGCTTAAAAACATAATTATCTGGTTTCATATGCAGAGCACGTTCCTTAAACAAGCCACGCTATAGCTATCATTGTCTCTCACAGGTCTGGTTGGTCTGACGAAACATGGTAAGCAAAAGTTGCAGACAGTGTTCTGTGGAAATGAGTGCAAATAAGAGATAACTGTTCCTTTTAACTCCTAAAAGGGAAATTATGACATAATGAAGTGCATGACCGCGATCTTCCATGTATATAAGAAACTAAAAGAGAATTTACGTAATGGAGGTTTAACCTTTGTGCCATTTATTTTTAGTTGTATCTGTTACAACCAATAAGTTTCTTCTTTAAGTCCCAACTCCTGAGCCACAAGATCAGCAGATCTGAATAACCAAGTCTCTCATTTTATAAAAAGACCCATATACTACTCAGATTCCACTACACCACTAGAAGAGTGAGTGATGAATGGGAACCATAATTTCAGCCATATTGGTTGCCAATCAGGTTGTTACCCAGGTTGCCCAGACACAGCTAAGTTTAAGAAACAGGTAGGCAACTCAAAGCCTCCATACATTCAGAGGCAGCCGCACCTGCTTATCTCTTCTTCTTCAACGGGACAAGCTGTAGTACCACATACAGTTACCCTGTAATGTACGGAGCTGTGCCTGGTAGGTGGTAAAGAGGCTGTAACACCCGCATGGGCACCAGGGCCCTTTAAATGGTACCTGTTACATAGTCCTGGTGGAAGAATATGTTTAAAGCTCCTGGACAATCTCAAAGCTCAAGACTTGCTCCAAGACTGACACAATAATTTTTCCGGAAGTCACATGCATAATCTATGGGACTTCTGTAAATTCTTCATCTGATTGCATCAGTCTCTGAGAAAGTCTGGGGTCTAGCATATCCAAGGTGACAGGTACTATTTAAATCAGCTGACCATTGGGGACGTTGGTAGAAAGGCCCCCACCAGTCTGATTTGTGGTCTATCCTAATAGCTTTGCATCAATAATACTAAATTCCTGAAAACCCATTTAACTCGTTGTTTTTTTTTTTTTGTTGCAAGCTTTCTTAGATCGACAAGTAAAAAGCATTCCAGCTGTGAAGGAAGGAATCAAGCAGGGCTGGGTCTTTGTATAACGGGGCCATCATGGCGCTGCTGCCTATTACAACCTTGGACAGAAAAGGGTCAAGCATATTTATCCTATAGTCATGGGCCCCCTAAACCATGCAAGCCCTAGCCTATCCTCGGCTGTGCCTGTTGCTGGGACCGGCTGCTGTTTTCGCAGTAAGAAGAATAAAGGGGGATATTTTTCATTGCTTGTGTCGGTACAAAAGCTGTAAGTCTATACTTACAATGCTGAGGATATGTGTACATGGGCCAAATTTATCAAAATGTTGCATGAAGGGTGATAAAGTTGGTGCACCTGCACATGTGTGGGGTTTTTGCTCCTGTGATGCTGTTGTAGACAAATTTTGTCATAAAAAAAGAAAGATTGCTGGTATTGTTTTGCGACATTTGGAGCCCTCTGCAGCAAAATCTGCGACATTAGGAGAAAAGTTGCACGTGATAAATTTACAACCACTGCAAAGTAAAAGGGCATAATCATATAAAAGGGTACTCCGCCCCTAGACATCTTATTCTTTGAATAGGCGATAAGATGTTTGATCACGTGGGGTTCCAGTCGTTTGGGGTTCCAGCCACTTGGACAACCCCTGCCATCTCTGGCCCGGCACCCTGGTGTTCTGAACATTTATGTTTTCGGTTTCGAACGCCCATGGTCGTGACATCATCCAATTTAAGATCAGAATGACAAACTAATATGATTTGCCAAATCTCTAATAGTTACCCTCCCAATTTGGAGCAGAGGGGTCCTTAAAGACCAGGATCTAAAATTGCAAGCCCTGCACATATGGTTGTCATCCTAAAGCCATTGAGTCAAATTATAGATGCAAGAGAACACATTTAGGAAACCATGGTAGATGTTCATCCAATATCCTTCAAAAGAAACCTTGATATCATCTTGCACAGGGTTGGTGCAAGGATTTTTGCCACCCTAGGCGAAAGCTAAGTTTGCTGCTCCTTGACCCCGTCCATTGGTTCTGCCCTTTCACACGCCCCACCTCCCTACTGGGGTGACATACTGTAACAAACCCACTCCTCATGTAATCTCCTTACTACCGGGGTGACACACTGTAAAAAAAAAAAACTCCTTCTCATGTAATCGCCTACTACTGGGGTGACACACTGTAACAAACCCCCTCCTCACGCAACAGTGGTTCTGGCTGGGCGGGTGCTTTGGATGAGCGGCGGGTGCTTCAGATGCTGGCTGGTTACCAAATTTCTTGCAGCGAGCTGAGTGGCCCCCCCCCCCCCCCCCATCAAGAGGGCGCTCTAAGCTGTGGCCTATTTTGCCTATAGGCATAACCGGCCCTGGTTTTGAAACATTTGGGGGGGTGCAATTTGGAAACCACTGGTCTAAGTGAACGGAAGTGATTGGCCATTATATAAGGAGTTCTACCGGGAATGATGCATCAAAAGCACAGGCTCAAATTTTTGCAAGCCAATACAGTGTGCAGTATATCGGTAGTGAAGGTAGTGTTTCCCAACCAGGGTGCCTCCAGCTGTTGGAAGACTACAATTCCCAGCATGCCTGGACAGCCGAAGGCTGTCCGGGCATACTGGGAGTTGTAGTTTTGCAACCGCTAAAGGAACCTTGGTTAGGAAATACTGGGTTAAAGCTTCTTTTCCTATAATGAACCAAACCTCTGGCAACTTCTGCTGACCTTAATCTTCCATAATGCTTAACCAGCTATGGAGTCTTCAGCTAAGGGACATTCGTATGCAGCACATTGAAGGCGGCATTATTTTTCATTTTTCTTTATCAATTTAACTCACTTTATGAATTTGTTGACAGCGAGGATTAGATATGTAACTTCTCTCCCAAGACGGACCATGTGGCAGGCCTTATGTCGAGAGAGGCCTATGGCTTGTAATAAGGGTTTCTCCTTTTTAGCACATACTCTATAAGTCTGGGCTCTTTAATTACTCATTCATTACGGCTCATCTCCTGTGGATCACCGCTTCACTTGACCTATGTTTTCTATTACCTTGCCAGAATCTTCCCATAGGAAAAGTGGAAATAATTAGAAAGTGGAGGCCATTTCGGTGTCTTGTAGGAGAGGTAACAAGGATATGTTAGTGCAGCTGTGAGAGCGCCATACTACCTCGATCTTGCCTATTTCCAGTCTTTCCAGTTGAGTGAACTCGATAATGAGTGACCCTTAGGCCAACTGCAAAGAAGCAAATACTAGAAAAGTTTTAACACACACGACAGTAGCAGGAAGAGGAAGCGTGCTTGTCTCGCAAGGAACATGCCTGCAGGTTACATCTGCGTGTTATTCCACTTCACAACAGCAAGGTCCACAATGGAGACTGCCATATGGCAACATTAAAATTTTATCCACCAGTGTTATATGTATATTAGTGTTTCCCAGCTGTTGCAAAACTACAACTCTCAGCATGCCCGGGTTTTGTAAACAGATAATAGTCTATTTATGGTGGCCTGGGAATCGTCTATAAAGAAAAGTGTACTGACTGTTACAAGACAGATTGTGTTCTGTTGGTGGGCTGCAGAGATGACTGTGTAACATATATGCAACTGAAAACATACATAGGTAGATGTTCATGTTTAAAAAAAAAATAAAAAAGTACCTGCCTTCTATGTAAAAGCTCAAAATGATGTCTCTTAATTAAGGGACCAAGAATGCAGTGATATAGTAGGTGAGTCCATGCTATGACTAGCTGCAGAGTTATAAAACTTCCCTCACAATGCCAGTATATCTTCTGTGTGCAGATTCTCTAGTGCAGTGTTTCTCAACCAATGTGCCTCCAGCTGTTGCAAAACTACCTGCAGAGAGTTGTAGTTTTGAAACAGTTGGAGGCACCCTGGTTGCAAAACACCACCACAGTCTGTCATGTCATAAGGAAGAAAGACGGGACACCAGTGGCTGGAGTGATACTATTGATGATGATGTTGATGATGATTGAATAAAAATGTTGATTTCAATGATGATTCAAGAGTAATGATGATGATTTGCAATTGATGGTCATGATAATAATCTTTTCAATTGTAGGATGATGAAGGTGATAAGTTGATGATGATAACAAAACTGATAACAATGATAACCCCTGTGATGTCACAGCCCTATTTAATCGGCAGCCATCTTGCTGCCAGTCACATCAGTGTTCTATTACAGAGAGAGAGGGAGGGACAGACAGCAGTGTGTGTTGCACAGAAAAGCATTTTTACAGCACCGATTCACCTCCCAGTCACATCAGTGTTCTACTGCAGAGAGGGACAGAGAGCAGTGTGTTGCACAGAAAAGCTTTTTTACAGCAGCGATTCCCCTCAAGCCCAAATCCAGCCTAAAATCACTGATATGGAAGGGAGTGAGATTGAGAGAGAGAGTGCAATGTTGGGTGCAGTACACAACAACTGTGTGCTGCTGGTGTGTACAACAACTGAAAAGCTAATAGTAGCGAGCCAGTTAGGGTGAGCATAGCACTAAAAGCCTATTGTCCTCAATTAAAGGACAACTGTAGTGGTACACATTTACATATGCCCGTGCCCGGGCCTCAAAAATAAACAAAATAAACTCATATATACCTTCCTACGAGCCCCCGTTGGTCCGGCATATGCCTTATGGTCCGGCAGTGCTGACGTCATTCCACTTCCTGGGGATGGGGACGCCGCAGAGCTGTCGGCGTATCACCGGCCGTAGCGATGTCCCGCCCCGGTCGGTGATAGGCTGAGCCCACTGTCATGTAAGAAGCCGGCCAGAGCTCCTTACATGACAGTGGGCTCAGCCTATCACCGACCGGGGCGGGACATCACTACGGCCGGTGATACGCCGACGGCTCTGCGGCGTCCTCCCTCCCAGGAAGTGGAATGACGTCAGCACTGCCGGACCGTGAGGCCTGTGCCAGACCAACGGGGGCTCGTAGGAAGGTATGTATGAGTTTATTTTGTTTATTTTTTAGGCCCAGACACGGGCATATATAAATGTGTACCACTACAGTTGTCCTTCAAGTGTAACCTGTGCATACATCTAAGTGGTGTACTATTTTGTTCCTGTTAAAGTCTTAAGGGCCTAGATACTGTCAAAGGTCAGCCAAAAGTACACACCTGCTGGTGGCAGAAGTCTGGAGCCAAACGTGTCCGGGGTAGATGACCTGCATCGTGGCAGCGTACCTTCCCGGGAGGTAGTGGAACAGGGGTTCCTGGAGTCGGCGGCAATAGCAGTTAATCAGTGCGGACTGTTGGTGGGAAAATCAGCTACTCAGCGGTGTGGCAGTTTTTTTATCAAGCATCCGGAGGATGTTAACCTGGCCACATGCAAGATGTGTCAGCAGAAGGTGAAGTGTGGCCATGGTCCCAATGTTGGCACCATGGCCCTGCGTCAATATATGCAGCTTCACCATAAACCGGCCTGGGAGAACCGTGGCTTCGATGTGGTGGTCCAGCCTGCTGCATCACCCAGTGACACGCCACTCCCTGTTTCAGCCAGCCAAGGCTCCCCCACCTCAGCCAAAGGGAGCTGTGTGTCATACCCATCTTCTGTCGCTCCAGATGCTCCTCCTCCTCCTACTTCAAGTCAGTCATTCTGCCGGCAATCCATCGGCGAAGCCATGTCCAAGAGACAACAGTATGCGCCCACTCATCTAACGGCACAGAAGCTGAATGTGCAGTCTCTTCCTTTTCAAGTGGTGGACTCTGCACCTTTCAGAGAACTGATGGCTTGTGCCGAGCCAAGGTGGAGAGTCCCATGCCGTCATTTCTTTGCGAAAAAGGAAAATGGAGACTTCCACATTTTGTGGAACAGAAGGTGAGCCAGTCCTTGAGCCTGTTGGCGTGTACTAAAGTGCTCGGCAGCGCCAACATGTGGAGCTGTAACTACGGTCAGGGACAATACATGTCCTTTATGGCTAACAGGGTAAATGTGGTTCCTGCACAGTCACACATCTGATGCCTTTCCTTTTGTTTGCTTTCAAAAAAATGTTGGGTACATATATTTTATCTTAAGAATATTAATAAAAGTTAAGTTTTACGTAATGCATATCCTCAATACTTGCATACTAACACTTATAGAAAAAGAGACCATTTACTTCTGCCTACCTGCCTCAGCTACTATTCTGATCCTGCCACCCACGTAATGCCACACATCTGATGCCAAGTTCTCCTTTATTCACCCACCTTCATCACTGAGTACTGGTATTGCCACCCACCGTACCACTCTGTCACCGGGTCACTTTGAGGACTCCTGATGCTGCTGATGCCACCTCCAGGCTGTCTCATATGGCCACAATATGTTCTCCTCATGCTGATGCCAGCTCAAGGCTATATCATTCTGCCACCATATGTTCTCCTCATGCTGCTGCCACATCCAGGCTGTCTCATTCTGAAAACTATATGGTATCCTCATGCTTCCGCAACCTCCAGGCTGTCATTTTGCTTCTATGCTGCTACCAACTCCAGTCTGTGTAATTCAGCCACTATATAGTCTCCTCATGCTGCCGCCAACTCCAGGCCAATTTTTTGGGAAAATTCTGAGAATCGGCTGAATCGAATTTTTCTAAAATTTGCTCATCTCTAATGATGATGATGATAAATTGACAGTGCTCATTAACTCATCATTATGGCAAATGATTTTGACGAATTATTGATAGTACAAATTGATGATGAGGATGAACTGACTATAATAATAATTATTATTGTGTTGTTGTTATTATTATTGTTATTATTGTTGTTGTTTAACCCCTTAAGGACGCAGCCCTTTTTCTCCTTAAGGACTGAGCCCTTTTTCGCAATTCTGACCACAGTCGCTTTACGCATTAATAACTCTAAAACGCTTTTACCGAATTTTCTGATTCTGAGATTGTTTTTTTCGTCACATATTCTACTTTATTTTGGTGGTAAATTTTGTCGTTACTTGCATCCTTTTTTGGTGAAAAATCCCAAAATGTCATGAAAATTTTGAAAATTTAGCATTTTTCTAACTTTTAATCAGCCAAAAAAACAAGGGCACTATAGTATAGATTTTTGGAAACGGAGTCCCCAGTGTCATATATTACCATGTATAGAATAACCAAAGAAATAACACTGAGACAAAAAATAGAGTACAAAAAGTGTATAAGCTTTATTCTTAGTGATGATAAAATCAAGTAAAATGGAACAACAGCAGACAGACTACTATGGCAACTGGAGGGGGGCCAGGTAAAAAATGGGACTGCAATATATAAAAGAAGATGGGTTTACCATAGAAACCTGAAATCTGTTGTATACATACTGAAAGGAGTATAGCTGTACAAATATATACTAGCAACTTAAGCCTATACATATGAACGAATACACACAGAAGATAATACAAAAATATAATTGATCAAAATATTGCACACTGCCCTAAAGAGATGTACCCACATAACAAAAAATCATATATGCAGTTATGATAGTGGGAGGTATGAAATGAGCGGGACCATGGCCCCAGGAACCGGGATACATAAGCTGAAAAAAGACACAGCCAACCCCTTAGTCTTGGAAAAACGGATCCAAAAGCTCCAAAACCCCCATCACCCATCACAAGTGCATATTGTGGACATCTTACCCTCGTCCAGAGCGCCAACCCCAAATTTTTCTAACTTTGAACCTCTCTGTTTGTAAGGAAATTGGATATTCCAAATACATTTTATTTTTCTTCACAAATACAATATGTCCACTTTATGTTGGCATCATAAACTGGACATATTTTTACTTTTTGAAAAAATTAGAGGGCTTCAAAATAGAACAGCAATTTTCAAAAATTTCATGAAAATTGCTAAATCTGAAGTGACAGATGTTACATAACTACAACTCCCAGCATGCCTGGGCAGTCTAGGCATGCTGAGAGTTGTAGTTTGGCAACATCTGGTCTCCAGTGGTCTCCAAACTGTGACCCTCCAGATGTTGCAAAACTACAACTCCCAGCATGCCCCGACAGCCTTTGGCTGTCTGGGCATTCAGGGAGTTGCAGTTTGGCACCCACTAGGAAGAGCAGCAGTAAATATCGCTTACTGCCCCCTTCCTCCCCCCCCCCCCCCCACTGTCGTTTCCCTACCTGCGCCTGTCTCCAGCGACGATCTGCGGTCCCCACGCATCTTCTTCTCAGGTACCGGCCTCCATCTTCTCCCCCCGTTCTGCCCGACATCCAGGGGTGGGCAGAATGGGGGGGGGGGGGGGGGGGGGTTGCCATGGCAACCCAGTGTCCTGCGCTGCCATTGGTCAGAATCAGTTCTGACCAATGGCAGGGGATAGGAGGAGATCGCAGCACTGCGACCTCACTCCTATCCCTCAGGATGATCGGGGCTGTCACTGACAGCTCCGATCATCCCTATTTTCCAGGTGATCGGGTCACCAGAGACCCGATCAGCCCGGAATAGCAGAAAATTCCATGTCTGAATTGACATGCGATTTTCAGCGATCGCCGACATGGGGGCTCTCAGGACCCCCCTCGGCGATGTGCCGGGATGCCTGCTGAATGATTTCAGCAGGCATCCCGGTCCGGTCCCCAACTGGCTAGTGGCGGGGACCGGAATTCCCACGGGCGTATGCATACGACCCACGTCCTTAAGGACTCGGGATGCATGGCGTATGCATACGCCCGGCGTCCTGAAGAGGTTAATTGATAATAATCATAATTATTGTCATCAATATTTCAATTAATTATCTTCATCCTTATTATAAATTTATTGTAATATCTTATTAACCACGATTATCAGCATCATCCTCATCACTTTATTGTCAATTGTTGATGATGATAATGATGAGAATGAATTGATGATATTCAATACAGTTCAGTTGTATAATGATGATTGTAATAAAACTGATGCTTATAATGATGTTATTGATAATAATTTGTTGATGATGCTAATGCTTATGATAAGGATTTGTTGATAATGTTGATAAATTGATGATAATGATGATATATTGTTATTAATGATGATGATTGTAATAAAACTAATGATGATGATTATAAAAATGCATTATTAGTAGTGTTGAGCGTCATAGGCCATATTTGAATTCTCGAATATTCGCAAATATATGGACGAATATTCGTCATATATTCGCTAAATTTGCATATTCGTAATCGCGTTTTATTTTCGCATATGCGAAAATTCGTGTATGTGATAATTAGCATATGCAAAAATTAGCATATACAAAAATCAGCTTAAGCGAAAATTCACATATGCGAAAATTAGCATATGCACATGTTCGCATATGCGTAAATTCGCACGCCTGTCTCACACACTAGTATTAGAGCCTTCTTTACACCACATAAGCTGGAAGCAGAGAGGGGTGATCACTGTGATGTGCACTGTGAAAAAAAAAATATAAAAAAAATGAATATTCGTAATTACGAATATATAGTGCTATATTCGCAAATATTCGCGAATTCACGAATATGCGATATTCACGAATAAAATTCGCATTGCGAATATTCGCGAGCAACACTAATTATTAGTAATGATAATTTTGACACATTGATGATAAGGAGGATTTATTGATGATAATGAATGATGATGTAATAAAACTCATTATGATGATAATTTGTTGATGAGGATGATGATAATTTGTTGATAATATTGATGATGATGATAATGATGATAATGATGATGGTGATAACGATGAATAGTTTTTAGTAATGATAATGCTGATGAATTGATGATAATGATGAATTGTTAAAGGAGAACTTCAGCCAAAACTAACTTATCCCCTATCCATAGAATAGGGAATTAGTAGCTGATCGCGGGGGTTCCAATCGCTGGGACCCCCGTGATCTCTGGAATGTGACCCCAGTTATCAGTGAAGAAGTGTGTGTTGTCCCGTTCCAGAGACCACCAATCGGACCCCCTCACGATCAACTACTTATTCCTTTATGCTGTGGCTACTGGATAAGTTAGTTTTGGCTGAAGTTCTCCTTTAATAATGATTATGTTGATGAATTGCTCTTGATGATTATGATGATAATGATGACATATAGCTGTTAAAGGGGTTATACAGGAAAAAACATTTTTTTTTTCTTTATATCAGCTGGCTCCAGGAAGTTAAATAGATTTGTAAATTACTTCTATATAAAAAAAAAATCTTAATCCTTTCAGTACTTAAGAGCTGTGGAAGTTGAGTTGTTCTTTTCTCTCTAAGTGCTCTCCCTGTCTCGGGAACTGTCCAGAGTAGAAGCAGATCCCCATAGCAAACCTCTTCTACTCTGTGCAGTTCCCGAGACAAGCAGAGATCTCAGCAGGGAGCACTGTTGTCAGACAGATAAGAACAACTCAACTTCAGCAGCTGATAATTATTGGAAGGATTAAGAGATTTTTTAATAGAAGTCATTTACAAATCTGTTTAACTTTCTGGAGCCAGTTGATCTTAAAAAAAAAAAAAAAAAAAGTTTTTTCTTGGAATACCCCTATAACGAACATAATAATGATAGGTTGTTCATGATGATGGTGGATTGTTGTTACTGATCATGATTCGTAATAACGATGTTCACCCCTATTTTACTGTTTTTTGGTTTTGTTTTGTCTGTACGAACTATAACTGTAGTATAACTTTAGGTGACATCTATTGGTATGCCTCACCTACTACTATACTGTTATTACTCTTCACTGAACACCAGAAGGAAAGTCTGATCTCGCGGTGTTTTATCTCTAGTATCCCCTTAAAGGGGTACTCCGGTGAAAACCTTTTTTCTTTTAAATCAACTGGTGGCAGAAAGTTAAACATATTTGTAAATTACTTCTATTAAAAAATCTTAATCCTTCCTGTACTTATTAGCTGCTGAATACTACAGAGGAAATTCTTTTCTTTTTGGAATGCTCTGTCGAGCACAGTGCTCTCTACTGACGTTATTATAATAAGAATAACGCATTATTTATTGTTGTCCTTAGTGGGATTTGAACCCAAGTCCCCAGTACTGCAAGGCAGCAGTATTAACCACTGAGCCACCATGCTGCCCTTAGCATACATCTGCTAAAATGGACAGAGATGTCAGCAGAGAGCACTGTGCTCGTGATGTCATCAGTGTTCCAAAAAGAAAGGAATTCTCTCTGTAGCATTCAGCAGCTAATAAGTACTGGAAGGATTAAGATTTTTTAATAGAAGCAATTTACAAATATGTTTAACTTTCTGCCACCAGTTGATTTAAAAGAAAAAAGGTTTTCACCGGAGTACCCCTTTAAGCTATAGATAAAAGATGCCTTGTTGCATGCGCTACCCTTGCACCGTTCATGTGGAGATGTGTGATGGAACTATGAAACATTTAGCAATATGTGGAGGAGAAACTTTCAAAACTTGAACCGCCCGACTCTTTATTTTTTTTTCCAGGAAGGACAGGGGGACTTTCAAGCTACTGCGGTGACTGAGTATTAATTTCCACTGTCTTGTAAGTGTGACATTGATGTCTATGAGGCGTGACAATGAATCTGTAAGGACCAGGGCTAGACAGAGTTTTGGACACGTATTACCCACAGGCGCGTGTCTGTTCACAATAGTCCGTGGTTGTGCATTTATTTATTTATTTACTTGACCACATTACAACTAACTGGTGAGTTAAAGAAGCACTCCGGGATTTTTTTTCTTTTTTTTATGCTTATATAGTACAACATAGACTATTATTAGAGAATAATGTAGAGGTTCTTGGGTATGCCTTGTGCTTACTTGTTTTTACAAAAGCACCTTTTTGGTAAATTTTTTGGGACAATCACAACAAGAACAGAAAAAAAAAAAGCCTCAAGAATAGTGTATAACTCTATAGCCTGATCCCATAGAGAAGTCTTGTTCAAATAGAGTGTCTCCAGCTGTTGCAAAACTACAACTCCCAGCATGCCCGGACAGCCAAAGGCTGTCCGGGCATGCTGGGAGTTGTAGTTTTGCAACAGCTGGAGACACATTGCCATAGAGATAGCAGCAGCAGCAGTATACAGATAGAGCAGGATGATGTCATCCTGTAGTTCAGAGGAAGTCAGCGGACTTCCTTTCAACACATTAGGCACCGTAACTTTTCAGAGGGTTGTAGTGGTGATCACATGACCAAATTAGAATAATAAAATGCATAGGTGCAGCCGGGCTGGAATTTAATAAATGAGCGAGTGTCTATGTGAGTGCCTGAGTGAGTGCCTAAGTTAGTGCTGGAATTTAATAAATGAGCGAGTGTCTATGTGAGTGCCTGAGTTTCTGAGTGATTGCCTGTGTGAGTGCCTAAGTTAGTGCTGGAATTTAATAAATGAGCGAGTGTCTATGTAAGTGCCTGAGTGAGTGCCTAAGTTAGTGCTGGAATTTAATAAATGAGCGAGTGTCTATGTGAGTGCCTGAGTTTCTGAGTGAGTGCCTAAGTTGGTGCTGGAATTTCTGAGTGAGTGCCTGAGTGTCTGACGTTTTAATAAGTTCCCGATTGAGTGCCTGAGTGAGTGAACAAGTGACTTCCTGAGTTTCTGAGTGAGTTTCTTAGTGTCTGATATTTGAATGAGTTCCTGATTGAGCGTCTGAATGTCTAAATGAGTGCCTGCGTTTCTGAGTGAGTGTCTGAGTGAGTGCCTAAGTGAGTGCCGGAGTTTCTTAGTTAATGTCTGAGTGAGTGCTTGAGTGTTTGATATTTGAATGAGTGCCTGAGTGAGTGTTTGAGTGAGTGAGTGCCTAAGTTAGTGCTGGACTCTCTAAGCGAGTTCCTAAGTGTCTTATGTTTGAATGAGCCCCTGATTGGAGTGAGTATTTTGTACACACTTGGCCATGGCATATTCTTTCTCTTGAAGACAACTTGACATGACTATCTGGAATTCTGAAATTATGGAGCATCTCCGGCGGCCGTAGCATGACAAGATGGTTACTTTTCTCCCTGACTTCTGGAATAGCTCTTGGAGCTGCTGATTTATCACGTTACAGAGACAAGACATAAAAGTCGGCTAGATGAAAAATACATGAGGCTACAATCTGTGACATGGAGGTGACAGTCTGACACTTTCTGCTCCTCCGACATAAAATTCCCGGGCTGCAGAGATGATCAAGCTTCAGCTCTTTACAAGACACTTTGTTCAGCTTACACATAACATGTCGGCCCTGTTACATTTTACTACTCTACCGGTACCCTGGAAACTTTCTCAGCACTGCCAGAAGACCAGCACCTTACTTGTCACTACATTGACATTTTTGACTGATGGACCCTAAAAGTGAATCTACACCTGAGACCGAAATATTCTCTTCTCTTAAGTCAGAATAAAATCATCAGTTTCTTAGTTCTATCTGTTTATAATCACTATCTATATAGTGACTATGGGGGAGATCAAAACCTGTCCAAAGGAAAAGTTGCCCAGTTGCCTATAGCAACCAATCAGATCGCTTCTTTCATTTTTAACAAGGCCCCTGCAAAATTAAACAAGCGACCTGATTGGTTACTATGGGCAACTGAGCAACTTTTCCTCTGGACAGGTTTTGATAAATCTCCCCCTATATGTTCTCCACAGACTTTGATCTATCTTTGTCTCTTTTCAGCTGTCAGCACGGCACCATCAGACTTTTCATCTAAACAGTAGAGCAAGACTAGTTGCTATGGATACACAATATACCATGTATTAACCGGCAACATTTTCCTAGCAACTAGTCTTGCTTTCTTTTGTAAATGATCCCAATGAGACCAACCCCTTAACGACGCAGGTCGTATATTTACGTCCTGCGCCGGCTCCCGCAATATGCCGCAGGATCAAGCGGTGTCCCCGCGTCATATCGGGTTGGTCCCAGCGGCTATCAATGACCGGGAACCGCGGCTAATACAGGACATCACCGATCCCGGTGATGCCCTGTATTAACCCTTAAGACGCAGCGATCAAAGCTGACCACCGCGTCTGAATTGAAAGTGAAAGTAATACACGCCAGTGATCAGCATGAGAGATCAGTGTGTGCAGTGTTATAGGTCCCTATGGGACCTATAACACTGCACAAAAAAAGTAAAAAAAAAAGTGTTAATAAAGGTCATTTAACCCCTTCCCTAATAAAAGTTTGAATCACCCCCCTTTTCCCATAAAAAAAAATAAAACAGTGTAAATAAAAAAAAATAAACATATGTGATATCGCCACATGCGTAAATGTCCGAACTACAAAAATATATCATTACTTAAACTGCATGGTTAATGGCATACGCGCAAAAAAATTCCAAAGCCCAAAAAAGCTTATTTTTGGTCACTTTTTATACCATTAAAAAATGAATAAAAAGTGATCAAAAAGTCCGATCAAAACAAATTGTACAAATAAAAACTTCAGATCACGGCACAAAAAATGAGTCCTCATACCGCCCTGTACGTGGAAAAATAAAAAAGTTATAGGGGTCAGAAGATGACATTTTTAAACGTATACATTTTCCTGCATGTAGTTATGATTTTTTCCAGAAGTACGACAAAATCAAACCTATATAAGTAGGGTATAATTTTAACCGTATGGACCTACAGAATAATTATAAGGTGTCATTTTTACCGAAATATGCACTGCGTAGAAACGGAAGCCCCCAAAATTTACAAAATGGCGTTTTTTCTTCGATTTTGTCGCACAATGATTTTTTTTCCGTTTGGCCATGAATTTTTGGGAAAAATGACTGATGTCACTGCAAAGTAGAATTGGTGACGCAAAAAAATAAGCCATAATATGGATTTTTAGGTGGAAAATTGAAAGGGTTATGATTTTGAAAAGGTAAGGAGGAAAAAACAAAAGTGCAAAAACTGAAAAACCCTGAGTCCTTAAGGGGTTAAAGTGTACCTGTCGTTAGCAAAAACTTTTGATATAATTTAGATAATGCCATTATTTGTATATTTGCAATATACTTTGGTTAAAAAACTTGTATATTTAGGGTGAAAAAATGCTGTCCCTGCAGCTATTGCCTGTGTGTCTCCATGAGGAGACTCAATACAGGAAGTGTGGGCGGGACAAGCAGAACTCCTGGCTTGTCAATCATCATGACTAAGATTAAGATTTTTTTTAATAGAAGTAATTTAGAAATGTTTAACTTTCTGGCACCAGTTGATTTAATTTTTTAATTTTACCAGAGTACCCCTTTAACTGTGCTCATGCTAATGTTTATGTCAGTGTTTCCACAGCACAGCACCTCCAGCTGTTGCAAAACTACAACTCCCAGCATGCCAACAGCACTGACATAGACAGAAACACTGACATAGACATAATAGTAAGGGGGCATTTAACAGTATTTCCCTTTATATAAATCAACCTCTAAGATCCTGTACTTGGGGCAGGACACCTCATCCCCTTCAGCTATTAAACATGCTTGTTAAGAAGACTTTAAAATCCGGCAAGACCAGTTAATTTTCCAGTATAATCTCCTTGTATCCTTGGTACAGTGACTTGTTTCTTCGAGCCCGAGGCATTAAAATGAGATCCGAATTAGATCAGAAAAGATTTGGACATAGTTTGGAGTTCAAAAGTTGACAAAGAACTAAACTGGCCCAATACAAGTATCACACAGCCCGTCCCTTCTTCTTCTTCTCCTCTTTCACTCTCCTATGCAAGTTCAGCCAAATCCACTACATGGAAACTGTGACACGATTACATAACCAGCAAATAATTATAATCATAATTTTGAAGCCTTTTTTTTATGACCACATACAGACAAAAATTTCTCAGAGATAGCAGATGAGATGTCTGTAATAGCCAACGTTTTACTTTACATCGCATTTCCAGCCCCTAGAAAATTTCTCCCCTGAGGGTTGTTATGTAGAGTAACCATATTACTGAAGCTCCCGAGAACATTGATTTTTGTGGTCTCTGAAGCAGCTGCTGCAAAACCCATTGCGACCATTGAAATGTTGTTTTTTCCTTGGACAACACTCACTTCGGGGGCAGTTGTGGAGAGTCTAGTGGGCTTTAGGGTTTGTGTTGGGTGCCAATAGCTATAGACGTAAACCCATTCTCGATATAGCACAGCGATTTAAAGAGAATATAAGCAGCAGGCATGTTCCTTGGAGATATCTAAAAGAGTAGAACTGAATCGGAATCTACAGTGAATGGCTCAGTGAAGCCATTGGATATCTCTCCTGCAACTTTGTAGCAGCGGATGTTAAAGTTGACTGCGGCTACATCATGGTGCAGTTGTGATGTTTTTTTTTACTATCCCAATCATGCTGTATATGGATTAGGCTGCATTCACATTATGTTTTGAATATACGGGAACTGGGCCGTATCTTATTTATTTCAATGAGCCTACTGGAGTCAAAGGTTACTTTGGTCGGCTCATTTTTCCCCATATGCGGTTTTGTGACCGGTCCTAAAACCCCGGCATACCACAGTTTTAGGTGCGGTCAGAAAACCGACTATGGGGCAAAAATGAGCCTACCAGAGTCACCGTTTGACTCCCGTTGGCTCTTTGAAATTAATTAGATACGGGCCAGAATCTTCAAAACGTAATGTGACTGCAGCCTTATTTGGCTTTAGTGCAACTATTTGTCAAAGATCATAAGCTAGTTCTAGCCATAAGTGCCAAGGGGTTGGACTCCCCTTATACTTTCCTATTTGGCACAGTTGTATAAGCGCTACTTTTTGGAAACCAGTATCATATGACCAATACTGCAGTAGTACCTGTGGAATAATCACTCCTACATAGCTAGTAGTAGCAATCACAACTTTGGGAATAGTCTACAAATTACTCATTAGTACAAATGCTAGCCCTTATATGTAGTAGATTGAAAGTAGTTGTCGTCTTAAGATACAGCACCACTCTTGTCTATGGGTATGTCTGGAATTGCAATTTAGACTTATTCATTTGTCTGCAGGTAAGGAGTTATACCAGACAGAGCCCACTGTAATGCTCAATGGATGTGGACCCACTCTGCTACCTAACTATCTTTGGGACAAACTGTGAAGCAAAGTCTAGGTCAGCGGTCCCCAATCAAGTCCTCAAGGCCCACCAACCCTCCAAGATTTGAATTTTTACCTCTTCTATTCCAAAAGTAACTGGTAAAAAACTGTAATGTTGGTGGGCCTTGAGGACTAAGTTGGGGCCCACTGCTCTGGGTTATCATTCTTTATCGCACTCCGGAATGTGGAAGTTAGAGTTCTGCTGCCAGATGGTACCAGGTCGCTTCCCAAGAGTGGTCACAATATGACTAGCAGATGACCAGACAGGCAAGATGCCTGCATGCCAGGCACCGTGAAACAGGCAGGGACTAGTGTTGATGTGAGTAGTAGGCTGGCATCTTGGTAGCAGAGTCAGGTTCAGGCAATGAAACCGATAGGTGATGAAGGTTCAGTGTCAGAGGCAGATGAGTTGTGTCTGATGGCAAAGGTTTGGAGTTTGCAGAGTCAAGCATAGGGTCAGCCTGGTACACAAGAATCAGGCAGTGGCAACTTCAGTAGAATAGGTACAGGTCAGATACAGGACAAAAGATCAGGAACAACACACCGTCACTATGGTCAAGTCACATTATTGCCCAGGAATAGGTAGATGGGTGATGCAACCTAAGATAGGCAGTGTCAGGCTAGGTGGAGGACACCTTTAGAGTGGACCTATTGGTAGAGCACATATGCACCATATGGGCTGAACCTGGAATTGCAGCCAGAGGAGGAGGACAGGAGGAGGAAGTCCAGCGGTGGGGAGTGGGCAACCACCAGTGGGCAAACACCAGGATAATTGTGGCACTGATTATTGGGAAAACGAAGTAGACCATTTCACTAATCCTAGACAGCGGCTTAAAGCCTATTACCCTGGTTGGTTTTTTTTGTTCTGCATGCACAGTATGTTTAAGTAGGTAATATTTTATAGCTTTCTTATGCTTTTGGCAGGCTAGTTGTGCACTGAAATACGTTATTTTAGTAAATGTAATTATGACATTACTGTCTATAATTTTTCATATTTCTTTCCTTCAATTTACTCTGTGCCAAGAGAGACAAAACCAGTTCTTCGATTTTCCATTTATGGAGACCTCGGGCTTTTACATAGATGAGTGTGAATGATAACAACCTACAGTCTATGCACAAGAATGACAAGGCGGTAGCAAAGAAAACACGAAGAAGTATCACTCCTTTCTGAGAGGAGACTACTTCTTATTCCAACAGCAAGAAACATTACAGGATTCAAACCACTTTTGTTCATTGCATAGAAAGGCCTCTCTTGTTCATTCATCACAGCATTGGCCATCAATCTGCCGGGCCCGGGCAGGTTTATTGCCTCTTTTCTCCATAAACAAATCAATGATACCATATTTCATGAAGTTTTACAACAAGTTTGGAGCCGGCACTTTCTCCTCCTTTTCAATAGGATAACAATGTTGTTAGCTCAATAAAGAATCTGCTGGTTGGAAGTTATTTGTAATCGGATGCCAAATCGCTGGCGCTTGCCCCATGCCTATGCCAACTCCTCCTTTTATTATATAACCCGCTCCAAGGATATGCTCACACATTACAGATTTTCTGTGGTTTATTCAAAGAATCTGAACATTCAAGGAATCTGATTTCTGACTGGGATGTGCCAAAGATGCATTACCGATCCATTATCTCCATTGTCATCGTGGGTCTAATACTTGCCTTTTTTTGCATGGATTATGTGACAATTAACCAGTGTTATATATTTTTTTTCTGCATCAAGGATAATATTTTCAGTGCAAGTGAATTGATTTGCAGAAACTTAATTCACTTGCATTGGAGGTGAATTGTTCTATGATTCGATGCAGATTCCAACATGGCATCCACACCAATATCTGTGTTAAATCCTATAAGTGTGAACATAACCTTTGGTGAATAATATCCTAGTACATTCAAAAGTCAGCTTTGCAGATTATGATGGATACATGAACTATGATTATTATTTTACTGTGTTATTTGTATAGCGTCAGCACAGAATGTATTGAACAGGTACTGCCACTAATACCAGTGTGGCGCTATATATATATATATATATATATATATATATATATATACATATATATATATATATATATATATATATATATATATGATAGTCCCTGGATGGCATAGTCAGAGAGAGCCATCCGACTCCACTTTTAATTTACAAGAGAATGCTTACACAGATCACCATGGACAATCCTACCAACATCATTATTCCCACCACACATTCTAGAGCTAATAAAGTCCACCATACACAGCACCTGTTATCATGATATATACCAATTTAAAGACTCCTCCTGTGCCACCAAAATACCTGTGCAAATAAACTTACAGTACCCCATACACATTTTTGCAATGTGCAGAAAACTTCTTATAGATAGTAACTGAAACATTGGTGCTGGGAAACAATATATCTTGTCCCCACCATCCTATCCCACTTTACTGTCATGACCATCCTGAATTGTTTATCCTTTCCTTATCATCCTACCCTGTCTAACCTGTCCTGATCATCCTCCCTGTCTATCCTGCCCTGATCATCCTGCCTGTCTATCCTGCCCTGATCACCCTGCCTGTCTATCCTGCCCTGATCATCCTGCCTGTCTATCATGCCCTGATGACCCTGCTTGTCTATCCTGCCCTGATCATCCTGCCTGTCTATCCTGTCCTGATCATCCTGCCCTGTCTATAATTTCCTGATCATCCCGCCTGTCTATAATTTCATGATCACCCTGCCTGTCTATCATGTCCTGATCATCCTGAACTATCTATCCTGTCCTGATCATCCTGCCCTGTCTATCCTGTCCTGATCATCCTGCCCTGTCTATCCTGTCCTGATCATCCTTCCCTGTCTATCCTGTCCTGATTATCCCGCCCTAACTATCCTGTCCTGATCATCCTGCCCTGACTATCCTGTCCCGATCGTCATGCCCTGTCTATCCTGTCCTGATCATCCTGCCCTGTCTATCCTGTCCTGATCATCCTGCCCTGTCTATCCTGTTATCATCCTGCCCTGACTATCTCGTCCCTACTATCCTGCCCTCACTATCCTGATTAAACTATTCTGTCCCCCACTTCCCTATGCCTCGCCATCCTGCCCTCACTATCCTGTCCTCACATCCTGCCCTCACCATCCTGCCCTCAACATCCTGCCCTCAGCATTCTGCCCTCACCATCCTGTCCTCAGCATCCTGCCCTCACCATCCTGTCCTCACCATCCTCTCCTCACCATCCTGTCCTCACCATCCTCTCCTCACTATCCTGTCCTCACATCCTGCCCTCACCATCTTGTCCTCAGCATCCTCTCCTCACTATCCTGTCCTCGCATCCTGCCCTCACCATCCTGTCCTCAGGATCCTGCCCTCACCATCCTGTCCTCACCATCCTGCCCTCACCATCCTACCCTCACATCCTGCCCTCACCATCCTGTCCTCACTATCCTGCCCTCACCATCCTGTCTTCACCATCCTGCCCTCACCATCCTGTCCTCACCATCCTCTCCTCACTATCCTGCCCTCAGCATCCTGTCCTCAGCATCCTGCCCTCACCATCCTACCCTCACATCCTGCCCTCACCATCCTGCCCTCACCATCTTACCCTCACATCCTGCCCTCACCATCCTGTCCTCACTATCCTGCCCTCACCATCCTGTCCTCACCATCCTGCCCTCACCATCCTGCCCTCACCATCCTGTCCTCACCATCCTCTCCTCACTATCCTGCCCTCAGCATCCTGTCCTCAGCATCCTGTCCTCACCATCCTGTCCTCACCATCCTGCCCTCACCATCCTGCCCTCACCATCCTGTCCTCACCATCCTCTCCTCACTATCCTGTCCTCACATCCTGCCCTCATCATCCTGTCCTCAGCATCCTGCCCTCACTATCCTGTCCTCACTATCCTGCCCTCACAATCCTGTCCTCACCATCCTCTCCTCACTATCCTGTCCTCGCATCCTGCCCTCACATCCTGTCCTCACCATCCTGCCCTCACCATCCTGTCCTCACATCCTGCCCTCACCACCCTGTCCTCATTATCCTGCCCTCAGCATCCTGTCCTCACCATCCTGCCCTCACCATCCTGTCCTCACCATCCTCTCCTCACTATCCTGCCCTCAGCATCCTGTCCTCACCATCATGCCCTCACCATCCTGCCCTCACCATCCTGCCCTCACCATCCTGTCCTCAGCATCCTGCCCTCACTATCCTGTCCTCACTACCCTGCCCTCACCATCCTGTCCTCACTATCCTGCCCTCACCACCCTGTCCTCACTTTCCTGTCCTCACATACTACGCTCACATCCTGCCCTCACCATCCTGTCCTCAGCATCCTGCCCTCACCATACTGCCCTCACATCCTACCCTCACCATCCTGCCCTCACATCCTGCCCTCACTATCCTGTCCTCAGCATCCTGCCCTCACCATCCTGCCCTCACCATCCTGTCCTCAGCATCCTGCCCTCACCATCCTGCCCTCACCATCCTGCCCTCAGCATTCTGCCCTTAGCATCCTGCCCTCACCATCCTGTCCTCAGAATCCTGCCCTCACAATCCTGCCCTCACCATCCTGCCCTCACCATCCTGTCCTCACCATCCTGTCCTCACCATCCTGCCCTCACCATCCTGCCCTCACCATCCTGCCCTTACCATCCTGCCCTCAGCATCCTGCCCTTAGCATCCTGCCCTCACCATCCTGCCCTCAGCATCCTGCCCTCACCATCCTGCCCTCACCATCCTGTCCTCACCATCCTGCCCTCACCATCCTGCCCTCACCATCCTGCCCTCACCATCCTGCCCTCACCATCCTGCCCTCAGTATCCTGCCCTTAGCATCCTGCCCTCACCATCCTGCCCTCACCATCCTGTCCTCACCATCCTGCCCTCACCATCCTGCCCACACCATCCTGCCCTCACCATCCTGCCCTCACCATCCTGCCCTTAGCATCCTGCCCTCACCATCCTGCCCTCACCATCCTGTCCTCACCATCCTGCCCTCACCATCCTGTCCTCAGCATCCTGCCCTCACCATCCTGCCCTCACCATCCTGTCCTCACCATCCTGCCCTCACCATCCTGCCCTCACCATCCTGCCCTCACCATCCTGCCCTCACCATCCTACCCTAATCTTCCCTCCTTCCACGCTGGTTTTTAAAAACACTCTTTCAAGTCATTGACTGAGCCACAAAGTGGGGGTGTATTGAAATAGATGCGGCTCTTATGAAAGATGTGCTTTACACTTATAAATAGCCAGGCTGCTGCCATGAGCAGGGCATAAAACTGGCTGAACTAAGAGATCCTCCACAGATAGAAACAGCAACCATAAGCATAATATACCAGTAAACAAGGATATCTATACTAAAGTCATATTGGGATTTCTGTATGTTGGACTGCTGTGTGTCTCTACATCAGTGGTTTCCATATCTATCTATGTATCTATCTATCTCATACAGTATCTATCTATCTATATCTAAATCTCATCTCTGAAGGACAGTGTAACCTAACATCATAGACGTAAACAGAACAAATGTAGTTGTGGGGGGACACTTGGAGAGAGGGGGGTTATCAATGTTTTATGGGCCCCTTCTCTCCAAGGGTGGTTCGCTTTTTTAGAATATACGAGGGTAAAGGAGCAGGAAATAACACCATTGGACAAAACTTGGCACCATACTCACTTTTTGCTATGGAGATGTGTGAGCATCGAGTGACTATGGAGCAAAAAGAACATGGGTGCATTCTGATCTTTCTATCTACCGGTAGGTCAGCCATTGGCATGCTAAGAGTTGTAGTTTTGTAACAGCTGGAGGCACCCTGGTTGGGAAACATTGGTCTAAGTCCTATATACAGATGAAGCAGAGTTAAAATTGTCACCACTTAACTACACTGCTCAAAAAAAAAAAGGGTACAGTAAGATAACACATCCTAGATCTGAATGAATGAACTAATCGTATGAAATACTTTCATCTTTACATAGTTGAATGTGCTGACAACAAAATCACACAAAAATTATCAATGGAAATCAAATTTATCAACCCATGGAGGTCTGGATATGGAGTCACACTCAAAATCAAAGGGGAAAAACACACTACAGGCTGATCCAACTTTGATGTAATTGTGGTGGCTCGGTACAGGAGTTGTACCTCTGTACCCTTGCTGTCCTGTCAGGCAGCCTCCCTGCAGTGTCGCCTGGGCCCCTTCACCTGTTCCCTCTGTACAATTGGTTTTATGCTATGTATTGTATATAAGAGTGTTGTACCTTTAAGAATATTTGTCATGTGGTTAACCTGTTGTCATGTGAGTGTAACTTAGTGAGGTGTCAATGATCATGTGACCGAAGGGTGACCTATGGGACCCCACCAGAGTCTCCCCTATATAAGTCCTGGGAGGAATCTCTTCGCTCTCTTTGAGCTCAGCTCTGAGACTTTGCTGAGGTCCAGCCAAGTCAAGTCCTAATAGTGTGTCTGGAGTCCATAGGAGACCTCAAGTAGCCCCAAGTCTTCAAGTAAGCTACAAGTAGGGTTTAGTCAGTTCCATTCAAGTCAGTCACGTCAAAGTCATCTGTCTTCAGTCAGCGTGGCCTGCAGCAATATTGTCCCAGTCCACTACAAGTCCCAGCAAGCCCTGAGGTTTCTGAAGTCACTGGTCACTTCCGTGGGTCTGGCTAAGCTGTATAGACTGTTCCATCTAACACTCAGTAAAGCTACCGTTGTCCCTAACTTGGCATCTGAGTCATTACTGCCCCCATGCCTAGCTCAGGATCCAGCAGTATACCTGGTATTGAGGATAAACCACGCCCTGGAGTCATGATTAAAAGGGGTTAATGCCATCTTCCCCTAGAGTAATTCCATCTGCCCTCATCACAACCTCTACCACATAATGTCCTTATTCCCTTGCCACAAATGGACGTACATTCACGTCCATTTGCAGCTCCCAAGGTATGACGCCCTGAATGACTGCTCCGTGTCTGAGATCCATGCAGGAGCAGTTGAGTGGCGATAACACTGATCAATGAAATTCTATTGCATGGCAGTGAACAGTGTAAGAGATCAGTGTATGCAATGTAATAGTACCCTCATGGGGGCTATAACATTGCAAAAAAAAAGTGTGAAAAAAAAGTTAATAAATGTGATTTAACCCCTTCCCTAATAAAAGTCAAAATCACCCCCCTTTAGCAGTCCTACTGCTGGGTTGTTGCCCTCCTCCACGTCTCCTGATGCACTGGCCTGTCTCCTGGTAGCACATCCATGCTCTGGACACTACGCTGACAGACACAGCAAACCTTCTTGCCACAGCTCGCATTGATGTGCCATCCTGGATGAGCTGCACTACCTGAGCCACTTGTGTGGGTTGTAGACCCCGTCTCATGCTACCACTAGAGTGAAAGCACCGCCAGCATTCAAAAGTGACCAAAACATCAGCCAGGAAGCATAGGAACTGATAAGTGGTCTGTGATCACCACCTGCAGAACCACTCCTTTATTGGGGGTGTCTTGCTAATTGCCTATAATTTCCACCTGTTGTCTGTTCCATTTGCACAACAGCATGTGAAATTGATTGTCAATCAGTGTTGCTTCCTGAGTGTACAGTGTGATTTCACAGAAGTGTCATTGACTTGGAGTTACATTGTGTTGTTTAAGTATTCCCTTTATTATTATTTTTTGAGCAGTGTATATGGGAACTGCATCATATTAGCGCTTGATACCTCCGAGCTAAGGTAATGCAATAGCTTTTCTTGCACGTTTACAAGGTTTACATAAATCATGATAAAGCCATGTGCTACGGTAAGTCAACAAAACCCTGCACTGCTGCGTTTAACGTACACAGCACTGCTACATCTACATATGTGCACACAGTTTACCTAGAAGGGTCCAGCCTATAGAAAAGCATAGTTTCCCCTCAGAACTCGGCCCAGCGGACAGTGACTCATACTGGAAAGACTCTTTTTGTGGACGCGTTCCCTCCGCAGCAGCTGTTTCATATTAACATTTTATTGAGCAAGATGTTTATTTATGATATGGCAGCGGCCGGGGAGATAACCAGATAGAGGAAGCAGTGTGGCGACACGATAAGGACGGCCTTGTCAGGGACCTCGTGTGGCTTTTACTCATCTCTTTCCACCATTGTGATTTTTGGGGATGATAGAGATGTCCTTCACCAAAGGAAAGATCACGTTCTGTCCGCAAGACAACGGCCGCAAACTGAGAACTTCCTCTACAACCACTGGTTAAAGGGTTACTCCGCTCCCCAGCATCCGGAACGTTGAGTTCCTAACGCTGTGTGTTCACGCCATCCCTCGTGATGTCACGCCCCGTCATGTGATGTCATGTCTCGCCCCCTCAATGCAAGTCTATGGGAGGGGGCGTGACGCCCCCTCCCATACACTTGCATTGAGGGGGCGGGACGTGACATCACAAGGGGGCGGGCGTGAACACGGTAGCCCACACACAGCGATCGGAACTCAATGTTCCGGATGCTGGGTAGTGGAGTAACCCTTTAAAGCCTCAAAGGCAGATCAGTCAGCAGTCACACTGAAAATCATGGGCCTGTGGTACTGCAGAACAGAGATAATTTCTTCCAAATACAGCCCCACACTTGTCCTCAGGTTATGTGTGGTCTCACAACTTGGCTCCATTCACTTCAATGGAACTGAGCTGCAATACCGCACACAACCTGATGACAGAGGTGGTGCTGTTTATTGAAGAAATCAGTTCCTTTTTTCTAATCCTGGAAAATGTATTTAATAAACATTGCTATTGCTATTTATCTGATGCGGTGAGGTGACCATGTAGCAGAGCTAAGTATGTCCGGCCTATTCCAGACAGTCGTGGACAAACCTTAAATATCAGTGGCCCCCAAACTGCAGATCCTCTTATGTTGCAAAACTACAATTCCCAGCATGCCCGGACATGCTCTCCGGGCATGCTGGGAGTTGTAGGATAAGTATTACAGTAAACTAACACAGTCCCTACTATGGGCTTATACCCTAGTATTGTGCACCCCTAGACCACATCTAATACAAGTTACAGCAGTTGTCTACTGTATAAGTCGCAGTGAACACTTGGCTGTTTAGGCTATACAGCCCTGAAGGAATAACTAATCCGAATACAGACATAGCTAAATGTTTTTTTTTATAATTTGTATTGGATTGGATTTAAAGAAAAAATAAAATTAAAATAAAATCATCTTATATATATATATATATATATATATATATATATATATATATATCAGTGGACAGGAGTGGTGCTCTTTTTGGAATAGAACCTCCTTTCTAATCATAGATCCTTTTTACTATACAGTACAGAAAAGGGTTAAAGGAGAACTGTAGTGCAATATAACTTATGCCCTATCTGAAGGATAAGTTATAGATCATGGGGGGTCCGACTGCTGGGGCCCCCCGCGATCTCCTGTACGGGGCCGCTGCAGTATGCTGGAAGGGGGCGTTCCATCCCCGCATGGCGCGGCAGCCGGCACGCCCCATCCAGGTATACTGCAGACTGCAGCGACTGCTGGGGCCCCCCACGATCTCCTGTACGGGGCCGCAGCAGTCTGTAGAAAGCGCCGTGTCGTCCCTAGCAGGAAGCTGCAGCAGACACGCCCCCTCCATGTATACTGCAGCGACTGCTGGGGCCGCCCGCGATCTCCTGTACGGGGCCGCAGCAGTCTGTAGAAAGCGCTGTGTCGTCCCTAGAAGGAAGCCGCAGCCGACACGCCCCCTCCTTCGGATAGGGGATAAGTTATATTGCACAACAGTTCTCCTTTAAGTGTAAAGGGTTACGTCAGTAAAGGGGGAGGGGGGTCCATAGAAGAGAGTAAAAAAGGCTTGGGGACGTGGGAAGGGCAGTTGGCACACAAGGAGAATTGAACGCCCACCCACCCTTTGTTGGAGCATGGTGGTGTTTATTGTTTGTATTTGTCCTTTTTTTCGTCATAGCGACAAGAGGTAGAAGGGGACTTGGAGGAAAGGAAGTAAAGGAGTCCAAGTAGCGGAGACAGCTGTGGGGTGCAGCGGGGGATGGTACCCAGCCAGTTGGGGTTTAATCCCTGGGGGTAAGGCCCCAAAGAGAAAGTAGGCTCCAAATGGGTGCCCTAGGGACAGTTAAAGGACGACCAAGGGCAAAGTAAGAGACCAGAAGAAGCCGTGCTGTCTTGCAAGTCTCCCTCTAGCTAGAGATGGGTTAAAATGTTAATCCACTTTATAAGTTTTGAATGGTTATTTAAATTGTTATTTATAAGATGTTTTATATGGTATTTTGTTACAATTACTGTTATTTAATAAAAGTGGGTCTGTTGCGGTCCTTTCACCACAAGGCGAGTCGGTGCTTCTTTCAGGGATAATGGGGATTATTGATTGGGTACCACAGCAGAACTATGCGACCCCCTAATCATGACAGTCGTTGCAAAATTATAACTCATCACGTCATGACAGACTGCGACTCATTGCTGGTTGCAAAGAGAACCACAGAAACACAGGTGGAGCTCAGCTGCTGCTGTAGGTACAAAGGGTGAATGTAAGTTTAACCTTACACCAGGAATTCCACACAGTCCGCCATGACATGTAGACCTAGTCTGTTACTGAGCTTTTGTAGAGATATGAAAAAAAGAATATGAGCAAATAACAACACCTGCCAGAATGCTGAACGCCTGCTGTCAGCACTTCAGAGATTATTTAATCATAGAACAGCATGGTGCCATACACCAGCGCCACTATACGTATATCAGAGCGCTGCATGTGGGACTAATGGTGGCCATTGTCTGATGGTTGCTTGTGGATGCCAAGATATTGATATTATATACTAGCGGTCTCCAAACTGTGGACCTCCAGTTGTTTGCAAAATTACAACACCTGGCAGTTGTAGTTTTGCAACAACTGAAGGGCTACAGTTTGGAGGTACCATAAGTCATGAGGTGGCCAAGTACGGGAGGTGTTACCCCGTACCTTTGCTGCCCTGTCAGGCAGACTCCCTACAGTGTCCCCTGGGCCCCCTTGAATCTGTCCCCCCATGTAAATATGTTTTTAATGTATTATACCATGTAATGTGTTCAGAAAGGGTTGTCACTTTAAGACTGTTTACCATGTGACTTGTCATGTGATTGTTACCCAGGAGGTATCAGTGATCAGGTAATCCAAGGGGTGACCTATGAGCTCCCTGCTAGTCTCCCCCATATAAGCCCTGGGTGGAGCTTCTCTCTTTCCTTACAAGTCTTTGCTGAGGTCAAGTCGAGTCCTAGAGAGTCCAGAGTCATAGGAGGCCTCAAGTCCAGTCTGCAGCCACAAGCAGCTACAAGTAACTACAGTCTCAGTATTGTCAGTCATCAGTCAAGTCAGTCACAGTCACCATTTGTCAAGTCAACGTGGCCTGCATTAAACTGACCCAATCTACTACAAGTACCAGCAATCCCTTAAGGTCTCTGAGTCACTGGTCACCTCCGTGGGCCCTGGCTGAACTGTATAGACTTTACCAACTGTCTACCCTCAGTAAAGCTACCGTTATCCATAACTCAGAGTCATTATTGTCCCCGTGCCTAGCCCAGGATCTAGTGGTATACCTTTCAGGTGTTATTGAGGGTAAACTACGCCCTGGCGTCACGAATACAAGGAGTTAATGCCATCTGTATCTAGGGTAATTCCATCTGCCCATAGCAACAAACCCTCTACCACAGTCATATAACAGGGATGTCAAATCTTTGTTAAAAAGGTTTGAAAAATAAGCTGATCACAGACTATCCTACAGCGATAGCAATATTTTTAATAATAAGAGTTTAATTCCCTTACAGTGCCTTCAAAAGAGAATAAACTATTATACCAGTTCTGTTGAAATCATTCTTCAGCATACTCCCTCCGCCCATCGAAATCCCTGTGGGCTGGCATGGCACCGCCTGCACCTAATGTTTGGCCACCCAACGTCAAACATTATAAGTAGCGTGATGTGGAATATGTAGCAAAAGATGGACGAAGCATGAGTGTCAATCACACCGGATGTAGCCGGAAAAAGGCATTGAAGGCCCCTGGCCACCAATTAAGCAACCAAAGGTATGGTTGCATTACACAGCAACACATTTTGTACATATAGGGGGAGATTTATCAAAACCTGTGCAGAGAAAGAGTGGTGCAGTTTCCCATAGCAACCAATCAGATTGATTCTTTCATTTTTCACAGACCTCTTTAAAAATGAAAGAAGAAATCTGATTGGTTGCTATTGACAACTGCACCACTCTTCCTCTGCACAGGTTATCATAATTCTCCCCCATTGTTCTTACTTTTGGGGCTATTTGTTACTCACAGTTGCACTTTAAAATCACATTGGTGGTAACTTTGGTGGTAAGTTGAGGGTTATATGAGGGTGTGGTTAGGGGTGTGGTTAGGTCATGGCTCAGGAACATGGCTCGCTGCCCCTCTTTGCTCTTAACAAATGTTGGGAGGTATGCTCAGAGAGAGAGGTTCTTTAAAGGGGTACTCTGCCCCTAGACATCTTATCCCCTAAGCAAAAGATAGGGGATAAGATGTCTGATCACTGGGGGTCTGACTGCTGGGACCCCCGTGATCTCCGGCCCGGCACACTGGCATTACGAACATTTATGTTCAAAACGCCAGGTTTGGGCAGCCGTGGTCATGACGTCACACACCCTTCCCTCCATTAATGTCTATTGGAGGGTTGTGACGGCTGTGGCCACACGACCACAGCCATCAAGTCCCTTTCCGCACACATGAATGGAGAGGGTGGGCATGACGTCACAACCACCGCCGCCCAAACCCAGGGATAAGATGCCTGGGGGCAGAGTACCCCTATAAATGATGGTTATGTTCTCCTTCTCTTATTCCTTCGGAATGTATGATTGCATTGACAATTGGGCATTACCATAGTCCTTATTAGAAGGGTTTCCCTACATAATTTGGCTGTCATGGTCTTTGAAGCTGGCCCGTAGCACATATGCACTGGCTCTGTTAGATTTAAATCGCCAATACCTGCCGTGGTGTGTAATTACGTTTGTTATTTCACCATTCTTCTGTTTGCTGCCTGCCCCGAGCTGAATGAACTCTGCCAGCCCTGACCTACTACCTGAATGACTACATCTTTGCCACATCCTTCTGTACCATGCCATATCTATGTTAACAGCTGGCAACGGTGACCATGCTAAGAATATTAAACTCTGTGCCTTGACATGGTTCCAAATGACACCACAACAGAGAATCAACAGCAAGAACAGATTGGGCTGTGAGGCTAGGATTCCATTTGGGTTTTCCTTCATTTTTTTCACTGAAAAAAACACCAGAAAAAACGCCAGTGCAATTTCCTCCATCTGACGTTTTTTCTGGCATTTTTGCATTTCAGTGGAAATTGCTTTTTTGGCCCCTTTGGAGTTTTATTTTTAAAATTTGTTAGGTACCAAAAAATAAAATAAAAAAAGGGAAAAAAAGGATGCAGTAGGGATTGGAAAAAATTTATTTAAAATACATTTTTTATAAATTTTGTGTGTGTTTCACTTTTTTTTCTTTATTTTTAACATTGTTTAGGTAGTACTACTACTCCCAGCATGGAACAGACTGTTCCATGATGGAAGTAGTAGTACCTGTACTAATAGACAGATCGCCCGATGCGATCATCCATAATATAGCAGAGTTGCGGAGCGGCTCTATACAGCACTCGCATCTCTGCAGTATACTCCAGCCAGTGATGTGAATAAAACATCACTCATTCATATTTTCTGCCCAGAGTGGTGATTGGCCGGGTGATTGCAGCCAATCACAGCTCTCAGCGGGAAATATGAATCAGTAATGTTCTATTCATATCACTGGCCAGCCGGAGTACAGAGCAGAGATGGGAAGCGCAGGAGAAATCCGTTCAGCATCTCTGCAATAGATAGGACGATCGCATCGAGTGTCAGTAGTGACACCCGCTGTGATCTGTCCTTAACTTCAGGTACTACTACTCCCAACATGGAGCACACTCTGCTCCATGCTGGGAGCTGTAGTACCTGCATTTATAGACATATCGCAGCAAGTGTAACTTCTGACACCTGTTGCGATCTATTAATGCAGGTACTACAGTTCCCAGCATGGAGCAGAGTGTGCTCCATGTTGGGAGCAGTAGTACTTGCAGTTAAGGAAAGATCACAGCGGATGTCACTCCTGACACCCGCTGCGATCCTCCTGTATAATGTATAGATGCGGCCGGCCGCTCTTCTATGGTCCCCTGCACTGACGTATATATACACATATTCATATTTCCTACAGAGAGTTGTGATTGCTTGGAACCATCTGACCAATCACAGCTCTCTGCGGGAAATATGAATAGGTGTAAAGAGCGGCTGGCCGTATCTATAAATTATACAGAAGGATCGCAACGCCCACCCACATAAATTGATCCCTGTTTAAAAATTTATAAAAATGTTGTTATGAAAAAGATACATTTCGTTAAATAGAATTTTTTCCATCACTACTGTATCCAGAACAGCGGCCGGCCGTATCTCTAAATTATACAGAAGGATCGCAACAGACCCGGGGCGATCTGTCAATTAGTACAGGTACTACTACTACCTAAAAAATGTAAAAAATAAAGAATAAAAAGTGAAAACCACACAAACACTAAATTTTTATTATTGTCGGCTACATTTTTAGGTGCCTTGCCCACCCACATAAATTGATCTCTGTAAATTTTGTTAAATACAATTTTTTCCATCACTACTGTATCTTTTTTTTTTTAAAAAGGTATCTCCATCACTTTCTTAGATCGCTAAAGTCCAAAAAAGAATAAAAAACGCCTGCAAAAATGCCAAAGTTAAATACCACATGGCTTTTTTTTTGGAGTTTTTTTTTACTCCCATAGACTTTGCAATTTTGCAAAACCACCAAGGAGCTGAAAACAAGAGTGAAAAATGCCAAAAGGATTAAAAAACACCAAACTGAAAAATGCAAAGTGGAAAAAGAATTTTGTGTTTTTTCATTGATTTACAGCTAACATCTGGCCAACAGCGTTTTTTGGCCGAAAAAACGCCATGTGGCAGAATTGACGTTTTTCTTGGTGTTTCTTCCCCCCCAAAAAAGGAATTTCAGCCTTATGTTGACATTATGTTGCAATATATATAAAACAACAATACAACCAGTTTAACTGAACGAATACTGTACACAGTATTCCATGTGTGGTCTGACTAGTGACTTGTACAGCGGTAGAATTATTTCCTTGTCATTGGCATCTATGCCCCTATTGATGCCCCCCCATGATTTTATTTGCCTTGCCAGCAGCTGCCCGACACTGGTCACTACAGCTAAATTTACTATTAAAGGGATATTCCAGGCAAAACCTTTTTTTATATATATCAACTGGCTCCGGAAAGTTAAACAGATTTGTAAATTACTTCTATTAAAAAATCGTAATCCTTCCAATAGTTATTAGCTTCTGAAGTTTTCTGTCTAACTGCTCAATGATGATGTCACGTCCCGGGAGCTGTGTATGATGGGAAAATATCCCCATAGGAACTGCACAGCTCCCGGGACGTGAGTCATCAGAGAGCAGTAAGACAGAAAACAACAACTCAACTTCAGAAGCTAATAACTATTGGAAGGATTAAGATTTTTTTAATAGAAGTAATTTACAAATCTGTTTAACTTTCCGGAGCCAGTTGATATATAAAAAAAAGTTTTGGCCTGGAATACCCCTTTAACTAAAATCCCAAGTCCTTTTCCATGTCAGTTGTCCCAAGTGTTCTCCCATTTAATACATAATCCCAGCCCGGATTTTTCCTCCCTATGTGCATTACCTTACATTTATCAGTGTTGAACCTCATCTGGTCTGATGAATGGCGATCACGGTGGGGCGTTGTGACATCATGGCTCTGCCCCCATGTGACGTCACGCTCTACCCCCTTACTGCAAGCCTATGGGAGGGGGGCGTGGCAACTAAGATAAGATGTCTTAGCGCCGGAGTACCCCTTTAATGCTTCTTCACTGCCATCCTGTTTTAGTAGTTTAAATGCTTTATTTTTGTCATTTATTGCCCCCTTAACATTTTTATTCATCCACATTGGTTTTCTTTTATTCCTGACCCTTTTATTCCCATACGGTATATACATCTTACAGTGAAAATTTTTAATATTCTTAAAAGTCTCCCATTTAGTGTCAATAAAATTCCCTTATTGAAGAACAAGTTATAATGTATTATATTATGATCACTATTTCCTAGGTGTCCTTCTACCTGCACATTAGTTACTCTGTCAGGTCTGTTGGTTAATAGTAAGTCTAGTAGGGCTCTGGTCAGGTCCTGCACCAATTGGGACAGATAATTGTCTTTAGCTATAGGCAGAGACCTGTTTCCTTTATGAGATTCACAGGTCTCAGTCTCCAGTTTATATCAGGATAGTTAAAGTACCCCATTATTATCACATCATTCTGATTTTCTGCCTTGTTTATTTGCCTCAGTAATTTATCTTCTGGCTCTTCCATTATATTTGGTGGCTTATAGCAAACCCCTATCAGAATTTTTTTTTTTATCTCTATATAATTTTACCCATTATGACTCCACATTATTGTTTCCCTCCCATCTATCCTCCCGCAGTGCAGCCTTCAGACTGGACTTTACATAAAGACAAACTCCTCCCCCTTTCCGTTTTGTCCGATCCTTCCTGAATAGACTATAACCCTGTATGTTGACCGCCCAGTCATAGCTATCGTCCAACCAAGTCTCTGTTAGGGTACATTCCCACACGGCGTATTTGCTGCGTATTTGCTGCTGCGCATTTTATTTTCTCTGTTGAAGTCAATGGGTAGGAAAATACGCAGCACCAAATACGCAGCAAATACGCAGCAAAATACGCCGTGTGGGAACGTACCCTAACACCCACAATATGGACAGTCCCTGGGGCTTGTGGCTACAGTAGGAGGTCATTTACATGTCCTTATCACTTTTCTTTGCTACAAGTTATTGGAAGAAGGCAGGTAAACACTGCATTGAATAATGACCATACTGCATGAACCAGGACCACTAGGCACCATACATTGTGTATGTGGAGAACTCGATGTATGTCTCCTAAATGACCAAGTGAAGAACGTTGAAGTGAAGCCAATGTAATATATGTAATAAGAAAGATTACTTACCAACACTGGTTATTTTCTGGCTGTTTAGATCCTGTATTAAAGCTCCTATAGCTGGGTTCTGTCTGGAATATAACTCGTATCGATTGATTCCAATGTGAAACTTTAACCAGTTTGGATAGGAGTCTACATGAGCTTCTCCAGTAGGTAAGAATTCTTCCTCCTCATTTGCTTCATTCCCCACATTTTGCCTAGAAAAGGAGACAACTATGATGTTAAATTGTGAAGGGATACAGGAGAAGAACAACCCTTGAATTTTATGGACATGGCTAAAAAGCACCATGGGTGGTCTAGCACTCTGAAATGGCTGGGCCATGAAAAAAATGGCCTACATTGATCGAAAAATAACATCATTGTTGTCTATTATCTACATTTAGTCTTGTAACTCCATCTTAAAGCAGCTAAACAGGGGTAAATATAAGCCCATGGCTAGATAGGATTACTCATCAGGATTTCAAGCATGCCATATGAACGAGGCTCAAGTGCCCAGGGGGCCTTTCCTAGTTCAGCAAGAGCCCAGAGTTGATAGCCAATCTTCTCTTATTCACTGCGCTCTTGTCAAAGACATGCACAAGACCACGGTGTTCAATCCACAGGTTTGGCGTAAGTCACATAGTCTTGCAATGAACTTCCTCAAAATCCAAAGATTTAACCCCATAGTCTCGCACAAGTCTCTGGCTTGGGTGATGGCACGGAAACCATAGTTTTAAAAAGCCACTGGGACCTGAAGGCGGTTCCCGAAGGCTTATCCCCTCCCCACCAGCCTTGAATGACATGTCTCTACCTAGGAGAGCTGCAGTAGGGACCACCACTCATTACTACTTTGGGCTTGTTCACACTGCCATCGGGCTCCGTTATGTGGAGCTCCGTCAGCAGTTCCGTCAAGCACAATTTTTTTTCTCCACTAAACTCCACTAAACTCCTGTAAAATTACCGGATCATTGACAGACCCCATGTAAGTAAATGGGGTCTGTCGGGACCCAACAGTAGCCGTTTGCATCTGACTCGTTTCAGGGTCTGCTTGGCTCAAGAAAAAAGAGCCGAATGGACCCTGTACAAGTCGAATGCAAAAGGCAATGTGAACCCAGCCTTACCTGGGTCCCAATAGCTTTTTAAAACTATGATTTGTTGGAAGGCGTTTCAAAGTAGATCATAGTGTCTCGGCATCCTGCTGCTTGTATCGGTTTCATGCTATCTATGATTTGGGCAGCATGAAACAGGTGACAGGTTCCCTTTAGGAAGCTCTATATTTCTAAAAGCCAATAAAAGAGAACCCAAATCTTAGGTTTCAAGACCCATATCTACAGTGTGTACTTTCATGGGGATAACCATGATCATTTCTATATTGTCCTATGATTTGGTTTCTGCAGCCATTTTTATCAGAATATTTGCTATTGTATGTATAATATTTAAGTAAATTTCCTTTATTGTGGTTATTACCTCATATTTAAAGATTAAAACAAACAGTACTATAGTACAGTGTCAAAGTAATGCAAAATATTAATGCAAACTTATGTGAATTTCACATGCTCCTTTGGGAAACAGATTCCCTAATCCAGTGCTTCTCAACCAGAGTGCCTCCAGTTGTTGCCAAATGCTGTCTGGGCATTCTGGTATTTGTAGTTTTGCAACAGCTGGAGGCATGCTGGTTGGGAGTCACAATCTTAATATTTTGTGAAACAGATTCCCTTATCCAGCGCTTCCCAACCAATGTACATCCAGCTATTGCAAAACTACAACTCCCAGCATGCCCGGATAGCCAAAGGCTGTCTAGGTATGCTGGGAGTTGTAGTTTTTCAACAGCTGGAGGCTTGCTGGTTGGGAGTCACATTCCTAATCTTTCCTATGTACATAACGAGCTCCCAGGAATCAAAGCAGATAGTGCTATATATCGGTCTATACCACTATGAGGCCACATTCACACTGCGGTTATCTATAACCATAATTATAGGGGTCTTTACAATAGGCATTGCGAACTCATCATTACTACTGTCTCCAAGTTGAACTGGTGAGGCATTGTAAAACAGGCTCCTAGCTGTCTTCCCTGTACTACTGATTTAACCCCTGAAGAAATTGCTACACACATTAGAAATGCGTTGGGATGGCAATCAGATTTGTTTAGTGGTACACGAATGTCAGTTGATCTTGTACTGATTTACAATTTTAATGGGTCATTTTCTGGTGTATTTTATATTAGATTAATAAAAGTTATGTATTTGAGCACTTCCCCATTACCTTTGGTAAAATTGTTTGAGTTTATATGCCGGAATTTAGTTAATGCTCTACGCGGCCTGCTATGGGACACTAATACAATACCACAGACCTTCTTATTTCACACTGCAGAATTTTCAAGCGGAATATGATGAATAAATTCCACAAATTCTGTCGCAGCAGGGTCCCATTGTTTTTAATGGGATTGTTTTGTAGGAATCCACTCAGAAATGCATTGCAGTTTATGGAGACGGCGCATCTCTGAGCAATCCTAGCACCACAGAATGGCCAGCCGTAAATATTATGCGTTGTGAACATGGCCTAATAGTACAGAAACATTTGTGCTATGTTTAGGAGTTTATTTTTATTTTTTTACTGAACTCTGTGTGCTACCTTTTGAATTCCAGAAATTTGGGAAACATGGTATCAAAATAAACAGAACGTTGTGTGCTATTCCTGGATTTGCTTGCGTAAAACAAGCCATACTGGAGTAAAACATTGCAAACAACCAGAGACTGCAGGTGACCCCGGACCCTGGAGCCTAAGGGGGGCCAAGTGCCCCTCCGCCACATAATAGAACAACAGAGCATAAATAAAGCATAATAAGATAATAGTTTTATATCAGTGCCTAGGAATTTCAATGCTGCTTCCACCGCTAACAAATATTTTTTTCCTATTGATCACATAACACCAACATATTCTGCAGTGCTGTATGCAAAATAAGAAAGGTTTACAAAACTATGAACAGTTTTAAAGTGTACCTGCCCCTTTAAATAAAAAAATAAAAAAAACATGTCTGAGAAACAATATAAAAGTTTTGATTGGTTGGGATCTGGCTGTTCAAGTGTTCCAATGCGCAGGGAGAGAAGCACCCGGCTTAGAGCTTCTCTCCCTGCTCACTGCGGGAGATTTATCAAAACCTGTAAAAAGGAAGAGTGCAGTTGCCCTTAGCAACCAATAAGGTTGCTTCTTTCATTTTTAAAGAGGGCTGGGAAAAATGAAAGAAACGATCTTATTGGTTGCTATGGGCAACTGCACCTCTCTTCCTCTGCACAGGTTTTGATAAATCTCCCCCCATGGTGCTGGAGACCAAGACAGTCCCATAGACTTAAATTGCAAGTCCAACTTAGTACAGAGCATAGAGTGATTAGTCGGGTTCTGAACACCCAGACCCCAACCAATCAAAAATATTGACATCTCTCTAGGACAGTGTTTCCCACCAAGTGTGCCTTCGGCTGTTGCAAATCTACAACTCTCAGCATGGCCAGACTGTCGTTGGCTGTCCGGGCATGCTGTGAGTTGTAGTTTTGCAACAGCTGGAGGCACCCTGTTTGTGAAGCAATACTCTAGGGCATGCCAAAAGTTTGCTGTTTTTTTAAGTGACAGTGACCGATTTACTTTATTATATATTTTTTTAATACATTTTTGTTAATGGTCTATCCTCAGGATAAGCCATAATACCTAAACGAGGTCCAGCAACCCCACCGATCAACTGTTTGCCATAGTTGTAGGACCATCATACACAGTGAATAGAGCCAAAAGCAGACAATAGTGTCCGTACTGCGTTACTGCAGCTCACCTCCCTATTTCGCAGGGATATGCCCTATACATTACCCTATTACGGGAATCAGATTTATAAAAACTAAGGCCAGGTTCATACTGCGGAATCTCCGGACGGAATTTCGACCGGAGATCCTGCGAGCAGTGCTAGTACTGTGCACTCGGCATTGCCATCCCCATAGATGGTAATGCATTTCTGAACAGATCTGCAGAAAGATCTGCTCAGAAATGCATTGTCGTCTATGAGAACTGCAATGCAATCCGTGCAGTCCTAAGTCTATGTTTCAGGCTCATTTTTGTATAAGCCAGAGCTGACAGTGTGTGCAAGGAGCTCAATGTGAACTTACACATGCAAGTAATACAGGGACACCCCATTGTTTTAAGTGAGAACAGTGTCATTCTTTATTTTACCTGCAGGGGCACTGTAGGGAAATTACACACTTGCTGCCAGGTAGACACATAGATTGGGAGTCCAACAGGCAGCACTAGCCATGATAGATAGGGGATAAAATCCTATGGGCTCCCGGAGAGAATGGGCCCAAACAAGATTGGTTGCATCCCATTTTTTAAAGGGGTATACAAACTTTAAGCACTTATTCCTTATCCACAAAATAGGCGATAATTGTCATATCGTGGAGAGGTCCAACCGCTGGGACGTCCTTTGATCTCTAAAATAGAGCATCGAGTCGCGTATGCCCACCGTTGTCTATGGCAGTGTTTCCCAACCTATGTTCCTCCAGCTGTTGATAAACTACAACTTCCAGCATGCCTGTCAGTCTTTGTTGGGAAAAACCAGTGTATATTAATCTTTATCTTAAAAAGGTTTTTTATTTGCATATACTGGTTAAGAAAAGCAGGGGCTAAAGCTGTCGCATCACGACCTTCTTATCAGGAAATGTCAGGCTGAAAAAGCTTTGCTTCCTACACCGGATCTATTGTATGTCTTTAAGGAACTACAGTATTTAACCCCTGAATATAGCAATGTATTTAATGCTTATAGCATTAGGATACAGATCATTATTACATCTATTGTGTTGTAAAATTCACAAGCAAGGTCCATTCTCCTTGTATTATAAATGTTATTGAGAATTGGTTGATGATTAATTATTGGCATGTGGTCGCCATATCTCACTAAGATTGATGGTCAGTTCCAATTCAATGACAAATGATGTCCAAAACTGTTCCTATATGAATGGGATATGAGTTTCCATTATGTATATAGGGCCACTGGCTATGGTAAAGTGAAGCTTCCCCTTAAGACATCTTGCATTACTATCTTCTTGACAGTGGGGGTCCAAGTTGGATAAATGGACTCTCAGAAAAAATGAAGGCATATGGCACTTGGTAGATAGCTGCTTTTCCATAATATTAGCAATTGGTTGGGTTCTAACAACAGGCTGGATAAAATACAATGCAAATATTTTGTCAACTATCAAACATTGTATACAGAAATATCGAATGTGTTGAAAGATGAGATCCCATTGGCCCACCTAGTCTGCCCAATATCATGAATACTATGAATAGCCCCTGGCCCTATTTTGAATAAAGGATAGCCTTATCCCAAAGGGTAGGGGACAAGATGTCTGATCATGTTCTGATGACACACCATGTCCCCTCCATTTATGTCTATGGGAGGAGGCGTGACGGCTAGTAAATCACTGTCACGCCTCCTCCCATAGACATGAAAGGAGGGGGCGTGACGTCTGTGGTCATCCGTCACTGGCGGAGTTCACTCCATGTACCGAATGACCGGGTGCCGCACCTGAGATTTCCTGAGATATCTATTGAATAGGGGATAAGATGTTTAGGGGCAAAGTACCCCTTTAAACTCCTTCACTGCATTTGCAACTATCACTTCTACAGGAAGGCTATTCCTTGCATAAACTACTCTCTTAGTAGAGTAATACTTCCTGATATTACTACAGAAAGCTTTTTTCCTCTAGCTGTTTGCTTTTTTTTTATTAGGCATTTTTTTCACAAGTTCATAGGGTAAGGACACGCTATAAGTGGCAGATACACAACCATAAATGACTTATGATTTTCTTCAGTTGAATAATTCTTTTGTTTTTCTTCATTCTTCATAAAGTGCACGTAGTACAAACAAAAGATTTACAAGCTTAAAACAAATGCATCATGGCAAAAGTCCAAACAGTTAGACATATTCACAGTTCTGGTGCAATGTTTCAGGGGTTCCTCCCCCCTTACTCATGCATGACGCATGAGTAAGGGGGAGGAACCCAAGAAATGTCGCTTCAAATTTGTTTATGTTACGCCGAGCGCTCCGGGTCCCTGCTCCTCCCCGGAGCGCTCGCGGCGTTCCTCTCTCTGCAGCGCCCCGGTCAGACCCGCTGACCGGGAGCGCTGCACTGACATTCACGATGGGGATGCGATTCGCATAGAGGGACGCGCCCGCTCGCGAATCGCATCCCAAGCCACTTACCCGTCCCAGTCCCTGGCTGTCACGTTCTGGCGCGCGCGGCTCCGCTCTCTAGGGCGCGCGCGCGCCAGCTCTCTAAGATTTAAAGGGCCAGTGCACCAGTGATTGGTGCCTGGCCCAATCAGTCCAATTAGCTTCCACCTGCTCCCTGGCTATATTACCTCACTTCCCCTGCACTTCCTTGCCGGATCTTGTTGCCTTGTGCCAGAGAAAGCGTTAGTGTTGTCCAAAGCCTGTGTTCCAGATCTTCTGCTATCCTCATTGACTACGAACCTTGCTGCCTGCCCCGACCTTCTGCTACGTCTGACCTTGCCTCTGTCTAGTCCTTCTGTCCCACGCCTTCTCAGCAGTCAGCGAGGTTGAGCCGTTGTCGGTGGATACGACCTGGTTGCTACCGCCGCAGCAAGACCATCCCGCTTTGCGGCGGGCTCTGGTGAAAACCAGTAGCAACCCTAGAACCGGTCCACCGACACGGTCCACGCCAATCCCTCGCTGACACAGTGGATCCACATCCAGCTAGCCGAATCATAACAGTTTATATGTCTGAACGTGACACATGAGTAAGAAGGAGGAACCCCTGAAACATTGCATCAGAACTATTAATATGTCTGAACGTGATGCATGAGTAAGGGAAAGGGACCTCCGAAACATCGCATCAGAACTGTTAATATGTTTGAATGTGATGCATGAGTAAGGGAAAGGAATCCCCAAAACATTGCGTCAGAACTGTTAATATGTCTAAATGTGACACATGAATAAGGGAAAAGAACCCCTGAAACATCGCGTCAGAACTTCTAATATGTCTGAATGTGATGCATGAGTAAGGGAAAGGAACCCCAGAAACATTGCATCAGAACTTTAAATATGTCTATATGTTACGCAAAAGTAAGGGGGAGAAACCCCAAAACGTCAAGCTAGAACTGTAAATATGTCAAAACCTTTAGACCTCTCCCATGATGCATTTGTTTTAAATACAAAAAAATGTATTGCCTCTTCAGAGGATAGTAACATAGTAACATAGTTCATAAGGTTGAAAAAAGACAAGAGTTCATCAAGCTCAACCAAAACCATAATGAGTCCCTACTGAGTTGAAGATAGGGGGTAAGTTTTAGACCACGGGGGGTCTGAGCGCTGGGGCCCCCTGTGATCTCCTGTACGAAGCCCTGGCTCTCCCTAGTAGCGGCACCTCACAACCCCCGCCAGAAGCTGCCACGCCCCCTTCATATATCTCTATGGGAAAGCCGTTCGGCTAGCTTCAGCTCAACCATAGAGATATTTGGAGGGGACGTGGCGGCCCCCGTTTTGGGTGTGGGTCATTATGCGCCGCTCCCGGGGCTCCCTACAGGAGATTGCGGGGGGCCCCAGCACTCAGACCCCCATCCATCTAAAACTTATCCTCTATCCTACGAAGACGGAACAATTTTTTTTTTTGTATGAAACCCCTCCTTTAAGCTTGTAAAGCTTTCATTTATACTACATGCACTTTTTGAAGAATGAAAATAAATAAATAAAGCAAAAGAATTATTAAACTCAAGAAAATCGTAAATCATTTTTGGTTGTCCAACAGTCGCTTATAGCATTTCTTTACCCTATGGACTTGAGAAAAATTGCTGAACAGAGTCTGATGGATCTCCCACCTAGAATGTAACCATTCATTGATTTATTTTAAAAATATCTGTTACATTTTTAGGTAGTCCCACTTCTCCTGGTAACTTCTCATTGCCTTTTAGGATTTTCAAAACTCATTGGGTTTCATGAACATTGTAGCTAAATATATTACATTTAATAAATAACTCTCCTCCTCCACCCCCCACCCAAACATTAAAAAAAATTAAATAAAATAAAAAGGTAAGTGGCAAAAGGTGAAAATGGGCCTTCCTTCTGGTGTTGCAATGGGCTATCTTCTGCAGCTTTCTAGACCAGTGTTTCCCAACCAGAGTGTGCTCCAGCTGTTGCAAAACTACAACTTCCAGCATGCCCGGACAGCCGAAGGCTGTCCGGGCATGCTGAGAGTTGTAGTTTTGTAACAGCTGGAGCATACTCTGGTTGGGAAACAATGCCAACCAGAGTATGGGAAACCATAGTACCATAAATGGTACTATGATGTGAATACATGGTCACAGGGTGTCCCAATGGTTGGAAGATACGATTTGACTACTGGGAGTTGTAGTTTTTGCAACAGCTGTAGGCACTCTTATTCGGAAACACTGTCACTGACAAAAAATGGAATGACAGTGTGCAAATGCGACTCGCCGATCTATTCTGGAGATCGGAGGGCATCCCTGTGGTTGGACCCCCATAATATGGCACATGCTCTATTCTATGAATGAGGGGTAAATGTTTAAAGGGGTACTCCAGTGGAAAACATTTTTTTTTTTTTTTTTATCAATTGGTGCCAGAAAGTTAAACAGATTTGTAAATGACTTCTATTAAAAAATCATTATCCTACCAGTACTTATTAGTGGCTGTATATTACAGAGAAAGTTCCTTTCTTTTTGAATTTTTTTCTTTTTCTGTCCACAGTGCTCTCTGCGGACACCTCTGTCTGTATCAGGAACTGTCCAGAGCAGCATAGGTTTGCTATGAAGATTTGCTCCTGCTCTGGACAGTTCCTGATATGGACAGAGGTGTCAGCAGAGAGCACTGTGGACAGAAAAAAAATAGAAATCCAAAAAGAAAGGAACTTTTTCTGTAATACACAGCCTCTAATAAGTACTGGAAGGATAAATATTTTTTAATAGAAATAATATACAAATCTGTTTAAGTTTCTGGCACCCTTTGATTAAAAAAAAAAAATAAAATTTCCACTGAAGTACCCCTTTAAGGTTGGAATACCTGTATAACTTAGATCTTTCTATGTTATTCGTCATCATTTGGCTGTCCTGTAATGCTGGGACTTGTAGTTTTGGAATAGTTGGAGGTTACAGTGTTTGGATAACTCTTTTTACAGCAGTGTTGCCTTCAGCTATGTGCCTACAGCTTTTGCAAAACCACAATTCCCAGCATGCCCAGATATCCTTTGACTGTCCAGGCATGCTTGGAGTTGTAGTTTTGCAACAGCTGGAGTCACATGTTTTGGTAAAACTCTGTGTTGCTGCAGGCTGTGTTCCTTCTGCAGCTTTGTCAATCAGCCATCTCGTGTCCATGTCATTGGACACACTCATGCTGCTGTGGGACACATCACTGTCCAAGAAGGTATGGGGACCCCTAGTGGTGGGATTTTCAAAGACAGTTTTCTTTAAGAAAATGTGATTTTTTTTTTTAAAGAAGTATGTTAGAAAAACTATTGTTCTGCCAAAATGTACAACATATAAAAAGATTTTATATCTGACAGTGCCCATTTAGGGGGCCCATAGGATCTGCCTCTAAAGGATGTACACTCTTGGGTTTGTATAGGACAGAACAGGAAACCTAAACTCTCTTCGTGCTGCACCAAGTACATTGAGTGCCTGAATTAACCTTCAGGGCTCAATAGGTAAAAGCAATTAAGAGCGAACAGCTGAATTTATTTATTTTTTTACTACGACACATTTATAATCTAAAAGCCATTGGTGGGAAAAAAAAATAAATAAAGACGAGGAAAAAGCGGCAGCTGCAAATATTGAATTAAAACCCGACATGTTTTGTCAGGTTGTGCGACAGATTCTGTCGCATTGCGCCAGAAATTCTGTCTGCACCAGATTGTGCGCCAGAATTTGCGCCAGAATTGAAAAAAACCCAGACTAACTCACTTTGCTAAGAAAACCTGTAAAGGGGGCGTGGCCGCTGGGGAAATGGGGCGTGGTCTCCAAAAAGGGGCGTGTTCCTGACATTTTCACTAGAGATGATCGATTTTACAGTAAATTCGATTTGTCACGAACTTCTCGGCGCGGTAATTGATGACTTATCCTGCATAAATTAGTTCAGCTTTCAGGTGCTCCCGTGGGCTGGAAAAGGTGGATACAGTCCTAGGAGACTCTTTCCTAGGACTGTATCCACCTTTTCCAGCCCACCAGAGCACCGGAAAGCTGAACTAATTTATGCAGGATAAGTCATCAACAGCCGAGCCGAGAAGTTCGTGACGAATCGAATTTACTGTAAGTTCGCTCATCTCTAATTTTCACAAAAAACCCAACATATTTACTAAGGTTTCCACATAAAATGTGGCGGAAAATAAATTGTAGGGACTTAAAACCCACAAAGAAACCTACACTCCACTCTTAGTAAATGAGGGCCAATGTCTCCATATGACACGATGGTATAGGGTGGTAGCATTAGATAACAGGGCTAGGGGGACATCAAAGACCGTGGCACTGGTCCCGTCCTGGGGGTAGTGCCTGCCATGGGATAAATGGCTTATTGTATGAGCTGGATCCGCCCAGGACTCTAATGAAGACTTGGATCCTCAATTATCTCCCTCTCTTCCATAGCAAAGTACAATGCAGCTGTTCCAGACAACACGCTGCCAGTGCGCTTGAATGAGGGAGCTGTTGTTCTACAGTCAGCCGACCTGACGGTTGTATTATTACTTCTTTTGTTGCTATAATTGCTCTTCTTTTTGTATCCACAAGGGTCCCTTTAACTCGTAGGCAGCCGAGGAGAACCTGGGAAGGGTTAAACAATCGGAGGCAATGATGCCTCTTGGTTAAAAATTAAAAAAAAAAAAAAAAGACTGGCACGATCCCTGGATATTATCAGTCTGGGTATGGGCTTATTTACCTGGACTCTACTACGGGGACAATAAAGGCTAAAGTTAACTGAGGGTTGCACAATTGGTCAGTAGACATGGACGCCAATGAGTGCTCTGTATTAATCTACTCTCTGTTCTCCTCAGGGCTACCCCCTCCCCCCCTTGAGGTTGACCTACTTACCTTTACTGAAGGAGACAAATGTAATCCCATAATGCAAAGTGTGTTGGTTCAATTGCGGTTAGGGAGGGGGGGGGGGGTTCCGTCATGGGTTATGGGGGTTCATTAGAATTATATATGGATGGTTAGATCTTGAGATTTAAGGTGCAGGTCAATCGAAGCCAGAAGATTCGGGTGACCGCAGTTCAACCTGATACCCATGCCCGTCCCCTGTACGACACTTGCAGGGGGATGGGAGCTGAGATTTTGGGAGATGCTAAGCAGGTTCCTTATTTCTGGGAATTTTATTTGCCTACTAAAATAGGAGCCACCTGCGTAAGGACCCTGCCAAACATCTCCCCACATCTAATACCACTATGTGATAGAGATAGGGATAGGAGGGGATATCGGGGTTAACTGCAGTGAAAACAGGTGTTTAGTTACCTATTATGTTTCCTTGACAGTGTTTCCTAATCAGTGTGCCTCCAGCTGTTGCAAAACTACAACTCCTAGCATGCCCGGACAGCCGAAGGCTGTCCGGGCATGCTAGGAATTGTAGTTTTGCAACAGCTGGAGGCACACTGGTTAGGAATTGCTGGTAGTTGTAGTTTTGCTGGTAGTTGTAATTTTGTAACAGCTGGAGGCACACTGGTTAGGAAATGCTGGGAGTTATAGTTTTGCTGGTAGTTGTAATTTTGTAACAGCTGGAGGCAGACTGGTTAGGACGTGCTGGGAGCTGTAGTTTTGCTGGTAGTTGTAGTTTTGTAACAGCTGGAGGCACACTGGTTAGGAAATGCTGGGAGTTGTAGTTTTGCAACAGCTGGAGGCATCCTGTTTAAGGAACCCTTGAAAGCTCTTGTTATTATAGTGAACAAATTATAACTGCCCCACCAGACATCTCCCCAAACCTCAGCTTCAAGACCTTGCGAGATAGACATGGGGTGCAGTCAGTAGGTGGCTAGTTACCTGCGATGTCCTCTCTCTAACCAACAATATAATGTCTAGACATCTCCCATATCTCACTGTAGCACTGGGATATTCCATATGTATTTATATATTATTCAAAGCTGCTATTTTATTAATTATCAAAAATAATCAGAATGATTCCCCCGGTCAAACATCTCCCTATATCCCAGCTTCCGGACCCCTGTAATAGTGACATTGTGGGGGGTATAGAGGGTAATTGCTGTCAGAGCACGCGGTTAGTAACCTATGATGTCCTCAACTCAACTAAATAATGGTTGTATTAGGACACGTTAACTACATATTAATCACAGCTACTATACTATTAGTGAATGAAAATCACCAGAATGAAGACCACCCAATCCATACACCCCCCTATCTCAGCTTCCAGACTTCTGTGAGTCAGAATTATTACATTTGGACTTATTGTTAACCATTCAAGCCTACTTTTTTTTTTATTAGTACAAGAAGATCATCAGAATGAGTCCCCCCCACCATACATCTCCCCATATCTCAGCTTCCAGACCCCTATGAGAATGTAATTGGGATATTGGGATTAGGTTCTAATGATTCTCCACATAGTCTCCATTCAGACTAATAAACCATTCAGACCGGCCTTTTTTAATAGTACGAGAATGAGAATCACCAGAATGAGTTCTCCCTCTATACATCTCCCCATATTTCAGGTTCAAGACTCCTATATGGATGCAATATATATATATATATATATATATATATATATATATATATATATAGCAATATATATACATCAGGACATGGGGTTTGGCTTCTAATGATGCTCGAAATAGTGTCTCCACTAATAATTCTAACCAGCCTTTTTTAATAGTACGAGAAGCTCCCCAAGTTGAGTCCCCCCATTATTCATCTCCACATATCTAAGCTTCGGGACCCCCGTGTGACATTAGGATTATTACATTTGGACTTATTATTAACCATTCAAACCTGCTTATAATAATATAAGAAGATCACTAGGATGAATTCCCCCACCATACATCTCCCCATATCTCAGCTTCCAGACCCCTATGAGTATGGCATCAGGATATCAGGGTTGGCTTCTAATGATCCTCCGAATAGTCTCCATTCAGACTAATAAACCATTTAAACCAGCCTTTTTTAATAGAAGATCACCAGAATGAGTTCCCCCATCATACATCTTCATGAATTTGGGATATCGGGATTGGCTTCTAATGATGTTCCAAATAGTGTTCCCATTGAAACTAATAAACCCATCAAAGCTGCTATTTCAATAGGTAAAGTAAATGCCCAGTATGTCAACCTTGCCAACCATCTCCCCATATCTCAGCTTCCATTGTAAACTGCAGTCACTCGTGAATGATCAGGACCGGAATGAACTCCAACACCACTCTAGGGGTAGACTACATAATAAATGAAATTGACCGTATAGTTTGGCACTTACCATTCCTGGTTTTCAGCAGCTTTGGGGTTAAACCTGATGTCACTGTTCACATTAAACAAGACATCATCTTCAGTGAGCTCAGGAACAGCACTTTTATAGAGAGGATGCTGGAACAGGGCAACCAGCCTAGAGTACCCAAGCCCAGGCTGGGGCTTCTTTATACTTCCATCTTGGATCAGCTGTTTATTGTTCAAGTCTTTGACCATTTCACGCTGCTCCAGTTTTTTAAAGGAGTCATTTTTGTCCATTAGTCCAGTGATTTTCTCCAGCGAGTGTGAGGTGAGATTGGAGCTGGGGTCGCTACTAAAGTCTTGTAGGATCCTCAGCGTATGCTTGTTAGGCCACCCTGATTCAGCTGTATTCTTGGGTCTTTGCTTCGCCCAGTCCTCATTGAGGTTGTGAGTACAGGAGCATCCCACCTCCCCATCACTCCTGGTTCCTCTCTTCTCCAGCTTTGGTAGTAGATCTATCATAATATGCATTGTGCAAGCGATCAAGAACACCATCAGGATCAACACCCTGAACTTGCGAACTAAAATCATCTTCATCTTCCGCTCTTTATTAAATTAGAATATTCTCTCGTAAATATTATAATTTCTTTTTTTTGCAAATAAACTTATTTAAAAGAAAAAAACTAAACAAAAAAAAACAAAAGGCTTTTTCACGGAAAAAGCAGGAATGTAACTTACAGAAAATAATAAAATAATTTCCAGATTACCGGGTAACCTGGGCTAAATCTAGCAGAACGTAGAACAATAATAATAACAATAATCTAGATATAAATAAAAGTCTTCTTCTGGGTCGCTTCTTTTGCAAGGCATGAAATAAGGATCAATTGAAGGAGTCTGGAGTTTCGGTTCAGCCTTATTGCAATGGGATGGATTTTGTTTTTTTGTTTTTTTAAAGGGATGGATCATTGGAAGAAGACGGTGGAATGTATAGGAAAGGCGAGGAGGATATTAGCAGGGGAGAAGCATGGGTTTATGAGATGAATAAAACAATCTGGAATGTTTGGCTGGAAACGACACGGCTCCGCTTCCCATCCTCGGCCAGCTGACCCCTTGGCAGGACAATCCGGTTCTTCAGAACCATTTGCGTAAGGTAAGTTCTAGTAAAAGATCCAGATCTTCTCAGGCACCAGGATCCAGTGTGCTGTCACAAATCAGGTCTGTTTGATCCTACATCCAAGCAGCCTTGGCTGCCCGTGGACATTTCTGCAACACAAGCTGGAATTATATGACACAAAGAAGGGAGTGCAAGCTGGGATTGTGCTGCTGGCTCCTTGGCAGTCATTTGATTCCTTGGTTCATGTTAGCCCGAGTACCGGGGAAGGGGGAGAGAAAAGAAAAAGGACAGAATGGAGGTGAAAAGGAGAAGGGAAGGTCTTTGGCAGGTGCAGACTGAAATCCTCTTTCAGCTGAAAGCAGTAGACTGGTTGAACTAGCAGTGCTGCAGCTCCAGCCTTCTGTGGGTGTGTTAAATATTATGAGCAAGCCATGGAGCCGGCCTTCTACACGTCACACTTAGGAGATTGGCTAAATAAATGCTACAGTGATAGTAACAGGACAGAGCCAGACCAAAACTAAAGCTTTTTCTCTCTTTTTTTTTCCGTGATTTTTTTTCTCTGCAGCTCCACTTAGGGCAAGGAGAGGGCGTCAGATTCTCAAAGGTTTGTAAAGAAGAGTCCATGCTGATCCATATATAACAATGGGACGGGCTGCAATCTGACACATCACCGAGCCTACTGGATGGGAGTGGGGGCACAGAGCACCCCGGGGGCACACCACCTGCAATGGGGGCACGTCATTAGAGAATGCCAACAATTACAGTCTATCTATCCCATATCTATTTATCTATTTTCATATCTATCTATCTATCTCTCATATCTATTTATCTATTTTCATATATATCTATCTATCCCATATCTATTTATCTATTTTCATATATATCTATCTATCTATCTCTCATATCTATTTATCTATTTTCATATATATCTATCTATCCCATATCTATTTTCATATATCTATCTATCTATCTATCTATCTATCTATCCCATATCTATTTATCTATTTTCATATTTATCTATCTATCTCATATCTATCTATGTATCTATCTCAAATAACTATATTTCAGTCTATATATCTATCTATTTTTCTAGAATACCTCTTCATTCATCTATCTCTCTTGTTTTCATATCTATCTATCTTTCTAGAAATTGGAAATATCCGCAGCACACTGAGTAGTAAAATCCAAACAAGTTTTATTCCATCACAGTGAGGGTGTCCAGAACAACGTTTCAACCAGCTCCCTGGTCTTTTTCAAGCTCCTTTTTCAATGCTTACATATGGATCCCTGACCCGGGTCTGGACTCTGTGTGCACCGATCCTTGTTTTCCTAGGGTGCTGCTCTCCTTCTATTATATATCTATCTATCTATCTATCTATTTGTCTGTTATCTATTTTTCTATTTGTTTAATTGATAGATATGAAATAGATAGATAGATATGAGATAGATAGATAGATATAAGATAGATAGATAGATATAAGATAGATATATAAGATAGATATGAGATAGATAGATAGATAGATATAAGATAGATAAATAGATAGATATAAGATAGATAGATATGAGATAAAAATTGATAGGTAGATAGATAGATTAGATAGATATGAGAGATAGACAGACATATAGATAAATAGATATGAGATAAATAGATATGAGATAGATATGAGATAAAAAATAGATAAGTAGATAGATAGAGAGATAGATAGATAGATATGAGAGATAGATAGATAGATATGAGATAAATAGATAGATAGATATGATAGATAGATAGATAGATATGAGATAAATAGATAGATAGATAGATACAGTAGATAGATATGAGAGATAGATAGATAGATAGATATGAGATGAATAGATAGATAGATAGATAGATAAATATGAGATAGATAGACAGATAGATATGAGATCGATAGATAATACAGAAATGATGTATATAGATCAAAAGATAGTAAACCATGTGTTTAACTGATAAATATAAATTAGATAGAATAGATAAATAGATATCCACAAAAACTAGAGAAGTTGCTGCAGCACACGGGATAACTACATTCAAGTGGTTGTATTTACTGGTGTAGCGCATTGTGAAAAACTCCAGTATAATAATGAAATATACCAATTGCCACAGAATGGGAAAGGGCTAAAGAAGTTTTCCCCATTTAACCCTACAGCTTCCAGAATGGCTTAAGCAGTAGTAAGGTTATGCTGGGAGTTGTAGTTTCACTCATCATAACTTACAAGTGACTCCAGCATTGATGGGACATAGTGAGGAGAATACACAAGAACATCAGTGACTAAAGGTGATGTCTTCTCTATAGTGAGGAGAATACACAATGATATCAGTGACTACAGGTGACGTCTTCTCTATAGTGAGGAGAATACAGAATGATATCAGTGATTACAGGTGACGTCTTCTCTATAGTGAGGAGAATACACAATGATATCAGTGACTACAGGTGACGTCTTCTCTATAGTGAGGAGAATACATAAGAATATCAGTAACTACAGGTGACATCTTCTCTATTGTCTTTTCTTATCTAATTAAGCTGGTACATATACACTATCCCTTCTGAAATGCAAAACAAACTATGCACCATAAATAAATTATACACTAGTGCCCCCATATATTATATATTTTGCCTCATGCCCTCCATGGTCACCCATCCCCATTTGATATACTGTGCCTGATGTCAGTATGCCAAGCATCCTTAACCCCACAAATGCCTTCTCATGTCACCCACATCACCCCCCTCCCCTTAAACATGGCATTAGTGTGCTTCCTCCTCATTGTCCCCCTCCCAACCCTGTGCCTCCTCATGTCAGCCTCATCATCATGATGGGGGTTGTAGTTTAGCAACAGCTGGAGGCTCCTTGTTTGGGAACACACTGCCAAAATGTAATAACCCATTTTCTGTGCTTTTCTTCTCATTTCAGATACTTCTATGCTGAGGATAACTATGGATTTGGAGGCCTACATCGATGACCAACGTTTTTTATTTTTTATTTAAATGAAATGTTAACAATGGCTTGTGGGGGAGTGTTTTTTGTAATAAAATATTTTTTTCAGCCCCAAAACCATCTAGCACTAACCCCCAATTATTACCCTGGTACCCACCGCCACTGGGGTGCCTGGAAGAGCCGGTACCAACAGGCCTGGTGCATCAAAAATGGCGCTACTGGGCCTAGATGGAAACAGGCTGGCGTTATTTAGGCTGGGGAGGGCCAGTAACAATGGTTGTCTCCCATCCTGGTAATGTCAGGAGGTTGCTGCTTGGTTGGTATCTGGCTGAGAATGAGAAGGGGAACCACACGTTTTTCTTTATCTTTGAAAAAAATAAAAAAAAGTGTGTGCTGGTATTGTGAACTGGTGGACTTGGCACTGGCCGGCACAGCTGAGGCCAGGGGGGTGGGGGTGGGGTGGATACTAGCGGATGTTTGGGGTGCTTAGCGCCATGGTGTCACCCCATCAGGCTCGTGTCACCCGGTGCGGCCCGCACCCAGGTCGCGACACCACTGTATCTATCTATCTCATATCTATCTATTTATCTATCTATCTCATATCTATCTATGTCTGGCTATCTGATACCATAGATCCCCCTACTTCCTCCACGTAAGGCTCCGTCATGTTGTGTTGTGCAAACTAACATACATTGCTGAATTTGTTGCATACAGGACCTCCCTGCTGCCTGATGTACAGGGACTTACAAGTTGGTCCACTGGTCACTTTTGTGGGAATAATAAAATATACTGCACTAGTCTTCCTGTCTTATCTGATAGAATCTCTATTAGAGCTTCCTAGCAGCGCCTTGGATGCAAACGTGAACATACATATTAGGTATTTACTGCCTCCAGCAACTTCCAGAGCTTTTCCCTTTCTCCTTGACTGACACAAATGGACATATTTTACATAGCAGCGTCCATACTTAATATCATATGTCACAGAAGCTTCGTCTTGACCCCCCCCCCCCCCCATATCTCCTTTGTCTCATAATGAATTGCATGGAGCAAAACAAAAACGGGAAACTATGGTCCAGGTAAGGGCATCGTTCTGACGAAATAAACTTTCTTTGCTGCCCATAACAACCAATCGCAGCTCAGCTTTTATATGTTACCAAGCTCTGGTAAAATGAAAGCTGAGCTGTTATTGGTCCAATTTTTCTTAGGAGAACATGGGGGAGATTTATCAAAACCTGTGCAGACAAAAGGTTTACCAGTTGCCTAAAGCAACCAATCAGATTTCTTCTTTCATTATTTTTCAGAGGTCTTTTCAAAAATGAAAGAAGCGATCTGATTGGTTGCCATGGACAACTGCTCCCACTCTTCCTCTACACAGGGCCACCACATCTGCACCAAATGACAGGGATGGATAAGGGATAAGATATTTCCAACGAAGTACCCCTTTAAGGCTAGGTTCATTCTGAGGAATTTTCAAGTGTCATTCTGCTTAGAAATTATGTTCAGAAATTCCAGTGCCGCAGGATCTGCCTCTGAACCTTCACCAATGATAATCCATGTGGAATACATTGCCTTCCCGCAAGACGATAGGCAATGTCCACGTGGTCCTATTGCCAACTAATTTAGTCGGCGCCAGACGATCTCGCAATCCTCTATACTTTTCTGCTGTCAACCAATGGAACGGCATGAAGATAGATTTAACTGTGGTCATTGTTAGGAAGATGACTCAACTCAGTTGCCTGTGGACCTGTCAGCAGGTATTTAGTTATTTGACCCCCTCCAGCACTGATATATGAAAATTAGGCTTTGGATCCCACTAGGCGTTCCCCTTAGCCACTAAGGCAAAGCAACCCCGTCACCAGTTAGTCACTCCTCTATATACTCTGGTCACCTCCTCTACCCCACTTGACCACCACTACAGGCTAAACTGTGCTGGCCTTTAGGGGCCGAGGGGAATGCCCAGTGGGCTCCAAAGCCTAATTGGCATATGTCTATAAATTTTGATATCTCAGGGCTGGAAGAGTCTATTACATAATGAGAGATATGTACAGATTTAGTTTCAATGGCCCTATTCAGCCATGTCCTAACTTTATACCCAAAAAACTTGCTGACAGGTCTCTTTAAACAGGACAAAAAAGGTTATTTAACAATTCCTTTTTTCCACATAGTCACAAAGACAAACATTTAGTCCATCCTGTAAAGGTACTTGACAAAAACATGATGTTTGGATGGTAGTTTCCATGTATGTGTTGAGTGGGCTGGATTAATGACGTTTGATTTTTGAGAAACGTGTTGATATTCTCTATTTTACTATTTTCCAGGATTTATTGCCTTTTATTTCACTACATCAGCCCAAGGGTGAACACATCCCAGTCCATCAACACATGACTAGTTTAAACTTCATCTTCAATGCAGAGATGACTAGAGGTCTGTACTGAATACCATATATGTGAATTTATAGGGGAATTATGAATCTTTTTGCACACACTAGGTCTAAAAAACATATTTTGTTCTATTTCCCTTCTTTTATATCTGATATTGGTAACGAATTCTTAAACAACGATAGCAGGGCTGCTGACTACCAATGGGCTTATTGGCACCTCATATTTTAGATGACTTTTCAAGTATCTACACTTACCTCTAATACAGGCATTTTGGGGATTCAGCTGTATATGAAAACCATTGTATTGACAAAGCTTTTGTGTGTACATTTGTCGCAAATTATTTTGCAAAAAATGTTGCAACCTTTTTATTTTCACACTGCTTAAGTTATTTTATCAAAACTCCTTAGGATGAAGTAATATTTATTTTGACTTTTGCAGTGGTAGCTGATTTATTAAAATGACAATTTAAAATTATCTTAAATTTTTGTGCACTCTCAATCCACAGCGGAGATGCAGAGGGCAAGACCGGACACACTGTTTCACGCCTTCACAGCACTTCTTCTACCCGGTGTGCACACCGGCTTGAAGAAGCGCTGTGGAGGCATGAAATAGTGTCCAGGTCTTGCCCCCACCTCCACCGCTGCATCCGCTTGTCACCACCGGAATGCGTCAACAAAGCCTCGTTGTATGGTGAGTGCTGTCCTGTCATCTATATTTATAATGTACTGTGTGTACAGATGTGTTGACTACTTCTTGATCTCACAGTATTTGATTTGGATGGGTCACCTATGGATCTTTTCTTGAGCAAGGCAGGAGAGTCACATATAAGGTGCACAAGAATGTAAGTTCTCTCTTTAATATTCCTTAACCATGTACAGTAGACAGTAGAAGGCATTGCAAGGTTCAAGGGACATCAGCCCATCTTAATAAAGTCCTGTTTGTGCTATGGCATCCTCTTAAGCTTCTACTGAAGCATCCTTCTGGGCTCAACAGTAGCCACCTACAAAGGGATTAACATAGTTCGCAGTTGATGAAGAACCTAAATGTCATACACACCCAATAGGCTACCAGAAAGGACATCTACCGGTACAGGCAATAACTGAGGTCATTACACTCAAAAATGGGAAAGTGAAGAGCCTGCACTGTGCCTTTAACCAGTGGGATCCCATCTGTATCAGCGCTCCAGAGGCAATTCCCCACATCAGGCTTTTATGCTATACCCTGTTCTATCTGGTGGGAAAAACATTAACTGGAGACAGTGTTGCTGGTTCCACATTTATTTTGAAAGAACATGTGATTCTCAAGTTTTACGCAACAGCCAGTGAAGGTTTAAAAGGGTTTTCTTTTTATATTTTTTTGGTCATGGCTTCAAATCCAGCTCCAGGCACTCCATTTTCCTCTCACTATTCTAAAATATTTAGTGGTTGTATGAAATTATGAGAAATTATGAGAACCTGTGTTAAGGGATGAGAGGAAGGGCTATTCTTGGAGAGATGGGACTAGCAAAGTCGCTGAGGCCAATCGGAGCCAGAGCCCATTTGTCTATGAGCCCTATAGCAGCAGCTGTAACTAACCCTACAATAAACATGCCTAGGAGACTATTAGGCGCACTCCTTTTATTTTGTAGCTAAAGAAGGTGCCATGGGACCCATATATTTAATCATCCTCTGTAAGAAAATGTTATCACAGTAAAGACAGACAATGTATAAATAAATAAATATATATATATATATATATATATATATATATATATATATATATAATGTTTGGATACATTTATTTTACAATCAGATTATTATCGGTCTGATCCAATAGAATCATCACCAAATAATATTGCTACAATTACTGAATCATATACAGATGACTTTTCATTGTGTCTATCTTACAATGACAACATTATCACAATGACTGCAAATTCTGCTATAGTCATTGTGAGGATAGGGGGAATTATCTTTGACTCAGCGTAAACGGGATAGGTAATGGAAATTTCCTTTTTCCAATTAGTCAGAAAGACAAATATTTAGTCTATGACAAAAACGCAACATTTTGAGTTTCCATGTACGTGTAGAGTCGGCTGGATTAGTGACTTTGAATTTTAACCAATTGTTCAGATTTTATATTTGACTTTTTTCCAGGATCCATTGTTACATTTCACTACATCAACCCAAGGGTAAGCACAGCCCAGTCCATCAACACATGACTAATCTGAATACAAGGTTGAATGCGTATTATCTATCTATCTATCTGCCTATGAATTACATCCATTTCCCTACTGAACGTTCACACCTAGGCAATGAAATGCATGTTGTTTAATTTCCCCCTTATACTTTATGATAAATATTTCTTCTAAAATCCCAAACAACCATGATAATACTTCTATTGGCTACCAATGGGCGCGTTGACTCTTGCTCAAATCTAAGATACATTTTTTTACTAAAAGAACAGATCTCACCTGAGATTGAGGCATTCTTGGGGTTCTGTTGTATATCAAAGCCTTGCTTCAATATTTCAAAATGTGCCCAGTAGTCCCGTTTTGTAGGTCACTCTTTATCTTTTGCCCTTTGGGCCATTGTAAATTGAGACTGCACAAAGAAATTTTAAGCCCACCATTAGGCTAGACGGAAAAGGTTTGTGCCCACTTTTTACTGCATTATACTGTCTACTGTTATCATTAGACAAACCAAGGGACCAATAGGATTTTAGGGAAATAACAAAAAAGATGTAACTGTAGCCGTCTTTGATCCACTTCATTGTTTGTGTAAAGATGACAAAGATTACAGATTTTACCATGAAATTAAGATTTTTTTTACGTATTTAAAATTAAAATAGAAAAAATTTTAAACATAGCATCATGACAAAATATTAATTGATTGTTAAAAGAAAACAATATTAAAGGGGTACATTTTTTTTTAAATCAACTGGTGCCAGAAAGTTAAACAGATTTGTAAATGACTTCTATTAAAAAATCTTAATCCTTCCTGTACTTATCAGCTGCTGTATGCTCCACAGGAAGTTTCTTTCTTTTTGAATTTCCTTCATGTCTGACCACAGTGCTCTCTGCTGACACCTCTGTCCATTTAAGAGAGGTTTGCTATGGGGATTTGCTCCTACTCTGGACAGTTCCTAAAATGGACTGAGGTGTCAGCAGAGAGCACTGTGGTCAGACAAAAGGAAATTCCAAAAGAAAAGAACTTCCTGTGGAGCATACAACTGCTGATAAGTACAGGAAGGACTAAGATTTTTTAATAGAAGTAAATTACAAATCTGTTTAACATTCTGGCACCAGCTGATTAAAAGAGAATGTTTTGGGAGTACCCCTTTAAATCCAGATTATTGTTGGTCAGAAATATTTGAATCAATATAATTACAATTGTTAAATCATGGTCTATGCCCATTTTATTATGGATCCCTTCCATTTCTTTTCCCCAACCCCAAGAATGGCATGAAGACAGATTTTGCTGTTGTCATTGTAAGGATGGTGGAAATAACTTAAACTGAGCCTAAACAGGACAGCAAAGATAATTTTACCAATTCCTTTCTCCACATAGTCACAAAGACAAAGATTTAGTCGCCTGACAAAAATGGGAATTTAGTTTCCATGTATGTGTTGAGTTTGCATTATTTTACTACACAACCCAGTCCATCAACACATGCCTAGTCTGAGCTACATCTGCAGTACAAGGTTGAATAGAGAAATGTATACCAATAGAGATGAGCAAGCCGAGCCTGGCGAACCAGATCTCGCTCTGAACTTTGGAGTGGCAGCGACTTTAAAACTTTTCCAGGTTCTGCTGGCACAAGCCTGGCAATGGCGGTGTATGAGGAACACATGTCGTTTTGGTGCCTGAATGAAAGGAAGAAATAATGGGGATACTTATATGACGTCTGGATAGCCCAGCATACCTTGCAGCTATCAGCGAGATCACATGATCCCAGGTTATCCAATCATTGCTTTGCCTTTTCTGACAAACAGCTCCCAGGCCAATCAGGACATGGCACAGGAATGGGGTTAAGAGGCTCATAAAGCTCCAGGCCATTGTTTTCCAACCAGGGTGCCTCCAGATGTTGCAAAACTACAACTCCCAGCATGCCTGGACAGCCAAAGGCTGTCCAGGTATGCTGGGAGTTGTAGTTTTGCAACACCTTGAGGCACCCAGGTTGGGAAACACTGCCCCAGGCACTGCATTATGGCTACTGTTTTGGAGAGAGAAAGCTGAGATAGAGCAAGGACTACTGATCCCAGAAAGCCTTCACAAATCTAATAGATTTTAAAAGCAACCTGAGCAAAGCATTAATCAAAGGGCTGATCAGACAGTGACCTCATGTCACCTGCAGTACTGTGTACAGTTGTTGCACTACAAATCCCAGCCAGCAGTGAAGAGCCCAGAAAGCATTCAAGCTCTTCTACCCAATAATCATTTTTATTTTTGTGTGTTTTTGCTAAATCTGCCATTGTTTAGGGTCCTAGAAAGCAACAGATTTTTTTTCATTTTGGGCGCCCTCAATGTTCCACCATAGCCTAAAATCCTGGGAATAATACTGATTTATTTTTTTCATTATTATTATTATTATTTTAATTACTTCAGCAATTCTTCGGATAATGTTATATAATGTATTATGTACTTGAACAGTAACTTCATCAGGTGACCTGCCCCTGACTATGTGATTTTACCATCCCTAGTCAGATAACCTCTGCCTGCATGTAGACATTGTCTCCCCTGTCCTGATAACCCTGAGCTCACCTAATGACATTACAATCTCTACCCATATAACTACCCAGATAACAATGCCCTGAATCTTTGACATCATCCCCCTATCCAGATAACCCTGTGCTCACCTTATGACATCACTAGACATTCCCAGATAACCCTGCCCTCACCATGTGACGCCCCTTTCCCTACCCAGATAACCCCGCTCTCCCTCTGTGACATCACTATCCCTACCCAGATAACCCTGCTCTCTCTCTGAGACATCACTATCCCTACCCAGATAACCCCGCTCTCCCTCTGTGACATCACTATCCCTACCCAGATAACCCCGCTCTCCCTCTGTGACATCACTATCGCTACCCAGATAACCCCGCTCTCCCTCTGTGACATCACTATCCCTACCCAGATAACCCCGCTCTCCCTCTGTGACATCACTATCCCTACCCAGATAACCCTGCTCTCCCTCTGTGACATCACTATCCCTACCCAGATAACCCCGCTCTCACTCTGTGACATCACTATCCCTACCCAGATAACCCCGCTCTCCCTCTGTGACATCACTATCCCTACCCAGATAACCCCGCTCTCCCTCTGTGACATCACTATCGCTACCCAGATAACCCCGCTCTCCCTCTGTGACATCACTATCCCTACCCAGATAACCCCGCTCTCCCTCTGTGACATCACTATCGCTACCCAGATAACCCTGCTCTCCCTCTGTGACATCACTATCCCTACCCAGATAACCCCGCTCTCCCTCTGTGACATCACTATCGCTACCCAGATAACCCCGCTCTCCCTCTGTGACATCACTATCCCTACCCAGATAACCCCGCTCTCCCTCTGTGACATCACTATCCCTACCCAGATAACAATGCCCTGAATCTTTGACAGCATCCCCCTATCCAGATAACCCTGTGCCAGGGGCGGACTTACAACACTCAGGGCCCCCAACCAAATAAAGCCAGGGCCCCCAGTCGGCCCCTGGCCACACCTCTGCCCCACCCCTATTCGGACATCAGCCTGATTGGTGATGTCTGGCATTAGCCGAGGGAGTGGGAGCAGGCACTGTGTGTACATGTACGCCTTGTGTCCTTAGGGCTCATTTACACGGACTGATCCGCAGCGTATTTTACGTATTTTACGAACAGACACGCTTTGATGTGCATGTTCGATGCACGCATGCGCAGTATACTCGCACACATCACGGCTGCTCTCGGCCTAGCTCAGGGAACAGGAGGAGCCACTGTGATGTGTGCGAGTATACAGCGCATGCGCGAGGCGAACAAGGCAAACATACACCTCGAAGCGTGTCTGCTCGTAGCGGTGGATTGCCACTATGAGCAGACACAGATGGAGGCAGCACTGTAGGGTCCATTGCCGGCGGATCCGCAGCATAAAATACACTGCGGATCTGTTCATGTGAATAAGCACTTAGGGTACATTCACACGTTCAGGATCTGCTGTATATTTTCTGCAGCTGATTTTGCTACCTATTAAAGGGGTTCTCCGGTGCTTACACATCTTTTCCCCTATCCAAAGGATAGGGGATAAGATGCCTGATCGTGGGAGTCCCGTGATCTTGCACGCAGCACCCCGTTTGTAATCAGTCCCCGGCGTGTGACATCACACTTTCGCCCCCGTGTGACGTCACGCTCCGCCCCTCAATGCAAGCCTACGGGAGGGGGCGTGCTAATGGGTTGCAAAGTCAGCTGCACAAAATATGCAGCAAAAATATGCAGCAGATCCTGTACATGTGAATGTACCCTTAAAGGGTTACTCCGCTCCCCAGCGTGTTACTCGGCTCCCCAGCGTCCAGAACATTAAGTTCCTGAACGCTGTGTGCGGGCTTTCGTGTTCACTCCCGCCCCCTCTTTACGTCATGCCCCGTCATGTGAACACGGAAACCCGCAGACAGCGTCCAGGAACTCAATGTTCCGGTGTGAGGTGGAATTTTGCAGACGCTGGGGAGAGGAGTACCCCTTTAAGGTGTTAATGATAAATAAACAAGCAGTGTATTCACATGTTGTCGCCCCAGTGGGGTCACTTTCCCTCCTCCGGTGTCCACAGGTCACCAATAGGTCACATTACCAGAACAATTTTTTGAAAAATTGCGGCAAAAATGGCGCAGTTTTATTGCGATTTCAAAAAATCGCAGTAAAACCGCACCATTTTTGCCGCGATTTTTCCCGCAAAAAAATTCTGGTAATGTGACCTGTGGACACTGGAGGAGGGAAAGTGACCCCACCGGGCTGCTACTATACACATCACCCAGCCAGAATATACTGCTGACCAGAGGGGAGAGAGGCAGCACACAGGGACATCACTCACCTCACATGAAGCAGCCGCTCTGTGTTCCCCGGAGGCCTGTCAGCTCTCAGCCCCTCCTCTTCCTGTTCTGGGGGCGGAGCCTACAATCAGGTCCTCTTCATCCCTGCGCTGCTGTCTGTCTCCGCTAATGATTCGCAGAGCAGGAGCAGCGCAGGGATATTTATATAGAGAAAGACATCACCTGAAAGTAGCGCTTGACTGGGGATCCGGGACAAGTGTCCTGAATCCTCAGCAGCTGCACCCTTGACCCGGCCGGGCCTTCGGACTATGGCCGAATGGACCGGACGTTCAGTCCGCCCCTGCCCTGTGGTCACCTTATGACATCACTAGACATCCCCAGATAACACTGCCCTCACCATGTGATGTCACTATCCCTACCCAGATAACCCCGCTCTCACTCTGTCACTCACATCCTTCAGGATGCCTGAAGAATAAACCCGTCTGGTTTCGTAACGCGTAGCATGTTTTAATAAAATTAGTTTTTATGATCACCCCTGGATCACCTTACGAGCAGCGCCTATTATCCTCAATGGAGTATGGAGTGGTATTGGAATCTATTATTCACGCTTGGGAGCGTGAGGAGGAATGTGCAGCAGCCTTAAATGACTAAGTGCATATAGGTGTTGTGCCGGAATTTGCACAACCGTTTTAGGTGAGTTGATCCTTGGCTCACTTACTTTTCATTTTTATGCTGAAGGTGTCGCACTAGTGAGCGCTTCTGTCTTTTGTATTATCTCTCTGCAGTGTCACTATTCCTGCCCAGATAAGCCTTTCCCTATTCTGTGACCTCCCTATCCCTACCATTATAAGCAATTCCCCTACTTTGTGACATCACTATTCCTACCCAGATGACCTTACTCTCACTCTGTGACATCACTATCCCTACCAATATAAGCAATTCCCCTACTTTGTGACATCACTATTCCTACCCAGATGACCTTACTCTCACTCTGTGACATCATTAGCCATCCCAAGATAATCCAGCCCCACTTCTCTGTGTCCTGTCTACACCATAGTTACTTGTCATACTTTTTGGACCAGTCTGCAGTTTAACCCATTTGCCCACTAGAGGTCAGTACACTTGAAAACTGCAATATATCATAATTTATTGTACATACATAATAAAGAAAATCAGCCTGTCAGCCCCACTGGGGACAGCAATATGTTAAACCTAAATGGGAAAATACAAATGACATATAAAACGAAGTAATATTAATAGAAATAAATGACATAATAATGACATGCTTCTCCATGAATGCTTCGGACTCCTGCCTCACAGCGCTTGGATTGAGGTGCAACCAATACACTATAATGTAAGACGGCTGAAATTGGGGTATCTGTCACCACTATGTGCTGCCTTAAGAGGGGTCCTGACAGATCCCCTTAAAACTAAGGGCTGGAATCTGATTGATTCCTATGGATTCTGTGTTGCTGCCATTCTGTGGCCTTGTAAAGTATTGTATTATGGAGCAATGTTTCTGGGGAATGTTTCAGATTCACACGGATTCTGACATATAAAAGACATAGATTCAGTCAACGTATAATACAGATTCAGGACCACTTGGACATGCGTCATCACCACTGATAGCAAAGCATATCTCAGCGGATTCTGGAATTACAATTTCTGCCGCGGAAATCCAGCAGTCAACCTGGGGCAGCAGAATCCCATTGAAGACAATGGAAGGCTGCTGCACTGGAATTTCCAAGCAGAATGTCTAGGGCTTGGAAATTCTGTAGTGGGAATGCACCCTTATAGTGGCGTCTGTCATCCAGTAGAATCCCTTTAACAGTTGTATCCTTTATTAGTCTAGGCCCACTTTTTTTTTCCCCTCAAAAATGTAAAAAAAAAAAAAAAAAGTGCCACTTATTCAGCACTGTGTTTTTTTGGGTAAATAAACGCTGTGGCCAGATGTTAGCTGCAAGCCAATACAAATTTTAAAAACCGCCATAGCCACTTTTTGTCTTTGGCATTTTTTCACTCCTCGTGGGTGTTTTTCAATGTTTTTGGGTTCAGTGTGCGATTTTCTGAATTGCAGCATGTTGACTTTATGGCATTTGTTTCTATAAATATATTGGCATTTCACTCCCATAAAAGTATATAGCAGAGGGAAAAAAAACACCATTTAAAACGCAATGTGAGTTTTGCATATGGTGTTTTTTTCTGGCTTTTTAGTTGTTTTTTTTATTATTTACGAGTAAAAAAAAAATAAAATAGGGTGAACACAGGAACAGAAAAAAAACAACACACTTACACACATAAAACCGCCAGAAAAAAATGCAAAAAATTAAAATAAACAGAAAAACACAGGGGCTGTTTTTCTTGCATTTTCACCTGTGTTTTTTTTCCAGAAAGAAAACGCTGGCAAAAAACATCTACTGAAAACTTAGCATCAGGCATCTGTAAGTGCCTCTTTTTAAGGTGTACAAAGGCCAAACATATGAAGTGAATGGGGCTTTACTATGGTAAGGGGGCTGAGTACCAAAACCTTGAGAATTGTCAACATACAATATTATTCAAGTATAGGGAGTATTGTATACAGTGTAATGTGATGGGTCACATCTGTACAATACCTATTTTGGACAGGGACAGCACAGTTCGGTGGGACTGCACTGCCTCACTGCACATCACTGACTACTGCATGACACTTCACCAAGACCTCTAGTGTCTGACCGAACCTGGGTAGCTCCAGCTGTTGATAAACTACAACTCTCAGCATGTCCGGACAACTTTTTGGACTGAATGGAACACTGCAACTTTTGATGGGACTGCATTGCTACATATTGAAACACTGACTGCTGCATTACACTTCACTGAGACCTCTAGTGTCTGACGCAGTATTTCCCAACCAAGGTACCTCCAGCTATTGTGAAACTGCAACTCCCAGCATGTCCGTAGAGCCTTTTGAACAGGGACAGTGTTTGGGTCTGAATGGGATACTACACAGTTCGATGGGACTGCACTGCTACACAGTGCAACACTGACTGCTGAATGACACTTCCCTAAGACCTCTAGTGTCTGATGCAGTGTTTCCCAACCTGAGTAGCCCCAGCTGTTGCAAAACTACAACTCCCAGCATGTCCGGACAGCTTTTTGGACAGGGACAGTGTTTGGGTCTAAATTGGACACTGCAACGTTTGATGGGACTGCATTGCTATAAATTGCTACACTGACTGTTGTATGACACTTCACTGAGACCTCTAGTGTCTGACGCAGTGTTTCCTAACCAGGGTGCCTCCAGCTGTTGGCAAGTTTTGCCTCAAAAAGAAATTAAGCCATAGACCATGTCAAATAAATAAGTAACCAGAGTCATTACCTCGTATGAAAGAAAACACTGGCAAAAAAAAAAAAACCTACAGAAAACGTAGCCTCAGGCATCTGTAAGTAACTTTTTTTAAGGCATACGAAGGCACCACTTGCATGCTTAAATTAAATTATATTCCATTTTTAATTATGGTTTATGTCTGATCTCGACTTACACAGACCCTCCAGCCCAACAGGGGTTCATTAATCCCCCCCAAACTTTTAATAACCAAGAGCAGCGTATCCCGGATTATGTAGGTACGGAGGGACCTCATTGTGTTTTTCCTGCCTTCCTCATTCCGCCACTTCTAGCGAACACTTACTATGTATTAGGAAAGAGGGATTGGTTCCTATATGTCAGCACAGATTCACTGGAGCTGTGGTTTTCAATTCTGCTAGTAAGAAAGCACTGGCTGCCATCGCCTCCCTCACGTTTCCTATAAACAGCACCCACCAGTAACCAGTTCCTTTTCCAGGCCCACATGCTTAGAAATGAAAGCCATCTGCTCCAAATATGCAGTTTTCCTTCCCTTCTTAATGTTTCTTTCTGTCTTAACCACCGTTGTGTTTAAAACCGAAGATAAAATTAGAAATGTCGGAGTAACGATGGCGGTAATCACCTACCCGGACCTACGGAGAATGCCGACTGCGGAGATACCATCTGTGCCCCATTTTAAAGGGGTACTCTGTTGGAAAACAATTTTATTCACATCATCTGGTTTCAGAAAGTTATACAGATTTGTAAATGACTTCTATATAAAATCTTAATCCTTCCAGTACTTATCAGCTGCTGTATGCTCTTCAAGAAGTTCCTTTCTTTTTTAATTTCTTTTCTGCCTGACCACAGTGCTCTCTGCTGACACCTCTGTCCATGTCAGGAATTGTCCAGAGCAGGAGAGGTTTGCTATGGGGATTTGCTCCTGCTCTGGACAGTTCCTGACATGGACAGAGGTGTCAGCACAGAGCACTGTGGTCAGACAGAAAAGAAGTTCAAAAAGAAAAGAATTTCCTCTGTAGTATACAGCAACTGATAAGTACTGGAAGGATTAGGATTTTTTAATAGAAGTAATTTACAAAACTGTTTTAACTTTCTGGCACCAGTTGATTTAAAAACAAATTGTTTTCCACCGGAGTACCCCTTTAATAGGATGTGCAGGAGGAAGGAGCAAAAAGAAAATGGAGCAGTTTGCAGAGGAGGATGGAGCATCGGGGAGCAGTGAATGGTGCAAGAAACAAGCCAGGGAGACTATGTAAGTACTTTTTTTTTCCGGTCCTTGGATAACCCCTTTTAAGAAACGAAAATGGCATTGGTCAAAGAATGAAATATATTAGGCAGCAAGTTCTTGAAATTGATTACTTATTAAAGAATAATGTAGAGATTCTTGTGTAGGCCTTCTGCTAACCTGCTTTAGCTGATGTGGAAGGCATCGGATAGACTCCCTTTTGGATGAAATTCAGCACTGAAGTGGTTCTGTAATGCTCCCTGCATTTCCCATAAAATCCTCTGGATGAGGGTGGGGTGTTTGATAAATACATGAGCAAGTGTAAGGCTCTGACTAGTATGGACCAAATTGTGGATCAGGTTATCTACAAAACTGCATATTTTGTGGAGTGTTCCCAGTAGTAGCTACTAAGAGTTGTCCAAGGAAGGACCAATGGTGAACCTTCAAAATGGTCATAGGTGCACGAGTCCTGCAATCCCTGGTTATTCAAGGATACAGAAGCTTTATAGCGTTAGGTAGATTTGCCTCTCAGGAGTCTTGGAAAGCTGGGTGACAACCTCTTCCATAAAAGATGTCACAAGGCTTTTCCAATGACCACATCAGTTATAGGTACAAGAAAAAGACTGAAGTAACAGCACAGCGAGTTGTGTTTAGATGAGTATTTCCCTACCAGTGTGCCTCAAGCTGTTGCAAAACTACAACTCCCAGCATGATTCCGCTGTAGTATTCAGCAGCTAATAAGTACTGGAAGGATTAAGATTTTTAATAGAAGTAATTTACAAATCTGTTTAACTTTCTGGCACCACTTAATTAAAAAAAAAAAAAAGTTTTCCACCGGAGTACCCCTTTAGGCGGACCTGGTATACACACTTTAATACTTTTTTAAAATTATTATTATTATTTTTTTACGATTTTATAATGACATGTTCCTTTAAACAAAGCCTCAGTGGTTATTCTAGCTAAGCACATGTGCTCCCATACATTGACTTGGGAAAATGTGTAGCTCCTCCCACTCGTAATTACCTCCCCCTGGAACACTACAGCTGATGCTGAGTCTCCGCCCACTTGGTGATAAAGCTGGCTGTTATGTATCACAAGCTGAGTGTATCCAAGCAACAGCTTTAACTCCCTCTCTGGAGTGAATGTCCCCCAGTTGTACAGTCCATATGGGCTCTGCTGAATAATACAACTCCCACAGCAGATCATTAATCCTCACTATATCATCTAGCGCACAGTTACCCAACCTGTGGCTCACCAGCTGTTGCAAAGCCATAACTCCCATCATGCCCTGACAACAAAAGACTGTCAGGACATGATAGGAATTGTACATATGCAACAGCTGGCGAGCCACAGGTTGCGAAACCCTGAGCTAGCAAATTAATATTTCTTTATGATTTTGACTATTTATTTTTTTCGCTATAATTATCATGTATATGTTGTATTTATTTATGGCTCATAATAGTAAAACATAGTTATTTACCAATAATAATTTTTTTTTTTCTATTTATTAATTTTATAAATAGTTTTTTTTTTTTTTTTTACATTTTATTTGGTTTTTCAAAAAGTTTTTTTTTTTACAATAACATGAGCCAGGACATTCTACCAGCATGGAAAACAAAGAACTAATACATATGAATAACAGACAAAAATAGCAGTACATATCATGAAGTTCAAAGTAAAGAAGACGGGTACAGACGTTTTCGTTAAATATCTCATCACATGTCGAACTCAATGGGTAGTGTATGGTATTATTTGCTCTTGTGGAAGATCCTACATAGGCACTTAGGCAGTACGAAAAGAAGTGTGAATATACGCTTTCGCGAACACATCTATTCCACGAAGTCAGAAAAAGGGTCTCCAAGATTCATTCAACATGTCAAGGAATGTCATCTTAGCACTTTGAGTGTTCTAGCCTTTCATGGAATCGAAAGATTTAATGCAATAGTGGGTGTAGATAGGCGAAAAGCACTACTCCGCGCAGAGGCTAAATGGATAATTAAAACTAATGCCCACGGCGAGCTCGGATTGAATGAAAGGCTAGACTACAGTGTTTTTGCATAGGGATCAGTAATTTTTTAAGTTTTGCATGTTTTTATTGTCTGCACTTACTTTTATGTACCTCCCTTGATACACGTCATCCCGTTAGGCTTCTTAAGGAGATGCCGGTGTGTCAGGTAATAGAGTCTGAGGAAGCATGCCGGTGCGCACGCGCAACAGCTGTCACCCCTTCATTGGAAGGAGCCACGTCTTGTCCATGTCTGCACCCTGCACCTTGTCTTTGTATTTGTGAATAAACCGGCTTAATCCATACCGGAGCGGTGAGTGTGATTCTAAATATTTTATGATGACCTATCTGGGTCTATTGCAATGAGCCAATTCAGTTGGCACTCCTTCTTCTCTGCCCGGACGTAGATCAGGGCCCAATTGCCCTCTCAACTTTGCAGGAGTGTCCAATGTGCAGCATACGAGGCAAGGTAACTTTGCAGAAATGTATAAGATCATGAGCTGGGACCTGCTCAGGCAGGTCTACTATTGCCAGGTTATTTCGGCTGGACCTATTTTCTAGGTCCTCTGCCTTATCCCACAGCCGCCAGCACTCCTGTTCCAGGGTCACCAGCCAAATCGCATGAGAGTTCTCACGATCCTCCGAGGCCTCTGCTTTAGCTTCCAGCGCATGCTGCGTCACACTGCAGCTGTTGTAATTCCTCATGGATTACTGAGGAGATGGATTCTTGTAAAACCGGAGCAATGTGCTTGGCCACTGCAACCGCCATCACCATCATTTTTGCGGCCCATCCTCAGTAAATAACATTCCATAGGGTGTACCCAATCAACAAGGATCGGGAGGGCAACTCCTGCTTAAAATCTGCAGGTACACGAGCCAAGTTTCCCGAGCAGGGATGGAGCTACCACGTTTTGCTTCTTCACAGCATGGCGCCAGAACCGGAAGTCTAAATAGTTTTATTATAATATTTATTATTCATTTTATGTGTTGTGTTGCTATTATTATTATGATTATTATTATTACATAGAATGTATGATGATTATAATTTCTATTTACATTTTTATACTGTAATTATTATAATAAATAATTATATACATAAAACAGCTATATAAAAATAATAATAATAATAATTAATATTATTATGTAAATAATAATAATGAATAATTACTATTTACTTTTCTTATGTTATTTTTGTGTTGTTGATTCATTAAAGAATTTTAATTATTCATATTATTTATTTTTTGTTGCCAGTGTTGTGATGTTATTGTTATTATTATTATTATTATTATATAGAATGTATGATTGTTATGTTCTTTATTTTTATTTTTATATTGTAATAATAAATAATATTAATAAATAATAATTATTATGAACATACGATTATATGTTCTCTTCTGAGCATTATAGTTCGCCCGAAGAGCACTTTACATCGACATGTGGGGTATGTTCTTACTCAAAAGAAATGGGGTTATACATTTTGGGGGGCTTTTTTCCTATTTTCCCTTTAGGGAATTTAGGGTAACACCAGCATTTTATTTATTTATTTTTTTATTTTTTTTTCCCATCCAACTTTAACGAAAATTTGTCAAACACTTGTTGGGTGTTAAAGCTCACTGTACCCCTTGTTACGTTCTGTGAGGGTTGTAGTTTTCAAAATGGGGTCACATGTGGGTATTTATTTTTTTGCATTTATGTCAGAACCGCTGTAAAATCAGCCACCCCTGTGCAAATCACCAATTTAGGACTCAAATGTACATAGTGCACTCTCACTCCTGAGCCTTGTTGTGCGTCCACAGAACATTTTACGTCCACATATGGGGTATTTCCGTACTCAGGAGAAATTGCATTACAAATTTTGGGGGTCGTTTTTTCCTTTTACCCATTGTGAAAATAAAAAAGTATGAGGCAACACCAGCATGTACGGAGATACCCCATCTGTGGCACTAAACTGTTTCCTTGAAATACGACAGGGCTCTGAATTGATAGAGCGCCATGCGCATTTGAGGACTAAATTAGGGATTGCATAGGGGTGGACATAGGGGTATTCTATGCCAGTGATTCCCAAACAGGGTGCCTCCAGCTGTTGCTAAACTCCCAGCATGCCTGGACAGTCAGTGGCTGTCCGGAAATGCTGGGAGTGGTTGTTTTACAACAGCTGGAGGCTCCATTTTGGAATGCTGCTGTACAATACGTTTTTAACTTTTATTGGGGGGGACAGTGTAAGGGGGTGTATATGTAGTGTTTTACCCTTTATTATGTGTTAGAGTAGTGTAGTGTTTTTAGGGTACATTCACACGGGCGGGTTTATGGTGAATTTACCGCTAGGAGTTTGCACTGCTGCGGAAAATTTGCCACAGCTCCAACTTGAAGCAGGAAACTCACTGTAAACCCGACCGTGTGAATGTACCCTGTACATTCACATGGGGGGGGGGGGGGGGGGGGGGGGGCAAACTTCCAATCTGTTGCAAAACTACAACTCCCAGCATGCACTGACAGACCGTGCATGCTGGGAGTTGTACTTTTGCAATAGCAGGAGGCACACTGGTTGGAAAACCATCAGTTAGGTTCTGTTACCTAACTCGGTATTTTCCAGCCAGTGTGCCTCCAGCTGTTGCAAAACTACTACTCCCAGCATGGAGAGACAGCTGTTTGCTGTTCATGCATGCTGGGAGTTGTTGTTTTGCAAGATTTAGAGGACCACGGTTTAGAAACCACCGCACAGTGATCTCAAAACTGTGGCCCTCTAGATTTTGCAAAACTACAAATCCCAGCATGCCCAGACAGCAAACTTAAAGACCTGTATTTATGTGATGGATGTGTAGGTGAGCAGCAGATCTGTAGCAGATTTGCAGAAGATTTTCCCACATTATTATAACTCATTATGGCTATTACTTGCCGTCTCCACCTTAGAGACAAGACAGTTATTTTCTGAGTGGTGCCAAAAATCTGCTGCAAAAATGTTCTATTGCATATGAATGGAGCAGCAGAAACCCAATTCTGATGCACTGGATGTATCCTGTTGTTGGATGTTGCATAAAGTTCAGTATGGATTTAGGAGCAACATATGCGTGAAGAAACATGTTTGTGAACATACTCATAGGGGGAATTTATCATTTCTATTGTCGTTGACATCTGGTGTATCTGTAGAAGTTCCTTATTGTACTTTAAAAACTTGCATCTGACATTGATAACAAAAGTCTGATGTTATTTCTGAAGGCCGACTACAGACTTGTCATGTAAGTCTACTCTGGACTAGTGGTGAGCGCGAATATTCGAAATGCAAATTTTTCCCATGAGTATCGGCACTTTGCGATTTCGCAAATATTTAGAATATAGCAATGAATATTCATAATGACGAATATTGTTTTTGTTTTCTTCAAACAACAACAACAATGATATGTACTGTGTAAAACAAAAAAGTGATCATCCCTCCCTGCTTCCAGCTTGTGGTCCAAAGAAGGCTCCAATATTATTTTCGGTGTGGAGCGCGAATATTTCGTATATGCAAATATGCAAAGAATTGCGAATATAGGCACTTCTAGAGGACACTGATCCCTCCCTTCTTTTAGGTGAAAAATATAATTGCGTATGCACACTATGCAAATTTCATAACAAATTTTTGCATGAAAATAAAAAGGGAACGAACATTGGCAAATTTCGCGAACATAGAATGAATATACATCAATATATTAGTGAAATATCACAAATTCGAATATGGCCCCTGACGCTCATCACTATTCTGGACTGGAGTCTTTTAGTGCAAAATCTGATTTAGTTCAAAAGAGTTTCTCAAAGATCTGTGCCAAGATGATACCATGAAAAGGTTCAGGATTTTTATAAATTCCCCCATTGTGTCCTACCTTACAAGCTGCCTAGCAGGCAATACGGTGGAGTGGGTCTATTGCCTACTAAACTCCTTTTCTGTTGCACAGTGTGAATAAATGTTATCTCAGACCATGGATATAGGGTAATGTAATTATGTAATATACCCAACTTCTATATTTGGATCGGGGTCACATAGCTGAGGCATCCACTGGCTCTAGGTACATAACTACTTTGCTTTAACAACTACAATAATATATAGCATTGTTAGCACTGCAGATCCATTCAGCTAAATAAGGTAATGCTCACGATTAGAACTTGTTGTGCTCCCGACAGGCTTCCTCCTCCCGACCTCTTCCTGCTTCCTCTGCTGCTGCAGTTTCTGGTCTGGCCCATAGGGTGCTCTCTCTGATACTTAAAGGGCCAGTACATGCACTCCTAATATGTCTTTGCTGGCATTACCTATTTAAGCCTGCTTCACCTGTGCCTGAGAAATTGTATGGTTTTACCAAAGCAAAAGTGTGCTGTTACTGAATGTGATCACTTGCATTGTGCCTGTTCTCCTGATGTTGCCACTGCCTGACCCTTGTGTACAAAGCTGACCCTCCCGTGTTTGACTGGGACCATGGACTCTGAATCTGTGCTGCCTGGCATGACTGTTCTGCCTGTACCAGACTGTGCTACATGGCCTCCAGCCTTATACCCACACCAGCAACAGTGTTTGACACTGAGACTATGGGGCCCATCTGGCCAGTCACCATCTATAGAATAACACAGAATAACAGAGAATAACGGGACTTCTATAGTAAATAATAACCCTCATGGTGACAGGGACCATTAACAGTTTTTTTTTTCTTTCTGAATCTAAATAATTGTACAGCTTTGCTTCCCAGCTGTGAAACATGTTAACCTACAGCAGGTACGATCGCAGGCAAGCAAATGATTTATCACAGGATCATAATTCAATCAATGGTGGCAGATGTTGCTTATACTGCCTGGAGTAATACGGGAGAGATAATTAAAAAAGAGTCACATCTTTAAGTGTTGATTTTACTCAAGACTTTTCTTCTCACAGCTTATTGTAAACAGATCGGACTTGTCGAAAACAAATTGCAAATCACAAAAGTAAATTCTACAGCTCATTTCCATTTCTGTCATATTCAAGGTGGTGAAGATGTCAAGAATTGTTACATAACAAATTCCAACCCAGAACAAACATCCAAAAGAAAAGCCACTACATAAAACATTGGAACAGTACAAACAGTACAAATGATAAAAGATACACACTCGCTAAGGCTGGGTTTACATATGTCTGCTATCCGGCACAGATTCCCTCCAGCGTGCACCGGAGGGAACCTGATGCTAGAACTGATCTCATTCATTTGAATGGGACTGTTCACAATCATCCAGCATCTCAATTTTGATGCCGAATGGTTGGACTCGCCGGACGGCACCGGACAGGGGAATGCAGCTTGCCATACAACTGATGACGACTAATGCACTTTGTCATCAGTCATGGTATTGGTTGTGTCTGGATCTAGGCTGAGATCGATAGACTTGTCGTAAACTGAAGGCCTCATGCACACAACCTATTTTTTTCCCTGTATATATTTTATATGTGCTATGTGTAGTATGTTTTTTTTTTCTTCTTTATTTCTTTATAAACAGATAAAATAACATGGCTTAAAAATATACAAAACATACTTTTACATCTTAGTTTTCCATGATACATAAATACTTTGCCTCTATACAATGACTGGAATGCATAAACAAATAGCACAAAGACCTAAACGGTACACGCTACCCAAGCCATTTCTCGACCCAACCCCAGGGACCAAATAACCGGAAGCGGGTCAAGCATCAAATCATTTTTCCTTTTCCAACTTACCCTCTCCCCCACGCCACACACCCCTTATACCCATCTGCCCACCCCACCACCCCATGTAAGCCAGGAAGAGAGAGAGAGAGAGAGAGAGAGAGAGAGAGAGAGAGAGAGAGAAAGTAAATTAATCACAATATTTCTCCCCAATTATTCCAAAATTCTACAGGACAGTTTTTCCTCTTTCTTATGTCCTATGGCTGATACCCTTTCATAGTAGTTTATCTTGGCCACCAACTTAGTCCACTCATCTAAAAAGGGCCCCCGTACGTCAAACCAACTCCTTACAATTATCACCTTTACATAAAGAATTAGTTAATTGAACAAATATTTCTTGGGCTCATTAATAGCCAAAACCCCTAGAACCATGCACAGGTCAATTTTGAAGTTTTTCAGCAATACTCCTCTCAATCTTTTGCCAAAAATCCACAACTCCACATCATATGAACAAAATTCGCCTCCTCTCCACCACATTTCGGACAATCAGAGTTGCCTTTACACCCTATCCTATATAGCCTAAGTGGGGAATAATATTATCTATACAAAAAAATTAAGTGAATAATTCTATAAGAAAGATTCTTCATGATCCGTAAATTGTTACGTACCGAGCAAACCAACGCTTCCTCTGTGAGTATCATATCTTCCGCTTCCCATTTCACCATAATTTTTTTTTCAAATCCCTCGATAGTTCCTTGATTAACATAGCATTGCATTGATCAGTGTTATCGGCAGTGGATTGCTCAAGCCTGGATCTCAGGCTTGGAGCAATCAATCGCCGATCGGACGTGCCAGGTAAGGGACCCTCCTGCTGCATCCTAGCTGATCAGGACACAGCAGTTTCACTATGGTGATTCTGATCAGCCCGACTGAGCTGCCAGGATTGCTTTTTTTACATTTTAGACACGGCAATCAACTTTGATCGCCACGTCTAAAGGGGTAATAGCGCGCATCACCACGATCAGTGACGCGCGCTATTAGCCCTGGGTCCCGGCTACCGTTAGCCACCGGGACTGACACGATATGACGCTGGGTCACGGCATGACCCCGCGTTATATTGCGGGCGCAGGAGGTATGCCCTGGATCCCATAAAGGAAAAAAATTCTTTATAGTGCAAATTATCCCATAGAGTAGTTACATTTAGTGCTCCATTTATTAACCATCTCCTTCTGACTTCTACCCATAATTTCCCATATAACTGTGCATATGTGTTCATCTTATCTTGCAAAAGATAACCTCACTCTAATAATTCCAATGTGTCCTTAACCCCTTAAGGACCAGGCCATTTTACACCTTAAGGACCGGAGCGTTTTTTGCAATTCTGACCACTGTCACTTTAAACATTAATAACTCTGGAATGCTTTTAGTTATCATTCTGATTCCGAGATTGTTTTTTCGTGACATATTCTACTTTAACTTAGTGATAAAATTTTATGGTAACTTGCATCCTTTCTTGGTGAAAAATCCCAAAATTTGATGAAAAAAATGAAAATTTTGCATTTTTCTAACTTTGAAGCTCTCTGCTTGTAAGGAAAATGGATATTCAAAATATATTTTTTTTGGGTTCACATATACAATATGTCTACTTTATGTTTGCATCATAAAATTTATGAGTTTTTACTTTTGAAAGACACCATAGGGCTTCAAAGTTCAGCAGCAATTTTGAAATTTTTCACAAAATTTTCAAACTCACTATTTTTCAGGGACCAGTTCAGTTTTGAAGTGGATTTGAAGGGTCTTCATATTAGAAATACCCCATAAAAGACCCCATTATAAAAACTACACCCCCTAAAGTATTCAAAAAAACATTCAGTAAGTGTATTAACCCTTTAGGTGTTTCACAGGAATAGCAGCAAAGTGAAGCAGAAAATTCAAAATCTTCATTTTTTACACTCGCATGTTCTTGTAGACCCAATTTTTGAATTTTTGCAAGGGGTAAAAAGGAGAAAATTTTTACTTGTATTTGAAACCCAGTAAGCACATACCTCATATGTCTATGTTAATTGTTCTGCGGGCGCAGTAGAGGGCTCAGAAGGGAAGGAGCGACAAATGGTTTTTGGGGGGCATGCCGCATTTAGGAAGCCCCTATGGTGCCAGGACAGCAAAAAAAAAACACATGGCATACCATTTTGGAAACTAGACCCCTCAGGGAATGTAACAAGGGGTAAAGTGAACCTTAATACCCTACAGGTGATTCACGACTTTTGCATATGTAAAAAAAATATATATTTTTTTTACCTAAAATGCTTGGTTTCCCAAAAATTTGACATTTTTAAAAAGGGTAATAGCAGAAAATACCCCCAAAATTTTAAGCCCAATTTCTCCCGATACAGAAAACACCTCGCATGGGGGTGAAAAGTGCTCTGCTGGTGCACTACAGGTCTCAGAAGAGAATGAGTCACATTTGGCTTTTTGAAAGCAAATTTTGCTCTGGGGGCATGCCGCATTTAGGAAGCCCCTATGGTGCCAGAACAGCAAAAAAAAAAACACATGGCATACCATTTTGGAAACTAGACCCCTCGGGGAACGTAACAAGGGGTAACGTGAACCTTAATGCCCTACAGGTGTTTCACGACTTTTGCATATGTAAAAAAAAAAAATTTTTTTTACCAAAAATGCTTGTTTTCCCAAAATGTTTACATTTTTAAAAAGGGTAATAGCGGAAAATACCCCCCAAAATTTGAAGCCCAATTTCTCCCGATTCAGAAAACACCCCATATGGGGGTGAAAAGTGCTCTGCTGGCGCACTACAGGTCTCAGAAGAGAAGGAGTAACATTTGGCTTTTTGAAAGCAAATTTTGCTCTGGGGGCATGCCGCATTTAGGAAGCCCCTATGGTGCCAGAACAGCAAAAAAAAAAAACATGGCATACCATTTTGGAAACTAGACCCCTCGGGGAACGTAACAAGGGGTAATGTGAACCTTAATACCCTACAGGTGTTTCACGACTTTTGCATATGTAAAAAAATATATATTTTTTTTACCTAAAATGCTTGGTTTCCCAAAATTTTTACAATTTTAAAAAGGGTAATAGCAGAAAATACCCCCCAACATTTGAAGCCCAATTTCTCCCGATTCAGAAAATACCCCATATGGGGGTGAAAAGTGCTCTGCTGGCACACTACAGGTCTCAGAAGAGAAGGAGTCACATTTGGCTTTTTGAAAGCGAATTTTGCTCTGGGGGCATGCCGCATTTAGGAAGCCCCTATGATGCCAGGACAGCAAAAAAAAACCACATGGCATACCATTTTGGAAACTAGACCCCTCGGGGAACGTAACAAGGGGTAATTTGAACCTTAATACCCTACAGGTGTTTCACGACTTTTGCATATGTAAAAAAATATATATATTTTTTACCTAAAATGCTTGTTTTCCCAAAAATTTTACATTTTTTAAAAAGATAATAGCAGAAAATACCCCCCAAAATTTGTAACACAATTTCTCCCGAGTACGGCGATACCCCATATGTGGCCCTAAACTGTTGCCTTGAAATACGACAGGGTTCCAAAGTAAGAGCGCCATGCGCATTTGAGGCCTAAATTAGGGACTTGCATAGGGGTGGACATAGGGGTATTCTACGCCAGTGATTCCCAAACAGGGTGCCTCCAGCTGTTGTAAAACTCCCAGCATGCCTGGACAGTCAACGGCTATCTGGCAATACTGGGAGTAGTTGTTTTGCAACAGCTGGAGGCTCCGTTTTGGAAACAGTGGCGTACCAGACGTTTTTCATTTTTATTGGGGAGGGGGATTGTATAGGGGTATGTGTATATGTAGTGTTTTTTACGTTTTATTTTATTTTGTGTTAGTGTAGTGTAGTGTTTTTAGGGTACAGTCGCACGGGCGGGGGTTCACAGTAGTTTCTCGCTGGCAGTTTGAGCTACGGCAGAAAATTTGACGCAGCTCAAACTTGCAGCCGGATACTTACTGTAATCCTCCGCCCATGTGAGTGTACCCTGTACGTTCACATTGGGGGGGGGGGGGAATCCAGCTGTTGCAAAACTACAACTCCCAGCATGTACGGTCTATCAGTGCATGCTGGGAGTTGTAGTTTTGCAACAGCTGGAGGCACACTGGTTGTGAAACACCGAGTTTGGTAACAAACTCAGTGTTTTGCAACCAGTGTGCCTTCAGCTGTTGCAAAAGCTACAACCCCCAGCATGTACGGACAGCGGAAGGGCATGCTGGGTGTTGTAGTTATGCAACAGCTGGAGGCATACTACTTTGGCTGGGGATGCTGGGGATTGTAGTTATGCAACAGCTGGAGACACACTGGTTTGCTACTTAACTCAGTGTGCCTTCAGCTGTTGCAAAACTACAACTCTCAGCAGTCACCGACAGCCAACGGGCATGCTGGGAGTTGTAGTTATGCAACCACCAGATGCACCACTACAACTCCCAGCATGCACTTTAGCTGATTGTGCAAGCTGGGAGTTGTAGTTACACAACAGCTGAAGGTACACTTTTCCATAGAAAAAATGTGCCTCCAGCTGTTGCATAACTACAGCTCCCAGCATGCCCTTTTTGCATGCTGGGAGCTGTTGCTAAGCAACAGCAGGAGGCTGTCACTCACCTCCAACGATCCTCGCTGCACCAGGTCAGTCCCTCGTCGTCTCCGCCGCCGCCGCTGCTCCTGGGGCCCCGATCCCAACAGGGGCGCCGGGGATCGGGGTCCCCAGCACCCGGGGTGCATGTCCCGCACCTTTGCACGTCCCGCGGGTTGCGGGAGTGACACCCGCAGCAGGCGCCCTGATTGGTCGGCCGGTAATCCGGCCGACGAATCAGGGCGATCGTGAGGTGGCACCAGTGCCACCTCACCCCTGCTGGCTATGGCTGTTCGGGGCCGTCTCTGACGGCCCCGATCAGCCAATAATTCCGGGTCACCGAGTCACTGGAGACCCGATTGACCCGGAATCCGCCGCAGATCGCTGGACTGAATTGTCCAGCGATCTGCGGCCATCGCCGACATGGGGGGTCATAATGACCCCCCTGGGCGATATGCCCCGATGCCTGCTGAACGATTTCAGCAGGCATCGGGCACCGGCTCCGCTCCAGATGGTTGCGGGGGGGCGGTAAAACACATGACGTTCTCATACGTTCTCATAGGACTCGGAAATGGAGACGTATGAGAACGTCATGTGTCCTTAAGGGGTTAAATACACCATTCTTCCCCCAAAAAATTCAAACAAATGATTGTTCCTTCAATCCCATATGTCATACAGTTTGTTCACCCAAAAATAAATTTGAAGATTAGGAATAGCAAAACCTTGCACTAGAGGTAGTGTAAGGGGTTCATACTTAAACCAAACCCTGTTTTTCCCCCAGAGAAATGTGTTGATTGTCCTCTCCAATGATTTAAACCAACTCTTATTTATCCAAACAGGAGACCGCAAGATATTAGTTAACCTGGGAGAGAATAATAATTTTAACCCCTTAAGGACTCAGGGTTTTTCCGTTTTTGCACTTTCGTTTTTTCCTCCTTACCTTTTAAAAATGGCTTATTTTTTGCGTCGCCAATTCTACTTTGCAGTGACATTTGTCATTTTACCCAAAAATGCACGGCGAAACGGAAAAAAAAATCATTGTGCGACAAAATAAAATAAAAAACGCCATTTTGTAAGTTTTGGGGGCTTCCGTTTCTACGGAGTGCATATTTCGGTAAAAATTACACCTTATCATTATTCTGTAGGTCAATACGGTTAAAATGATACCCTACTTATATAGGTTTGATTTTGTCGCACTTCTGGAAAAAATAATAACTACATGCAGGAAAATTTATACGTTTAAAAATCTTCTGACCCCTATAACTTTTTTATTTTTCCCCGTACAGGGCGGTATGAGGACTCATTTTTTGCGCCGTGATCTGAAGTTTTTATCGGTATGATTTTTGTTTTGATCGGACTTTTTGATCACTTTTTATTCATTTTTTAATGGTATAAAAAGTGAACAAAATACGCTTTTTTGGACTTTGGAATTTTTTTGCGAGTACGCCATTGACCGTACGGCTTAATTAATGATATATTTTTATAGTTCGGACATTTACGCACGCGGCGATACCACATATGTTTATTTTTAATTTTTTTTACACTGTTTTATTTTTTTTATGGGAAAAGGGGGGTGATTCAAACTTTTATTAGGGAAGGGGTTAAATGACCTTTATTAACACTTTTTTTTTTACATTTTTTTTGCAGTGTTATAGGTCCCATAGGGACCTATAACACTGCACACACTGATCTCCTATGCTGATCACTGGCGTGTATTAACACGCCTGTGATCAGCATTATCGGCGCTTGACTGCTCCTGCCTGGATCTCAGGCACGGAGCAGTCATTCGTCGATCGGACACCGGGGAGGCAGGTAAGGGCCCACCCGGTGTCCGATCAGCTGTTTGGGACACCGCGGCGGTCCCGAACAGCCCGACTGAGCAGCCGGGTCACTTTCAGTTTCACTTTAGAAGCGGCGGTCAGCTTTGACCGCCGCTTCTAAAGGGTTAATACCGCACATCGCCGCGATCGGCGATGTGTGGTATTAGCCGCGGGTCCCGGCCGTTGATTAGCGCCGGGACCGACGCGATATGATGCGGGATCGTGGCGCGATCCCGCTTCATATCGCGGAAGCCGGCACAGGACGTAAATATACGTCCTGCATCGTTAAGGGGTTAAAGGAGTACTCCAGTGCTTGGATAAGGGGATAAGATGCCTGATCGTGGGAGTCCCGTAGCTGGGGACGCCCGTGATCATGCACGTGGCACCCCGTTTGTAATCAGTCCCCGGAGCGTGTTCGCTCCGGGACTGATTACGGTCAACCGCAGGGCCGGCGTATCACGCCCCCTTCCGTAGGCTTGCATTGAGGGGCGGAGCGTGATGTCACACGGGGGCGGAGGCGGGACGTCACACGCCGCCGGCCCTGCGGTCGACCGTAATCAGTCCTGATTACAAACGGGGTGCCGCGTGCATGATCACGGGCGTCCCCAGCTGCGGGACTCCCGCGATCAGGCATCTTATCCCCTATCCTTCGGATAGGGGATAAGATGTGTAAGCACCGGAGTACCCCTTTAATGATAGTAACCCTATCAGCTATTGTTAAAGGAAGATCCTGCCAAACAAGAACCTTAGCTTTAATATTTTTAAGCAGAGGGACAGTATTATACTTTCCATATTCTATTGGGGACTTTGGAATTTTAACCCCAAGATATTCGAGCTCTTCCACCTTCTTTAGAACCCACGGGTCCATATCAGGGAGACCAGCATTATCCTTAAGAAGCATTACTGATGACTTGGCCCAATTTATCTTTAAGCCTGACAAATTACCACCTTCATTACAGTAGGGATCCCCCTTTCTGCATCTGTAACCAATAACAGAGCATCGTCGGTCGTGTACAATTATATTTTATCCTTATCCCCTTCCATACCAAATCCAATAATATCCTATCTCGCTCCTACTATGGCTGCAAGGGGCTCTATATAAATATCATACAAAAGGAGGGGACAGAGGGCAGCACTGTCTTGTACCCCCTCTCTAATCTAAATAGCTTTGTGAGGGATCCATTTATCAAAATGGCGGCTGTAGGGTCTTTATATAACAACTTTACAAAATCAAGAAAGTAACCAGCTAACCCAAAGGCTTCATATGCCTTTCAGAGGAATCCCAACTCCACTCTGTCAAACGCCTTCATGACATCTAAAGCCAGGATGGAGTGGGGTCCCTCACAACCATTGGCATACTTGTAAATACTCTTATATTATGATTCATTTTTCTATTAGGAATGAACCCAGACTGATCTTGGTCGATTATGTTTTTAACTACACTAGCCAGTCTCTTCAACTTTTATCAGATCAGCTTATAGGCTTCAACTCTAGTCAAATCACCCTTTTTTGGAATGAGGGTAATGTTAGCCTCCTTCATTGAGTTCAGTAGCCTACATTCATTTATAACAAGGAGCAAAGAGCTCCTCATGATAAATTTCAAAAGGGATCCCATCATTTCCAGGTGCGGAATTACCCCTGCAGGTAGTCAAAACTAAATAGGAGCATTCAAAAATGTTTCCTGTCCTTGTGAAATTTTAGTCAATTTAATATTTGTCAAATAATTTTCAATTTGATCTTCCCTGACGATCTTTTCTGAACTATATAAATTTTTGTAAATTTTCCAAATTTCCTCTCTAATCACAACTGGGTCACTGGGAATATGCCCTCAAGAAGTTTGAATAGACAAAATATCTTTCCTGTCTTCCTGTACTTTAAAAAAATTAGTTTTATTTGGCTTACCATTTTCCGTAAAGAATTTCTGAGCCCTATACATTTTTTGGGCTGAGCTTTCTTTATAACATGGAACCCATACTCATCTTGTGCCTTACTAAGCCCAACATAATTATCCCTAGAGGGATTTAAAAAAAAAAAAATTCTCTAGTAAGTATCCCTCCCAGATACGCTTTCATAGAATCCCACACTGTCTGCACATCTACTGTACCAAGATTTTCAGCCCCAAAGCACTTAATTTTATTCCTGATCAGATCTATCCTGATAAAGATATGCAGCCAGTGGGGATTACATTTAAAAGCTTTTCTTATACACTCCCTGCCAAGATCGATCAACATAACTATTGGAACATAGTCCGAAAATGAGCGAGGTCCATATTTAATATTCTGCACCAGCTGTTGAGCTAAATTATTACATAGGACCAGATCTAGCCACGATGCGGACTGGTGGGAGTTGCTAAAACAGGTAGACCACTACTTATCATGATGACGAAGTTTCCACAAGTCCCAGCAACCCACCTTGGTTCCAAATCTAACCAACTTAGTCTAGCCCTTGTACTCTATATTTATACCCCTACTACTCTTCCTGTCTCTATCTTTGTCCATAATATGATTGTTGTCCCCAGAGACGAACCCAGGAACCTCCTCCTTGTCTTTCAAAAATTTCGATCAAGACAACAGTAGAAAAGGGGGGGGGGGGGGATATAGATGAAGGCGAGCACTATTTTTACATAATTTATGTTAGCAAATAAAAAAAACAAACCTCCCCTAGTATCCACCCTTTTTTCAAGAAGACAAAATGTTATGCTCTTATGTACATATAAAGCAACCCCCGAGAAATATGTGGAGAAAGATGAAAAGTGTACCTGGCCCGCCCATTTTTTAAGAATTCTTTGTTCCTTATCCTTATTAGTGTAAGTCTCAAGTAAGCACACTGTAGTAGAGAGGTATTTACCTATTTAATCAAAAAACTGCACTCCTCTTTTCTCTTTCCGCCAGGCCCCTAATGTTCCAGCACACAATTCTCAGTATCAATCACTAAAAGAAGAGAAAAATAATAAAATATATAATTCCCCCATCCTAGCCTTTTTACAATTATATGCCAGCCTCAACTTTGATGAAAATAAAGAAAATGTCAGTTTAGCTTGCTTAATTAGAGTATCCCTGGAAAAATCTGGATAGATACTAACCCTTACACCATTATGGGTAAGATCACCCAACTCTTTCCAGATTATAAAATCTCTATCTCCAGATGCTAAAAGCTTCACCAGTATTGTCCTGGGAGGGACAGGTACCGTGTGGGCCCGTTCCAGGGCAAACATCGCTGAGAAACACTCAGCGCCAATAAACACATTTTTACTAAATTTATGAGGATCCCCTCCCCCCTGAGAATCCCAAGCATGTGATTTTTATTTTATCTAGACCTATCGTCTAGGTCAATACATTTTGCTTTAAAATGAGACATATCTTTCCTTAACAGTACAACTTCCTTATCAATGAAGCTAATTTTACACTTCAGCTCAGGGATAGACCTCTCGAAATCACCAATTTTTTCCGGAATTTTGTTCATATCTGCTTTTATAAATTAAACTTCGGCTGCCAATCCTCCCATCTGCAAATTAAGATCTGCCAAGTTCTTGTTACAATTTTAAATTTCTTCAAGAATATTCTCTAGAACCTGAGAGTTTCGAACTTTCATACCCTGAATCTCAGTCTGTTTGCAGGACAGCATATCTTGTACCTCAGGAGTCTGTTTGCAAGGATTTCTGAGAAAAGTTTTTATTCCAGGTTTTTACCACAGAAGGTGATGGGCGAAAGAAGTTATCAATCTTCTTACCCGACTGAGAGGGTTCTGTAGACCGCCTATGGGCATTTTTTGGAGGCACTGTTCCAAAAGTATTCAGGCATATTTAAATAAAAAAAATCTGTAAATTTGTGGAAAATTTTAATCTGTACTGAACACCAACCCCCCCCCCCCCCATGTTGATAATCGCCAGAAATCGCTAGTCAATTCAGACAGGCATCTCAGCAAAGTGCCGAGGGGGATCCTGAGGAAAATACTAACCAGCGATCTGCGTCACATGTGATAAGGATGAAGGATAAGGATGAAGATCGGTGGTGTAACATACACCACCAATCATCATCCGTACAGTACTGGGAGGTGGCAGTGTTGCCACCCCCCAGTACAGCAGTGATTGGGCAACCCCAGTGACCGCACCAATCACGGCAGTTTGGGGAGGGGTGCAGGAGCATGTTGCTGAGAGATCTGGTGTGCAGTACGGAGCCCCGTTCTGCCATCTCCCCCCTGATAGTCCAAAAAGTGTTCAAAAGTGCCTCCTTTCTGTGGCCCCTTGGCACAGAAAGCAGTCAGGGACAGCTTAGATTAGGTAGGGACATTTAGGAGTTTTTAGTTTTTTGGCGTACCACCTGTAGGTGTCCGCAGGTCCGCAGCACCTTTAGCTGCATGACCCCGACCCTACAGGGTCACTGCTTTTTCGGGGATTAAAGCGTCTTTTTTATTTTATATTTTGCACCTCTAGGCGGCCCATACCACCAGTAGCAGGCCTGTGCTGCGTGGATGGATCGTACCTGTGTGTGCGGCCTGCCCCACCGCTGTCAGTGATTTTTTTTTTTTTTGGGGTTAAGGCAAGTGCTTTTGTTTGTGTTTTAATTGTTTGTTTATTTTTCTTTTTTTTTTTTCCTGTGGGGGTCTGTGTACGTGCCACCAGCCACTGTTCTGGGCTGAGTGGCAAGACCCCCACTGACTTCTGTGCCCCCTGCCATCACCAAGCACTAATCAGTGTGCACACCACTGAATAGGTAAATGTCTTTTTTTTTTTTTTTTTTTTTAAGTTTCCTTTTCTTTTTTTTTTAGTTTAGTTTTATTTTATATTTTTTATATTTTTGCTCTTAGGGCGGGTTAGTTTCCCCCCCACATTTATACACTTTCTCCCCCATTAGAGTAGGAAAATTGCCCGCAGGGCATTTTCAGCTGAGGAGGCATATGCCTTACTTGCCTCTGACTCTGAAAGCGCCACAGAGGACGAGGAAGACCCCACCTTCCTTATTTCCTTATCTTCTGATGATGAGCCACCAAGGTGGTGGAGACGCCGCCATGTGAGGCCGCAAACCTCCTCTGCTCCTGACCCAAGTTTACTGCCAAGTTTACTGGTGCCCTGTACCGGCGAACTTGTCTGTGCCAGGGGACCATGAGCCTGTGATTCCTGAGTTTGTTGGCGACTCAGGAATCAAGATTGACATCATCAGGTTCACTAAAATGGACTGTTTACGTTTTTTTTCAGTGACGACTTTGTCAATCTGATGGTTGACCAGACAAACCTGTACGCCCAACAATTCGTCGATGCAAACCCGGGCTTATTTTTTGCTAGACCCAAAAAGTGATACCCAGTCAATGCAGCCGAAATGAGGACCTTTTGGGGCCTTGTGCTGCATATGGGTCTTGTTAAAAAACCCAGTGTCAGGCAATACTGGAGTGGGGACGTCCTCTACCAGACCCCACTCTACAGTATGGCCATGGCACATCCCCGGTTCGAGGCCATTCGGAAATGTTTGCATTATGCTGATGATGCGGCATGTCACCCCCTTATTTTGGGAGGCCCATGTCCCCGAGTGGGAGGTCGCTATTGATGAGTCTCTCATCAGCTTCCGGCAATACATCCCAACCAAGCGAGCGTGGTATGTCGTGAATATGTATAAACTTTGCGAGAGTACCTCAGGGTACACTTGCAAGTTTATGGTGCATGAGGGACGAGATTCCGGTATTGAACCCCCAGAATGTCCCCCCACTCTGGTTTCTCAAACTTCACAAATACTGGCTATAGGGAAGTGATCCCTTAGTATGTATTGGGTGATAGGAATTGTGGTGAAGGTATAACAAAAGGGCAGAGGGTTTCCTGTAGCCTGCAGTCTGTAGTTCTGAGTTTTATATGGAAACAACCACATCTAGGAAGGCAATTTACTGATCATTGTAGTCCGAGGTAAAAGCCATATTCATTGTATTACCACTGTTTAAATACAGGAAAAACTTCTCAAAACTTTCTTTGCCTCCTGACCAGACAAGAAATATGTCGTCCACGTAATGTATATATTCTTTAATGTACCTCAGAAATGGATTGGTGGTGGAGTAGATCATCCGGGCCTCTAGCACTGCAAGAAAGATGTTTGCATAGGTACAGGTGACCATCGTGCCCATGGCTCTGCCGGTCTCCTGTTTGTACTATGCTCAATCAAATTTGAAATAGCGATTGCTCAAAACAGACCGTAGGCCTTCTGTAACGATGTGTGCCTCTGATTTAGTTGCTGCTTTGCAGAATTTTGCGACAGTTGGATGCCGGCCTCATGTGGAATTCTCGTGTACATGGATTCCACGTCAATGGAACCCACTGCATCTCCCTTTTCGACCTGTATCTCCATTAGGCAAGCTAGAAAGTCATTCATGTCCCTTAGGTATGACAGGAATATCCAATAGGATTGGACGCAACAACCAATCTAAATATTGTGATAGGAATTCCGTGACCCGACCAATGCCTGAGATTATAGGCCTGCTCAGAGGTCTCTTGAGGCTTTTGTGTACCACAGTGGCCTCGAGGGATTGTCTGGGAGCAGTTTCTCGGCTGTTTTTTGGGATAATAGATGTGACTCAACTTTTTGCCTAAGGAAGGTCTGTAGTTGGGAGAGCACTTTGGCAGTGGGATCAGAGGGTATTTTTTGGAAGGTAGTACATCTGAGAGTTGGCGAAAGGCTTCATTGTTGGTATTCTTCTGCCGACATGATCACTGTGCTGTTGCCATTATCTGCCTTTTTTGTGACCAAGTCCTTCCTGTTTTTTAGCCAATTCAATGCTCTTTTTCTTTTTGTGAGAGGTTTGCCCGTGGAATGGGGTAAATAAGAGCCTTGACATCGTTTAGGACCCTGGTTGTGAAGTGGTACAGGCTGCTGCTGCTCTGTATAGGGGGATAGGATCTTGACTTTTTTCCCTTTTGAACTCTGGGAGCTCTGTGGTAGTATTACTCGATGTGACCTCTGGTATCCATGGGGTCTGTGGCGAAATGTGGACTGAACCCAAGTGCCCAGTACAGAGGGAAATTCGCCTTCTTTCCTGTCTGTGGTTTGCTCCTTTTGATAAAATTAACTTGTGCTAGGCCATTTTCCTCACCCCTTTTTGAAGATCAATTTCAAAATCAGTCCAATCGAATGGTTCTGTTAAACAATAATTTAGTCCCTTTTCTAAAAGGGAAGTGCAATCTTCATCCAACGGCACCGCCGACAAATGTATGATGGTATTTGTGTGGTCCTCTATGGTCTCTTCCAAGTCACCTTCTTTCTTTTCTTCCCTGCTCCTGTTGTGGTTCCTACATCTCGCTCTACCCCTCCTGGTTCTGCGTCTAAAGGGAATGTACTGTGGCTGGAACTGGCTTTGTTTTTTTTTTTCTGGAGGAATAGATGTGCCAGGCTTTTTCTTTTGTGTAGAGTAGGTCTTGCTGGGACCAGCTCTCTTCTCTGAGGAGCTGGAGTCGGAGTCTGTTGTCCAGTAGTCTTTACTTTTGTTCTTTCTTTTTTGTGCCATCCTCTTTATGCTTGTATTGGTGCCTCTAGTGGCGGCTCGCCAATTGAAAATTTGTTTATTCTCAAAGTCAAGTCTGTCTCTGACAAATTTGTCTTTCTTTCTTTCCTTGATCTCTTTTTGTTCCTGTGTTAACTTTTTCTCTAAATTATCCAAGAATGCATCCGTGGCCATGGGAGACAGCCGGCTTCTTAACTCTAGTTTGGTTTTACAAAGTGCGGTTGTGGTTTTTTCGTGCTGCTTTTGTACTTTTCATTCCGCTCAAGTACCAATTTGACTACATTTAGGGAATGCTGGAAGTGCAATTCGTCCCACTGTTGCCGGTAAATTGTGAAATCTCCTTGTGAAACCCATAATCCGGGGGGGGGGTACTCTCTTGTTCAAGAGATAGGACTTCAAGGACCTGATTGTCCAGTAGAGCCTTATATCTTGTTCCACAAACCTCTGTGTTCTGCATTTCAAATTCTTGGTGCTACTTAGCTGTATTGTGTCTTTCTCAGTGCATATATCAAAGAACACATCAGCATCTTCCCTTCCCGAAGCTAGGGTACACCCATCCAAAGTGTCAAAGATGTCAGTGATATCCTCCATCTTATCCATTAATATGGATGGAGACCTTGACTACGTGCTAAGGCGACAAAAGAGACAATACTTGGGACGAATTGCACCTTCAACATTCCCTGAATGTAGTCAAACTGGTGCTTGAGCAAAATGAAAAGGAATACAAAAAAAACCACAACGGAACTTTGTAAAACCAAACTAGAGTTAAGAAGCCGACTGTCTCCCACAGCCGATGATGCATTATTTGATAAATTAGATAAAAAGTTAACACAAGAACAAAAAGAGGTCAAGGAAAGAAAGACAAAATTGTAAGAGACAGACTTAACTTTGGGAATAACTGGCACCAATACCAGCAAAAAGAGGACAGCACAAAAAAGAAAGAACAAAAGTAAAGACTACTGGACAACGGACTCCGACTCCAGCTCCTCATAGGAGAGAGCTGGTCCCAGCAAAACCTACTCTACACAAAAAAAAAAAAACTGGAACATCTATTCTCCCAGAAAAATGAAGCAAGTTCCAGCCACAGTACATTCCCTTTAGATGCAGAACCAGGAGGAGTAGAGGAAGATGCAGGAACCACACCAGGAGCAGGGAAGAAAAGAAAGAAGGTGACTTGGAAGAAACCATAGAGGACCACACAAATGCCATCAGAAGTTTGTCGGGAGTGCCATTGGACAAAGATTGCACTTCTCTTTTAGAAAAGGGACTAAATTATTGTTTAACAGAACCATTCGATTGGACTGATTTTGAAATTGATCTTCACAAAGGGGTGAGGAAAATGGCCTTGCACAAGTATTTTTTTTTAATCAAAAGGAGCAAACCGCAGACAGGAAAGAAGGCAAATTTCCCTCTGTAATTGGCACTCTTGGGTTCAGTGCACATTTCGCCACAGACCCCATGGATACCAGAGATCTGGAGCTACTACTCAGCCTCCAAGACCCTGAGGTCACATCAAGTAGAACTACCAGAGAGCTCCCAGTGTTCAAAGGGGGGAAAAAGTCAATAATCTGTCCCCTATACAGAGCGGCAGCAGCCTGGACCACTTCGCAACCAGGGTCCTAAACAATGTCAAGGCTCTTATTTACCCCATTCCACGGGTTAACCTCTCACAAAAAGAGAAAAGAGCATTGAATTAGCTAAAAAACAGGAAGGACTTGGTCATAAAAAAAGGCAGATAAAGGCAACAGCACAGTGATCATGTCGGCAGAACAATACCAACATGAAGCCTTTCGCCAACTTTCAGATGTCACTACCTACCAAGTGCTCTCCCAACTACGGACCTTCCTTAGGTAAAAAGTTGAGTCACATCTATTATCCCCAAAAACAGCCAAGATACTGCTCCCGGACAATCCCTTGAGGCCACAGTGGTACTTTATCCCGGTACACAAAAACCTTGAGAGACCACCAGCCTATAATCTCAGGCATCGGCTGGGTTACAGAATACCTATCACAATATTGAGATTGGTTGTTGCGTCCAATCCTATCGGATATTTCATCGTACCTAAAGGACATGAACGACTTTCTAGCTTGCCTAATGGAGATACAGGTCGAAAAGGGAGATGCATTGGGTTCCATTGACGTGGAATCTCAGTACATAATGATCCCACATAAGGCCGGCATCCAAGCTATTACAAAATTCTGCAACACAGGAACTAAATCAGAGGCGTACATCAATTTTGTTACAGAAGGCCTACGGTTGGTGTTGAGCAATAACTGTTTTCAATTTGATGGAACATAGTACAAACAAAGCCATGGGCACGCTGGTCTCCTGTACCTATGCAAACATCTTTCATGCAGTGCTAGAGGCCCGGATGATCAACTCCACCGCCAATCCATTTCTGAGGTACATTAATGCATATAAACATTATGTGGACAACATATTTCTTGTCTGGTCGGGTGGCAAAGAAGGTTTTGAGAAGTTTGTCCCGGATTTAAACAGTGTTAATACAATGAATATGGCTTTTACCTCGGACTATAATGATCAGAAAATTGCCTTCCTAGACGTGGTTGTCTCCATAAAAAACTCAGAACTACAGATTGCAGGCTACAGGAAACCCTCTGACCTTTTGTTGTACCTTCACCACGATTCCAAACATCCAATACATACTAAGGGATCACTACCGTATTGCCAGCACTTTTTTCAAAAAACAGGCAGACCAACTTAAGTCACACCTTATCAAAAGAAGATACCCGACTACATGCCTAAATGCAGCCCTAAATAAAACTAATGACAAATCAAGAGAACTCATCATAAAACTTAAGTCCACACTTCCTCCTCCTCCAAGACGCTTTAACTTCTCCTTTAAACATAGTGAAATATCTAGTGTGATTCGGAAGGCTATTTATCGCCGTTGGCACCTCATTGGGGGTGACTCCCTACTAAAAAATATAGCCACAGAAAAACTGCTGATCGCACATAAATGCACCAAAACATTAAAAAAGGAATTGGTCCGCAGTACGTTCACTTCCGAACCTGCCCCATCATCTACCTGGCTGAAGGATCTGTGCCCCACAGGGACCCATAAGTGTGGGAACTGCTCATTCTGTGGCCAACTCAAACAAGGGAAAAATGTCCACCTAGGTGGAGAAGATGTGCATGTGACAGATCTCATTACATGCAGAACGAAGTTCGTTGTCTATGCAAGCACTTCTATGTCGGATGTCTTGTTTGTTCGCTTTAGGGAACACTTCCTGTTATCCAGGCTGGGAGAAGGGGTGCCCAACACAACGGCAACCCCACCACTTTGACATTTTTCGGCTTGGAAGCCATTAAGAACTTTCCTATGGGTCTCACCAGACAGACTTTATTGCTACAAAGGGAAGCATCTGGGAGCCACTGGACACTCTGGATTTAATGTACTCCTTCCTTCTCCTCCCTCTCTCCCTGTCTCTCTTGTGTTCCCCCCCCCCCTCCTCTTTTATTCCCCTTCTCCACTCACAGAACCACTGTTTGTGGTTCTCCTCCTTTCTTACCCTTATTGCAGATGGATGTATCCACCGGGCACAGCTGGAAGATCTATGCAACTGCCCTCGGCAGCGCTGGAGGGTAGTGGTTTCCAGCCGCCTGATTATTGTGTCAGGTTGCCCGGCAACAGCATGTCAGCTGATCTTAGATCACGGCAGTAGGTTAGTTAACTAAGACCATACAGCATCATCTGTGGGCGGGACCAAGCGGAGAACCCGCAAACGGGACCGTCATACCACGGGACCGTCATACATACTTTCTCCGTGACCCGAACCCCTGTTCCTGATGTAATCACGCAATAAAAAAACTTTTCTTGGCATGAAACCGGGTGAGTGGGACATCATTTCTTCTCTCCACAGCTAGATAAAGGTTACCACCTTTACGTGGATAACTTTTATACTAGTATCCCTGTCTTCTCATCCCTCGCCACCAGATCCATGGTCGCTTGTGGGACAGTCCAGAAGAATCTAAGAGGCCTTCCACCCTATCCTCTACATGCTTCTATCCCCCCGGTGAGTCCCGTGCCTTTTCCAATGAAAACCTGTTGCTGGTCAGGTATAAGGACAAGAGGAATGTCCTTATGCTCACCACAATTCATGGGAACGGCAGCACCCCTGTCCCTGTGGGAGGTACCGTGGGACCGGTCCTCAAGTATATGTGGGTAGTTGATCTTTCTGATCAAGTCCTTAAGCCATATGATGCCATGCGCAAAACACGGACATGGTACAAAAAATTTACGGTCTACTTGCCATGTGTAACCCTTTTGGACTGTTCCAGCAAGCTGGCAGCACAGGGACATTCCTGCAGTTTCAAGAGGAAGTTTTAAAGGCCCCCATCTTTGGTCAGAGCACCTCTGGAACTGTGGGCTCCCGGATTGTCCCCCACACTAGAAAGAAGGGACGATCCCAGAAAAAATGCAGAGTGTGTCACAGGAGCAGGGCCGGATTAAGAGAATCATGGGCCTGGTGCTGAAGATTTTGATGGGCCTTTTAATCGAAATATATAAAATGAAAAAGCAACACAAAGCAATTTTGTTTAACACAAATAAAGCGCATCCGTCACGTTATGCACATTAAATTACCAGGATAGATGAATATATGTGAGTGTCCAAAAGTTGCTGAGTTGCCCACAGCAACCAATCAGATCGCTTCTTTTATCTGATGTTACTAGGAGGATGTTAGGAGGACTGCGCTTTTCTCTGCTGTATTACACACAGGCTCTGCGTCCTATGATCCTTCTGCAGTGTAATATAATGAAGTGACTGTCCGCAAGATGGCTACCGATTATATAGGGCTGTGACATCACAGGGGTGACTGGCTACATCCTGCATGTGATTCAGGGTCATCATGTCTACCTCCCTTCCCGCCTTCCCAGCGTTCCTTGCCCCATATACTGACATGTGGATCTGCCATTTTAGATGCCCTGGAGACTGCACCGCAGTAAATAGAGTTTAATGAAGCGATTTGTGCGATAGAATCGCAGCGATATTCACATTCATTGCGAATCGTATATTTTCTGAAATTCGTAATGAATTCTGGATCGTCAGCTCCGATTCGCTCATCTCTAGACATAACTCTTACTTTTCTACCTACAGACTCATATAAGGGCTTGTTTTTTTGCGTCACCAATTATACTTTGCAATGACAAACAAACAAATATTTGTGGGACAAACTTGAATAAAAATGCAATTTTGGGGTCTTTCTACACAGTGCACTTTTTGCAAACAGTCCCACATTGGGGGAGATTTATCAAAACCTGTGAGGAAGAGTGGTGCAGTTGCCCATAGCAACCAATCAGATCGCATTTTTCAGAGGCTTTTTAAAAAAATGAAAGAAGCGATCTGATTGGTTGCTATGGGCACCTGCACCACTACTCTACACAGGTTTTGATAAGTCTCTCCCATTAGCTTTATTTTGTAGGTCCATACGATTACAACAATACCCAAATTGGGCCATTGACCATGCAGATTACTCAACATTATAAGCAGCGATATCACTTTTTTTTTTTTTTTGGATAAAAAATGTTTCTTTGAAAAATTAGAAAAGGGAGGTCATTCAACTTTTATTAGGGAAAGGGTTAATACAATTTTATTATTACTTTTTTTTCGCAGGAAGGGGTCAAGCACACCTGTCTATAACTTCTATGCCAATCTGTCTATAATAGCTGTGCTATTATAAGTAGATATGCCATTCAGGAGCATAAAAAAGCTAGGTGAGAACTTATCACCTAGCTTTTCTGTGCTCCTGAATGCCATTGCTGCTTATAGCCTATAAGGATAACCTACTATTAATTATAGGCAAATCTGTCTATATTAGCTTAAAATATAAGCAGAAATGGCACTAAGGAGCACAGAAAAGCTGGGTGACAATCTCTCGCTTAGATTTTTCATGCTTCTGAATGGCATATCTGCTTATAATAGCTCAGTTATTATAGGATTTACCTATAGCCTTTAGTCAAATCTGTCTAAAATAGCTGAGCTATTATAAGCAGATATGCCATTCAGGAGAATGAAAAAGCTAGGTGAGAAATTGTCACCTAGCTTTTCTGGGCTCCTGAATGGCATATCTGCTTATCATAGAATAGACAGATATGACAGAAAGGTTATAGGTAAATCTATCTATAATAGCTGAGCTATGATAAGCACCATTGCCATTCAGGTACACAGAAAAGCTGGGTGACAATTTCTCACCTAGTTTTCCATGCTCCTGAATGGCATGTCTGCCTATAAAAACTGAGCTTTTATAGGCAGGCTTGCCATTCAGGAGCATGGAAAATCTAGGTGAGAAATTGTCACCTAGCTTTTCTATGTACCTGAATTGCAAGTCAGTTCATGACTGGTGGTGGTACCTTTTTGGGGGACTCCAGAAGCAGAGAACAATGACCGCCGGTGGGACCTCAGCCGCTGTCACACAGTAAAATTTTTTGACGGGCGTGGGCCAGGCAGGAAAGCAGCACATACCATCCTCTTTCTGACAGGGGGGAGGAGAGTCCTACAATACCATGACTTGAGTCACGCTGGTCAGGAGGTTACCCAGCCCATGTGACCACCCAGGCAGGGGCCGACTGACAACATTCAGGGCCCTCGGACCAAATAAAGCAAGGGCCCCCTGTGAGGCTCCACCCATGGCCACATCTCTGCCACGCCCCTCTCCCATCCAAATGCCTCCTAATGCCCCAACCTACACACAAAATAAAAGAAAAGAAAATATATAACAAGTTAACGTAGGTAAGATAATTTTCCATGACCAAGAATACCAGTATACAAGGAGGAAATATATAAATCACACAATAACTTGATAATACCGCCATACTGTACTGAATAAAACCACTATACACAGACCAGTATTCCCCCACACAGTGCCCATATAGCAAAAGTTACCAGCTGTACACAGGGTCTGTATACCATATAAGTGATTATATACAAGACCAGGGCTGCCATCAGAAATGTTGGGGCCCCTTACACAACTCAAGGCCCCCCCCCCACCTACTATCTTCCACATTATCTATAAAAAAATATATTTGAAAACACAGGACAAGAAAAACAAGAGCCCTTTAGTTTAATGAGGAAGGAAAGAGGAATATACCCAGACCCCAGTGACAGTATATACCCGGACCCCAGTGACAGTATATGCCCGGACCCCAGTGACAGTATATACCCGGACCCCAGTGACAGTATATGCCCGGACCCCAGTGACAGTATATGCCCGGACCCCAGTGACAGTATATGCCCGGACCCCAGTGACAGTATATGCCCGGACCCCAGTGACAGTATATGCCCGGACCCCAGTGACAGTATATGCCCGGACCCCAGTGACAGTATATGCCCGGACCCCAGTGACAGTATATGCCCGGACCCCAGTGACAGTATATGCCCGGACCCCAGTGACAGTATATCCCCGGACCCCAGTGACAGTATATATACCCGGACCCCAGTGACAGTATATATACCCGGACCCCAGTGACAGTATATATACCCGGACCCCAGTGACAGTATATATACCCGGACCCCAGTGACAGTATATATACCCGGACCCCAGTGACAGTATATGCCCCTGCCCATCAGGGCTATCCACTATGTGGGGCAGAAGAGCAGCCGGTTCCCTGGGGAGAGTACACTGTATCACTGGGTACACTGGTATATTGGGTACACTGGTATATTGGGAACACTATCACTGGGTACACTGGTATATTGGGTACATTGGTATATTGGGTACACTATATCACTGAGTACACTGGTATATTGGGTATACTGGTATATTGGGAACACTATCACTGGGTACACTGGTATATTGGGTACATTGGTATATTGGGTACACTATATCACTGAGTACACTGGTATATTGGGTACACTGGTATATTAGGTACACTGTATCACTGGGTACACTGGTATATTGGGTACACTGGTATATTGGGTACACTGGTATATTGGGTACACTGTATCACTGGGTACACTGGTATATTGGGTACACTGGTATATTGGGTACGCTGTATCACTGGGTACACTGGTATATTGGGTACACTGGTATATTGGGTACACTGTATCACTGGGTACACTGGTATATTGGGTACACTGGTATATTGGGTACACTGTATCACTGGGTACACTGGTATATTTGGTACACTGGTATACTGGGTACAATGGTATATTGGAAACACAGATATAATATAGATATTAGATACATAGATAGATCAGTGTTTCCTAACCCGGGTGCCTCCAGCTGTTGCTAAACTATAACTTTCAGCATGCCTGGAAAGCCAAACGCATGCTGGGAGTTATAGTTTTGCAACAGCTGGAGGCACCATGGTCAGCAAACACTGAGATAGATAGATAGATAGATAGGAGATAGATAGATAGGAGATAGATAGATAGATAGATATGAGAAATTGATAGATATGAGATATATATATATATATATATATATATATATATATATATATATATGAGAGATAGATAGATAGATAGATAGATAGGAGATAGATAGATAAAGTGTTTCAAAACTACAACTCTCAGCATGTCTGGACAGCCAAAGGCATGCTGGGAGTTATAGTTTTGCAACAGCTGGAGGCACCATGTTCAGCAAACACTGAGATAGATAGATAGATAGATAGATAGATAGGTAGGTAGATAGGTAGGTAGATAGGTAGATAGATAGGAGATAGATAGATAGATATGAGAAATTGATAGATATGAGATAGATAGGAGATAGATAGATAAAGTGTTGCAAAACTACAACTCCCAGCATGTCTGGGCAGCCAAAGGCATGCTGGGAGTTATAGTTTTGCAACAGCTGGAGGCACCATGGTCAGCAAACACTGAGATATAAGACAGAAATTAGATAGATAGATAGATAGATAGGAGATAGATATGAGATAGATAGATAGATAGATATGAGATAGATATGAGAGATAGATAGATAGATAAAGTGTTGCAAAACTACAACTCCCAGCATGTCTGGACAGCCAAAGGCATGCTGGGAGTTGTATTTTTAAAACTGCTGGAGGCACCCTGGTCAGGAAACATTAAGAAATTGCCCATTTAACTCCCACTGACCCCCCAAACAGCAATTTGCCCCTCAACCTTTTCCTCCCAGAAAATTACCTGTTGTATAGGGGGCCGCAGCGGTGGGCAGGGGAAGTCTTCCTGTTCCCCTTCGGCGCGGGCAGGTGATGTAGTCAGCAATGGAGCAGGAAGCAAAGCACCTGCCTGCTCCAATAGGGCTGCAGCCTGCACACAGAGGAGTGTGGGGGGAGGGGGAGGAGCATCCCTGGGCTCTCTTCCCAGAGATGCATTGCGGCCACGGCCCCTGCACTCACCTTAAAGGGCCGGAGGCTAACTATTTATAAAAAGAAAACAGTGCTGCAGCGGCCTGCAGTGACCCAGGGCCCTAAGTAAGAAGCAGGGCCGGCCCTCTTTTTCTGTTATCATATCTGTTATCACGGGTGCCGGGCGGCCTATGCGGGCCGTCTGTGCAGGCCACTGGGCCTATTTTCATGTAGGGGCCTGGAGCGGCAGCTCCATCCGCCCCTACGTTAATCCGGCCCTGCACAGGAGGGGGATTCGGAAGAACATCACATCTCAATGTGACACTTGACCCGATCACACGGGCCTCTGCATTAAAAACTGCTTCAGGGAGTATGACACTTCCGTGAAGCACACAATTTTTAATCCTTTTCCATAATTTTAATTCCCCAGAATTATACTCCAATGTACCATTCCAGAGTACATTGTCTTTCAAATTTTAAAACCAACCCCCCCCCCCTCCCAAAAAAACAAACAAAAAAAATCAAAATCTCTTTCCCAATATCCCTGATATATTTTTTCCCCCAAACAAAATAGGTCATGAGACACAGAGTCAACAGCATTGGAGGTTTGCAGTTGCCTCAAATGCGCAGCGCTCTCTTCCCACCTGAGTGGGGTGCGCATTTGAGGTTAGGGACTGCCACCCACATCACATTCCCAGAATGATGATTCAGAGCATAGGGTTTGGGGCGGGCATCATTTTTACTTTTGGCTATACTCTGGGTCATCATTCTGGGAATTGGCATATCGGTATTAAAATTGCAATCCCCCACCCATAGTACACCTTATCCATTCCTGGAAAATAAATTTTAGGGAACACCCATCTGTTCCAAAACTCCACTTCACCCCTATACACCTTCCCTAGCGGGTGTACTATTTGTAATGGGCTCACATGTGGGTGTTCCTTTCTTGTATTTTCCTCTGAATGTATGTAAGAAACATCGGCCCCAAATGTGAAGAGTTCTCGCTGAGCTCTGTCGTATTTCCTGGCAACAATTCGGAGTCACATGTTAGTTGTTCCTTGAAAGATGAAGCAGAGCATAGGTTGAAAATTGCAGTTTTCAAAAGCTACCCTTCATCCATTCCTGGAAAAAAAATTTAGGAAACACCTGTGCATTCAAAATGTCCTCTTTACCCCTATACCCATTCCTCAGGGTGGGTACTTTCTGTAATGGTGTCACATGTGGGTGTTTCATTTTTGTATTTTCCTCTGAATGTATGTAACCCTCAGCTACTGATGTGCCATAGGCCTTAGATGCAAACAGACCTCTATGACTTCTGAGCCTTGTTGTGTGCCTGCCCAGCACAATAACCCATATGTGGATGTATTTCCATAGTCAGGAGAAAAAGCTCTCCAAAATTTGTAACCCAATTTCTCCGATTACCCATTGTGAAAATGTTAAAAATTGGGTAACCCCAGCATTTTAGTGTAAAAAAAATATCAAAATTTTCAATTTACGGCCCACTGTTCAAAAAACCTGTGAGGTGTAGGTACTCACTGTACCCCTTGTTACCTTCTTTGAGGGGTGTAGTCTCAAAATTGTGGTCACTTGCTGGTTTTTTTTTTTTAGATTTTATGTCAGAACCTCAACCATTCCAGTGCAAAGCACCACTTTAGGCCTCAAATCTCATCAGTGCTGTCTCACTCCTAAGCCCTATTTTGCACCCGCATAGTGCTTTACTGCCATATATGGGGTATATCCTTATTCTGGAGAAATTGGGCTACAAATTTTGTGGAGCTTTTCTCTCTTACTACTTGTGAAACGAACAAAATTTTGGTTAATACCAGCAATTTAGTATTAAAAATCAAATTTTTCACTTTTACGGCCCACTGTTCAAAAAACTGAGAGGTTTAAGTTCTCGCTGTAACACTTATTACGTTCCTGGAGGGGTTTAATTTCCAAAATGGTGGCACATGTGGGGGGTTTCTGCTGTTCTGGCATCATGGGAGGTTTGAAAATGCACATGGCTCCCGACTTCAATTTCAGCAAAATTGTCTCTCCAAATGTCCAAAGGCATTCCTTCTGTTCTGAGACCTGTAGTGTGCCAGCAGAGCACTTAACATACACATATGGGGCGTTTTCCTAATTGGGAGAAATTGGGATTAAAATTTGTGGTCCATTTTCTCCTATTACACAATGTAAAAGTGAAAAATTTGAAGTAACATCATAATTTTAGTGTTAATAATCAAATTTTTCACTTTTACGGCCCACTGTTCAAAAAACCTGTGAGGTGTAAGAACTCACTGTAACCCTTGTTACGTTCTTGGATGGGTCTTGCTTCCAAAATTGCATCACATGTGGGGGGTTTCTGCTGTTCTGACATCATGGAAGGTTTGAAAATGCACATGGCCCCTGACTTCAATTTCAACAAAATTCTCTCTCCAAAAGTCCATTGGCACTCCTTCTGTTCTGAGACCTGTAGTGCGCCAGCAGAGTAATAAACATCCACATATGGGGCATTTTCTTAATTGGGAGAAATTGGGCTTCAAATTTTGGTGTCCATTTTCTCCTATTACCCCTTGTAAAAAAGAAAAATTTGGGATAACACCATCATTTTAGTGTTAAAAATCTAATTTTCCATTTTCACGTCCAACTTCAGCGCAAAGTCGTCAAACACCTGTGAGGTGCTAAGGCTTACTATACCCCTTGTTACATTCCTTGAGGGGTGTAGTTTCGTAAATAGTATGCCATGTGTTTTTTTTTTTTTTTTTTGCTGTTCTGGCTCCCTGGGGACTTTCTAAATGCAACATGCTCCCCAAAAAGCATTTCAGCAAAATTCTCTTTCAAAAAGCCAAATTTTGCTCCTTCTCTTCTGAGCATTGTAGTGCGCCAGCAGTCCACATATGGGGCATTTTCTTAATCTGGAGAAATTGTGCTTAAAATTATGTGGTCCATTTTCTCCTATTACCCCATGTGAAAAAGAAAAATTTGGGGTAACACCATCATTTTAGTGTTAAAACAAAAATTTTCCACGTCAAACTTTTTCACGTCCAACTTCAATGCAAAGTCGTCAAACACCTGTGAGGTGATAAGGCTCACTTTACACCTTGTTATATTCCTTTAGGGATGTACTTTCCAAAATAGTATGCCATGTGGGGGTTATTTTGCTTTCTGGCACCATGGGGGATTCCTAAATGCAACATGGCCCCGAAAAACCATGACAGCAAAATTAATTTTCAAAAATCCCACAGTTGCTCTTTCCCTCTTGAGCCATGTTGTGAGCCCACAGAGCACTTTATGTCAACAAATGAGGTATTTCCATACTCAAGAGAAATTGGGCTACAAATTATGGGGGGCTTTTTCTCCTTATACCAGTTTTAAAAATGAAAAAAAGGGGGCCACAAGAACATGTTAGTGTAAAAAATGCAGATTTAGATTTTTCTCCTACACTTTGCTGCCATTCTTGTAAAACACCTAAAGGGTTAAGAAACTTTCTGAATGTCATTTTGAATACTTTGAGGGGTGTATTTTCTATAATGGGGTCATTTATTGGGTATTTCTCACAGAAAGGCCCCTCAAATCCACTTCAAACGAAACTGGTCCCTGAAAAATTCATATTTCGAAATTTTCGTGAAAATGTTGAAAATTGCTGCTATACTTTGAAGCCCTCTAATGTATTAAAAAGTAAAAACATGTCAACTTTCTGATGCCAACATAAAGTAGACATATTGCATTGGTGAATCAATATAAAATTTATTTGGAATATCCATTTTCCTTACAAGTAGAGAGTCAAAATTTTCATGAAATTTGGGGATTTTTCATCAAAAAAGGATGCAATTAACAACGAAAATTTACCACTATGTTAAAGAAGAATATGTCAAGAAAAAACATTTTCGGAATCAGAATAATCGGTAAAAGCATCCCAGAGTTATTAATGCATAAAGTGACAGTGGTCAGAATCGCAAGAAAGGGCTCAGTCCCTTTAAGGTGAAAAAAGGACTCAGTCCTTAACCCCTTAAGGACCAAGGACGTACCGGTACGTCCTTGGTCCTGCTCTTCTGATATAACGCGGGGTTACACAGTAACCCCGCGTCATATCATGGCGGGCCCGGCGTCATAGTGAAGCCGGGACCCGCCTCTAATAGCGCGCAGCGCCGATCGCGGCGCCGCGCGCTATTAACCCTTTAGCCGCGCGCTCAAAGCTGAGCCGCGCGGCTAAAAGTGAAAGTGAAAGTTCCCGGCTAGCTCAGTCGGGCTGTTCGGGATAGCCGCGGCTAATCGCGGCATCCCGAACAGCTGACAGGACACCGGGAGGGCCCCTTCCTGCCTCCTCGCTGTCCGATCGCCGAATGACTGCTCAGTGCCTGAGATCCAGGCATGAGCAGTCATCCGGCAGAATCGTTGATCACTGGTTTCTTATGAGAAACCAGTGATCAACATAGAAGATCAGTGTGTGCAGTGTTATAGGTCCCTATGGGACCTATAACACTGCAAAAAAAAAGTGAAAAAAAAAAGTGAATAAAGATCATTTAACTCCTCCCGTATTAAAAGTTTGAATCACCCCCTTTTCCAATAAAAAAAAAACACAGTGTAAATAAAAATAAAAATAAACATATGTGGTATCACCGCGTGCGGAAATGTCCGAATTATAAAAATATATCATTAATTAAACCGCTCGGTCAATGGCGTGCGAGCAAAAAAATTCCAAAGTCCAAAATAGTGCATTTTTGGTCACTTTTTATATCATTTAAAAATGAATAAATAGTGATCAATAAGTCCTATCAATGCAAAAATGGTACCGTTAAAAACTTCAGATCACGGCGCAAAAAATGAGCCCTCATACCGCCCCATACATGGAAAAATAAAAAGTTATAGGGGTCAGAAGATGACAATTTTAAATGTATTAATTTTCCTGCATGTAGTTATGATTTTTTCCAGAAGTCCGACAAAATCAAACCTATATAAGTAGGGTATCATTTTAATCGTATGGACCTACAGAATACCTATCAGGTGTCATTTTTACCGAAAAATGTACTACGTAGAAACGGAAGCCCCCAAAATTTACAAAACAGCGTTTTTTTTTCAATTTTGACGCACAATGATTTTTTTTCCCGCTTCACCATAGATTTTTGGGCAAAATGACTGACGTCATTACAAAGTAGAATTGGTGGCGCAAAAAATAAGCCATCATATGGATTTTAGGTGTAAATTTGAAAGAGTTATGATTTTTTAAAGGCAAGGAGCAAAAAACGAAAATGCAAAAACGGAAAAACCTCCGGTCCTTAAGGGGTTAAAGAGTAGCTCCCACCATCTTTTTTTTTTTTTCCTGTCCCTGCCTATTGCCCATCTCTCCCTAACCCCCTCCCTGCTTTTAATTAAAAAATGTTTTAATATATAAAAAATGCCTTTTTGTCTGCCTGGTAGTGTGCTCACTACCAGGCAGACTTCCTCAGCAGGCACAATATCACTGATGCCTGCTGAGGGGGCTGACTTCCGCCCTTAGTTCATCTACACAGGGTGCCTTCAGCTGTTTCACCACTTCAACTCCCAGCTTGCCCTGACATATATTGGCTGTCAGGTCATGCTGGGAGTTGTAGTGGTGAAACAGCTGGAGGCACCCTGTGCAGCTCCCCCACCCCCCCTACGAGGAAAAATAAATTTGTTATGGCCGCGGCACTAATCACACCCCAAAGCGCCAAAAACAATAAATTTACCATGGCGGCGGCGCTAAAACCCCCCCCCTTCCCCCTCCCCGCTCCAGACATACTCAAGTGCTGCGTCCAGCAGCAGTGCCACGTTTATGCCGGCAGGCGGGTGAGGCCAGGGAGCCAATGTGCTCTGATTGAAAGGCAGGGAGCGAGCGCAGGCTGAATAAATTCGGACCGATCCCCGGCCGGCATCGGTCCGAATTCATATGTGACATCACGCCAGCCTGCAGCCGGCCACTAGGAGGGAGACCCCTAGTGGCCGGTTTTCAAATGTAAAATTAACTAGTTTAATGAAAAAAAAATATTATAGATCTATATTAGAGATATGTTGTAGTACATGAGTACTACAACATATCAAAAAAAATGTTTGTGACAGTGCCCATTTATGGGGTTAAAAATACTACAGATACCTATTTCACTGCAGCCTTTTTTCTTTTCTTTTATGCTATGTGCACATAGCTGCATAGTGCTGCGGGTGTAGCTCATTGATCGGGGTGGGCAGCTATAAGCATAAAGAAAAAAACATGACAAACCTTAAATTTTATGCAATAGATAAGTGACATAAACCTAAAATACTGACATGCCTGCTAAATAGGGTTGTAATAACTACAACTGTAATTTTACAATATGTCAGGCTTGGGGAAAAATATGGAAAATTATCTTTTAGTGTATGTGCAATAAACATCCATACGTAGGTATATATGTAACCAGGTCTTTTTGTTAAAGGGAACATATCATTACTTTTATGCCACCTAAATTATCAAGGAGGTTCCCGGAGGCCAGGGGCGGACACATATATTCGAGTACAAGCCGACCCGAATATAAGCCGAGGCCCCTAATTTCACCCCAAAATCCCAGGAAAAGTTATTGACTCGAGTATAAGCCTAGGGTGGGAAATACATCATCCCCCCTGTCATCATCCAGACCCCCGTCATTAACAACCTCATCATCATCACTCTGTCATCATCACCCTGTCATCATCCCCCCTTCATCATCCCCCCTTCATCATCACCGCCTGTCATCATCACCCCTTCATCATCCCACACCCCCCCTTCATCATCCCCCTGTCATCATCCCACACCCCCCCTTCATCATCCCCCTGTCATCATCCCACACCCCCCCTTCATCATCCCCTTGTCATAATCCCCCCCCCCCTTCGTCATCCCCTTGTCATCATCACCACATGTCATCATCATCACCGCTTGTCAATGTCTGATACAGTGGTCTTCAACCTGCGGACCTCCAGATGCTTCAAAACTACAACTCCCAGCAAGCCCGGGCAGCCATCGGCTGTCCGGACTTGCTGGGAGTTGTAGTTTTGAAACCTCTGGAGGTCCGCAGGTTGAAGACCACTGCGGCCTTCGACATCATCCAGCCCCCTCTCACCCCCTTTAGTTCTGTACTCACCTCCGCTCGGCGCTGGTCCGGTGCTGTAGGACTGTCCGGTGGGGAGGTCGTCCGGTGGGATAGTGGTTCCGGGCTGCCATCTTCACCGGGGGGCCTCTTCTCCGCTCTTCGGGCCCGGAATAGAGGCGTTGCCTTGACGATGACGCAGAGGGACGTTGGTAATGAAGGTACCTCTGCGTCGTCGTCAAGGCAACTTGACTATTCCGGGCCCGAACCGCGGAGAAGAGGCCTCCTCGAGGAAGATGGCAGCCCGGAACCACTATCCCACCGGACGACCTCCCCACCGGACAGTCCTGCAGCACCTGACCAGCGCCGAGCGGAGAGTACAGAACTAAAGGGGGTGAGAGGGGCTGGATGATGTCGAAGGCCGAAGTGGTCTTCAACCTGCGGACCTTCAGAGGTTTCAAAACTACAACTCCCAGCAAGCCCGGACAGCCGATGGCTGCCCGGGCTTGCTGGGAGTTGTAGTTTTGAAACCCCTGGAGGTCCGCAGGTTGAAGACCACTGAGGGCGGAGAGTTCACTCGAGTATAAGCCGAGGGCGGTGTTTTCAGCACGAAAAATCGTGCTGAATAACTCGGCTTATACTCGAGTATATACGGTATACGTTTATTAGGTAGGCAGGAAAAGCATTTGCTAGGTAGGTAATATGTTTGGTTGGTAGGTGGGTGGCCACGTTACATTTGGTAGGTAGGCCCTTAGTCCAGTGTTTTCCAAACAGGCTTTGGCTGTTTGGGCATGCTGGGAGTTGTAGTTTTGCAACAGCTGGAGGTACTCAGGTTGGGAAACACTGGACTAAGGGCCCAACTACCCACCAAAATGCCACCTTCTGCTGCAAAACTCTAACTTCCAGCTTAAGACTGTCTGAGCATGCTGGGAGTTGTAGTTTTGCAACAGATGGAGAGACAATGTTTCGAAAACACTGCCGTAGTTAGTGTTTCCCAACCTGGGGGCCTCCAGCTGTTGCAAAACTACAACTCCAAGCATGCCCGGACAGTCTTAAGCTGGAAGTTAGAGTTTTTCAACAGTTGGAGTCACCCAGGTTGGAAAACAATGGACTAAGGACCTACATACCAAACCTGAGTGTCTCCAGCTGTTGCAGAACTATAACTCCCAGCATGCCTGGACAGCTAAAGACTGTCAGGGGAATGCTGGGAGTTGTAGTTTTGCAACAGCTGGAAGACCCCAGGTTGGAAAATATTGACTAAGGCAGTGTTTTCAAAACAGTGTCTCTCCAGGTGGTCCAAAACTACAACTCCCAGCATTCCCGGACAGTCTCTAGCTGTCAAGGCATGCTGGAAGTTATAGTTTTGCAACAGCTGGAGGCACACTTATTTGTAAACACTGGTGTAACACTGGAGGCACACTGATTTGTAAAACTGGTGCTGAAACAATGATGACACTGAGCGCACGGTGATTGACTGACCTGCAGGAAAAGCAGAAGGCGGCGAACAGAGAACGGGACACCAATATTGGAGCAGCGGGGGAGCATAGACAGTTGAGTTAGTTTCTTTTGGAATAATTTTCATCCCTGGCACAGTGGATAAAACTAAAATAAAATACTAAAAAAGCCAGCAAGTAGAAGTAAAACGTCCGTCTTTATTCAGGGTTCTTCCTTAAAAGCCTTCACGGTGGCAGACAAACCGTGAACATATCAAAAATATGAAATATTGCACAAACAGAGGGGGGTCCCAAGCATGGCTGACGCGTTTCTGATCTATCGATCCTTACTCATAGCCTGTAGATCCTCAAATGAGGCACCCTTATATACTCCAGCGCATTTTCCCCATTCCCCCAGGAAGGGGAGGGACAGGTCCACATCACATGTGCACGTGATTAAAACAAAAACATGGGACCAAACACAGATAAATTATTCAGAGACATATCAGTAATGTAATATTAAATCTGTTTTGCTATTTAGACCATGGGGTTGAATGCAATTCAAAAGATAAATCCACATGATTTCCCTATTGTGGAGGGATCAAATATGGTCACCTCCCCTTTTATTTAGGTTCACCTTCTCAATGCCTGAGAACCTGAGGGAAGTGGTGTCTGAATTATGACATATTAGAAAATGTTTAGATATGTTAGAAATGTTTGAGCTTAAAGGGCCAGCAGCATGTCTAATGTGCTCTTGCATGCGTTTTTTAAGGGACCTTTTGGTGGAACCCACATATGTTAAGTGACATTGTGTGCACATGATTTTATATAAAACAAAAGTGCTATCACAGTTTATAAAGTTGTGAATGACATGGCATTTGCCATCCAGCGTAACTTCTATTTTCTGGCATTTTTCGGCAAAGGGACATACAACACACCGCGATTTACCGCACTTGTGGAAGCCCTTGGCGCTAATCCACTGGGTGGTAACACTAGCCGTGTCCACCATACTGGGAACAAGGAGATTGGATAGAGTAGGTGCCCGCCTCGCTGCAAATCTCACACCTGACTTTATAATCTCCCCTACCGTGGGATCTGTTGATAGCAAAGGTAAGTGTTTAATTACAATGCGTTTGATGTCATTAAATTTTGGACTGTACGTGGTGACAAATGTAGGACAATCTTGTGATTCAGTTGGTTGCTTACTTGTAAAAAGGGATTTTCGATCCATAGGATCCACTCTTGACCGAGCTTTTTTCAAGAGCCATCCAGGGTAACCTCGAGCCGCCAGGCGTGTGCACGCTGCATCAGCTTCCCTGCGGTACACCTCGGCGGAAGAACTGTTCCACTTAATTAGTATAAGTTCACCTACTGGTATGGCTCTTACCGTTTGTTTGGAATGGCATGAATTCGCCCTTCGGATGGTATTGCCTGATATCTTTCTTCTGTAAGCATCAACCTCAATTTTATTTGTATCAGGGTTGCCACGTAATATGACATCCAAAAAGGGGGTTTCACTTTTACACCATGTGTGGGTAAACGTAAGATTGAACCGATTATTATTGATATATGTCATGAATGCATCAACGGTCGGATGGTCAGACGACCAAATGATGACCACATCGTCTACATACCTCCCATACCATGCGAGGCATGTGGAAAATGGATTGGTGTCAGAAAAACTGCTTCTCCCACCAAAAAACAAAAAGCTTAGCCCGAGCTGGTGATGACTTTGCTCCCATTGAAGCACCCGTGCGCTGCAAATAAAAATTGTTACCAAACATAAAATAATTGTGTTTTAACACAAAATCTACCACCTCAATAATGTAATGTCTCAAATCCACAGAATATTTAGAAAATCTCATCAGTATATCCGAGATAGCTGATAATGCCAGGTTTTGCGGAGTACTGGAATAGAGCGATTCAATGTCGCAAGTAAGCCACCACAGAGAATCGCTCCATGTGAATTCATCCATGATTTTTAGCAAGTGCTTAGTGTCCTTGATATAACTTGGGCATTGCATAACCAGAGGTTGCAGTACTGAGTCCAACCACTCGCATAGGTGCTCGTTAAGGGATCCGATCCCCTCCAGGATCGGACGCATCGGCGGCGGGAATCGGTCCTTATGCAGCTTGGGTAGCGAGTGGAAGATAGGAATAATTGGAGCAGGCACGAAAATATAATCCACTTCTTTTTGGGTCAAAATAGATCTGGCTTTCCCCTCTTCCAACAGAGTCAACAGTTCTTTTTTAAAAGGTTCAGTGGGATCCCCACAAAGTTTAAGGTAAGTTTTATAATCAGATAGTAGATTTTCATTTAAATTGATATACAGTCCCGTGTCCATACATACTACCGAGCGGCCTTTATCGGCGGATCGGATCATCAAATTTTAGTTTTTCTTTAATTTCTTTATAGCAGCAGCCTCCTTTTTATTCAAATTAGGACAAGTTGTATTGGACATTACTTTTGATTGTAGATTAACCAAATCTTTCATGATAAGGTCCTGGAACCAATCAAAAATTGCTGGTCTGGTCTGTATGGGGTAAAAATTTAGTTTTTTAGTGGAGAAGGTATGTGCAGTATTCACTTCATCACAAATTGATATCCCACTATTTTCAAGGAGACAGAGATCTCTAAAAGCAATTTGCTCTGCTAATGTATGCATTAGTGGTAAATCAGGGTTTATAGAAAATTGAGGTGGCATTTTCCACAAAAAAATGTTTCTTAACTGTGAAAGTTCTCACAAATTTATTTATATTCAAAATTGTCCGATAAACATCAAAATGATGTGTAGGAGAGAAACCCAGTCCAAGTGGCTTGATAATGATGGTGTGAGACCATTGAAACGTTGCTCTTTGCACATTTGGGATGAATAAATAGTTTTCATTTTTTCACCATACCTTGAGTGCCGCAGCATTTTCCTTGGAACTACATATGCAGGATCCTGGACACGGACCCTAGCTGGAGGCACCTAATCACGCTTGGAACTATATATATATATATATATATATATATATATATATATATATATATATATATATATATATACAAATCAAAAAATATGTTGCAGTATCTTGTAATACCTTTTTTATTGGACTAACAGAATTTTGTAGAGACAAGCTTTCAGGATTCCTCCCTTTATCAAGTCCAATAGTTAAGGACTAATGATCAAAGGACTTTATAAATTATCAGTGAGGAATCCCAAAAGCTTGTCTCTGTTAGTCCAATAAAAATGGTATTACAATCTGCATCACTGGACTAATATGGCTACTCACATTTACTATACAGATATACACATACCTGAAGATGGTTTAGAACCCTGTGATGTCACACATGCTTGTGATGATGTCACCGTGAGCTGTACAAGGAGGTGCACGCCGGCTGCAGTCTCTTCAGTGTGTTTTGCATTCACAACCTGTGGTGCAAAGTGTTTGTTAGAGAGTTTCTATTTGCGATAGAGAATTCAAGATTTAGACCGTTCCTTGTCTGAAGAGAGAACCACAAGGTAAGTCTCAGCCTCTTCTATTCATACATACACAGGGCTTTTTGTTTGTCAGGGTTTTTTTTATTGCTGTTGCTTTTTTTTTAGCAAAAAAAAAAAACAAGAAATTAATTTCCAAAAGAAATAACAAAAGTTATATTCCTCATAGCATTGTGACAATACTTGGCTTAGGCATTAAACATAATAAAACGCACAGATAGTATCAAGACCAGAGCTTTTTCTTGCAAAAGTGCTAAAATGCAATTATGCCCAAAAAAGCCCCCAAGAAAAAGAGTCCTAATTCATGAAGTTCTAAAAGATATAAGTCTATGAGAAAGATTTGGTGGTGTAGTAAAAGAATAACAGAAAGATTAGGGCAGAAATATAATAGTATATAATAGAATTCTGTGTGTACTAACAATAGAAATACTCTGGATACTCCGAAAGGGAAAATTTTCAAATCAACTAGTGGCAGAAAGTCATATAGGGTACGGATAGATCCCAATGAGATGGGGTAGGTTCATTATTAGTAAATGTATATAGCAGGATAGCCCAATTGTATCTACAGTATGAAGTTCACATGGCCCAGTGACCATACAGCCAAGCCCTTATAATCCACCATTACTGGGACAGATTCAGGGTTATCAGATATTACTATGACCGGAGAGGTTCAGGTTTATCAGATATTACTAGGACCGGACAGGTTCAGGGTTATCAGATATTACTAGGACCGGACAGGTTCAGGGTTATCAGATATTACTAGGACCGGACAGGTTCAGGGTTATCAGATATTACTAGGACCGGACAGGTTCAGGGTTATTAGATATTACTAGGACCGGACAGAATCAGGGTTGTCAGATATTACTAGGAACGGACAGGTTCAGGGTTATCAGATATTACTAGGACCGGACAGGTTCAGGGTTATCAGATATTACTAGGACCGTACAGGTTCAGGGTTATCAGATATTACTAGGACTGGACAGGTTCAGGGTTATCAGATATTACTAGGACTGGACAGGTTCAGGGTTATCAGATATTACTAGGACCGGACAGGTTTAGGGTTATCAGATATTACTAGGACTGGACAGGTTCAGGGTTATCAGATATTACTAGGACCGGACAGGTTCAGGGTTATCAGATATTACTAGGACCGGACAGGTTCAGGGTTATCAGATATTACTAGGACCGGACAGGTTCAGGGTTATCAGATATTACTAGGACCGGACAGGTTCAGCGTTATCAGATATTACTAGGACCGGACAAGTTCAGGGTTATCAGATATTACTAGGACCGGATAGGTTCAGGGTTATCAGATATTACTAGGACCAGACAGGTTCAGGGTTATCAGATATTACTAGGACCGGACAGGTTTAGGGTTATCAGACATTGGTAACCTCAGGGAAGATGTCTCCATATAAAACACTTATAGAGAAGCGTCATCTTCTGAGGCTGCGATGGTCTTAGTGTTATCTTGTGGTTCTGTGCTGGACATTTCTGCTCTGTATGAAGGATCTATTGTATAATGACAGGAATGATGACATGTTGTCTGATGTCTTCACTTATCTCTCTCTCTCTAGTGTTTTCAGGCTCTGACCTGTGACCATGGCCTCTCCACAAGACCCATTGCTGAAGGAGGAGGAAGAAGCAATGGAGGACCATAGTGATATGGATGTAGAAAAGGGCGATATCCCTGAGAGGCAGAACCTGCCATCTCTAAGCGTGATGTCCACCGCACGTTCCATCATCACCGTAGTGATCCTCGCCTTTGTTAATTTGCTCATCTATGCAAATCGCTCCAGCGTGGCGGGGGTGCTGCCTTATATACAGAAAGCATATGACACCAATGCTAGTCTGTCCGGCTTATTGAATACATTGTTCATTGGAAGCTACGTGCTGGTCGCACCAATTGCCGGATATTTGGGCGACCACTGTAATAAGAAATATACTGTTTGCGCAGGAGTCATCGTTTGGCTGAGCATGACACTTACCCTGTCATTCATCCCTGACGGGTATTTCCTGCTCTTCCTGCTGACGAGTGGACTGGTTGGAGCCGGAGAGGCAACTTTCTGCACCATCGCCCCCTCCATCATTGCAGACCTTTTTACAAGTGACCAGCGGACCCGCATGCTGTACGTGTTTTACTCCGTCATACCTGTAGGCTGCGGACTAGGATATATCATCGGGCCCAAAGTGACTGATGCAGCAAGGGGTGATTGGCACTGGGCGTTTCGGGTCACCCCTGGCCTGGGCCTCATAGCTGTGGCTTTGATGATTTTGGTCACAAAAGAGCTTCCAAGAGCGACTACAAACGGGAAGAAGAACAACAAATCCCAGAAGTTTGCCAAATGGGCGACAGATCTGAAAAAACTATTTAAAAATCGAAGCTTCATGTTAACCACCATGGGATCGACGGCTGTATCCTTCATAGTGGGAGCCATAGGTGTATGGGGTCCGTCATACCTGACCCACGCACGAACACTCCTACAAGAGAAGGACCCTTGCCGTGCTGAACCGTGTGACTATCACGACATCCTAATATTTGGTGTGGTTACAGTCATTTCCGGCATTCTGGGAGTTGTAGCAGGGACGGAGATAAGTAAAAGATATCGCAAATCCAACCCACGGGCGGACCCGCTTGTGTGTGGATGCGCGATGATGCTCTCCGCCCCTTTTCTTCTGTTGGCATTGACTTTTGGCAACATCAGCCTCGTTGCCACCAACATCTTCATCTTCATCGGAGAGACGCTTTTGTCAGTAAATTTCACCCTCATATCTGACATTATACTAAAAGTAGTAACTCCGTGGAGGAGATCTTCAGCCCTGGCCGTGCAGATGACAATCTATCACCTCCTAGGTGACGCCGGCAGCCCGTACCTCATCGGCCTGATATCTGACACCTACGAACGAGGATATGCCAAATCCCCTCTTCTGAAATACCGCAGCCTGGAGTATGCCCTCATGACCTGCACCATAATGGCAGTCATCGGAGGGGCCTTCTTCATGGCCACGGCCCTATATATAGAGAGGGACGAAAAAGAAGCAGAGATGGAATCAGAACCTCCGTCATCCTCCTCCTCCTCACTGCTTCCTGCCGATGAGGACCACGCTTCAGACTGAGGAAAAGTCATTGCTTACCTTTATCTTGTTTACTTCATTAAAAAAAAAATAAGAAAAAAATAACTGCATTTGTTCTATGTTCCACTTCACCCCTTATTCTCTACCCAGGGGCGGACACAGACAGCAGAGGGCCCTTGTGCAAAGAATGTGCCTGTGCCCCCCCCCAAACATCAATTCTTCAGCACCCCCCCTCCATGTGTCACTTACTCAGGTGGACTCCCATATGTCACTTGCTGTATAAGTTTCTAATTATTTATTAAGGCCTCCCATATGCCGCAGCTCATTCAAGCCCCCCACATTAGGTAGCATAGATTCCCAACATTAGGTAGCATAGATTCCCCACATTAGGTAGCATTGTTTCCTCACATTAGGTAGCATAGTTTCCCCACATTAGGTAGCATAGATTCCCTACATTGGGTAGCAATTTCCCCACATTAGGTAGCATAGTTTGCCCACATTAGGTAGCATAGTTTCCCCACAATAGGTAGCACAGATTCCCAACATTAGGTAACATAGTTTCCCCACATTAGGTAGCATAGTTTCCCCGCATTAGGTAACACAGATTCCTCACATTAGTAACATAGTTTCCCCACATTAGGTAGCATAGTTTCCCCACATTAGGTAGCACAGATTCCCCACATCAGGTAACATAGTTTCCCCACATTAGGTAACATAGTTTCCCCACATTAGGTAGCATAGTTTGCCACCATTAGGTAGCACAGATTCCCCACATTAGGTAACATAGTTTCCCCACATTAGGTAGCATAGCTTCCCCACATTAGGTAGCATACTTTCCCCACATTAGGTAGCATAGTTTCCCCACATTAGGTAGCACAGATTCCCCACATTAGGTAACATAGTTTCCCCACATTAGGTAGCATAGATTCCTCACATTATGTAGCCATAGCCCCCCCAAACACACAGACAGACACAGACACACACAGAGACACACTTACCTGCCCTGCACAGCGCTTCTCCTCTACGGCAGCGGCCTGACGAGTGACGTCACTGACGTCCTCCTGAGCGGGTCTGCAGAAGTACGTCACTTGTGCGACGGCCCTCGTCAGACCCCGGTCGGCTGCGCTATTATACCCCACAGCTGCTTTAGAACAGTGAGCAGTGGCGGCGCCAACCCTACCATGAACCTACTAGGCACAAAAAAAAAGGGGGCAGCAAAATGCCGCCCCTGAAAAGTGGTCCCACCGGGTCCCATGGTAGGGCCGACCAGAGGCGGCTCTAGACTTTGTGAGGCCTTAGGCGAAACTTTAACATGAGGCCCTGCTTTATTTTCTGCTGAAATTACATGGTGGTCTGGCTGTGAGATGGTTATACTGTGACATCACTGAGTATTATCCCTGTACTGTGACATCACTGTGTATCATCTCTGTACTGTGCCATCACTCTGTGTATTATCCCTGTAATGTGACATCAATGTGTATTAACTCTGTACTGTGCCATCACTCTGTGCATTATCCCTGTAATGTGACATCACTGTGTATTAACTCTGTACTGTGCCATCACTGTGTATTATTCCTGTACTGTGACATCACTGTGTGTATTATCCCTGTACTGTGACATCACTGTGTATTATCCCTGTACTGTGACATCACTGTGTGTATTATCCCTGTACTGTGACATCACTGTGTATTATCCCTGTACTGTGACATCACTGTGTGTATTATCCCTGTACTGTGACATCACTGTGTATTATCTCTGTACTGTGCCATCATTCTGTGTATTATGCCTGTAATGTGACATCACTGTGTATTAACTCTGTACTGTGCCATCACTGTGTATTATCCCTGTACTGTGACGTCACTGTGTGTATTATCCCTGTACTGTGACATCACTGTGTGTATTATCCCTGTACTGTGACATCACTGTGTATTATCCCTGTATTGTGACATCACTGTGTATTATCTCTGTACTGTGACATCACTGTGTATTGTCCCTGTACTGTGACATCACTGTGTGTGTATTATCCCTGTAATGTGACATCACTGTGTATAATCCCTGCACTGTGACATCACTCTGTATATTATCCCTGTACTGTGACATCATTCTGTATATTATCCCTGTACTGTGACATCACTGTGTGTATTATCCCTGTACTGTGACATCACTGTGTATTATTCCTGTACTGTGACATCACTGTGTATTATCTCTGTACTGTGACATCACTGTGTATTATCCCTGTACTGTGACATCACTCTTTATACTATCCCTGTACTGTGACATCACTGTGTATTATCCCTGTACTGTGACATCACTGTGTATTATTCCTGTACTGTGACATCACTGTGTATTATTCCTGTACTGTGACATCACTGTGTATTATTCCTGTACTGTGACATCACTGTGTATTATTCCTGTACTGTGACATCACTGTGTGTATTATCCCTGTACTGTGACGTCACTGTGTATTATCCCTGTACTATGACATCACTGTGTATATTATCCCTCCCTGTACTGTGACATCACTGTGTGTATTATCTCTGTACTGTGACATCACTGTGTATTATCCCTGTACTGTGACATCGCTGTGTGTATTATCTCTGTACTGTGACATCACTGTGTATTATCCCTGTACTGTGACATCACTGTGTGTATTATCTCTGTACTGTGAAATCACTGTGTGTATTATCTCTGTACTGTGACATCACTGTGTGTATTATCCCTGTACTGTGACATCACTGTGTATTATCCCTGTACTGTGACATCACTGTGTATTATCCCTGTACTGTGACATCACTGTGTATATTATCCCTGTACTGTGACATCACTGTGCATATTATCCCTGTACTGTGACATCACTGTGTGTATTATCCCTGTACTGTGACATCACTGTGTTTATTATCCCTGTACTGTGACATCACTGTGTGTATTATCCCTGTACTGTAACATCACTGTGTATATTATCCCTGTACTGTGACATCACTGTGTATTATCCCTGTACTGTGACCTCACTGTGTGTATTATCCCCGTACTGTGACATCACTGTGTGTATTATCTCTGTACTGTGACATCACTGTGTGTATTATCCCTGTACTGTGACATCACTGTGTATTATCCCTGTACTGTGACATCACTCTGTATATTATCCCTGTACTGTGACATCACTCTGTATATTATCCCTTTACTGTGACACCACTCTGTATATTATCCCTGTACTGTGACATCACTGTGTATATTATCCCTGTACTGTGACATCACTGTGGGTATTATCCCTGTACTCTGACCTCACTGTGTGTATTATCCCCGTACTGTGACATCACTGTGTGTATTATCTCTGTACTGTGACATCACTGTGTGTATTATCCCTGTACTGTGACATCACTGTGTATTATTCCTGTACTGTGACATCACTGTGTATTATTCCTGTACTGTGACATCACTGTGTATTATTCCTGTACTGTGACATCACTGTGTATTATTCCTGTACTGTGACATCACTGTGTATTATCCCTGTACTGTGACGTCACTGTGTATTATCCCTGTACTATGACATCACTGTGTATATTATCCCTCCCTGTACTGTGACATCACTGTGTGTATTATCTCTGTACTGTGACATCACTGTGTATTATCCCTGTACTGTGACATCACTGTGTTTATTATCTCTATACTGTGACATCACTGTGTATTATCTCTGTACTGTGACATCACTGTGTGTATTATCCTTGTACTGTGACATCACTGTGTATTATCCCTGTACTGTGACATCACTGTGTATTATCCCTGTACTGTGACATCACTGTGTATATTATCCCTGTACTGTGACATCACTGTGTATATTATCCCTGTACTGTGACATCACTGTGTATTATCCCTGTACTGTGACATCACTGTGTATTATCCCTGTACTGTGACATCACTGTGTATTATCTATGAACTATAACATCACTGTGTGTTATCTCTATACTGCAACATCACTGTGTATACTTACACTGCACTGTGACATCACTGTATATATTAAGCCTGTATACCCTAATGCCACTGTACATATTTACCTTGCACTGTGAGTGACAATACAGGGTAAATATGCACAGTGACATCACAGTTCAGAGTTAATATAAACAGTAATGTCTCTGTACTGGGACAATAAACAGTTTTGCCACTACAGGGTTAATAAACGCAGTGTTGTCATAGTAGAGGGTAACTATACAGTGATGTCATTGTACCGGGAAAATATACACAGTGAAGTCAGCATTCAAGAACAATAAACTGTGATGTCACTACAGGGTTGTTATACACAGTGACATCAAATTACAGGATGAAGCACAGTGATGTCACAGTTTATTATGAAGCACAGTGATGTCACAGTTTATTATGAAGCACAGTGATGTCACAGTTTATTATGAAGCACGGTGATGTCACAGTTTATTATGAAGCACAGTGATGTCAGTTTATTATGAAGCACAGTGATGTCAGTTTATTATGAAGCACAGTGATGTCACAGTTTATTATGAAGCACAGTGATGTCACAGTTTATTATGAAGCACAGTGATGTCACAGTTTATTATGAAGCACAGTGATGTCACAGTTTATTATGAAGCACAGTGATGTCACAGTTTATTATGAAGCATAGTGATGTCACAGTTTATTATGATTTATTATTATTCATTAGCCACCATACTTTCCTGACGAAGCTGGGGTGGCAGTGAAACGTTGGAAGGGCTGGCTAATTTTTGGTGATTTTAATATGCAGTAGCCACCGGCTCCCAATAGGTAGGAGATTGAGCTATCAAAATGCTCACTCTGTAGTATTCAAGAGCTTATAAAAGACAAGCACAGGAGTCAAGGAGTCCAGTGGCAACTGTGGTTTTAAAGTTAGTGGTGGTGTCATTACATCAACTTGTAGAATCACACAATTATGTATATTACAGTTTATATTTTAAACAGACTAATAAAAGGTACATTTTAAATTGGGGGGTACTTAGTTTAAGGGTTCCCCTAGGGGGGTTCCCCTAAAATTGTTGTGGACAGTTTATTATGAAGCACAGTGATGTCACAGTTTATTATGAAGCACAGTGATGTCACAGTTTTTTTTATGAAGCACAGTGATGTCACAGTTTATTATGAAGCGCAGTAATGTCACAGTTAATTATGAAGCACAGTGATGTCACAGATTATTATGAAGCACAGTGATGTCACAGTTTATTATGAAGCACAGTGATGTCACAGTTAATTATGAAGCACAGTGATGTCACAGTTTATTATGAAGCACAGTGATGTCAGTTTATTATGAAGCACAGTGATGTCAGTTTATTATGAAGCACAGTGATGTCACAGTTTATTATGAAGCACAGTGATGTTACAGTTAATTATGAAGCACAGTGATGTCACAGTTTAATATGAAGCACAGTGATGTCAGTTTATTATGAAGCACAGTGATGTCAGTTTATTATGAAGCACAGTGATGTCACAGTTTATAATGAAGCACAGTGATGTCAAAGTTTATTATGAAGCACAGTGATGTCACAGTTTATAATGAAGCACAGTGATGTCACAGTTTATTATGAAGCACAGTGATGTCACAGTTTATTATGAATCACAGTGATGTCACAGTTTATTATGAAGCACAGTGATGTCACAGTTTATTATGAAGCACAGTGATGTCACAGTTTATTATGAAGCACAGTGATGTCACAGTTTATTATGAAGCACAGTGATGTCACAGTTTATTATGAAGCACAGTGATGTCACAGTTTATTATGAAGCACAGTGATGTCACAGTTTATTATGAAGCACAGTGATGTCACAGTTTATTATGAAGCACAGTGATGTCACAGTTTATTATGAAGCACAGTGATGTCACAGTTTATTATGAAGCACAGTGATGTCACAGTTTATTATGAAGCACAGTGATGTCACAGAGACTACAGAATGTACAATTGTACGTATGATAAAGATGGCGGGATGCTATCGGAACATCACACATACATGGGGGAATAAAACACTTTGTTTTTGAACCTTATCTGGGAGTGCCGCTGGATCTTTAGTTTTGTAGATAGATAGATGATATATAGATAGATAGATAGATAATACATATGAGATAGATAGATAGATAATAGATATGAGATAGATAGATAGATATGAGATAGATAGATCAGTGTATCCCAACCAGGGGGCCTCTAGCTATTCCAAAACGACAACTCCCAGCATGTCTTTGGCTTTATGAGCATACTGGGAGTTGTAGTTTTGCAACAGCTGGAGGCCCCCTGGTTGGGAAACACTGCTCTATCTATCTATCTATATATCTATCTATCAATCATCTATGTATCCATCTATCTCCTATCTATTTATATCATATCTATCATCTATCTATCTATCATCTATTAATCTATCGTTCTATCTATCTCATATCTATCTATATATCTATATATCATTTATCTATCTATCTCTCATATCTATCTATCTTTCATCTATCTCTCATCTATCTGAGATAGATATGAGATAGATAGATAAATAAAAAGATAGATAGATACATAAATAGATGGATATAGATAGATGGATAGATATTGAAAAGAAATTGTTGGCAGCACACGTAGGAGAAAAGGGGGTGCACGCTGGATAACCCGGTCCCAGGTCCAAAGTAATTATGCAAAAAAGCAGCGGCACACCAATTTCCAAGTGAAAAGAATGAATGGCTTTTATTTCAACCAAACATCTATAGGAGCGACGTTTCGCCTGTCTCACACAGGCATTGTCAAGCATTGACAATGCCTGTGTGAGACAGGCGAAACGTCGCTCCTATAGATGTTTGGTTGAAATAAAAGCCATTCATTCTTTTCACTTGGAAATTGGTGTGCCGCTGCTTTTTTGGATAGATAGATAGATAGATATGATATATAGTGTTGCTCGCGAATATTCGCAATTCGAATTTTATGTGCGAATATCGCATATTCGCGAATTCGCGAATATTTGCGAATTCGCAAATATTCGCGAATATAGCGCTATATATTTGTAATTAGGAATATTGTTGTTTTTTTTTTTTTTTTCCACAGTACACATCACAGTGATCATCCCTCTCTGCTTCCAGCTTATGTGGTGTAAGAAGGCTCTAATACTACTGTGTGAGACTGGTGTGCGAATTTTCGCATATGCGAATTTTAGCTTATGTAAATTTTTGTATATGCAAATTTTCGCATATGTTAATTTTCGCGCACACGAATATTCGCATATGCGAAAATAAAACGAGCACATTACGAATATGCGAATATTCGCGAATATGACGAATATTCGTCCATATATTCGCGAATATTCGCGAATTCGAATATGGCCTATGCCGCTCAACACTAATGATATAGATAGATAGATGTGAGATAGATATGAGATAGATAGATAGATATGAGATAGATATGAGATAGATAGATAGATATGATATAGATAGATAGATATGAGATAGATAGATATGAGATAGATATGAGATAGATAGATATGAGATAGATAGATATGAGATAGATATGAGATAGATAGATATGAGATAGATATGAGATAGATAGATATGAGATAGATATGAGATAGATAGATATGAGATAGATATGAGATAGATAGATAGATATGATATAGATAGATAGATATGAGATAGATAGATATGAGATAGATAGATATGAGATAGATAGATAGATAGATGGATATGAGATAGATAGATAGATAGATATGATATAGATAGATAGATATGAGATAGATAGATATGAGATAGATAGATATGAGATAGATAGATAGATAGATGGATATGAGATAGATAGATAGATAGATAGATATGATATAGATAGATAGATAGATAGATATGAGATAGATAGATATGAGATAGATAGATATGAGATAGATAGATAGATAGGAGATAGATAGATATGAGATAGATAGATAGATAGATAGATAGATAGGAGATAGATGGATAGATAGATAAAAATAAAAATAAACTCCAGAAGAGCAGCACAACAAAATTAAGAAAACCAATGCAATGGTGCACGCTGGGTGTGGACATTGGTGAGAGGTTCACTTGTACTAGAAAAAAGCAAGAGACCAGCAGCACACAGAAAAATTAGTGCAAAAAAGTTGGAGATTTATTGCATTATCCCAGTGTACAAGCTCCTTGAGAACGGCGAAGAGAGGTCGCTGAAACGTCGCTTCTTTTGTACACTGGGATAATGCAATAAATCTCCATCTTTTTTGCACTAATTTTTCTGTGTGCTGCTGGTCTCTTGCTTTTTTTTTTGGATAGATAGATAGATAATAGATAGATGATTGATATAGATCAGTGTTTCCCAACTAGGGGGGCCTCCAGCAGTTGCAAAACTACAACTCCCAGTATGCTCATAAAGCCAAAGGAATGCTGGGAGTTGTAGTTTTGCAACAGCTGGAGGCCCCCTGGTTGGGATACACTGATCTATCTATCTATATCATATAAATGTATCTATATCATATCCATCTATCTCCTATCTATCTATCTATCTAATCTATCTATCTATCTGTCTATATCATATCAATCTATCATCTATCTATCTATATCATATCTATGTATCTATCATCTATCTATCGATCTGTCTATCATCTATCTATACATCTATTTATGTATCTTTCTATATATCATCTCTCTATCTATATATCATCTATTTATCTATCTTTCTATCTATCTTATATCTATCTATCTATCTATCTATATATATGTATATATATATATATATATATATATATATATATATCATCCATCTACCTATCTATCTCTCATATCTATTTATCTATCTATCTCTCATCTATCTGAGTTAGATAGATAGATAGATAGATATGAGATAGATAGATATGAGATAGATAGATAGATAGATAGATATGAGATAGATAGATAGATTGATATGAGATAGATAGATATGAGATAGATATGAGATAGATAGATAGATAGATATGAGATAGATAGATAGATAGATAGATAGATAGATATGAGATAGATAGATGGATAGATAGATAGATATGAGAAAGATAGATAGATAGATGCATAAATAGATGGATATAGATAGATGGATGGATGGATAGATATGAGATAGATAGATAGATAGATATGAGATAGATAGATATGAGATAGATAGATAGATAGATAGATATGAGATAGATAGATATGAGATAGATAGATAGATATGAGATAGATATGAGATAGATATGAGATAGATAGATAGATATGAGATAGATATGAGGATAGATAGATAGATATGAGAAAGATAGATAGATGCATAAATAGATGGATATAGATAGATGGATGGATGGATAGATATGAGATAGATAGATAGATAGATAGATAGGAGAAAGATATATAATAGATAGATAGATAGATAGATAGATAGATCAGTGTTTCCCAACCTGGGGGCCTCCAGCTGTCGCAAAACTACAACTCCCAGTATGCTCATAAAGCCAAAGGAATGCTGGGAGTTGTCGTTTTGCAACAGCTGGAGGCCCCCTGGTTGGGAAACACTGAACTACCTCCCACTGTCTCCCGAACTACAACTTTCCCCCTCTCCCCCAAGCAAGTTACTTACTTTAAAAGGGCAGCATCAGCAGTGGGCACTGGGCAGGTAAGTCTTCCATACTGGTGGTGTCCGGGCCTGTATACACACAGCGGGCCTGCTCCACAAGGTCCAGTATACAGGGGAGTGAGAGAGGGGGAGGAGCTTCCTGTCTTCCCAGTCTGCATAGCGCGGCCCCTGCGTGGTGACAGGGCTGCTGGCTGAAGATTTATTTTAAAAAAGTATGGCGGAGTAGATGGCTCCGGGGGGCAAGGGGTGCAGCGGGGGCTCGGGCCCCTTACTGGTGGCCATGAGAGATGCTAGTGACCTACTGCTGCTAGGGGGGGCACAAGGGGGGGGGCAGTCATGATGTAGGGGGGGCCGTGGCCCCCCTAACCCCCCCCCCCAGAGACGCCACTGGCTGCAGGAGTGGTTGAACGCAGCGTCCATCCGGGTGCTGTCAAACTTGCTGTGGTCGGGGAGTATGCGGTGGTATGCGGCCTAATGCTCGCCTCTGGGGCCGGACCTGGAGAGGGCAGCGGGCCCCCTCTCACGCTGGGCCCCTAGGCAGCTGAACCGGCTGCACAGGCGAAATGTCCGCCCATGTCCGCCGGAGGCCTTTTCGTGCCCTGTCGGCCTTGATGAATAGATCTCTCCCTGTACTGATAGAGATCCATTACTGGAGACTGGTGGGGCAGGTTTTCGTTAAAGAGTACCAAAATGGACCAAAATGATTATCTGCAGAATCTATCTCCATTATAAGATTACTCTAAAGCTGTAGAGGCCCATGGAGCATATACTGGAATTTTCTAGTTGTTTTTTTGTCTGGATTTAGGATAACAAGACTCTTTTATCGGCTGATCAGGTTGTTTTGACCATTAAAGAATTCACATCACTCTGTGTAATAAGGGATGTGGGACTGACAATTGGTGGCAGCAAAGGGCCATACGAATGATCTAGCGATCATCAATGCAGCCCACTCCGCATGATTACTGAGCTGTGTAGACCATAGAAATAGATTGCAGATTACATTGATTAGTGCTGTGCCTATACATAGTACTGAACAGTATAAGCAGAAAAAAGACTTCAAGAAACAGCCCCCTGTAGATACTTAACCCCTTAAGGACACAGCCCTTTTTCACCTTAAGGACTGAGCCCTTTTTCGCAATTCTGACCACCGTCGCTTTATGACTTAATAACTCAAAAACGCTTTTACCGAATATTCTGATTCTGAGATAGTTTTTTTCATGACATATTCTACTTTATTTTGGTGGTAAATTTTCGGCGTTACTTGCATCTTTTTTTGGTGAAAAATCCCAAAATGTCATTAAAATGTAGAAAATTTTGCATTTTTCTAACTTTGAAGCTCTCTACTTGTAAGGAAAATGGATATTCACAATACATTTTATTTTTATTCACAAATACAATACGTCCACTTTATGTTGGCATCATAAAATGGACATGTTTTTGCTTTTTGAAAAAATTAGAGGGCTTCAACGTAGAGAGCAATTAAAAAAAAATTCATGAAAATTGCAAAATCTGAAGGGACAGATGTTACAGAACTACAACTCCCAGCATGTCTGGGCAGTCTAGGCATGCTGAAAGTTGTAGTTTGGCAACATCTGGAGGGCTGCCGTTTGGGCACCCCTATAACAGTGGTCTCCAAACTGTGACCCTCCTGATGTTGCAAAACTACAACTCCCAGCATGGCTGTCTGGGCATGCTGGGAGTTGCAGTTTGGCCTTCCTAGTGGTTGCCACAGTAAAGACCACTCTACTTTCACTTTCATTCCCCCCCCCCAACGTGTTTTCCCTACCTGAGCCAGGATCCAGCAGTCTTCAGTGAAGATATAGGGCCCCCAGGCATCTTCTCCTCCAGGTACTGGCCTCCATCTTCTGTCCACATTCCCATTGACATCCAGGGGTGGGCAGAACAAGGGGTTGCCAACCCACTGTCCTGCCCTGCCATTGGTCAGAATCAGTTCTGACCAATGGCAGGGGATAGGAGGAGATCGCAGCACTGCGAACTCGCTCCTATCCCTCAGGATGATCAGGGCTGTCACTGATAGCTCAGATCATCCATATTTTCCGGGTGATCGGGTGACCAGAGACCCGATCAGCCCGGAATAGCAGAAAATCGCATGTCTGAATTCACATTCAATTTTCTGCGATCGCTGACATGGGGGGGCGGGGGGGTCTCAGGACCCCCCTGGGCGATGTGCTGGGATGCCTGCTGAATGATTTCAGCAGGCATTCCTGTCCCCAACCGGCTAGCGGCGGTGACCGGAATTCCCACGGGCGTATGCATACACCCCACGTCCTTAAGGACTCGGGATGCAGGGCGTATGCATATGCTTGGCGTCCTTAAAAGGTCAAAGCGTACCTGTCATAGTGCAAAATAAGTCTGAGTCTGGGAGCAGCCTAACAGTCTGCAAATCACTGCATGGTAGTTTTTATGCATACATTTTCTATCTATTCTTAATAAAGCTGGATGCTAATTAACAAAGCTATCACTATGTGTGTCATTCAGCTTTCACAGATTCCTGAATGTTTGATCAGCTTCTTTGTCATTCGGGAGTCATAGAAAGCTTCGGCTGTTCAAGCATGCAGGGAGTTGTAGTTTTGCATTGCAACAGCTGCTGCAGTGTTTGTAAAAGCATTGTGTTAGTGCAGTGTTTCTTTTAGCTTTTGCAAAACTACAACTCCCAGCATCCCCACACATCCTTTGTCTGTAGTTTTGCAAGAGCTGGAGAATACACAGCTCTAAAACAGAGTTTTACAAAGTGAAGAAATATTAGAGAGGCTCTTATCTCCCAGACAACCTGTGACTCGGGCTGCCCAAATAACACCTGTACCCAAGGTGCCAAAAATGATACAAAATATATAGAAACATTGGGGCTCGGAATCATAAATATCAGATACAAATTAATTTAATGGTAATAAGATATTCATAATATTTGTGTCTTTTGACCCACAGGGTCCTTGTGGGTCAGCAGGAATACACTGATATATTAAATAGTCTATACATAAAATATTCAATGCATAAAATGTGGCAAATATTATTTAAAACTAATAAAATACATAAAATGAAAAAACGTTAAAATTATTCGCTAAGTGTCCACACAGTCTGTAGAAATAATGCAGGTAGATAATGTGAATAAATATCTCAGTTGCTGCAATAAATCCAGATGATTAAGGGTGCGTTCCCACAGGGCGTATACGCAGCGTATTTGACGCTGCGCAAAATGTATGTCAGCAGCGGGAAATACGCTGCGTATCCCTTGCTCACTATACACACAGGGCTTTCCGGCGGCAGCCCTATGTGTGTAGTGAGTTTTGGAGGCGGGGCCGCGCGTCACAGATACGCCGGCACGCGGCCCCGCCTCCAAAACTCACTACACACATAGGGCTGCCGCCGGAAAGCCCTGTGTGTATAGTGAGCAAGGGATACGCAGCGTATTTCCCGCTGCTGACATACATTTTGCGCAGCGTCAAATACGCTGCGTATACGCCCTGTGGGAACGCACCCTTAACAGCAATTATGTTTGTAGATATTGTCTCTAACGGATACAGCGATTGATACAATAGTAACTGGGCAACAGATGAAACAATTTGTAACCTTATATGAGATTGTGATTCTAGTTCTCTGTACCGCGCTCTACTAGAGACTTGGCAGTCTCAAAAAATGGGCAGCGGCGGTAATTATTTTTGGTTGCTACTGTGTTGGTCGCTGGACGGGTCCCGATTTCTCAAGCAGTAACAGCGCTGCTAGAGACACGGCTGTCTCACAGGTATGCAGCGGAGAAGGTGTATAGTGGAAGCGCTTCTCACATGATAAATCGTTTTTAGTTGGTACCCCTATTGTTTTGTCCTGATCGTCAGACGGTCACAATCCCTGGGCAGAGGGTACGCTGTTAGAGACTTGGCCGTTTCAGTTTGTATAGTGGCAGCAGCGGTGGGCTCGATCTGAGGGTACTGCAGCAGTTCTCCTGCAAGCAAGAAAAATGGAAAGCCAGCGATGTTCTCGTGGTGTGGATGGCACGTAGTGTCCTGTGAAGATTAGCAGGTGCCATGAATCTTTGTGTATCGCTGTCTCCATGTGGGATTTTGGTGGATGACACTGAGGATAAATAGTAGTTTAAGGCTGGACACGTTTCAGGTGCTCCATAGGACCTTTCTTCAGCAGTTCAACATGTAATGACAGATAGATATGAGTTAGATAGTTATATTATAGTTATAGATAGTTGAGATAGGAGGTTGGGACATGAGGACAGGATATGAGGTTGAGATATGAGGACAGAATATGAGGATGGGATAGGAGGTTGGGATATGAGGTTGGGATAGGAGGTCAAGATGGGAGGTCAGGATATGAGGAAGGGATATGAGGAAGGGATATGAGGAAGGGATATGTGGTAGAGATAGGAGGACGGGAAATTAGGTTGAGATAGGAGGTCTGGATATGAGGATGGGATATGAGGTTGAGATATTGTAACGCCGAGCGCTCCGGGTCCCTGTCCCTCCCCGGAGCGCTCGCGGCATTCTTCTGCCTGCAGTGCCCCGGGCAGTCCCGCTGTCCGGGAGCGCTGCTCTGGTGTCCCTGGCGGGGATGCCCGCGGGTAGCATCCCGATCCTCTCACCTGCCCCGTCCTCCTTCGGCTCCGTCCCAGCGCGTGCGGCCCCGCTCTCTAGGGCTCTATGAAATTTAAAAGGGCCAGTGCACCACTAATTGGTGTCTGGCCCAATCAGTGTAATTACCTCCAAACACTACATAAACTCACTTCCCCTTCCTGTCCTCGCCGGATCTTGTTGCCCTAGTGCCCTGAGAAAGCGTTTTGTGTGTATCCCTAGCCTGTGTATCCAGACCCTTGCTGTTGCCCCTGACTATGAACCTTGCCACCTGCCTTGACCTTCTACTACGTCTGACCTCGCCTGGCCTTGTCCTTGTGTACTGCGCCTGTCTCAGCTGTCAGTGAGGTTGAGTCGCTATCGGGTAGTATGACCTGGGGGTTACCTGCCGCAGCAAGTCCATCCCACTTTGCGGCGGGCTCTGGTGAAAACCAGTAACCTCTTAGATTCCGTTCCCCTGGTAAGGCCCACGCCATCGCCTCACTGACACGGAGGATCCACTCACGTGTCCTCCCCGCATACCAGTCCGGACCCTGACAGATATGAGGATGGAATATGAGGATGGGATATGAGGTCGGGTTATGAGGACAAGATATGAGGTCGGGCGCGGACCGGACCGGGGTGACTGCTAATATCTATCAGCAGGCACCCCACGCAAATGCTCAAGGGGGTCATCAGACCCCCCCATGTCGGCGATCGGCGCAAATCGCAAGTGAATTCACACTTGCGATTTGCACGATTCCGGGTCATTACGGGTCTATGGTGACCCGGTGACCCGGAATATAAGGGGGATCGCGGGTGTCTAAGATACCCACAATCCCTCTGAAGAGATAGGAGTGAGGTGGCAGGGGTGCCACCCCTCCTATCCCTGCTATTGGTGGTCTAGATGCGACCACCAATAGCAGATCGGGGGCGGGGGGGGGTTAACTTTTGTTGTCTGGGCATGCTGAGATTTGTAGTTTTGCAACATCTGGAGGTCCACAGTTTGCAGTGGTCTCTATACTGTAGCTCTCCAGATGTTGCAAAACTGCAAATCCCAGCATGCTGGGAGTTGTAGTTGCGATCCCTCCAGCTGTTGCATAACTACATCTCCCAGCATGCCCTTCGGTGATCAGTACATTCTGGGAGTTGAAGTTTTGCAACAGCTGGAGGCACTCTGGTTGGAAAATATTGAGTTAGATAACAGAACCTAACTGAAGGTTTTCCAACCAGTGTGCCTCCAGCTGTTGCAAAAGTACAACTCCCAGCATGCACGATCTGTCAGTACATGCTGGGAGTTGTAGTTTTGAAACAGCTGGAGGTTTGCCCCTCCATGGGAATGTACAGGGTACATTCACATGGGCAGGCTTACAGTAAGTTTTCTGCTTCAAGTATGAGCTGCGGCAAATTTTTCGCCGCAGCGCAAACTCCTAGCAGGGAACTCACTGTAAACCTCCGCCAGTGTGAATGTACCCTAAAAAAACTACACTACACTACACTAACACATAATAAAGGGTAAAACACTACATATACACCCCCTTACACTGTCCCCCCCAATAAAAATTAAAAACGTATTTTACAGCAGTGTTTCCAAAACGGAGCCTCCAGCTGTTGCAAAACAACAACTCCCAGCATTTCTGGACAGCCACTGACTGTCCAGGCATGCTGGGAGTTTAGCAACAGCTGGAAGCACCCTGTTTGGGAATCACTGGCGTAGAATACCCCTATGTCCACCCCTATGCAATCCCTAATTTAGTCCTCAAATGCGTATGGCGCTCTCTCACTTCGGAGCCCTGTCGTATTTCAAGGAAACAGTTTAGGGCCACATATGGGGTCTCTCCGTACTCAGGAGAAATTATACTACAAATTTTGGGGGGCTTTTTCTCCTTTTACCCCTTATGAAAAGGAAAAGTTGGGGTCTACACCAGCCTGTTAGTGTAAAAAACAAAAAATTTTTAAATGTTTACGTAAAATGCTCTGCGGACGCACAACAAAGCACAGGAGTGAGAGCGCACTATGTACATTTGAAGCCTAAATTGGTGATTTGCACAGGGGTGGATAATTTTACAGCGGTTCTGACATATGCAAAAAAAAATAAATACCGACATGTGACCCCATTTTGGAAACTACACCCCTCACGGAATGTAACAAGGGGTATAGTGAGCATTAACACCCCACAGGTGTTTGACAAATTTTCGTTAAAGTTGGATGGGAAAATGAAAAAAAAAAAATTTCTCTAAAATGCTGGTGTTACCCTAAATTTTTCATTTTCACAAGGGAAAATAGGGAAAAAAAATAAATAAATTTGTAACCCCATTTCTTCTGAGTAAGAAAATACCCCAAATGTGGATGTAAAGTGCTCTGCGGGTGAACTACAATGCTCAGAAAAGAAAGAGCGCCATTGGGATTTTGAAGAGAAAATGTGTCCGTAATTGAAAGCCACGTGTGTTTACAAAGCCCTCATAGTGCCAGAACAATGGACCCCCCCCAACATGTGACCCCATTTTGGAAATTACACCCCTCACGTAATGTAATAAGGGGTGCAGTGAGCATTTACGCCCCACAGGTGTCTGACAGATTTTTGGAACAGTGGTCCGTGAAAATGAAAAATTTAATTTTTCATTTGCTCAGCCCACTGTTCCAAATATCTGTCAAATGCCAGTGGGATGTAAATACTCACTGCACCCCTTATTAAATTCTGTGAGGGGTGTAGTTTCCAAAATGGTGTCACGTGTGGGGGGGGTCCACTGTTCTGGCACCACAGGGGGCTTTGTAAACGCACATGGCCCCTGACTACCATTCCAAACAAATTCACTCTTCAAAAGCTCAATGGCGCTCCTCCTCTTCTGAGCATTGTAGTTCGACCACAGTGCACTTGACGTCCACACATGGTGTATTTCCATACGCAGAAGAAATGGGGTTACAAATTTTGTGGGGTATTTTCTGCTATTAACCCTTGCAAAAATTTGAAATTTGGTGGGAAACACACATTTTAGTGAAACATTTTTTTTTTTTTACATATGCAAAAGTTGTGAAACCCCTGTGGGGTATTAAGGCTCACTTTATACCTTGTTACGTTCCTCAAGGGGTCTAGTTTCCAAAATGGTATGCCATGTTTTTTTTTTCTTTGCTGTTCTGGCACCATAGGGGCTTCCTAAATGCGACATGCCCCCCGACCAAAATTTGATCTCAAAGAGCCAAATATGACTCCTTCTGAGCATTATAGTTCGCCCGTAGTGCACTTCAGGTCAACTTATAGGGTACCTCCATACTCAGAAGAGATGGGGTTACAAATTTTGGGGGGAATTTTCTGCTATTAACCCTTGCAAAAATGTGAAATTTGGGGGGAAACACACATTTTAGTGATTTTTGATTTTTTTTTTACATATGCAAAAGTCGTGAAACACCTGTGGGGTATTAAGGCTCTTTTAATTCCTTGTTATGTTCCTCAAGGGGTCTAGTTTCCAAAATGGTATGCCATGTGTTTTTTTTTTTGCTGTTCTGGCACTATAGGGGCTTCCTAAATGCAACATGCCCCCCAAAAACCATTTCAGAAAAACGTACTCTCCAAAATCCCCTTGTCGCTCCTTCGCTTCTGAGCCCTCTACTGAGCCTGCCGAACACTTTACATAGACATATGAGGTATGTGATTACTCAAGAGAAATTGGGCTACAAATAAAAGTTACATTTTCTCCTTTTACCCCTTGTAAAAATTCAAAAATTGGGTCTACAAGAAAGAACATGCAAGTGTAAAAAATTAAGATTGTGAATTTTATCCTTCACTTTGCTGCTATTCCTGTAAAAAAAACCTAAAGGGTTAAAACACTGACTGAATGTCATTTTGAATACTTTGGGGGGTGCAGTTTTTATAATGGTGTCTTTTATGGGGTATTTCTAAGAAGACCCTTCAAATCCACTTCAAACCTGAGGTGGTCCCTGAAAAATTGTGAGTTTGAAAATTTTGTGAAAATAGCTGCTGAACTTTGAAGCCCTCTGATGTCTTCCAAAAGTAAAAACTTGTCAATTTTATGATGGAAACATAAATTAGACATATTGTATATGTGAATAAAAAAAATGTATTTGGAATATCCATTTTCCTTACAAGTAGGGAGCTTCAAAGTTAGAAAAATGCTAAATTTTCAATTTTTTCATCAAATTTTGGGATTTTTCACCAAGAAAGGATGCAAGTTACCACAAAAATTTTCCCCCACGTTAAAGTAGAATATGTTACGAAAAAACAATCTCGGAATCAGAATGATAACTAAAAGCATTCCAAAGTTATTAATGTTTAAAGTGACAGTGGTCAGATGTTCCAAAAATTATCTGGTCCTAAGGTGTAAAATGGCCTCATCCTTAAGGGGTTAATTAGCAACACCTAGGCCAGTGGATAGTGTTTCGTCCATCTCGACTTGCAGGTCCGTCTGTAGTTTAGCTTCCAGGCGTACATAGTTTCGTAAAAACAATTGGACTTGACTGCTTCTATAATGTCGGCTGTAGAAGGGACAGAAGAGGATTTCCACCTAGCTGCGACGTGATAGGACGACAGGATTGGAGGTTGAGATATGAGGACAGGATAGGAGGTCAGGATATGAGGTTGAGATATGAGGACGGAATATGAGGTCGGGATATGAGGATGGGATATGAGGTTGAGATATGAGGATGGAATATGTGGATGGCATAGGAGGTCGGGATAGGAGGTCGGAATAGGAGGTTGGGATAGGAGGTCGGGATAGTTCAGGATACTAGGTGAGAGTTCAGGATACGAGGATGGGATAGGAGGACGGGATAGGAGGTCGAAATATGAGGACGGGATAGGAGTTCGAGATATGAGGACGGGATAGGAGGTCAGGATATGAGGTCGAGATATGAGGACGAGATATGAGGACGGGATATGAGATCGAGATGGGATGTTGGAATATGAGAATGGGATAGGAGGATGGGATACGAGGTCAGGATGTGAGGTCAAGATTTGAGGACAGGATATGAGGTTGGGATATGAAGACGGGATGTGAGAACGGGATATGAGGTTGAGATAGAAGGACGGGAAATGAGGTTGAGATAGGGGTTCGAGATATGAAGACAGGATATGAGGACTAGATATCAGGATGGGATATGAGGTTGAGATATGATGACGGAATATGAGGATCGGATAGGAGGTCGGGATATGAGGTCAAGATATGAGGACGGGATATGAGGTGGGGATATGAGGTCGGGATATGAGGTTGAGATGGGAGTTCGGGATATGAGGACGGGATAGGAGGTCGAGATATGAGGACAGGATAGGAGGTCAGGATATGAGGTCGAGATATGAGGATTGGATATGAGGTCAGGATATGAGGATGGGATATGAGGTTGACATATGAGCATGGAATATTTGGATGGGATAGGAGGTCAGGATAGGAGGTCGGAATAAGAGGTTGGCATACGAGGTCGAGATATTAGGACAGGATATGAGGACATGATATGAGGTTGGGATATGAGGATGGAATATGAGGTTGATATATGAGGACGGGATATGAGGACGGGATATGAGGTTGAGATAGGAATTCGGGATATAAAAACAGGATATGAGGACTGGATATAAGGATGGGATATGAGGTTGAGATATAAGGACAGTATATGAGGTCGGGATATGAAGAAGGGATGTGAGGACGGGATATGAGGATGGGATATAAGGACGGTGTATGAGGTCGGGATATGAAGACAGGATGTGAGGACAGGATATGAGGTCGGGATATGAGGAGGAGATATGTGGTTGAGATAGGAGGTCGGATATGAGGACGGGATATGGTGATGGGTTATGAGGTTGAGATATGAGGACGGAATGTGAGGATGGGATAGGAGGTCGGGATGTGAGGATGGGATATGAGATCGAGATGGGAGGTCGGTATATGAGGACGGAATAGGAGGACAGGATATGAGGATGGGATATGAGGACGGGATATGAGATCGGGATATGAGGATGGGATATAAGAATGGTATATGAGGACTGGATATGAAGACGTGATGTAAGGACGGGATATGAGGACAGGATATGAGGTCGAGATAGGAGGACAGGAAATTAGGTTGAGATAGGAGGTCGGAATATGATTACGGGATATGAGGTTGAGATGGGAGGTCGGGATATGAGGATGGGATAGGAGGACAGGATATGAGGATGGGATATAAGGACAGTATATGAGGTCGGGATATGAAGATGGGATGTGAGGACGGGATATGAGGATGGGATATAAGGATGGTGTATGAGGTCAGGATATGAAGACGGAATGTGAGGACGGGATATGTGGTTGGGATATGAGGACTGGATATGTGGTCGAGATAGGAGGATGGGAAATTAGGTTGAGATAGGAGGTCAGGATATGAGGACACGATATGGTGATGGGATATGAGGTTGAGATATGAGGATGGAATATGAGGATGGGATAGGAGGTCAGGATATGAGGACGGGATATGAGGTCGAGATGGGAGGTCAGGATATGAGGATGGGATATGAGGACGGTATATGAGGTCGGAATATGAAGACGGGATGTGAGGATGGGATATGAGGATGGGATATAAGGATGGTGTATGAGGTCGGGATATGAAGACGGGATGTGAGGACGGGATATGTGGTCGAGATAGGAGGATGGGAAATGAGGTTGAGATAGGAGGTCGGGATATGGTGATGGGATATGAGGTTGAGATATGAGGAAGGAAGATGAGGTCGAGATGGGAGGTCAGGATGTGAGTACAGGATAGGAGGACAGGATATGAGGATGGGATATGAGGATGGGATATGAGGTCTGGGTATGAAGATGGGATATAAGGATAGTGTATGAGGTTGGGATATGAAGACGGGATGTGAGGAAAGAATAAGAGGACAGGATATGCGGTCGAGATAGGATGTCGGAATATAACAGGATATGAGGTCGAGATGGGAAGTCAGGATATGAGGACGGGATAGGAGGACAGGATATGAGGATGGGATATAAGGACGGTATATGAGGTCGGGATATGAAGACGTGATGTAAGGACGGGATATGAGGACAGGATATGAGGTCGAGATAGGAGGACATGAAATTAGGTTGAGATAGGAGGTCGGAATATGATTACGGGATATGAGGTTGAGATGGGAGGTCGGGATATGAGGATGGGATAGGAGGACAGGATATGAGGATGGGATATAAGGACAGTATATGAGGTCGGGATATGAAGATGGGATGTGAGGACGGGATATGAGGATGGGATATAAGGATGGTGTATGAGGTCGGGATATGAAGACGGAATGTGAGGACGGGATATGTGGTTGGGATATGAGGACTGGATATGTGGTCGAGATAGGAGGATGGCAAATTAGGTTGAGATAGGAGGTCAGGATATGAGGACACGATATGGTGATGGGATATGAGGTTGAGATATGAGGATGGAATATGAGGATGGGATAGGAGGTCAGGATATGAGGACGGGATATGAGGTCGGGATAAGAGGATGGGATAGGAGATCAAGATATGAGGTCGAGATATGAGGACGGGATATGAGGACAGCATATGAGGTTGGTACATAAGGATGGGACATGAGGTCAGGATATGAGGACTGGATATGAGGTTAATATAGGAGGACGGGATATGAGGTTGGAACATGAGAACGGGACATGAGGTTGAGATATGAGGACAGGATATGAGGTTAAGATAGGAGGATGGGATAGGAGGATGGGATATGAGGATGGATATGAGGACGGGATATGAGGTCGGGATATAAGGACAGGATATGAGGATGGGATATGAGGTCGGGATATGAGGTTGGGACATGAGGAAGGGACATGAGGTCGGGATATGAGGTTAAGATAGGAGGACGGGATATGAGGACGGATATGAGGACGGGATATGAGGTCGTGATATGATGACGGGATATGAGGTTAAGATAGTAGGACGGGATAGTAGGACGGGATGTGAGGACGGGATATGAGGTCGTGATATGATGACGGGATATGAGGTCGGGATAAGAGGATGGGATAGGAGATCAAGATATGAGGTCGAGATATGAGGACGGGATATGAGGACTGGATATAAGGATGGGATATGAGGTCGGGATATGAGGAAGGGATATGAAGTTGAGATATGAGGACGGGATATGGGGACAATATATGGGGTTGGGATATGACAACAACATATGAGGCCATTACATCCCCTCCCATAGACTTGCATAAATACAGAGGGCGTGATGTCACAAGGTGGGGGGGGGGGTGTGGCTGTGACATCAAGAGCCTCTGGCACCACATTGCTAGTCATCCGGTACGGTGCACTAGATGACTGGGGAGCTGCAGCAGAGATCCTTTGAATAAGGGATAAGATGTTTAGGCGTGGAGTACCCCTTTAACTGGTCTTAGAACCCATTTTAAAATACCAATAGGGCATTCTTTGAAAAAATTCCTGTTTAGGGTAAGGTCACACATTGAGTATTTGTAGCATATTTCACGCTGTGCAAAATCCACTGTGCAGTGGGAAATACACTGCATATTCTCCTATAAGCAAACACACAAGGGTTTCCCGCGGCAGCCCTGTGTGAGCAGTGAGGAGGTGGGCCCATGCGTCACATTCATGTTGGTGTGCTGGCCCCGCCTCAACCTCAAAACCTTGCGCAGCATGAAATACACTGTGTATATGCAATAGACGTGCAATTCGGTTCGGCAAGAATGTCTAAATTAACGAATTTTACCGTTTTCGTGCATTCGGACCCATCCGAATGCACGAAAACATATTTTGAACATTCCCGAATAGCCACGATAATACCAATAGCAAAGTAACGAATACATTCGTTATTTCCCGCCCTGTAAATAACGAATGCATTCGTTATCTGTAAACAAACGTGAAGAATTAATTCTGATAACAAAGTTAATAAAAAGGATACAGATAGTTTGATTTTTCGGATACATTCGGTATTCGGGTACATTCGGTAAATCTTTTTATTCTTTTTTTGGACTTTAGCGATCCTAATAAATAATGGAGATACCTTTTTTATTAAAATTTCGTAGGGTATCATAAAAAAATCATAATAAAAAAGAAACAGTGGTGATGGAAAAAATTGTATCTAATGAAATGTATCATTTTTATTATGAAATGTTTATTCATTTTTAAACAGGGATCAATTTATGTGAGCGGGTAAAGCACTAAAAATGTAGCCGACAATAGTAAAAATGTAGTGTGTGCGTGTTTTTCACTTTTTTTTTGTAAAACATTTTTTAGGTAGTACTACTACTCCCAGCATGGAACACACTCTTCCATGATGGGAGTAGTAGTTACCTGTACTAATTGACAGATTGCAGGGGTCCCTTGCGATCCTCTTGTATAATGTACAGATGCAGCGGCTGCTCTTCTATGGTCCCCTGCACTCACGTATATACACATATTCATATTTCCCGCAGAGCTGTGATTGGCCAGATGGTTCCAGCCAATCACAGCTCTCTGTGAGAAATAGGAATATGTGTATATATACGGCCCTGCAGCGGTCCATAGGAGAGCGGCCGCCGCATTCATACATTATACTGGAGGATCGCAGCGGGCGTCAGGAGTGATACCGGCAGTGATCTTCCCTTTACTACAAGTACTACCACTCCCAACATGGAGTACACTCTGCTCCATGCTGGGAGCTGTAGTACCTGCATTAATAGACAGATTGCAGCGGGTGTCAGAAGTTACACTCGCTGCCATATGTCTATTAATGCAGGTACTACAGCTCCCAGCATGGAGCAGAGTGTGCTCCATGTTGGGAGTATTAGTACCTGCAGTAAGGGACAGATCCCAGGGATGTCACTCCTCCTGACACCCGCTGCGATCCTCCTGATGTGAATGTCGGGATCAGCTGTTCTCAGGGCTACAGAGCCGGGAGAACAGCTGACGCTGAGCCGTAGGTATACATCGTATATCTACTGCCCAGCAAGAACTTACAGTGAGCCTGCAATGTGTATACAGTATACACATTGCTGGCTCACTTAACCCCTTGCTGAGCTGTGCGCTATGCGCAAGCCCAGCAAGGGAAGAGTTAACTTACACTGCTGGACAGTGTAAGTTAACCCTTTGGGCGGTATACACTATATACAGCTATCTATAGATAGCTGTATACAGTGTATACACAAGACGAAGTCCAGCTTACTTCCCTCGAGTCCCGGTCCGGGTTCGTGTAGCTTCGCCCCCTAGTGATGACGTCATTAGGGGGCGGAGCTACAGAAGGGAACAAGGCTAGTTAATCTGAAGCTCTGTTCACATTGTACGTTTTGTATAATGTGAACAGACCCTTCTGGCAGTGTCTACCCAGACAAGGAGACTCCAGCTGTTGCTAAACTACAACTCCCAGCATGCCCAGACAGCATAAGGCTGTCTGGGCATGCTGGGAGTTGTAGTTTTGCACCAATTGGTGGCTCCCTGTTTGGGTAGACATTGCATCATGGGTGCTCTCCCCAGCGGACTGCGCCAAAAATGTCATAACCAATTTTTTGTGTTTTTTTCTTCTCTTTTCAGATCCGTGTATGCAGAGGATTACTGCGGATTCGATGGATTACGGCGGAACGTCAGGCTGTTGCTGTTTGGTTGGTATTGTGCTGAGAATGAAAATACGGGGAACCCTATGCGTTTTTAAAATTTTTTTTTTATTTAAATAAAAAAAAAAACGCATAGGGTTCCCCGTATTTTCATTCTCAGCACAATACCAACCAAACAGCAACAGCCTGACGTTACCAGGGTGGGCGAGGACCATTGTTATTGGCCCTCCCCAGCCTAAATAACGCCAGCCTGTTACCGCCTAGGTCCAGGAGCGCCATTTTTGACGCTCCGGGCCTGTTGGTACCGGCTCTTCCCGGCACCCCTGTGGCGGTGGGTACCGGGGTAATAATTGGGGGTTAGCGCTAGCTGTTTTTGGGGCTAGCACTAAGCCCTGGCCTAGTAATGGATTCCGTCAATAAGACAGCTTCCGCTACTAACCCTGAAAATTCAATAAAAATAAAAAAAAACACAACATATTGGAAAAATTATTTTATTTAAAAAAACACTCCCCCACAGCCCTCGTTAACCATTTTATTAAAGGAAAAAAGAAATAATCCGCCGTGATCCATCGAATCCGCAGTAATCCTCTGCATACACGGATCTGAAAAGAGAAGAAAAAAACACAAAAAATTGGTTATGACATTTTTGGCGCTGTCCGCTGGGGAGAGCACCCATGATGCAATGTCTACCCAAACAGGGAGCAACCAATTGGTGCAAAACTACAACTCCCAGCATGCCCAGACAGCCTTTGGCTGTCTGGGCATGCTGGGAGTTGTAGTTTAGCAACAGCTGGAGTCTCCCTGTCTGGGTAGACACTGCCAGAAGGGTCTGTTCACATTATACAAAACGTACAATGTGAACAGAGCTTCAGATTAACTAGCCTTGTTCCCTTCTGTAGCTCCGCCCCCTAATGACATCATCACTAGGGGCGGAGCTACACGAACCCAGCTCGGGACTCGAGGGAAGTAAGCTGGACTTCGTCTTGTGTATACACTGTATACAGCTATCTATAGATAGCTGTATATAGTGTATACTGCCCAAAGGGTTAACCTACACTGTCCAGCAGTGTAAGTTAACTCTTCCCTTGCTGGGCTTGCGCATAGCGCACAGCTCAGCAAGGGGTTAAGTGAGCCAGCAATGTGTATACTGTATACACATTGAAGGCTCACTGTAAGTTCTTGCTGGGCAGTAGATATACGATGTATACCTACGGCTCAGCGTCAGCTGTTCTCCCGGCTCTGTAGCCCTGAGAACAGCTGATCCCGACATTCACATCAGGAGGATCGCAGCGGGTGTCAGGAGAAGTGACATCCGCTGGGATCTGTCCCTTACTGCAGGTACTAATACTCCCAACATGGAGCACACTCTGCTCCATGCTGGGAGCTGTAGTACCTGCATTAGTAGAGACAGATCGCAGCGAGTGTAACTTCTGACACCCGCTGCGATCTGTCTATTAATGCAGGTACTACAGCTCCCAGCATGGAGCAGAGTGTACTCCATGTTGGGAGTGGTAGTACTTGTAGTAAAGGGAAGATCACTGCGGGTATCACTCCTGACGCCCGCTGCGATCCTCCAGTATAATGTATGAATGCGGCGGCCGCTCTCCTATGGACCCCTGCACAGCCGTATATATACACATATTCCTATTTCTCACAGAGAGCTGTGATTGGCTGGAATCATCTGGCCAATCACAGCTCTGCGGAAAATATGAATATGTGTATATATACGTGAGTGCAGGGGACCATAGAAGAGCAGCCGCTGCATCTATACATTATACAAGAGGATCGCAAGGGACCCCTGCGATCTGTCAATTAGTACAGGTAACTACTACTCCCATCATGGAAGAGTGTGTTCCATGCTGGGAGTAGTAGTACTACCTAAAAAATGTTTTTAAAAAAAGTGAAAAACACGCACACACTACATTTTTACTATTGTCGGCTACATTTTTAGTGCTTTACCCACTCACATAAATTGATCCCTGTTTAAAAATGAATAAACATTTCATAATAAAAAAGATACTTTTCGTTAGATACAATTTTTTCCATCACCACTGTATCTTTTTTATTATGATTTTTTTATGATACCCTGCGAAATTTTAATAAAAAAGGTATCTCCATTATTTATTAGGATCGCTAAAGTCCAAAAAAAGGCTAAAAAGATTTACCGAATGTACCCGAATACCGAATGTATCCGAAAAAAACAACACGAATACCCGAATACCGAATGTATCCCAAAAATCTAAACCGAAAATATTGCCGAACCGAATTTTTTTTCCAAAACGAAACGAAATTAAACGAAAAATTTTCTAGTGCACAAGTCTAATATGCAATATGTGACCTACCCTTCAATAAAATTTGTGTTACCCATAGCTTTTAGTAATCTGTTGCACAAGGGAGACAAATCATAGGAAATTCTTGGGTGTGTTAAAATAAATGAACTGGAAAGAATGGCAGTTTTCAGTGTGCAAACAGCTAAGCCTGTGGAATTTACCTGGTCCTAAATCTTCTTACATTTACAGCTAAATGATCTTGTAAATTCTCCCTGTAGAGAACACAAAACATATACACAACATTTAAGGCAATCTGTATAAGAATTATCTTCAGCCTGTGGCCCTCCATCTGCTGCACGACTACAACTCCTGTCAAGCTCTTGTATGATAGCCAAGATTAGGGAAATGGTAGTTTGCAGTCCTGGTCATGGGTCTCGAGGTGACTTTACCCAGATAAATAAAGCAGAAGAAAAGACAAGAGACACTAGTATGAACTGTAGCTTAAACGGTTACTCCACTGCCCAGCGTTCAGAACATTTAGTTCCGAGCGCTGTGTTCGCGCTGCGGGGGGGCGGTCATGCCCCCTCATGAAGTCAGGCAATACCCCTTCTATGCAAGTCTATGGGAGGGAGCGTCACGCCCCCTCCCAAAGACTTGCATTGAGGGGCCATGGTCTGATATCACTAGGGGCATGGCCGACCCTCGCAGCGTGAACATAGCGTTCGGAACCAAATGTTCCTAATGCTGGCCAGTGGAGTGCCCCTTCAGTTGTCTCACATAGACAATGACAAAGATTTGGTAGTTTCAATCGAGTACAATTCTAGACTGCAATGAAGTTCAAACAAAACAGTTGGTTGAAGAAGGGCAGTGGTTGTTCTTGGCTTTTGGGGACTATTCACACTATAAGGAGCTCACCTCTTGGCTCTCCTTTAGGCTATGGGTCTCCCTTGCAGCACCCTGTCCCAATGATGACACCAAGTCAGTTCAGTGTTTCTCTGGTTAGGCCTTGTGATGTCCTGTAACAGTATCAGTCAACTACTTCTTCAGTTTTCCACCCAACAACTTTTTGGAAGGAACCCACTTGCCTCAAAGGGTACTCCGCCCCTAGACATCTTATCCCCTATCCAAAGGATAGGGGATAAGGTGTCTGATCGCGGGCATTCCACAGCTTGGACCCCCTCAATCTCTGTGCAGCACCGGACGTTGGTTTAGACCGCTGGGTGCTGGTGGCGGGGGTCATGACGATACGGCAAAGCCCCCCGTGATGTCATGCCACACCCCCGCAATGCAAGTCTATGGGAGGGGGCGTGGTATCCACCACGTCCCCTCCTATAAACTTGCATACAGGGCCGTTTGAAGGAATTTGGGGGCCCCAAGCAAGATGGACATGGAGCCCCCCCCCCCCTGATGTTCACGCACGTCACGCTTTAGGGCCGGCGTCAGGACGTAGTAACGCTGGCCCCCACATTAGGTGCAGCACAGTTCCCCCCACATTAGGTCCAGCACAGTTCCTCCCACATTAGGTGCGGCACAGTTCCCCCCACGTTAGGTGCGGCACAGTTCCCCCCACGTTAGGTGCGGCACAGTTCCCCCCAGGTTAGGTGCGGCACAGTTCCCCCCACGTTAGGTGCGGCACAGTCCCCCCATGTTAGGTGCGGCACAGTTCCCCCCACATTAGGGGCAGCAGAGTTCCCCCCACATTAGGTGCAGCAGAGTTCTCCCCACATTAGGCTAGCAGTGTTACCCCACATTAGGTGCAGTATAGTTCCCCCACATTAGGTGCAGTATAGTTCCCCCACATTAGGTGCAGTATAGTCCCCCACATTATGTGCAGTATAGTTCCCCACATTAGGTGCAGTATAGCTCCCCAAATTAGGTACAGTATAGTTCCCCCACATTAGGTGCAGTATAGTTACCCCACATTAGGCAGTATAGTTCCCCACATTAGGTGCTGTACAGTTCCCCCACATTAGGCTGTAGTTCCCCCACATTAGGTGCAGTATAGTCCCCCAACATTAGGTGCAATATAGTTCCCCACATTATGTGCAGTATAGTTCTCCCCACATTAGGTGCAGTATAGTTCCCCACATTAGGTGCAGTATAGTTCTCCACATTAGGTGCAGTAAAGTTCTCCACATTAGGTTGGCAGTATAGTTCCCCACATTAGATTTGGCTATAGTTCCCCCTCATTAGGTGCAGTATAGTCTCCCCACATTAGATGCAGTATAGTTCTCTCCACATTAGGCTATAGTTCCCCCACATTAGGTGCAGTATAGTTCCCCCACATTAGGTGCAGTATAGTCCCCCCACATTAGGTATAGTATGTTCTCCCACAGACATACAGCCTATGGCTGGAGGCTGTATGCCTGTTTACTGCCCTACTTCTGTGCTCCGACCACTGAAGCTGATGTGCCGCTGGTCACTTACCATGCTGGACAGCGCATGTCCTGTTCGCTGCTCCGCTCCTCCGCGTTGCTTTCCAATGGGCGCACGCACGGGACGTTAGTGACATCCCGGCGTGCGCTACCTCACGGCGGTCCCTGCGAGGGCCGCAGAGGGTTAACAGGGGCATGGGATGTCCTTAATAGGGATGTCCTTAATAGTGACAGGGAAATTATTTGGGGGGAGGGGGCGATTGCATGCATTATATACACACATAACACACTGTACACATTACATACTGTATATGCATGCTTCATACACACATACTGTACACATTACATACTGTAAATACATCTTACACACATACTGTACACATTACATACTGTACATGCATGCTTCATACACACACAACATACTGTACACATTACATACTGTACATGCATGCTTCATACACACACAACATACTGTACACATTACATACTATACATACATCATACACACATACAGTACACATTACATACTGTACATGCATCATACACACAACACACTGTACACATTACATACCGTACATGCATGTTTCATACACACAACATACTGTACACATTACATACTATACATACATCATACACACACATACAGTACACATTACATACTGTACATGCATCATACACACAACACACTGTACACATTACATACTGTACATGCATGTTTCATACACACAGCATACTGTACACATTACATACATCATACACACACACATACTGTACACATTACATACTGTACATGCATGCTTCATACACACACAGATACTGTACACATTACATACTTTACATGCATGCTTCATACACACACAACATACTGTACACAGTACATACTGTACATGCTTCATACACACACAGATACTGTACACATTACATACTGTACATGCTTCATACACACACACACTGTACACATTACATACTGTACATACATCATACACACACACATACTGTACACATTACATACTGTACATGCTTCATACACACACACACAAACTGTACACATTACATACTGTACATGCTTCATACACACACACACACACTGTACACATTACATACTGTACATGTATCATACACACACATACTGTACACATTACATACTGTACATGCATCATACACACACATACTGTACACATTATATACTGTACATGCATCATACACACACACTGTGCACATTACATACTGTACATGCATCATACACACACATACTGTACACATTACATACTGTAAATGCACCATACACACACTGTACACATTACATACTGTGCATGCATCATACACACATACACACTGCACACATTACATACTGTACATGCATTATACACACACACACACTGTACAAATTACATACTGTACATGCATCAAACACACACACACACACACACACACACTGTACACATTACATACTGTACATGAATCATACACACACAGATGGAATAGATCAGTGTTTCCCAACCAGGATGCCTACAGAGGTTGCAAAACTACAACTCCCAGCATGCCCAGACAGCCTTTGGCTGTCCGGGCATGCTGGGAGTTGTAGTTTTGCAACAACTGGGGGCATCCTGGTTGGGAAACACTGATATAGATACACACATGCACTTTATATAGTCATCTACAGTAGTAACACACACAGGCCCAGTAGATAGACATACACAAATGTACACACATTTATATATACACACACATATGCTTATACACATATATACATGAAGGGACACCTACTGTAGTCAGGCCCCATGTTGTACAGCCTCTGTGGTCTCCTCACAGCGCTGAGCTCTCTCCTCCCCCTCCTCCTGCTCAGACGGCTGAAGGCTGAGAGAAGAGTCCGGGCTGAGGGAAGATACCAAGTGCAGCAGGGGTGGGGGGAGCGGGATTGTGGTGAGGTGAGAAGAACTCCAAAGCTGCAAATGAGTTTATTTAAAAAAAAAATGTCAGACATTTGGGGGCCCTCTTGTTTGACCGGGTGCCTGGGGCACGGAGCACAAGCTCCAAGAGCACGATTGTTAATCCGGCCCTGGTGATGGGGGGAATTGCCCCTCGCTACAGGATGGGCAAGCACTGGCTCTGCTCAGGGCCCCCCAGCCAGCTCTGGGCCCCAAGCAATTGCTTGGTTTGCCTGTCCTGTAGCGACGGGCCTACTTGCATAGAGGGGGCATGGTGTGATGTCACGAGGGGCGTGGTCTTGGCATCACGACCCCCACTGCCCGCTCCAAGTTTTTGGAACAAAATGAGGAGTACCTCTTTAATATCTGTCAGAATCTCTATCCCTTTGATGTAATGGTGAATTTACAATGCGCCATGCATTTCATTTTTCTCCAGGTCAGGTTCCTGTTCTAGACAGCCTTCAGCTACATTGCACTATGGTCCCCCTTTCTCACTACCATGTTGCAGAGAAAAACAGAGGTCACATCTATAACCATCAAGTGAAACAACCACCACCAACTATAGTGCAAATGTTTGCAGTAAACTATGACCACAGGACATACAGTCATGGTCGTAAATGTTGGCAACCCTTAAATTTTTCAAGAAAATGAATTATTTCTCACAGAAAAGGATTTCAGTAACACATGTTTTGCTATACACATGTTTATTCCCTTTGTGTATATTGGATCTAAACCAAAAAAAGGGAGGAAAAAAAGAAAATTAGACATAAGGTCACACCAAACTCCAAAAATGGTCTGGACAAAATTATTGGCACCCTTACAAAATTGTGGAAAAATAAGATTGTTTCAAGCATGTGATGCTCCTTTAAGATAACCTGGGGCAAGTAACAGGTGTAGGCAATATAAAAATCACACCTGAAAGTAGATACAAAGGAGAGAAGTTCACTTTGCATTGTGTGTCTGTGTGTGCCACACTAAAAATGGACAACAGAAAGAGGAGAAGAGAACTGTCTGAGGACTTGAGAACCAAAATTGTGGATAAATATCAACAATCTCAAGGTTACAAGTCCATCTCAAGAGATCTAGATTTGCCTTTGTCCACAGTGCACAACATTATTAAGAAGTTTGACACCTATGGCACTGTAGCTAATCTCCCTGGGCGTGGACGGAAGAGAAAAATTGATGAAAGGTGTCAATGCAGGATAATCCGGATGGTGGATAAACAGCCCCAAACAAGTTCCAAAGATATTCAAGCTGTCTGCAGGCTCAGGGAGCATCAGTGTCAGCGTGAACTATCCGTCGACATTTAAATGAAATGAAACGCTATGGCAGGAGACCCAGGAGGACCCAACAGAGGTGACACAGAGACATAAAAAAGCAAGACTACATTTTGCCAAAATAAACTTGAGTTAGCCAAAATCCTAGTGGGAAAATGTCTTGTGGACAGATGAGACCAAGATAGAGCTTTTTGGCAAAGCACAAAGAAAAGAACACAGTACCTACAGTGAAATATGGTGGAGGTCAATGATGTTTTGGGGTTGTTTTGCTGCCTCTGGCACTTGGTGCCTTAAATGTGTGCAAGGCATCATGAAATCTGAGGATTACCAATGGATTTTGGGTCGCACTGTACAGCCCAGTGTCAGAAAGCTGGATTTGTGTCCGAGATCTTGGGTCTTCCAGCAGGACAATGACCCCAAACATACGTAAAAAAAAGCCCTCAGAAATGGATGGCAACAAAGCGCTGGAGAGTTCTGAAGTGGCAGCAATGAGTCCAGATCTAAATCCCATTGAACACCTGTGGAGAGATCTTAAAATAGCTTTTGGGAAAAGGCGCCCTTCCAATAAGAGACCTGGAGCAGTTTGTAAAGGAAGAGTGGTCCAACATTCCAGCTGAGAGGTGTAAGATTATTGATGGTTATAGGAGGCGACTGATTTCAGTTTTTTTTCCAAATGGTGTACAACCAAATATTTAGTTAAGGGTGCCAATAATTTTGTCCCGCCCATTTTTGGAGTTTGGTGTGACATTTTGTCCAATTTTTTTTTCCCCTCCTTTTCTTGGTTTAGTTCCAATACACACAAAGGGAATACACATGTGTATAGCAAAACATGTGTTACTGCAATCCTTTTCTGTGAGAAATACTTCATTTTCTAGAAAATTTCAGGGGTGCCAACATTTACGGCCATGACTGTATATACAATTTCTAAATGTGCTGGTAAGCATTGTAATCCATATCTCTCATATACCTAAAATCAAGAATAGGAATGCAGTTCATCGTACGGGCCTAAAGGGGTGCTCAGACATCAAGTAAAAATGCTGTAGAAGTATATGGCATTGCTTACCTGTATTCCACTGTTCTGAACCCACCAAAAATACTTTTGCATTTGGGGTCTTAGTCTTAAACTTTCTTCTTGAACTTCCTGGTTTAACAGTTGCTTAGTAATACAATTCATAGAATGCATTTCTTTCCCTCAGCTCTTCATCATCCCTACTCTGCCTACTTCCCTTCCACCATCACGATTCCTTGCCCAGAGCTGCTGCAGACCATCTCACTTCACAGCAGGCTCACAATCAGTGAGGTTGCAAAACCTTCTGTAATCATTCCCTGACTGCTCCTCCGCCTGTAGCATTGTCCAGCACAAGGCATTATGCTGTAAACACACCTCATTCTCCATAAATGTCCCAGTGAATATCTATATATTGGTTAGAGGTGATGACATCATTCAGGGGGCAGGGATTTATCTTAGCCATGCCTTCTGAGACAGCAGATGATGATGCATTGTTTTTGGAGAAAGGGAGCCACCGGGAAGCTGGAGATAACACTACACTGACAATGAAAGAACTACACAACTTCCTGCAAGGGGTAAATCAAACCGAACATGTTGAAACCAGTGCAATTTTTGATAATATAACTATAACTATATTAGTAAGTTTTATATCTTGGGTTGAAAGTCTTATTTAAATAAAGTTTTTTTTATTTTTATTTTTTAACTAGAATACCCCTTTAACTAGCCTACCTTCTTCAAGGGGTTATCTGATAATAAAACTTAGATTTGACTGTCTAATAAATGAACATATATTGGCAAATAAAGTTATTTTACTATATTTATGTGGTCTTTCATGCATTTTTTTCTGCTTTTCATGTCAACTGTCGGCTTTGTTGTCTTCAGTCACTATGTAGTAAGAGTTATAGTCAAGAAGGTGTAGTGGGAAGGTGATATAGTTGGCTGAATTTCTGGCTACAGTGTACTGTACACAGTAACAGGAAGTACATTACAGGCTATAGACCAGACAGGACATTGGCCTAAAGACAACAACACAAACAGTTTACAATAAAAGTGGAAGGGAAGCATGAGAGACCGCAAAAAGGTAGTAACATAACTTTACCTATATATGTTGCTGAGTGTGTCCTCTTCCTTTGCAAGTGGCTGGGCAGAGCTGATACACTGTAGAGTTCAGTGCTGAGAGCTGAGGGGGGGGGGGGGTGCCACCTCAGCCAATCTCAGCCCATCTCACACTAAACTGATCTAAACTGCTCTCGGCTTTATATACAGAGCAGCATAGCAGAGAGAGAGCGAGCGAGAGAGAGAGAGAGAGAGAGAGAATTTTCCTCTGCAGGGCTTCAGATGTCGTGCCTGCTGGGACACACCCTTCCCATTCTGTGGACCTCACTAGAGTGAGCAGAAGATACAGGACAATATCAAGATAGAAAAGTGAAAATAAAATACATAAAGGGTGGTTTATTCTTTAAAGTGTACCTGTCATTTCAGCTGACTTTTAAGGATAAGCTGTTGTGTGTGTACAAGAAGAGCAGCACTACTTCTGGCCTTGATATAACTTGTATATTGAATTTGTCAGCAGATTTATGCTCTGCAGTCTTCATATATAATTCCCAGATCTCCCAGAGCTGGTGGGCAAAATGCCTTCCTCCCCCTTCCATAGACTTGTATTTCTTGTATTTCTCAGAGATGATTTTTACAGCATGGGAAGGGGGGGGGGGGGGGGGGGTTTGATAACTGGAGAAATAAGCATTTCAGTCTAATAAGATATATTACAAACAATGTTTCTAATGTTCTCTTGTACTATTGATCTATGCAAAGTTTGGTTACATGACAGGGTCTATTTATTAACCACAAAAAAATTTGTTAAAATCACTGAAATATTCCAAGTTGACAGAAGTCAGCTGTGTTTCCAACTTTCACCTATCAGGAAATGTTTTTGTCCTTGGCCTAGTGTCTGTCACGATTCGGCTGGCAGGAGGTGGATCCTCTGTGCCAGAGAGGGATTGGCGTGGACCGTGCTAGTGGACCGGTTCTAAGTTACTACTGGTATTCACCAGAGCCCGCCGCGAAGCGGGATGGTCTTGCAGCGGCGGTAGTAACCAGGTCGTATCCACTAGCAACGGCTCAACCTCTCTGACTGCTGAAGATAGGCGCGGTACAAGGGAGTAGACAAGAGCAAGGTCGGACGTAGCAGAAGGTCGGGGCAGGCAGCAAGGATCGTAGTCAGGGGCAACGGCAGGAGGTCTGGAACACAGGCTAGGAACACACAAGGGAACGCTTTCACTGGCACAATGGCAACAAGATCCGGCGAGGGAGTGCAGGGGAAGTGAGGTATACATAGGGAGTGCACAGGTGAACACACTAATTAGACCAACTGCGCCAATCAGTGGCGCAGTGGCCCTTTAAATCGCAGAGACCCGGCGCGCGCGCGCCCTAGGGAGCGGGGCCGCGCGCGCCGGGACAGGACCGACGGAGAGCGAGTCAGGTACGGGAGCCGGGGTGCGCATCGCGAGCGGGCGCCACCCGCATCGCGAATCGCATCCCGGCTGGAGGCGGTATCGCAGCGCACCCGGTCAGTAGATCTGACCGGGGCGCTGCAGTAGCGAGGGTGTTGCGAGCGCTCCGGGGAGGAGTGGGGACCCGGAGCGCTCGGCGTAACAGTACCCCCCCCCTTGGGTCTCCCCCTCTTCTTGGAGCCTGAGAACCTGAGGACCAGACTTTTGTCTAGGATGTTGTCCTCAGGTTCCCAGGATCTCTCTTCAGGATCACAGCCCTCCCAATCAACTAAAAAAAATGTTTTCCCTCTGACCGTCTTGGAGGCCAGTATCTCCTTCACGGAAAAGATGTCAGAAGAACCGGAAACAGGAGTGGGAGAAACAAGTTTGTGAGAGAAACGGTTGATGATGAGTGGTTTAAGGAGAAAGACATGAAAGGCATTGGGAATACGAAGAGAAGGAGGAAGAAGAAGTTTGTAAGAGACAGGATTAATTTGGCACAAGACTTTGAAAGGCCCCAGATAGCGTGGTCCCAGTTTGTAACTGGGGACACGAAAGCGGACATATTTAGCGGAGAGCCATACCTTGTCTCCGGGAGCAAAGATGGGGGGAGCTCTTCTTTTCTTATCTGCAAACTTTTTCATGCGAGATGAAGCCTGTAAAAGAGATTTTTGGGTCTCTTTCCATATGGTGGAAAGATCACGAGTGACTTCATCTACAGCGGGCAAACCAGAGGATAAGGGAATAGGGAGGGGGGGAAGAGGGTGACGGCCGTACACCACGAAAAATGGGGATTTAGCAGAAGATTCAGAGACTCTAAAGTTGTACGAGAATTCGGCCCAAGGTAGAAGATCTGCCCAGTCATCCTGGCGGGAGGAAACAAAATGCCGTAAATAGTCACCCAGGACCTGGTTAATTCTTTCTACTTGCCCATTGGATTGAGGATGATAAGCAGAAGAGAAGTTTAATTTAATCTTGAGTTGTTTACAGAGAGCCCTCCAGAATTTTGACACGAATTGGACACCTCTATCCGAGACAATCTGCGTGGGCAAACCGTGAAGACGAAAAATGTGTACAAAAAATTGTTTTGCCAACTGAGGCGCTGAAGGAAGACCAGGAAGAGGAATAAAATGTGCCATCTTGGAAAATCGATCAACGACCACCCAAACAACAGTGTTGCCACGGGATGGGGGTAGGTCTGTAATAAAGTCCATACCAATCAGAGACCAAGGCTGTTCGGGGACAGGCAGAGGGTGAAGGAGACCAGCAGGCTTCTGGCGAGGAGTCTTATCCCGGGCACAGACAGTACAGGCCCGCACAAAATCAACAACATCTGTTTCCAGAGTCGGCCACCAATAGAAACGAGAGATGAGTTGCAAGGACTTTTTGATGCCCGCATGGCCTGCGAGGTGGGAGGAGTGACCCCATTTGAGAATCCCGAGACGTTGGCGTGGAGAAACGAAGGTCTTCCCTGGAGGAGTTTGCCTGATGGAGGCTGGAGAAGAGGAGATCAGACAGTCAGGAGGAATGATGTGTTGCGGAGAGACCTCTACTTCCGAGGCATCCGAAGAACGAGAGAGAGCATCGGCCCTAATGTTCTTGTCGGCAGGGCGAAAATGAATTTCAAAGTTAAAACGGGCAAAGAACAACGACCACCTGGCCTGGCGAGGATTCAGCCGTTGGGCAGACTGGAGATAGGAGAGATTCTTGTGATCGGTGAAAATGATAACTGGAAATTTTGATCCCTCCAGCAAATGCCTCCATTCCTCAAGTGCCAATTTAATGGCCAGTAGTTCTCGATCCCCGATGGAGTAGTTCCTCTCCGCCGGAGAGAAGGTCCTAGAAAAAAAACCACAAGTAACAGCATGCCCGTAAGAATTTTTTTGTAGAAGGACCGCTCCAGCTCCCACTGAGGAGGCATCAACCTCCAATAGGAAGGGTTTAGATGGGTCAGGTCTGGAGAGCACGGGAGCAGAAGAAAAGGCAGACTTGAGCCGTTTAAATGCGTCTTCCGCTTGGGGAGACCAGGACTTAGGATTGGCATTCTTCTTGGTTAAAGCCACGATAGGAGCCACAATAGTGGAAAAATGTGGAATGAATTGTCTGTAATAATTGGCGAACCCCAAAAAACGTTGGATAGCACGGAGTCCGGAGGGGCGTGGCCAATCTAAGACGGCAGAGAGTTTATCTGGGTCCATTTGTAGTCCCTGGCCAGAGACCAAATATCCCAGGAAAGGAAGAGATTGACATTCAAACAGACATTTCTCCATTTTGGCATAGAGTTGATTGTCTCGAAGTCTCTGAAGAACCATGCGGACATGCTGGCGATGTTCTTCTAAGTTGGCAGAAAAAATCAGAATATCGTCCAGATACACAACAACACAGGAATATAAGAGATCACGAAAAATTTCATTAACAAAGTCTTGGAAGACGGCAGGGGCGTTGCACAGGCCAAAGGGCATGACCAGATACTTAAAGTGTCCATCTCTGGTGTTAAATGCAGTTTTCCATTCGTCCCCCTCCCTGATGCGGATGAGATTATATGCACCTCTTAAGTCCAGTTTGGTAAAGATGTGGGCACCTTGAAGGCGATCAAAGAGTTCAGAGATAAGAGGTAGGGGGTAGCGGTTCTTTACCGTGATTTTATTAAGTCCGCGGTAATCAATGCAAGGACGTAGGGAGCCATCTTTTTTGGACACAAAGAAAAATCCAGCTCCGGCAGGAGAGGAGGATTTGCGGATAAACCCCTTTTTTAAATTTTCCTGGATGTATTCAGACATAGCAAGAGTCTCTGGGGCGGACAGAGGATAAATTCTGCCCCGGGGTGGAGTAGTGCCCGGGAGGAGGTCAATAGGACAGTCAAAAGGCCTGTGAGGAGGTAGAGTCTCAGCTTGCTTTTTGCAAAATACGTCAGCATAGTCCATATAAGCCTTAGGAAGACCGGTTACAGGGGGAACCACAGGGTCACGGCAGGGAGTACTGGGAACCGGTTTAAGACAGTCCTTGAAACAAGAAGTACCCCAGCTCTTGATTTCTCCTGTGGACCAATCAAGGGTTGGGGAATGGCGTTGAAGCCACGGTAGTCCAAGGAGAATTTCGGAAGTGCAATTGGAGAGGACCAAAAACTCAATTTTTTCGTGATGAGGTCCGATGCACATTAGGAGGGGTTCCGTGCGGTAACGCACGGCACAATCCAATCTTTCATTGTTAACACAATTGATGTAGAGGGGTCTGGCGAGACTGGTCACTGGGATGTTGAACCTGTTGATGAGAGAGGCCAAAATAAAATTTCCTGCAGATCCGGAATCCAAGAAGGCCTTAGTAGAGAAGGAGAAGGTAGAGGCAGATATCCGCACAGGCACAGTAAGGCGTGGAGAAGCAGAGTTGACATCAAGAACTGTCTCACCTTTGTGCGGAGTCAGCGTGCGTCTTTCCAGGCGGGGAGGACGGATAGGACAATCCTTCAGGAAGTGTTCGGTACCGGCACAGTACAGGTAAAGATTCTCCATGCGGCGTCGTGTCCTCTCTTGAGGTGTCAAGCGAGACCGGTCAACTTGCATAGCCTCCACGGCGGGAGGCACAGGAACGGATTGCAGAGGACCAGAGGAGAGAGGAGCCGGGGGGAAAAAACGCCTCGTGCGAACAAAGTCCATATCCTGGCGGAGCTCCTGACGCCTTTCGGAAAAACGCATGTCAATGCGAGTGGCTAGATGAATGAGTTCATGCAGGTTAGCAGGAATTTCTCGTGCGGCCAGAACATCTTTAATGTTGCTGGATAGGCCTTTTTTAAAGGTCGCGCAGAGGGCCTCATTATTCCAGGATAATTCGGAAGCAAGAGTACGGAATTGGATGGCGTACTCGCCAACGGAAGAATTACCCTGGACCAGGTTCAGCAGGGCAGTCTCAGCAGAAGAGGCTCGGGCAGGTTCCTCAAAGACACTTCGAATTTCCGAGAAGAAGGAGTGTACAGAGGCAGTGACGGGGTCATTGCGGTCCCAGAGCGGTGTGGCCCATGACAGAGCTTTCCCAGACAGAAGGCTGACTACGAAAGCCACCTTAGACCTTTCAGTAGGAAACTGGTCCGACATCATCTCCAAGTGCAGGGAACATTGTGAAAGAAAGCCACGGCAAAACTTAGAGTCCCCATCAAATTTATCCGGCAAGGATAGTCGTAGGCCGGAAGCGGCCACTCGCTGCGGAGGAGGTGCAGGAGCTGGCGGAGGAGATGATTGCTGAAGCTGTGGTAGTAGCTGCTGTAGCATCACGGTCAGTTGAGACAGCTGGTGGCCTTGTTGCGCTATCTGTTGCGACTGCTGGGCGACCACCGTGGTGAGGTCGGCGACAACTGGCAGTGGAACTTCAGCGGGATCCATGGCCGGATCTACTGTCACGATTCCGCTGGCAGGAGGTGGATCCTCTGTGCCAGAGAGGGATTGGCGTGGACCGTGCTAGTGGACCGGTTCTAAGTTACTACTGGTATTCACCAGAGCCCGCCGCAAAGCAGGATGGTCTTGCAGCGGCGGTAGTAACCAGGTCGTATCCACTAGCAACGGCTCAACCTCTCTGACTGCTGAAGATAGGCGCGGTACAAGGGAGTAGACAAGAGCAAGGTCGGACGTAGCAGAAGGTCGGGGCAGGCAGCAAGGATCGTAGTCAGGGGCAACGGCAGGAGGTCTGGAACACAGGCTAGGAACACACAAGGGAACGCTTTCACTGGCACAATGGCAACAAGATCCGACGAGGGAGTGCAGGGGAAGTGAGGTATACATAGGGAGTGCACAGGTGAACACACTAATTAGACCAACTGCGCCAATCAGTGGCGCAGTGGCCCTTTAAATCGCAGAGACCCGGCGCGCGCGCGCCCTAGGGAGCGGGGCCGCGCGCGCCGGGACAGGACCGACGGAGAGCGAGTCAGGTACGGGAGCCGGGGTGCGCATCGCGAGCGGGCGCCACCCGCATCGCGAATCGCATCCCGGCTGGAGGCAGGTATCGCAGCGCACCCGGTCAGTAGATCTGACCGGGGCGCTGCAGTAGCGAGGGTGTTGCGAGCGCTCCGGGGAGGAGTGGGGACCCGGAGCGCTCGGCGTAACAGTGTCTTTAACCATGTATGAGCTGGTAAGCACTATGGGAGTTGTAGTTTTGTAATTTGAAGGTTGAAGACCAGTGGTATAAGAGATTGGACGGGTGTCGCCTCAGGCTCGTTAACTCTACCACATCCACTAATCACCCGGACCCGACGCATCCTTGTTGTACACCTTTATTGACTTATACATTTGCATCTGAGCAGCAAGTTCTCCTTTAATTGTATAATATTTTCATTAAACGAATCAGCGGCCAAGTAGACTGTAAACCAGCACCTCACCTCCTCCTCCTTCTCGGCACCACCATCTATTTCTTCTCTCATAATCTCATTTACTGACTTGTTTCCTCAAGATTAATCATGACAGGTGTCAGAACTGGTTGGATAAGAGCAAAACAAACACATTTCCTCAACAACAATTTTCTTATCACATCCCAACGCTGTCATAGATATGCATTTACGCTGCAAAACATTTGCATTTTGCACATGAATTTTACGGGTTTTCATGATTTTCTTTTTCTCTTGTTTTGACTCCCTGGCGGGGATCAAAGGGGTTAAGACTCACGTCTGCCAACAAAGTAGATACTCTACTGCTGCTCTCATCCTTTTCCCCTAATGGTTTTGCTAAGGTTGATTGGAGGTGCAGCGAATCTGTAACCTGAGCTGAATGATAATGAATGGAGTGACATGTGATAGGCTTTCATTGTTACAACCTCAGCTTCCCCAGCAGCTCGCCTTATCACGGTATCACACTAGCGCACAGGGCTCACATATCAAGGAAACATATCACTAACTTTGATTCTTTCGCTCCCATTTGGAAATGGTCTCCCTTGATTGAGAAAACAGAAAAACGACTTTCTCAAGATCATTGGAACAAATATAGATTACTCCTTCACACGGGCGCCACCGGGGAAGACAAGATTCTAATGTGTGTTAGTTGATTTGGAATCCCGAAGGACCATTAGTTGAGAGATGGGAAAGGGTTTTATATGAATAATGTACTGGAGAAATTTGCAATCCTCATTGTTAAGTTTTTATATCTCTATTTAAATTGTATTATATTTGTTTTAGTTATTTAGTTCATTTCTACCATCTGTCAATGTCTTAATTAAACAAATTAAAATGGGGGTAAATATGGAGGAGAGGAATCTGCTTGGAAATATCCAAAATCGATATGTGGGCTTGTACAAACAAAAACACCTCCCACTATTCTGCAAACATGGGGGCTTAGTGGTTAGCACTGTTGCCAAATCCAACTAAGGTCTACATCTGCACGGAGTTTGTGTGTTCCTCTCGTATGGGTGGATTTCCTCTGGATACTTAGGTTTCCTCCCACACTCCAAAACTTCCTATGAAGTTGGCCCGAGAAAAGGAATTTGACTGTGAGCTTGGGATGGGGACAGATTATATGGTGTATGTTTTGTACAGCACTACAAAATATTCAGTATGTAACACACATTAAGATATGTTACACTTTGATCTATGGCTTCTCCTCATAATTTCAACAACTAATCAAACTGATCCAAATGGATCCCTAAATTAAATAGTGTGATGCTAGGTGGTGACCACCATCGCCACAACGCCAGTTCTCATAAGGGAAGCAACTTAGTTGCCCAGCAGCCCTACTTATGCCAGACCTAGCTCTCTGGCTCTGGGCCATGCTACCCCACAGACACAGCACCTTGTAGTTTACCTACTGATTTGGCAATAAGGACCCCAGCGGGAGCCACCAAGCCAATCTGTTCACACGACTAGATCTAATCAGTGAACACACTGGAAGGCAAGCAGGCGCCCCAGTTGGCGTGAGCTCTTTTTGGAGCCAGAGGTAGTCTTGCATTAGATTTTCCAGGCTTCCATTATTTGTGCTCTAGCTGTGCCCTTTGACGTCAGACAGCACACCAGGCACAAACAGAGGGCTGAATTTTGATTTCCCATGCTTTAATTTGTGCTGACACAGGCTCTGAGGTCATACAGTGCAGCGGCCAGGTATTCCTGGACCCTAAAATAAGCAATGTACGCCTGCGCAACTTGAGCCACACATGCGTGTGCTAGATGCATATAATTGTTAGACGTCACATGATGTTTCATTTAATTTAATTAAACATTGGAGAGAAGAGCGGTGACCAGTAACCACCTCTCAACTCTGACCCTGACCAACCAGCGACTCAAGACTGTGTAAAACCGATCCCCACAAAGCCAGTCAGTAGCCACAGTGGTGTCCCACTTTAGTCACTGATTGGCTGAGCAGGCAGGTCTAGTGGGATCAGGATGATACAGAAGCTGGAGAAGTAAAAGCCAACAGAGGACCAGCAGTGTCAGTGCCGCAGCTGCAGGGAACCAGAGGAGGTGAGTATAGTGTGTTTGTAATTTTTTTCCTGGAAAATTCCTTTAATAGGGAGGGATTCCTCATAACACTGGTGGCACTGCACGAGAATTGAATACTTGCTGCCTGGTTTCATAGCAGCCTATTTTTGGAGGATCATTGTACGGAAAAAAAAAACTGCAAAAAGAAGACAACCACTTTTTTATGTGATACTGACAATTGTCAGTATCACATAAAAATTGTCTTTTTAGTGAGTTTCAAAAATATTGTTTGGTTCATAAATTCTATCTAATTTATTCATATGAATGTTAAGAATTCTGTAGATCTATTTGTGATAAGCCTGTTATGTTTTTTCCTAGTGTAACTGCAACCAGTAAGTATTTCTTAGACTGTATTGAACATTTTCATATATTTTTAAATCCATAATATATATATTTTTTAATATAAATGTAAAATCTGTGTTGTTGCTAGGCAGCTAAACCCTCACTGGTCACTCCTGCTACTAGGATATCAATTCTCCTGAGATGGCTTCTGGCCAGGTGTATCTAAATACAGGGTTCTCTACAAAAGTGCAGTGTATTCAGTGATTGCACATTACATGTTTGCTCACGTCCTAAATTACTGGATCACAAATTTTCAACACTTTAAATGTTTAGAATGGAAAAATGGTTTGAGTTTCTGTTGAAGAAATTGAAGACAGCTTGAGATATTTAAAGTGAATGTACCATATATTATATGTTGTGCAAAGTGTCCTTATCATTTAGAAAAAACTATCAGACAGACATGTCAAACTTTATTGAGACCCTGATAGATCTCTAGATATTGTCAGGAGAAGCAAGTAGTAGCACACTTAAAGGGGTACTCCGCCCCTAGACATCTTATCCCCTATCCAAAGTATAGGGGATAAGATGTCAGATCACTGGGGTCCCACTGCTGGGGACCCCCGGGATCTTGGCTGTGGCACCCAGCTATCATTCCTGCACAGAGCAGACTCGCTCCGTGTGTAATGATGGACAATACAAGGGCCGGAGCATCACGAGGGGGCAGAGCTGTGACGTAATGGCCGGCCCCCTCAATACAAGTCTATGGGAGGGGGCGTGGTGGCCATCACGCCCCCTCCCATAGACTTTAATTGAGGGGGCGGGCCATTACATCACAAGGAGGCAGAGCTGTGACGTAACGATGCTCCGGCCCCTGTATTTCCCATCATTACGCACAGAGCGAGACCACTCTGTGCAGTAATGATAGCAGGGTGCCGCAGCCGAGATCCCAGGGGTCCCCAGCAGCAGGACCCTGGCAATCTGACATCTTATCCCCTATCCTTTAGACAGGGGATAATATGTCTAGGGGGGGGGGTACCCCTTTAACTGCTAGGCTGTCAACATTATTTATCTAGACGCACTATGTGGGCTCCATTACAAGTCTATGGAGCCTGTACAGTTGCATTGAATGGGCTGAATAGACAGGCAATGAAGCCCATCAAAACTTTTGACATCTCTGTCTAACATGTAGGAAGTAAAAAAAAAAAAATAATAATAATAATAATAATAACAGGGTCACTTTAAAATGTGGTTTTAAAATTTTTAGATTTAAAAATAAAACATAAAAAAAAGCAAACCTTTTTGGCAGGGATTTTTGTTCTCCATTTTTTGTTTAAATTCTTAAAGGGGTAGTCCGGTGGAAAACTTTTTTAATTTTTATTTTTTTTAATCAACTGGTACCAGAAAGTTAAACAGATTTGTAAATTACTTACTTGTAAAAATTCTTAATCCTTCCAGTACTTATTAGCGGCTGTATACTACAGAGGAAATTCTTTTCTTCTTGGAATTCTTTTCTGTCATAACCACAGTGCTCTCTGCTGACACCTCTGTCCATTTTAGGAACTGTCCAGAGCAGGAGAGGTTTGCAATGGGGATTTGCTCCTGCTCTGGATAGTTCCTGACATGGACAAAGGTGTCAGCAGAGAGCACTGTGGTCGTGACAGAAAATAGAAGTAATTTACAAATCTGTTTCCCTTTCTGGCACCAGTTAATTAAAAAAAAAAAGTTTTCCACCAGAGTTCCCCTTTAAACCTGTGATCTTTTTTCACTGTTCACTAGAGCAGATATAGTAGACTGACTGCTGTTTACTGGAGCTCACTTTTCAGCTTTGTTGTATATACTGGGACAGAATAAGCAGAGTCATCTCCTTATCATCAGAAGGAATCGGAAGGATGGCAGGTTAATGACAGCTCTGTCCTACTGCTAGAGGCTTAGACAAGTCGGAGATCAGATGTACATTATATATACAGATATTAGCTTACTTGCAGAAATGTATACCAATGTATACAGTGGCATACCCACATTGGGCCCATTGAGTTCAGTTGGCCATAAATAGTCTACTAGTGACTATGCTTATTTTTGAATGCATAGTTTTATTTTACGGGACTGGAATAAAGGACTTTTCAGTCCTGCAAATTATATTTCTGGAAATGAAATGAATTTAGTCACTAGTAGACTATGTTTAGATCATTGTACCCAATGGTCCTGTCACCGGTATGCCTCAGTATTCCTTCTTCCAGTATTATGTCGTATACCTCACATGTACAGCACTTTATAAGTGTGAACATACACTAAGCCTGTATTTACAGCTCACCTGTAACCCTCTGTTTTCCGAGAATGGAGCTATAGTCCATCACTGTACTGTAATACTCTATTGCTATTCTCTCCTGTTCATTGCATCTGCCATAAAGAGCCCACACTGTGCTACACTGTCTATACACACAATACAGAAGGATGTATTTCCAATAATACTGAAAATAACAAATAACAACAACATTTTCTACAAACTTATATTGACTTCATGAAACTGCAGTTCAATACATGACACCTTCCCTTTATAGAACATAAATAGCAATTTTATATATTGGCTGACGCACATCTCTACACTTTGAATCTGCGATATACTTTAATAAAGAGGTTTTAGACCAGGTTATATCAGGGATTAAATCCCAACAGATGATACACAGACGCCATACTGAACCTTTGGTCCATCTCCCATCTGTCATCATCATGCACAGGATGTTGTGGATCATTACATAATTTATAATTATTGATGTAAAAAAATAAGCAAATGACAGATGGGAGATGGGCCAAATGATGCATTCATTTATTTAGTACCATGGAAAGGGCCTTTTGTCTCAAATATAGAATGTATTTTTAGTAATCTTTATGTTAATTACCTATTATTTCACACATCGCATTTCTGCTGTTTTTTTTTTTTATGATTTTTGCAAAACTGCATGATAAAGCGAGACATGCAAAAAAAAAAGTCTGCCCAAAAGTTTGTTCATGGTAGCGATCTACAGTGTATAGTATATATTGGTGCTATAGTGTACAGTGGTCCCTCTAGTTACAATATTCATTGATTCCAGAGTGACCATTGTATCTTGAGACCATACCTTAATGGAAGACCCAAAATGTCATCCAAAAATAGGAGAACATGCGCAATTAAGAAAATTAAGTAGATAACTAATACAGTGGTCCCTCAAGTTACAGTATTAATTGGTTCCAGGATGACCATTGTATGTTGAGACCATCGTATGTTGAGACCATAACTCTATGGAAACCTGGTAATTGGTTCTGAAGCCCCAAAATGTCATCCAAAAATAGGAAAAAGTGAGGATTAAAGATAAATAAGTAGATAACTAATATAGATAAAGGAAATCCTTATATATAAAAGTAATCAAGATCTGCTGGGAGCTGTAAATCACTCTTTACCTGTGCCAGGGATAGCTTCTCCTTTGGACATCAGGTGAGGGCGGCTGTAAAGGACCCTGAAGAAGCTTCTGTTCTCTACATAGACCAGTGTTTCCCAACCAGGGTGCTTCCAGCTGTTGCAAAACTACAACTCCCAGCATGCCCGGACAGCCTTTGGCTGTCTGGGCATGCTGGGAGTTGTAGTTTTGCAACAGCTGGAGGCAACCTCTTTGGGAAACACTGGTCTATGTAGAGAACAGAAGCTTCTTCAGGGTCCTTTACAGCCGCCCTCACCTGATGTCCAAAGGAGAAGCTATCCCTGGCACAGGTAAAGAGTAGTAAAGAACATGTAATACCTTCCTGTACTGTAGGAGGCACTACCAGACACCAGTCAGTGCATGCACTTCAGTAATACAGGTAAAGAGTAGTAAAGAACATATAATACCTCCCTGTACTGTAGGGGGTGCTATCAGACACCAATCAGTGCATGTACTTCAGTAATACAGGTTAAGAGTACAGAACATGTAATGCCTCCCTGTACTGTAGGGGGCGCTACCAGACACCAGTCAGTGCATGCACTTTAGGAATACACGGGTTTTACCAGTGAAATATCCATTCTGATTGGTCGGTTCTTCCAGCCATTGACACGTTTCGCAGATTCCATAGCATTGAATGTTGAGTCTGGTTTCAAGTTACAATGGTCCAGAAAAGACCATTGTATGTTGAAACTATTGTATGTTGAGGCCATTGTAAGTTGAGGGATCACTGTACAGATAAAGCAAGTCCTTACATATAAAAGTAAGAAAGAGCTGCTGGGAGCTGTAATCACTGTCTATGTAGAGGACAGGAGCTTCCTCAGGATCCTGTACAGTACACGCAATGTCCTAAAAAAGTAAAATGGAGCCGCCCTCACCTGGTGTCCAAAGGAGCAGCTAACAGTACAGAACATGTAGTACCTCCCTGTACTGTAGAGGGTGCTACCAGGCAGCTAGTCAGTGCATGTACTTCAGCAATACACGTGTTTTACCTATGAAATGCCAATTCTCATTGGTCAGTTCTTTCAGCCATTGACATGTTTCACAGATCTGGACTGTCTGTACATTGTATGTTGAGTCTGGTTTCATGTTACAGTGGTCCAGAAAAGACCATTGTATGCAGAAAATATTGGGATCTGTGGCCATTGTAGGTTGAGGCATCACTGTATACAGAATCATTGTATAAACAGTATATAAATGAGCACATGGCAAAATCGTATAAATTCTACCAGGAGGACAGTTGTTTAATTATGGGCACATTCATATTGAAGCCATGTGAACATAGATTTCAGGTAAGTTATTGCTGATGTTCGTTGATTCCATCATCTCAGAGACAGAAACGTCCCCTAAAATAGCTGCCACCTTTCCTCTTACAGGAGAGATAGGTGTTGACCGAATGAGCAGTCAGTGTATGACCACAGCGAGAAGGTCTCATCACAGACAAACTCTGGTGCGATAATGCCAGTAAATGGCCATTAACCTTTTATATGCTATGATTAAAGTATTTAAAAGGTGTCTGACAGAACCAACACCTGTCAACTCTCTGATCAGCACCCCTGCAAAGTGAATGAGCAAAATTTTTGCGCAATGAGCTCTACTTTTCATTGGTATCATTGTTGCCATACGTGCTACCTTTTGATCTTGTTTATTCTGCTATTTGTACCAAAATTGGCAAATTTTGTGCTTTTTTTTTTTTTTTACAGCGTTCACCGTACTGGATCATTTACACTATAGTTTTATAGTACATGTCATTACGAAATTGGCAATACCTATTATGTATATGATTTATGTTTTTGATCTTTTTTTGGTGATAATACACCATTATTGGGAAAGGGGCATCTTTTTTTTTTTTTTTTACACGTCACACTTTTATTTAAGAACTTTTTTTTTTTTACACTTTTTTTACAGGTTATACTATGCTGCAATTCATTTGTACTGCAGCACAGTATGACCCGATCAGCTGCACACAGTATATCCTGAGCGATCCAGCCTCTGGCTGGATCTCACAGGCTTCCGTAAGCAGGCAGACAGGAGGTCATGATCTGACCTCCTGCTGCCATAGCAACCAACGGCAACCCGCGATCATATCCCCCTGTCAGCACCATAGATGCGTGATCAGGATCGATCATGGCATCTAATGGGGTTAATGCTGCCGGGACCGGCGCGATTGTGGCCCCGGCAGCTGCGGCGGGACTCCAGCTGTGAATGACAGTTGGTTCCGCCGCCGATCTCCTGCGCTGCCCGCAGCAGTGGTGGAGATCGCTAGGAACTATGCATATGTCCCAGTGTGCGAAAGTGACGGATGCCAGGACGTATGCATACGTCCGATAGCGGGAAGGGGTTAACTTTAGTTTTGTCTGCTGCTTTTGTACAGTTTGTGCCCATGTGTTATAGATCTGGACTGTTTGACGCCTCTTGACGCCAATGCACTTAGACCAGCTCAGGGACCTTCACCAAGTTGTGATCTGACGTTTAGGGCAGATCATCCAAGTAGGTAGGGACAGTGGTTAGGGCGAGTTCCAAGTTGTACTGCTCCCTACACTCTCAGGTAAAGGAAAGCCTATCTACTGAACAACTCTGCAGCGGCGTGTATGTGACACCCCAGGTTTTGACAAGTATTTTTTCTATTTCACAGTTTAGATTTGCTTGTATCTATGCATATCTCATCATAAAATAACATAGGCAAACAATGTGAACTGGTTATCCTTAAGATTCCAGCTAATCTCTACGACACAGCATGTTGCCATCATAGAAAGAAGTAATTATACCCATAACAACTGACTGCACACTACTTTACCTATTATTATACAAATGAAACAATCAATAATACTTATTCCACCCCGAGTACCCAATGACTGATATGGTTTCTGCTGGTCCACAGGGAAGAAGTCATGAAGTAGATAAATCTGGCTGACTTTTAGTGTTGCTCGCGAATATTCGCAATTCGAATATTATTCGCGAATATCGCATATTCGCGAATTCACGAATTTCGCGAATATAGCGCTATATATTCGTAATTACGAATATTCGTTTTTTTTTTTTTTTTTTTTTTTTTTTTTTCACAGTACACATCACAGTGATCACCCCTCTCTGCTTCCAGCTTGTGTGGTGTAAAGAAGGCTCTAATACTACTGTGTGAGACTGGCGTGCGTAAATTCGCATATGCGAAAATTAGCATATGCGAATTTTCGTATATGCGAATTTTACCTTATGCTAATTTTGTACATGCTAATTTTCACATCTGTAAATTTTCGCATACGCGAATGTTCGCATATGCGAAAATAAACCGAGGATATAACGAATATGCGAATATTCGCGAATATTTGACGAATATTCGTCCATATATTCGCGAATATTCGCGAATTCGAATATGGCCTATGCCGCTCAACACTACTGACTTTGTATAAGTAGTGAAGACAGCTGGCACACACACCTTCACTGCGGGATGAGAGTGTGCTGAGAGCTTGCCAACATTAAGATAAAGAAGACAGTCTGCAGAAAACATAGATCATATCTTTTTTTTAAGTTTTTCTTACTTAGTGTTGCTCACGAATATTCGCAATTCGAATATTATTCGCGAATATCGCATATTCGCGAATATAGCGCTATATATTCGTAATTACGAATATTCGTTTTTTTTTTTTTTTTTTTTTCACAGTACACATCACAGTGATCATCCCTCTCTGCTTCCAGCTTGTGTGGTGTAAAGAAGGCTCTAATACTACTGTGTGAGACTGGCGCGCGCAAATTTGCACATGCGAAAATGCGCATATGCGAAAATTAACACATGCGAATTTTCACATATGCGAATTTTCGCGTATGTAAATTTTGTATATGCTAATATGCACATATGATAGTTTTCGCATACGCGAATGTTCGCATATGCGAAAATAAAACGGGAATATAACGAATATGCGAATATTCGCGAATATATGACGAATATTCGTCCATATATTCGCGAATATTCGCGAATTCGAATATGGCCTATGCCGCTCAACACTATTCTTACTTTCATATAGATATATTAAGAGTGATATCTCAAAATACAGTAGTGCAACATAGTGTACAGACCAGATCTGGGATATCGAAAAGGCATCTTGGTTATAAAGTACAGTGGTCCCTCAACATACGATGGTAATCCGTTCCAAACGGACCATCGTTTGTTGAAACCATCGTATGTTGAGGGATCCGTGCAATGTAAAGTATAGGACAGTGGCCTACAACCTGCGGACCTCCAGATGTTGCAAAACTACAACACCCAGCATGCCCGGACAGCCAACGGCTGCCCAGGTATGCTGGAAGTTGTAGTTTTGCAACATCTGGAGGTCCGCAGGTTGAAGACCACTGGTAGAGGAAGGTGTACTCACCTGTCCCCGCCACTCCGGACCATCACCGCTCGTCACCACTGCCCGGGATGTCGCCTTCCATCGCTGACGCCACGTCCCCGGGGTGTCCCCGATGCTCCAGCAAGGCCTCTGCTTCCCCGGCATCCACGCTCTCCGTCGCCGCCATCACGTCGCTACGCACGCCGCTCCTATTGGATGACATGACGGCGTGTGCACCGACGTGATGACGACGATGGAGATCGCAGATGATGCAGGGGATCCCGAAGAGGACGTGCCGGAGCCCCGAGGACAGGTAAATGATCGTCAGCGGACCACACGGGGCACCGTAAACGGCTATCCGGTGGCAGCTGAAGCAGTCTGCGCTGCCGGATAGCTGTTTCTGCAATGGCCCTGACATACAAAAGCATCGTATGTTGATGCTGCCTTCAACATGTGATGGCCTCTGAGATGCCATCGTATGTTGAAATGATCGAATGTCGGAGCCATCGTAGGTCGGGGGGTCACTGTATTGAGAATCCAATAATCAATTCTGCAGGCAAGTAAATGCCCATGATCTTTGTAAGCAATTGGGCAAAACATTTGTGAAAAGAAAAGAGCATATATGGTGTCTGGAAAAGATCAAAAGAGGTTTTCATTCCAATATCTAGGTTATGAGACATGTCCAACATAGACTATGACGCAGATTTATCAAAGAATGTCTACAGTAGAGCTATTTTCCCACCTTTATTTGGGTGGTGGGGTTGACTAGCATGCATCTTATTTAACAAGAAGGTGCAGCAGGATGATGAATTTTGCGCAGCTCTGCTGTGGTGGGAAAAGCTCTCCCACATACACTTTTTCTAGACACTTGTGAGGGAGAGAAGTAGACACTTTCCCGGCTCCTGAATTTGGCAGGTTAGGTGTTTTTACTTACTTTCACAGAGCTGCCTGGATATTTTTACTTGCATTTTAGGCGCTACAATCAAATTTGATTGCGGTGTCTAAGGGGTTAAAGCTGGGCATCACTGTGAACGGTGATGTCTGGCATTAGAGATGGGTCCTGGTGGCAGATAGCTACCAAGACCACCCAGCTATGACCTGCGCTCAGCTCCTGAGTGTGTCATAGATGGGGAGTGGGACGCTGTCGTCCACAAAAGGTTGAAGGTTGAATTATGGAAGGCAGAAGTGATTCTCATGCCTACTGTGCCCAAAAAATTACCTTTGTCCACAAAATAGCAACTTTTGCAAATTATAAATACGTGACCACTGCATGGTCAAAAAGAAAAAGTTCTACGGGTAGGCAAAAAGAGTGAAACTGTCTATATCAAAAGACACATAAAAGTCGCTAAATATGCTGCTTGCACCTGTACTGCGCCAAAACATAGAGAAAAAAATTATCTAAAAGCAATGCTAAATCTCCCCCTATGTATCTACCAGAAGGGTTATGGCAAACATACTGCCAAACCCTGATTAAAAAGTATTAACAATCCAAAAATAAATATCACAGACAAATAAATGCCATTGGTCTTGGTATGGTGAGTAATTAGACAAAACATTGAAAAATGGAAGAATATTGGGCATAAAAATCATATTCACATGGTTGGGATAAATGATTGTCTACATTCAATTTTGTACTAGAGAACTTGGGAATGGATCAAATCTCCACAAGTCCTACAAAATTAAAAGGACCTGGCATTGGGAAAAACTTTTGATATGTCCTAGCAACAAGTTTTGATCTGAGTGTTCAGACCTTCACCGATCAGGAGAACGAGCCAAGAGAATTTTGCTCTGTCATGCGCTCCTCTCCATGCTTCTGTGTCACGTGATCACTAGGATATGGTAAAAGTTTTTCCAAATGACAGTGGCCATTTATAGGTGAATGGAATAAGGAGGATCCTTGAAAGAACATGGGGCAGACAAATGTAGTTATTCAATAATAGGTGAATGAAAGGCACCATCTCTTTTGTGGGGGCCCCTCATGTTTAACTATGTCCTTACATTTGAGGGAAGGCGTCAACCATCTTTTATGACTCAACTGGGTCGCAACTTCTGGTACTGAAGCATTATCCCAGCAATCCATGTGTTAAGTAAGACCCACTTGTACTATATGTCAGGAAGATCCATTTCTTTAAGAGAAAATAAGAAGTCCAGAGGACAATGTCACCTTCATCGAGAGAGTGAATGCAAGTTCTTTAAATCATGGTAAACTATGAATCCGCCCAATGTGTGACTGATAGTAGGTTTTACCCAAGGAAGTTCTTCTTGGTGTGTTTGGACCTTCTCATTCTATTTGGTCAGATTAAGTACATTACAAAGTGTAGGACTGAAGTTGTCTCAGAACGCTTATGTGTACTCTATATGCTGTTGTTTAGTTTCAGCAGGGGCTCACAATTAAAGGGACAGAAGAAACTATAGAAGCACAAACAGCATTTCCTATGAGTGGTTACTATAACTAATATAGTCCCTAGTTATATCCTTTGTTCTGCTCTTGACCTGTATATTATAATTAGACTGTAGACACATATACATATATAAAGTATATTAAGGAACTAATACATATGCTTAGCCCTAGTCTATACTACCATCACAGTGTCGCAGGCTGGCACTAGGCACCTCTCTGATCCTGCTGGCAGAGATTTGTACAGAACAGATAAAACAGAGCGGCTGTCAATCATCTGACTTCAGCTTTGTTCTTTCGTTTTTTTGGACTAAGCCTGAAAATCGATACAGATCAATTCTCTTACAATGGAGGTGCTGGACTCTAAAAGGGAACTGCAGTGCATTATTGGTAAATCTGCAGACAGTGTATGAATATGTGCCTCTAATAGTAGACATTATTTTAGGTTGAATATTGTTGGCTTCTTCAGAATGTATTATACTGTTCTATGCAGAAAATGGATGTGTCAGTGCAAGTTTCTTTAAATGCATGCAGAATTACAAACGTGACCCATTTTTACAGTTCACCATGTTTTCTTTCTTTCTATCTATCTATTTCTTTATCTATATCTGCCTATCTATCTATGTCATATCAATTTATCAATCTATCTATCTCATCTATGTATTTATCTATCTCATATCTATCTATCTCATATCTATCTATCTCATATCTATCTATCTATCTATCTATCTATCTCATATCCATCTATCTATCTATGTCATATATATTTCATATCTATCTATCTATCTATGTATCTATCTATCCGTCTCATATCTATCTGTTTATCTATCTATCCATCTATCTATCTAATATATTTCTATCTATCTATCTATCTATCTGTCTCATATCTATCAATCTATCTATCTAATATCTATCTATCTATCTATCTACCTAATATCTATCTATCTATCAATCAATTATCTATCTATCTGTCTCCTATCTATCTATCTATCTATCTATCTATCTAATATCTATCTATCTATCTAATGTCTATCAATTATCCATCTATCTCATATCTAGCTATCTATACCGCAAAGAGATTCTGCAGCACTCCGAAATAGGTGAAACTTAGGTGGTTTATTGGGCTGACAGCATAGTAACGTTTCGACTGCCCACTTGTAGCTTTTCAAGCTTGAAAAAGGCTGCAAGTGGACAGCTGAAACGTTACTATGCTGTCAGCCCAATAAACTTCAGCTAAGTTTCACCTATTTCGGAGTGCTGCAGAATCTCTTTGCGATATGGATATTCTGTATTGACCCGTGACCTGGGACAACTGCCTGCTGGCACCCACCATTTGCTTTCTTCGTTTGGTTGTGCTGCTCTGCTTTTCTACATATCTATCTATCTATTAGTTTTGAGCAGCATAGGACATATTCGAATTCGTGATATTTCGCGAACATATGGACAAATATTCGTCATATATTCGCTGAATCCGCAATATCCGCGTTTATTTTCGCATATGCGAAAATTTTTAGATGCAAATATTTGCATATTCAAAAATTACCATAAACGAAAATTCGCACATGCGAAAATTTTGCATATGCGAAAATTAGTACATGCGAAAATTAGCATAGGCGAAGATTCGCATATGCAAAAATTTGCATATGCATATGCGTATTAGATCCTTCTTTACACCACACAAGCTGGAAGCAGAGAGGGATGATCACTGTGATGTGTACTGTGAAAAAAAAATAAATAAATAAATATTCGTAATTGCGAATATATAGTGCTATATATAGCGAATATGCGATTTTTGCGACTAAAATTTGCATTGCGAATATTTGCAAGCAACACTACTATCTCTCTATTAATCTATTATCTATCTGCTTTTAACTTCCCAGGACGACTAAATTCAGGTTTTTATGTATGAATCACTAATGCACCTAGGTCTACAAACTTTAGACAGAAAACTATATTACCGTATTTATCGGGGTGTACCACGCACCGGCCTATAACACGCACCCTCATTTTACCAAGGATATTTGGGTAAAAAAAGTTTTTTACCCAAATATCCATGAAAAAATGAGGGTGCATGTGTGCGCGTGTATACCCCGATATACCCCCAGGAAAGGCAGGGGGAGAGAGGCCGTCGCTGCCCGCTTCTCTCCCCCTGCCTTTCCTGGGGTTTAGAGCGCTGCTGTCGGCCCTTTTCACCCCCTGGTTATCGGCGCCGCTGCCTGTTCTGTCCCCCTGACTATCGGTGCCGGCGCCGACAGCCAGGGGGAAAGAAGCGGCGCCGACAGCCAGGGGGAGAGAAGGGGCAGCGGCACCCATTGCCGGCGCCGCTGCCCCGTTGCCTTCCCCTATCCCTGGTGGCATAATTACCTGAGTCCGGTCCGCGCTGCTCCAGGCCTCCGTCGTGCGTCCCCAGCGTCGTTGCTATGCACGGCGCGGCGCTCTGACGTCATGCGCCGCGACGTTCAGCGCATAGCAATGACGCCGGAGACGCACGACGGAGGCCTGGAGCAGCGCGGACCGGACTCAGGGATGGGGGGAGGCAACGGGGCAGCGGCGCCGGCAATGGGTGCCGCTGCCCCTTCTCTCCCCCTGGCTGTCGGCGCCGCTTCTCTCCCCCTGGCTATCGGCGCCGGCACCGATAGTCAGGGGGACAGAACGGACAGCGGCGCCGATAACCAGGGGGTGAAAAGGGCCGACAGCAGCGCTCTAGACCCCAGGAAAGGCAGGGGGAGAGAAGCGGGCAGCGACGGCCTCTCTCCCCCTGCCTTTCCTGGGGGTGTATCGGAGTATAACCCGCACACAGACTTTAGGCTAAAAATTTTAGCCTAAAAAGTGCGTGTTATACGCCGATAAATACGGTATATAATGAGATCTATTTGCAAAGTTACTTCATTTAAGTTACTTCACTTTTTGTTTTATTCTAGATGCAATGGGGCAATAAAAAAAAATAAGTTACAAAAACATACATACCCTTTAAACTCCTATTTATTTCTCCAGTGGGTCCTTAAATATACAACCAATTTATACCAAATTAAAAGACCTTTGAACTATTTTTTCCTCAAATAGCATCCCATCGGACTTAATAAACTTTCTGATGCTCGACAGAAATATTCTTTTAATTGGATACGGTATCATGGGGATGAAGATGTGTCTATATGTGCAATTGGAGAGCAGTCTACCAAGCCGTCTCGTGCTAGAACTGCTCTCTCCAGTAAAATAAATTTTTGAAACATATTAAATATTGTATTCACTTTCCTGATTAAACCAGGAGCGGCAATGATTCTGCAGCTTGGAAAATAGTCATCATCTCAGCGTAGATATAAAGACAGACTGTGGCACTAACCTGTCTCCGCAGAGTATTTTGTCTTGGTTTGTTCATTGGTTTAATGATTCATTGGGTTCTAAGTAGCACATTATGAGTCAGTGACACCATGACAGGATACAGATATTTGCTTTTAATGAGGCCAAGTAATTTATTGACCGCTCACAATCAGCTCTGTTATCTTTGACAAAATGTGGGGAGATGGCTCTGCAAGGAAATGGTTTGACATTGGAAATGAAATAGAGAATTCTGTTACAGCATAAAGGCAATGACAAGTGCGAAAAATAGAACAGAGACTTATTCTACAGTTCAATTGACAGGAAACCAAATTTAAGTATATATTGTATGGTTACAGAAGAGCTGTAAATACAACGGGGTCAGGACAGGTATAGGTCCCATGTTCTAGATGTTAAAATGGAGGTTGGGAGCACCAACAAGGTCTTCTGCCTTGGCCAGGCTAGTGATATAGCGGACTAGTACAGAAAACTATGATTTAGTCCTGTGTCAAGAAAAATCTAGCAATGGCTCTGCATATATATATATATATATATATATATATATATATATATATATATCCCTTTATTCTACCCTGTTAAAAGTTTTCACAGTAGCACCATTACAAATAACCTTCCATAGTCCACAAATAATATGTCTTGGAATATAACTTGAATTCTGTAATCCTGTTCACATAGATGTTAATGTTGTTTCAATTCAAAAAATTGTGCCTTTTTTGGGGGACATATTTTGGGTTTATCACATTCTGGTCCTTTTGAAAAACTCAATGGTCAATGCAAATTCTGCTTGTAAGCTGGTTTCACACGAGCACGCTGCACGTGTATTTTTGTGTCCGTATTTTAGACAGAAGTCCCGACTTGACTGCAAGTGTGCTGAAGCCATCTGACAGACTGGGACTTGCGTCCGTAGTAAGGAATAAAATACGCATGTAACATGCTTGTGTGAAACTTGGCTTACTTTGTTAATGCCACTGACTAGTGTATGTGTATTTTTAGGTAACTTTTCAGAATAAGCTGTACAAAAGAAATAGCTATATTTATGGTTATTACATTACTTGTATATGGCACTTTCACCAGCTTTTCACTCTTAGAGCTACATTTCTCATTTCAATTGTCCCTTTCCTAGTAGGTGGAAAAGAGATCCTGCTTCCCTGTATCCCTTTAGTACACTCTCAATAGCAGCAGCAGGAGAACATTATAGAAGAGTAATGAGCAGTGTAAACTGTGAATAAGGTGAGATAAAACACTTACTGAAGCTTTCAGCTTGCAGTCTATGTTTTTGTTTGCCTCTGTTTCTCTGCAGCCATTCCTCTTTTCTCCCCTCTCCCATCCCTTCCATCTAAATTGACCTAAAGGACCTATTATATGTTAATAGGGTTAATATCAGGACAAAAAATTATTAATCTTTTCTCTGATTCTAATAGTTTACTATTTGTTCTCTGTGCCTGCAAAGTAAGCAACTTTTTGTCTGAACTTTAAAGTAAGCAGCTCTGTCTGTCAGCTGCCTGCAAACTACCAGTATGTCTTGTATCTCTTGTGAAGCTGTGACCAGGGCCTCCAGCAGTTGATGCTTCTGACCTCCCCCCCTCAACAAATATTGTAAAAAAAAAAAACTGGCAGAAGTCTTCTTTATATATTTCATTTAGCTCATCAGTACTGCCCTGAATGCAATCCTGGCTGTGGAAACTGCTTGAGGCATCTTATCATGGCCACCACTCCAGTGTTGTTACTGGTGGAATTCCAATTTTTTATCAAAGACCTATTTATTTTTATCTTGTTGGACAGCTGACAGCCTGCTGCGTCTCAACAATAATTTTGTTAGCTACTATTTGCAACCTCTTTAAAGTTTCCCAGTCATTTAAAAAAAATGAAAACTTTTGAAATGTCACAGAGACATGTAAAAAGTTTTGATCGATTGGGGTCCCATTGATCAGGAAACTGAGCTGGGAGAAGTGCGTGGTTGCAGTTCAGGTGCATGGATCTTTGCCACCCTAGGCGAAAGCTAATTTTGCCGCCCCTTGACTCCGCCCATTGGCTCCTCCTGATGTATGGAGGCGCGCACTATGTCAGGATGTTGGTCAGACCTAACCTTAGTGATTGCCTCTGTCTCCCTTGGAGGTGACGCCGCGCTCCGCAAGCAGGCTAATAAAATTCACATTTATTTAGTCCAGGTGGGGTGTGGTCAGCCTGTTCGGGTTTTGCTTGATGGGAAGGGGCTTCAGATGCTGGCTAACTTTATTGCAGTGAGCAGAGTGGCACCCCCATTAAGAGGGTCCTCTAGGCGGCTGCCTATAGACAAAACCGGCCATGCATGGTAGTGTACTTCACTCCCTGCAAGGATCTTCATCCAGCTTCTTCCACTGATTGGCCTTGTTTTTGGTCTAAGTGAAGCTGTATGGAGATCGCTACGAGGTGGGGAGTGCAGCATGTCACTGTGCACTTTTACCTGCTAAATTCTATTGATCTTGAGGGTCTCAGCATTGAGACCATTACCAATGAAAAGTTTTTACATGTCTCCGTGATGTGTTAATTATTTATTTTATTTTTTTGAGTGCAGGGAAACTTTAAGGCAGTGGTCTCAAACTGTGGCCCTCCAAATGTTGCAAAACTTCAACTCCCAGCATGCCCGGACAGCCGTTGGCTTTAAAGGGGTACTCTGCCCCTAGCATCTTATCCCCTATCCAAAGGATAGGGGATAAGATGTCAAATTGCGGGAGTCCCACCGCTGGGCACCCCCGGGATCTCCGCTGCAGCACCCCGCTTTCATTACTGCACAGAGCAAACTAGCTCTGTGCGTAATGACTGGCGATACAGGGGCCGGAGCATTGTGACATCACGGCTCTGCCCCCTCAATACAAGTCTATGGGAGGGGGCATGGCGGCCATCACGCCCCCTCCCATAGACTTGCATTAAAGGGGTGGAGCTGTGATGTCACAAGGGGGCGGGGCTGTGACGTCACAATGCTCCCCTGTATCACCGGTCATTACGCACAGAGCGAGTTTGCTCTGTGCATTAATGAAAGCGGGGTGCTGCAGCGGAGATCCCGGGGGTCCCCAGCAGCGGGACCCCGGCGATCTGACATCTTATCCCCTATCCTTTGGATAGGGGATAAGATGCTAGGGGCAGAGTACCCCTTTAAGGCTTTCTACATCTTTGTCAGTACAGCAATTCCCAAAGCCTATATGCAGTAGCCTTCACTTCCAAATATATGCATACTCGTAGTATTCTTTCTGAGAACAGACTGACAAACTCTTCAGTAACTTATAATTAGGAAAGAAAGAAACTTAGGTCCTGACACGGAGGGTATTATAGATGCAGAAGTCTGAATAAGAGCCAGAACTGTCAGTCTCAGCATATTGCTGACTCATACACCTGGTATATATCTCTGACAAAAACTTTCCCAGTAATGTCCAATAATCTTTTAAATCTCTCTCAAGGGCTCATACCATGACTATGATTCATATTCATTCTTATACATTCTTGGATCCTTTGTGTTTTACATTCTGCTGCTAAAAATCTGCACATTCTTTTGTGTTTCATAAGCCTTTGATTAAAGACCAGGACTACAGGGCGAGCCATATGGTTGTGCACCCTGTGGGGTCGCAGAGGGTGCAAAATCTGTAACTACTGCACAGGAGCTTTTAACTCCAATTAAACAATTGAATATCAAAGGTTTGTTATCAAATTGACATAAATAGAAGGATCTACACTGTGCACCAGTAAGCCTTAGGCCATCCGTAGTGAGCAACTACATTTTGGGGAGATTAGAGAGCTGGGTCTATGCTTTTGCACCTTGTCGAATGAATATACAATAAGCGGCAATGCACACAGTGATGTATGCATCGCCGCTCAATGCAGTACTGTCCCTATCTTTCTTTCCATGGACCGAAGTCCTTGCACCTTTATTTACATTTTAAGAACTGTCCAGAGTAGAAGAAAATCCCCCTAGCAAACATATGCTGCTCTGGACAGTTCCTAAAATGGACAGGGATGTCAGCAGAGAGCACTGTGGTCATGATGTCAGCAGAGAGCTCTGTGTTCCAAAAAGAAAAGAATTTCCTCTGTAGTATTCAGCAGCTAATAAGTACTAAAAGTATTAAGATTTTTTTAATAGAAGTAATTTACAAATCTGTTTAACTTTCTGGCACCAGGTGATTTAAAAAGAAAAAGTTTTCCACCGGAGTACTCCTTTAAAATTGAGTTGTTCTCCTTTTAAAAATATAACAGCTTGCGCTCTTCTGCAAAGACTTAGTACAAACGTGGTGTGAATGTACCCTAAGTGATCTGTCCCACTGCAGCCCCACCAGCATTACACAGTTTTCATTTAAATCAATAATAATAGGAAATTGTCTTTTTAGGCACTTTAACCCCTTAAGGACGCAGGACGTAAATGTACGTCCTGGTGAGGTGGTACTTAACGCACCAGGACGTACATTTACGTCCTAAGCATAACCGCGGGCATCGGAGCGATGCCCGTGTCATGCGCGGCTGATCCCGGCTGCTGATCGCAGCCAGGGACCCGCCGGCAATGGCCGACGCCCGTGATCTCGCGGGCGTCCGCCATTAACCCCTCAGGTGCCGGGATCAATACAGATCCCGGCATCTGCGGCAGTTCGCGATTTAAATGAACGATCGGATCGCCCGCAGCACTGCTGCGGGGATCCGATCATTCATAACGCCGCACAGAGGCCCCCTCTCCTTCCTCTGTGCGGCTCCCGGCGTCTCCTGCTCTGGTCTGAAATCGAGCAGACCAGAGCAGGAGATGACCGATAATACTGATCTGTTCTATGTCCTATACATAGAACAGATCAGTATTAGCAATCATGGTATTGCTATGAATAGTCCCCTATGGGGACTATTCAAGTGTAAAAAAAAATGTAAAAAAATGTAAAAGTTAAAGTTAAAAAAAAGTGAAAAATCCCCTCCCCCAATAAAAAAGTAAAACGTCCGTTTTTTCCTATTTTACCCCCAAAAAGCGTAAAAAACATTTTTTATAGACATATTTGGTATCGCCGCGTGCATAAATGTCCGAACTAATAAAATAAAATGTTAATGATCCCGTACGGTGAACGGCGTGAACGAAAAAAAATAAAAAAAGTCAAAAATTCCTACTTTTTTAATACATTTTATTAAAATTTTTTTTATAAAAAGTGTATTAAAAGTTTTTTATATGCAAATGTGGTATCAAAAAAAAGTACAGATCATGGCACAAAAAATGAGCCCCCATACCGCCCCTTACACGGAAAAATAAAAAAGTTAGAGGTCATCAAAATAAAGGGATTATAAACATACTAATTTGGTTAAAAAGTTTGTGATTTTTTTTACGCGCAACAATAATATAAAAGTATATAATAATGGGTATCATTTTAATCGTATTGACCCTCAGAATAAAGAACACACGTCATTTTTACCATAAATTGTACGGCGTGAAAACAAAACCTTCCAAAATTAGCAAAATTGCGTTTTTCGTTTTAATTTCCCCACAAAAATAGTGTTTTTTGGTTGCGCCATACATTTTATGATATAATGAGTGATGTCATTACAAAGGACAACTGGTCACGCAAAAAACAAGCCCTCATACTAGTCTTTGGATGAAAATATAAAAGAGTTATGATTTTTAGAAGGCGAGGAGGAAAAAATGAAAACGTAAAAATTAAATTGTCTGAGTCCTTAAGGCCAAAATGGGCTGAGTCCTTAAGGGGTTAAAGGGTCATTAAACACAAAAAGGATAAACTGCACCAATTAGGTATATATTGTGCTCTTTTTTTCATGATATGTACTAGGTGCAAGGGGTCTATAAGTCGTGAATCAGTATAGCTCCATAAACTATTTTATACAAAGAAAGAGAAAAACTCAAACAAAGAGCAATTGCTACTGATAAATATGCAAAATTTTATTAGTATATCCAAAATGTTAAAAAGCGTCACACATATGTGACTGATTTCAATAAGGATAAAATACCAGGTGTGTATGTATAAAGCAATACAAAATGAGATGTCTCAGATACAACCAGAAAACACGTAGGTGGATCAGGTACAGTAGAAGTAAAAATCACAATGGATATATATATAGTGAGGTCAGGAAATGATGTAATATGGCTCCTATTCACAAAGAAGTAACCAGGGGTCCAAAAAGAGCCCCAGTAGAATGAGAAGCTAACTGCTATATCACATAATTGGTATAGAGAATGGGCCCAAAGTATAACAATAATGATTAGTGAAAGAGACCTCACTTACCCATAATGGAAGCCTGTAACCACCGTCCCAACGTACGTTTCGTCACCCGACTTTCTCAAGAGCGTCCCTTTTTAGCCTTTAAGCTCATGATACCAAGTTATATCACTATGAATTTAAAATATGCTTCTATTACCTCAATGCCCCACTGTGCCCCACTTCCCTGCGCAGGGCCCACACCTGAAAGTGCTGTAGTGTCAGTATTTTTCTTTTACAGTTGTCTCTAACCTTTCCCAGCAATGTATATGACCAGAGATAACGGGGGAGACTTTCAAAACCTGTCCAGAGGAAATGTTGACCAGTTGCCCATAGCAACCAATCAGATGGCTTCTTTAATTTTTTCAGAGACCTTTTTAAAAATGAAAGAAGCGATCTGATTGGCTGCTAAGGGCAACTGGTCAACTTTTCCTCTAGACGGGTTTTGAAAATCTCCCCCAATCTGTCATAAGTCACATGGTCTCCAGGAAACGTGGCCATACTGTAGTGGGTGGGTGAATAGTATCATTTACGTAAATCTCTTTCACCCTGCTATCCACCCACTCACCCACTCACCCACCCACTGCAGTATAGCCACACCCCTTGTGATGATATACTTACAACCTTTTGTCTCTGACCACATGGAATGCTGGGAATGGTCAGAGACATAATACCCGCAGAATTTCCCTTTAAGTTTTGTTTAATAACTTAGGGTACTAAAGAAGGAATTACCTTCTATAGCATTAACTTATTAAACATAAACATTTTAAATCCGGCAATCTGTCTACTGAATAATTTCTTATTGCATAAGTATGAGCTACATAACTTAAAGGGGTATTCCAGGAATTTTTTTTTCATGCTAATGAGGCTGTAAAGTTTGTGTAGTTCATAATATAGTGTATGTACCTGTCTGTGACGATGATCTCGCAATTCTTATGTGATTTTCGCCCCAATAATAATTTTTAACAGCATACAAAATTACTTAGGTCTCGGGATTTCCCAGGTTGCAGTACGTAGAGATCTGACGTCACTAGTCAGTTGTACAAAGGGAGCCAGTCCTGCTTCCATGGGTGGAGCGGCCGCTGGGTGGGAGAGAGATTACAGTGGTCCCTCAACATAGGATGGTAATCCGTTCCAAATGAACCATCGTTTGTTGAACCATCGTATGTTGAGGGATTCGTGCAATGTAAAGTTTAGGATGCTGTACTCACCTGTCCCCGCCGCTCCGGACCCGTCACCGCTGCCCTGGATGTCGCCCTCCCTCGCTGTCGCCGCGTTCCGTGGTGTCCCTGACACTGGGGGGCCATTGCATGTTGAAATTATCGTATGTCGGGGCCATCGTAGGTCACTGTATTTTGCAACAGCTGTAGGCACCCTGGTTTGAATGCATGCAGCTCATTTTTGCTGCAATGGGTGGCTGATGTGTGGGAGGGAGGAATGTAACTTACAAACATTGAACTATGGGATTTGTAGTTTAAGAGACCAAACTCCAACAGGAAATACCCAGTTCACAAAAAGATAGTCTGGCAAGTATGTACTAAAATCACCTTATGGTGGATAACCCCTTTAACTACATAGACTGCACAGATTATACAAAATGTTGCTAAAGATTAATAGACATGACAGATAGATATAAATAGATAAATAAATAAAAGCAAATAGATGCAGCACACCACAGACTTGACATCAAAGTGGTTGGTTTATTCCATGATGTGTCAAAGACAGATCATTGAATGAACCTACCACTTTGATTTCAAGTCTGCGATGTAATGCATCTATTTGCTTCTCTTGATTGTGGAACCAGAGGACACCCCAATGGGGAGGGCACCCCAATACCAACTCATCTTATTACTGAATGTGCTGCTTCTATTTGGATTTTAGATAAATAAATAGATAGATATGAGAAAGATAAATACAGACAGATAGAAAGATAACTGGTGTGCAGAGGTGAAAGTGAAATATCTGAGGCCCCAAATGATTATAACAGATGGTTGGGGTTCACACTCCCTTTGTACACTTGCCTAATGAAGGTGCTTCTATGCTCCAAAAGTTAGCTTTTTTTCTTGGTCATTCAATAAAGTTATCAATCCCATCACCTGAAGTAAAGAGGTTCCTCTCCTCTCAAGACTTCCCCTATATCTTCCTTCAAAACTCCTCCCCACGTTGCTAAAGAATAATACACATGACAGATAGATAGATAGATACAGTGTCCCCCCAACCTATGCCATCGCATAAACGGCTATCCTGCAGCGCAGACTGCTTCCGCTGCCACCGGATAACCGTTTACGGTGCCCCGTGTGGTCCGCTGACGATCACTTACCTGTCCTCGGGGCTCCGGCACATCCTCTTCGGGATTTCCTGCATCGTCGGCACTCTCCGTCGTCATCACGTCGCTGCGCACGCCGTCCCATCATCCAATAGGAGCAGAGCGACATGATGGCGGTGACGGAGAGTGAGGATGCCGGGAAACAGAGGCGTTGCCGGAGCATCGGGGACACCCCGGGGACGTGGCAACAGCGATGGAAGGTGACATCCAGGGCAGCGGTGACGATCCGGAGCGGAGGGGACAGGTGAGTATAACCTCCAATACCAGTGGTCTTCAACCTGTGGACCTCCAGATGTTGCAAGACTACAACTCCCAGCATGCCCGGACAGCCATTGGCTGTCCGGGCATGCTGGGTGCTGTAGTTTTGCAACATCTGGAGGTCCGCAGGTTGTAGACCACTGTCCTATACTTTACATTGCACGGATCCCTCAACATACCATGGTTTCAACAAACGATGGTCCATTTGGAACGAATTACCATCGTATGTTGAGGGACTACTTTAGATAGATATGAAATAAATAGATAGATAGATAGATAGATAGATAGATAGCAGCATCCATTAACCATCACACAGTCTGATGATGCCTATGAGAGATTGTACTGTGTTGGATAACTTTATAATGTAGATGCAGTATAGATCAGCCTCTTGGCCTTCAGTAGGTGTCTATTTCATTATGTTGGAGACTGTACCACTCTATAAAACATCTGTTGTTCTTGTTTCCCAGTTTTTTTCCCAGGGTGTTCCTCATCTGGAATGTTAAACTATAATGCTTATTTTCCAATAAGTCAATCTTGTGAGCTCTTCATATGTATTCTAAAGGGATTGATCTTTCTATCTTTGTCATCTACTTGGATGACTGAGTTGTGTATAGTCAGCTAAAAGGGCACTACAATTAATGAACATCACTTTACAGTTTAAATCTCCATAAAATGTTGAATAACTTTGCATGTGTTTTGCATGATTTGCCTTATATCAGCCTTGTGTAAGTTCTTGGGCATTCATGGCAACATTCAAAATTATTTGGGCTTAGATGCCAACTGTCAGGCTACATGAGCCCCTGCTGATCTTAGCTGATTCATTTGTATTGTGTACATTTAATATAAAGTCTGTCTGACCATAACAGCCCACAATATAGATGGAATGGGAGTAGTGTAAGAGGTTATGGTGGCACTACAGGGAAAACTTTTTTTTATAACTCTGTCCCTGGATTTACTATCTTGAGGCTGAATAGCCACCCTATTACCCCTCTTGTTTTTTTTTTTGTTTTTTTTTTATAGATCCAGTCGGATGTATGGGCAGTATTACACACTGCGCACATCCACTTATTTATTTATTTTTTTGTCACTTTGTCCACTTTTTTGTGTTCTGTTTTGTCCACTAGGATTTGGTAGGGTGCGGGAGCCCTTCTGGGTGTCCCTCCTGCCAGTCTAGGGGAGGTGTGTGTGGCCAACAGGTTCCTCACCTCCCTGCTATACCCCTTGGCATCCTTGCTTTGGCAGGATTCCAAACCGGTTTTACTGGTTCCTTGGTGACAACCTGGTTAACGCCTAGTTGTCCGCCGAGAACACTTTTGGTCCCTGAGTAGCTTCGGTGAAAGGGGACATTGTACCTGGAACCTTGAAGGTTCCTTTTGGCCCGGAGGCAAAGGGTTTGGTTTGTTGGGGGGCCTCTCTCCTTTCGGAGAAGGGCTTGCGATAGGCCGCATCCTCGTGCACGTTTTTTTGTGTGAACAATTGCACTTTTTACTTGCACTCGGATGATTTGAGAGCACGTACCTCGGCTTTCAATAATGTGGTGGCCACGGGTGAGGTCCGCAGCCACCGCTACGCTGGGGTTAGCTACTTGGTTCTTGGGGGGGTTATGAACCCAGGGTCAGATGGTATTAACCCTTAATGTCGCGTGATGCCACTGTAGTCTTGGTATCTCCCGGGGTACTACAGGTCCGGGGAACTCCGTCTCCCCACAGGCTAGCAAGGAAAGAATTGACTCCACACTAGGTTGCAGTTTAACAGAGGCTTTACTAACTTGAAGATAGGTGGTACAATCTCCACAGCGCTCAACCAAAGTCTCCCAAAGGTTTAACAGACAGTCTCTAGAGGACCACACAGCTTGCAGTGCCTGGACTTGATATTGCATATATGCTTGGCTATTACGGCCGGACTAGAAGTTTTAGGTCTGCGCTATATTAGGCTTGAGATTAAAGTCACTTACTGAAGTGTCGGTAGATTTGAGGCTTTTCGCCGGAAGATAATAAATTGTCCTTTAGGAATTCTCTGATCAAGGCTGAAGTAAAGGCTTGCTATTAGTTGTCGTTACTTCATGCTTTTCTTATCTCTCTCTCATCTTTGCTCTCACTCCTCTGCGGATTCTCTCTCTGCTACTCCGGAGCTTCACCTCCTCTGAACTTGCTCGGACCTCCACTCTGTACTCTGAACTCAACTGCACTCCACACCTCTACTCCTCTACTCTTTCACACAGGAAATGCCACCCCTTATATGGGAAGGCTAAACTAAAGCCCATTGGCCAGGAAGCTGTGGATCATAGAGTTGTCTGTATCCCCTTTAGGATTTACAATAAAGTTACATACAAGTAATAACATAATATAACACCTTACACAAAAGTTTAGTCTAGCCCTCAGTCCTCCACTCTCACATACCCTGACTAAGCATGAGGTTGCTAGGTAACATACTTAAAGCTACAGACACCTAATTACGGATTGCTAAGTTATAACAGTGCAAATACACATTAGAAATGGTTGAGTCCCTGCAGGGGAGCCCCCAGGACACTGGAGGTCTCAATCTGACGGGACCTAAAATACCTTGACACAATGTACCTGTACTGGGACACCACAATAAAATTACCCCTCTTGTCAGACAGTGCTGTTTCCCTAATAAAATGCAGATTCCACTCTCCACTGCTTTCCAGTTTGACTAGCTGATGTGAATACAAAAAATAAATAAAAAGGCTCTGACAGCATCTGTCCAGGTGAAAAACTAGGTCACATTTATGGCAATGTTTCGATCTGTACAGAGATATTTGTCAAGCATTGAAATTGGAAGTATCAAAACGTCATGTTTTGAATGTAACAATGAAGATGTGACCGGCTAGTCCCACCTGAATAGAGGCCATCAGAAGTTTTTTTGTTCTGTATATAGCCATGTGGGAATAGTGGCTCTTTTGATTTTGCATTCATAGTTTTTTTTTTTTACCTAATGTAAGATTGTATAAATAATTTTCTATAATTTTTTCATAGTTTCCAGCCAATTCTGTGTGGACCAGAAGTCAAGTTCTCTATACAACACCATGAGACTTGTGTTGAGCATTTTACATTTACATTACAGAGGAAATGATCTACTGAGAAACAAAACTGCCCAGGAAGAGGTAAGGTGGCTATTTAACCTCATCCTGTTAATATAATGGAGTCAAAAAATGTTTTATCCAAAGTGTCCCTTGTCTACCAGCCCCCTGTCTCAATAATAGGAATATAAACAGGGGTCAAGTCCTGGGGGAAAAGTGTGGAAACTCACCTACGATTTCCCATCAAGGGCTGGCCCTGTTCCTGCTATAGACTCAGTTCCTGCAGGACTTGAGCAGTGAATATAAATAAAGCTTGTATTGGAACTAACACATGTATAAAATGTAGAGTTAGGTGACAAAAGTAGCTAGTTGCGAACGGGGTGGAGGTTTCCATGACTAGGTCAGGTTGTATATGGGCCATGGCCTACACATATGTGACATAAGCCTCTATGGAAAAATGACTAAAGACTGCCTTGAAGTTAACGATTTAAAAAGCTAATTTACTGGTGTACAGAGGGGAACCAGTGAACTATTTCTCATGGGATGATTCCCAAATATCCTTTCAGGTTTTACTGATAATATGTTCTGTGTTTACAATGTATTCAATGTATTCAAGGACGCACCGGCGTATAAGACGCAACCTATTTTTAGGTGCAAAATCTAAAAAATTAAAGATTTTGAACCCAATAGTGGTCTTCAACCTGCGGATCTCCAGATGTTGCAAAACTACAACTCCCAAAATGCCCGGACAGCCAACGGCTGTCCGGGCATGCTGGGAGTTGTAGTTTTGCAACATCTGGAGGTCCGCAGATTGAAGACCACTGCATAGGAGGTAATACTCACGTGTCCCCGCCGCTCCGGACCCGTCACCGCTGCCCTGGATGTCGCTCCATCGCTGTCGCCGTGTCCCCGTCGCTCCGGAATGTCTCTGCTGCCGGCCGGGTATCCTTGCTCTCCGTCGCCGCCATCACGTCGTTACGCACGCCGAAGCACGTACGCGACGACGTGATGACGAGGAAGGAGAGCACTGGCCATACAGGGGATCCCTGAACGGAGAAGACACTGAGGAGGCAGGTAAGGTCCCTCCCGGTGTCCTGTAAGCACTAACCCAGCTATTCAGGCGGGCTGTTCGGGACCGCCGCGGTGAAATCGCGGCGGTCCCGAACAGCCCGACTGAACAGGCGGGTTAGTGTCACTTTCCCTTCAGACGCGGCGATCAGCTTTGATCGCCGCGTCTGAAGGGTTAAAACAGGGCATCACCGCGATCGGTGATGTCCTGTACTAGCCGCGGGTCCCGGCCGTTGAAGGGACTGCTGCAATAGGGGTGTATTCGCCGTATAAGACGCACCGACTTTTTCCCCCCAGTTTTGGGGAAGAAAAAGTGCGTCTTATACGGCGAAAAATACGGTAAGTCTCTCTGTGCGTAGGATGTGGATTCAAATTGCTGAGGCATATTGAGACATTATGAGACTGCAGTTTTTTTTTTTATGTCAAAAATAAATCAACTCTCTTTGAATTATTTACCAAAAAGAAGGAAATAAAGGCTTGGATGGAGAATTGGGACATTCCAGTTTCTAGCCAAAACTGCAACTGATTTCTTTCATTCGCACCAGACAAAACATTTCATGCTGAAAACAGGTTCCCTTTAGATCAGGGAGAACAGAAAACGGAATGCAGACAGTCGACTTAGTGTTAACCATAATAACTTTATAGCCCTTCGATCCTTCCATTCTTTGCCTTCCACAAAACGAATACATTCCTAATTCTTTGAGTACAGATGGTACTCCTTGCAACTGTTCTCATGTTCTTGAAGAAGTATTACTTGATCCCTTAGCTCTGTGTTTCATTTCAGAGAGCTCCTTGGAGGGCAGCCAGTTCCCTAAATCAGTATCATAGCCGTACTACTGAATGAAACTGTGAGGCGCAGCAGATGTACTGTGTGTCTGAAAGTGTTAGGAAACAAGTGAATATCTGTAACAACACACAAGACTTCTGACTAAACAGAATGACTCCATCCTTAGTCACCCCAACCCCTATGTGAATGCATCTTCCAGAAAAGAGCTCGAGACAGGGAAACTTATGGCACTAGGTCACGTCTATTAACTGTAATAATGTCATAGTCAAGGCAGCATCTTTGGCTAAAATGTTTTGTTCCACTGCATGTTTTTCATCTGACAGTAAGAGCCACCGCAACATTTGTGCACAGCAAACCAATAAACACAAGCAAATCAAGATGGCGCCCATCCAATGTCTGCCCTCCATTAGTCGTCCTGACAAAAGCAGAACAGAGGGCTGGAGTCAAAACATCTCATCCCAAGGAGCTGTATCAAAATGAGGAAACTGTTGGAGTAGTGGTTTGGTCCAGACTGGAAGGTGGAAATGTGGGGGTGGAATGGAAAAATCAATACCAAGAATTGCTCAAGGGCAAGGTAATTTTTATTCCATCCAGCACCGAAGCATCCAGATTCCACTGAAACTTTAAACTCTTGCATACTCTGTACCAGAAACTCCCCACCTACCATGTATCAAATAAGATACTGGCCACTTTATTTGTGGTGGAGGGAGCTTTTTGGTTGTGACTGTTACCTTTATACTTTCTAAGACCTTATTTTAGTACTTATGCAGTAGGCACTGAACTTCAACACTTGTTACAAATAAACACACGAGTGACTCATTTCGGCGCAAATCGGATTGGGTCCGAATTTAGTAAAAATTTTTATATGTTAGAATCCAAACTTTTTGTGATTTATTTCAAATTTGTTTCATTCCTGCTTCAATACACTGGTCTGGAGGTTAGCACCCATGCTGACTAGATTGATGCTGACTAGAGAAAAAATCTTTTATATACAATACAAAATCAGATAATGCTAATTGGAATCTGTAGACGGGTGAGTGCCTACTCAATACAAGCAACAAACGACTAAACCTTTCATTTTGTACACTCGGTTTAGTATCCTGCATACAAAGCAAAGATACCATGACAGGCATTCATATTTATATGATGGTTTAAAAAGGTGGGAGTTCACTAGTATTTGGCCAGCACAGAACATAATGAAAGATTACAGTACCCCCCCCCCCCCCCCCCCCCCCGCTTGTCTCTCACTTGGCTGACTCTTGTCTTAAAATACGTTGGAGTATTGTGCCTGTGATTGATGTTTGCCAAGTCTCACATAAACTCCAAAATTCTGGCAGTTTTGCAGACTTGGCATTGACGTAAAGTCTCCGATGGGTTTAAAAGTTACTCTGACTGACTGCTGTGGTACAGAGCAATTAGCAAACTAAATTCATAAAATAAAAACAGGAAACCCGATGCAGACACAACAGGCACTCTCACAGGGAGCCATTGTGGCGGACACCAAGGTGTCCATTTGCTGACGCACTGTAGCGCAGCAGCATGGTCCTAATTATTATTTATCATACTTTGCTTCCGTGGACTGGATGACTAAATGCCATGGCTTCCCCAACAAGTAGTGGGAGGAAAATGTAAAACCCTCTGTTTGTGATGCAGGACAAAATGTTTGATGCTAGAACACAGCTCCTAAAACTGGACAGTAATAAAAGCACACAAACAAATAAAAAAATAGCCCTGGTGCCAATAAACTAAGGATGAGAAAGAAACTAAAATACTTATGTCCAGTCATTAGCTAAAAAATCATTTTTATGTCAGTAAATACGGGGACTGCTTACTCACTATTTATTTCCTTCAGAAACTGTTCCCCTTGTTGTTTTTTAACCCCTTAAGGACATAGGGCGTATCCATACGCCCCCATTTCCAAGTCCTTAAGGACCGAGGGCGTATGGATACGCCCTGAGCATTTCCGGCCCCCACCGCTAGCCGGAGGGGAGCCGGATGCCTGCTGAAATCGTTCAGCAGGCATCCCGGCATATCGCCCAGGGGGGTCATTATGTCCCCCCATGTCGGCGATTGCCGCAGATCGCTGGACAATTCAGTCCAGCGATCTGCGGCAGATTCCGGGTCAATCGGGTCTCCAGTGACCCGATGACCCGGAATTACTGGCTGATCGGGGCCGTCAGAGAAGGCCCCAAACAGCCATGGCCAGCAGGGGTGAGGTGGCACTGGTGGTTTGTTACCAAACTCGGTGTTTCACAACCTGTGTGTCTCCAGCTGTTGCAAAACTACAACTCCCAGCATGCACTGATAGACCGTACATGCTGGGAGTTGTAGTTTTGCAACAGCTGGATGTTTCCCCCCCCCCAATGTGAATGTACAGGGTACACTCACATGGGCGGAGGATTACAGTAAGTATCCGGCTGCAAGTTTGAGCTGCGGCAAATTTTCTGTCGCAGCTCAAACTGCCAGCGAGAAACTACTGTGAACCTCCGCTCGTGCGACTGTACCCTAAAAACACTACACTACACTACCACAAAATAAAATAAAAAGTAAAAAACACTACATATACACATACCCCTACACAGCCCCCCTCCCCTCCCCAATAAAAATGAAAAACGTCTGGTACGCCACTGTTTCCAGAACGGAGCCTCCAGCTGTTGCAAAACAACTACTCCCAGTATTGCCAGATAGCCACTGACTGTCCAGGCATGCTGGGAGTTTTACAACAGCTGGAGGCACCCCCTATGCAATCCCTAATTTAGGCCTCAAATGCGCATGGCACTCTCACTTTGGAGCCCTGTCGTATTTCAAGGCAACAGTTTAGGGCCACATATGGGGTATCGCCGTACTCGGGAGAAATTGGGCTTCAAATTTTGTGGGGTATTTTTTGCTATTACCCTTTTTAAAAATGTAAAATTTTTGGGAAAACAAGCATTTTAGGTAAAAAAAAAATGTTTTTTTTTACATATACAAAAGTCATAAAACACCTGTGGGGTATAAAGGTTCACTTAACCCCTTGTTACGTTCCCCGAGGAGTCTAGTTTCCAAAATGGTATGCCATGTGTTTTTTTTTTTGCTGTCCTGGCACCATAGGGGCTTCCTAAATGCGGCATGCCCCCAGAGAAAAATTTGCTTTCAAAAAGCCAAACGTGACTCCTTCTCTTCTGAGACCTGTAGTGCGCCAGCAGAGCACTTTTCACCCCCATATGGGGTGTTTTCTGAATCGGGAGAAATTGGGCTTCAAATTTTGGGGGGTGTTTTCTGCTATTACCCTTTTTAAAAATGTAAAAATTTTGGGAAACCAAGCATTTTAGGTAAAAAAAAATAAAAAATTTTCACATATGCAAAAGTCGTGAAACACCTGTAGGGTATTAAGGTTCACATTACCCCTTGTTACGTTCCCCGAGGGGTCTAGTTTCCAAAATGGTATGCCATGTGGTTTTTTTTTTGCTGTTCTGGCACCATAGGGGCTTCCTAAATGCGGCATGCCCCCAGAGCAAAATTTGCTTTCAAAAAGCCAAATGTGACTCCTTCTATTCTGAGACCTGTAGTGCGCCAGCAGAGTACTTTTCACCCCCATATGGGGTGTTTTCTGAATCGGGAGAAATTGGTCTTCAAATTTTGGGGGGTATTTCCTGCTATTACCCTTTTTAAAAATGTTAACATTTTGGCAAACCAAGCATATTAGGTAAAAAATAAAAAAAATTTTTTACATATGCAAAAGTCGTGAAACACCTGTGGGGTATTAAGGTTCACTTTACCCCTTGTTACGTTCCCTGAGGGGTCTAGTTTCCAAAATGGTATGCCATGTGTTTTTTTTTTTGCTGTTCTGGCACCATAGGGGCTTCCTAAATGTGACATGCCCCCAGAGCAAAATTTGCTTTCAAAAAGCCAAATGTGACTCCTTCTCTTCTGAGACCTGTAGTGCGCTAGCAGAGCAATTTTCACCCCCATATGGGGTGTTTTCTGAATCGGGAGAAATTGGGTTTCAAATTTTGGAGGGTATTTTCTGCTATTACACTTTTTAAAAATGTAAAATTTTTGGGAAACCAAGCATTTTAGGTAAAAAAAATATAATTTTTTTTACATATGCTAAAGTCGTGAAACACCTGTGGGGTATTAAGGTTCACTTTACCCCTTGTTACGTTCCCTGAGGAGTCTAGTTTCCAAAATGGTATGCCATGTGTGTTTTTTTGCTGTTCTGGCACCATAGGGGCTTCCTAAAGGTGACATGCCTCCCAAAAACCATTTGATGCTCCTTCCCTTCTGAGCCCTCTACTGCGCCCGCTGAACAATTAACATAGACATATGAGGTATGTGCTTACTCGAGAGAAATTGGGTTTCAAATACAAGTAAAAATTTTCTCCTTTTTACCCCTTTCAAAAATTCAAAAATTGGGTCTACAAGAAAATGCGAGTGTAAAAAATGAAGATTTTGAATTTTCTCCTTCACTTTGCTGCTATTCCTGTGAAACACCTAAAGGGTTAATACACTTACTGAATGTCATTTTGAATACTTTGGGTGGTGTAGTTTTTATAATGGGGTCTTTTATGGGGCATTTCTAATAAGAAGGCCCTTCAAATCCACTTCAAACGTGAACTGGTCCATGAAAAATAGCGAGTTTGAAAATTTTGTGAAAAATGTCAAAATTGCTGCTGAACTTTGAAGCCCTCTGGTGTCTTCCAAAGGTAAAAACTCATAAATTTTATGATGCAAACATAAAGTAGATATATTGTATATGTGAACCCAAAAATGTTTTATTTTGAATATCCATTTTCCTTACAAGCAGAGAGCTTCAAAGTTAGAAAAATGCTAAATTTTCATTTTTTTTCATCAAATCTGGTGATTTTTCACCAAGAAAGGAAGCAAGTTACCATAAAATTTTACCACTAAGTTAAAGTAGAATATGTCACGAAAAAACAATCTCGGAATCAGAATGATAACTAAAAGCATTCCAGAGTTATTAATGTTTAAAGTGACAGTGGTCAGAATTGCAAAAAACGCTCCGGTCCTTAAGGTGAAAAAGAGCTCGGTCCTTAAGGGGTTAAGATCAGTCTTATTAGGGAAGAGCTATGATCTTTGACTGCGGTTTAGCTACAGTGTGTGTCTGTCTGAGGTAGTCTTAGACCTGCCTTCTGTCACCTCATTGATTAACCCCTTAAGGACCCAGCCCATTTTCACCTTAAGTACCCGGGCATTTTTTGCACATCTGACCACTGTCACTTTAAGCATTAATAACTCTGGGATGCTTTTACTTTTCATTCCGATTACGAGTTTGTTTTTCATGACATATTCTACATTATGTTAGTGGAAAATTTTTGACAATACTTGCATCATTTCTTAGTGAAAAATTCAAAAATTTGATGAAAAAATTGAACATTTTGCATTTTTTTTTACTTTGAAGCTCTCTGCTTATAAGGAAAATAGGCAGGCCAAATAAATTATATATTGATTCACATATACAATATGTCTTCTTTATGTTTACATCATAAAGTTGACATGTTTTTACTTTCGGAAGACATCAGAGGGCTTCAAAATTCAGCAGCAATTTTCCAATTTTTTTCACAAAATGTTCAAAATCAGAATTTTTCAGGGACCAGTTCAGTTTTTAAGTGAATTTGAAGGGCCTTCTTATTAGAAATACCCCAAATATGACCCCAATATAAAAACTGCACCCTTCAAAGTATTCAAAATGACATTCAGAAAGTGTGTTAACCCTTTAGGTGTTTCATAGGAATAGCAATAAAGTGAAGGAGGAAATTCAAAATCTTCATTTTTTAGACTCGCATGTTCTTGTAGACCCAGTTTTTGAATTTTTACAAGGGGTAAAAGGAGAGAAATCCCCCCAAAATTTGTAACCCAATTTCTCTTGAGTTAGGAAATACCTCATATGTGTAAGTAAAGGGCTCTGTGGGTGCACTAGAGGGCTCAGAAGGGAAGGAGCGACAATGGGATTTTGGAGAGTGAGTTTTTTTTTAAATGGTTTTTGGGGGCATGTCATATTAAGGAAGGTGCCAGAATAGCAAAAAAATAAAACACACAATGCATACTATTTTGGAAACTACACCCCTCAAGGAAAATAACAAGGGGTACAGTGAGCCTTAACACCCCACAGGTGTTTGAAAACTTTTCTTTAAAGTTGGATGTGTAAAAAAAAAAATTCACAAAAATACTGGTTTTCCCCCAAATGTAAAATTTTTACAAGGGGTAATAGGAGAAAATGCCCCCCAAAATTTGTAACCACATCTCTCCTGAGTATGGAAATACCCCATGTGTGGACGTCAAGTGCACTGCGGGCTACTACAATGCTCAGAAGAGAAGGAGTCATATTTGGCTTTTGGAAAGCAAATTTTGCTGAAATGTTTTTTGGGGGGCATGTCGCATTTAGGAAGCCCCTTTGGTGCCAGAACAGCAAAAAAAAAAAAAAATTAAAAAAACACATGGCATACTATTTTGGAAACTACACCTCTCAAGGAACGTAACAAGGGTACAGTGAGCCTTAACAACCCACAAGTGTTTGACGACTTTGGATGTGTAAATTATTTTTTTTTTTCACTAAAATGCTGTTTTTTCCCCAAATTTTACATTTTGTGATAACAGGAGAAAATGCCCCCCAAAATGTGTAACCCCATCTCTTCTGAGTATGGAAATACCCCATTTGTCGATGTCGAGTGCACTGTGGGCGCATTACAATGCTCAGAAGATAAGGAGTCACATTTGCAAATTTTGCTGAAATGGGGGGGGGGGGGGGGGAGGTTGTCACATTTAGGAAGCCCCTATGGTGCCAGAACAGCAAAAAAAGACACACATGGCATACTAATTTAGAAACTGCGCCCCTCAAGCAACGTAACAAGCCGTACAGTGAGCCTTAACACCCCACAGGTGTTTGATAAATGTTCATTAAAGTGGGATGTGAAAAGGAAAAATTAGATTTTTTACACTAAAATCCTGGGGTTACCCCAAATTTTTCATTTTCACAAGTGTTAACAGGAGAAAATGTCATTGTACATTTGTAAAAACATTTCTTTGTAGTAAGGACATACCTCATATTTGGACGTAAACAGCTCTGCGGGTGTACACCAGGTCTCGGAAGAGCAGGAGCACAGTCAGGGGCCTTGAGCGTTTACATAGCTGCCTATGGAGCCAGAACAGCAGGACCCCCCCCCCCCCCCTCAAGGATCGTTACATGGGGTACACTAAGTAACTAAAGTGGAGTACAGTGGGACGTAAAATGATGAAACAGGTTATGTTCCCTGAATGACGACCCCGGGCATAGCCAAAACAAAAAAATATGCCCACCCCAAACCCTATGCTCTGAATCGTCATTCTGGGAATGTGATGTGTGCGGTCGTCCCTAACCTGTTGCTTCAAATGCGCACCCCGCTCAGGTGGAGAGAGAGCGCTGCACATTTGAGGCAACATAAAAAAGTCCCCGATGATCTTGACTAAGTGACCCATGACCCATTTTTGGACAAAATTCCCCCCAGAGGTCTTATCAGGTTTTTTTTTATGAAAGATTTTTTGGGGCAATTTAGTGGTTTATGGAGTTAAAAATAGGAATGTACTCTGGACTTGGTACATTGGGGTCAAATTATAGGAAATTCAAAAGAATAGGGAAAATTTAGTACTGTGTGGAAGTGTGATACTCCCTGAAGCAGTTTTTAATGCAGAGGCCCGGATGATCGGGGCAAGTGTCACATTTACAGGTGGTGTCCTTCCGTCTCCCCTTCCTGTGACACACTCTGCATTTTTTCTGGGATCGTCCCTTCTTTCCAGTGTGGGGGACTTCACCTGGAAAGTGTTGGCCTGGGACGATCCTGGCACCTATAACTCTAGTTTCTTGGGAAGTCGGGCCTGCACTTTCCCGGTCGCCAAAGATCAGGGCCCTCAAGACTTCTTCTTGGAACTAGAGGAATGTCCCTGTGTTGCCAGCATACTGGGACAGTACAAAAGAGTTGTACGTGGCAACCTGTACCAAGTAGACCGCAACTTTTTTGTACCATATCCGTGTTTTCGGCATGGCATTATATGGCTTGAGGACTTGATCAGAGAGATCAACTCCCCCCATATACCGATTGTAGTCCAGAATACAATTGGGCTTGAGAACCATTGTTGTGGTACCTCACACAGGGACAGGTGAGCTGCTGTTACCATGAATTGTGGTCAACATAAGGACATCCCTCTTATCCTTATACCTGACCAGCAACAGGTTTTCATGGGTAAGGCCACAGGAGTCACCCTTGGGCATAGGTGTCTGCAGAAAATTTAGAGGGAGGCCTCTCTGGTTCTTCCGCACGGTCCCACAAGCAGACGTGGATCTGGCTTCAAGGGATGTGAACAGAGGGATGCTGGTATAAAAGTTGTCCAGGTACACGTGGTAACCCTTATCCAGCAATGGGTGCACAAGGTCCCAAACAAGTTTCCCGCTAACATGCAGAGTGGGGGAATATTCTGAGGGTTCAATACGGGAATCCCGTCCCTCATATACTCTAAACTTGTAAGTGTACCCGGAGGTACTCTCACAAAGTTTGTAGAGCTTCACGCCATATCGCGCCCGCTTCGAGGGAATATACTGGCGGAAGATGAGTCTCCCCTTAAAACTGATAAGAGACTCATCTACCAAGAGCTCCCTGAGTGGTACCTAGGCCTCCAGTGTGTAGTGTATGTGTTTGGTGTAACTTATGTATAACGGTGTGTGATCATGAATCACACACCATTATAAAAAATAAAAAATAAATGCTGCGGCCAAAAAAAGGGTGGCGCCAAATGCAGCGCCTTGAAACCCTTATATGGCCCGGGTCGCGCTGCAAAATATGCGGCGGACCCTTGAGGACCTATTAGGGGGTCGGGCGGGGGGGGGGATTTTTTCTATTACTTTTTTTTTTACTCACCCTGCACTATACAACACTTCTTCAGCCCTGAGGGGCACAGATGTCGGCAGAGGGGGGGGCCCTTGCTCTTTCTCTCAGCTCTACCTGCTGACTGAACTCGGTGGGCGAGCAGAGCTGAGATAGCAGCGCTTCTGGGGGGTTGACGGGATCTCCACCTCACCTAGCTACAGGAGGTGATTGGCAGTGTAAAGTACACCACTGATCACCTTCTAACACATGACCCGTATGACCGGAATTGCCCCAAATCGCCAGTGTGAATTCACCGGCGATCTGACATGGATGCCTGCTGAATGATTTCAGCAGGTTTCCCGGTCTGGTCCCCAACTGATGCGCGGCGGGTACCAGAATTTCCACGAGCTTACAGGTATGGCCTGGGTCCTTAAATAGGCACTGTCAGATATAAAAACATATGATATGTTGTAAAGCATGCAAAAACAATAGGTTTTGCAATTGCTTTCATTAGAAAATTTTCAGTGTTTCATACTGAAAAAGCCAGTCAAACAACTGCCCCCTCTGCCTCCTGGAATACATTTAGTGCTTCTGTGAACACTGCTTCGTCCTGGATTCCGGGACGTTTTAGAGGGGGGAGGGGCTGTACACACTGCAGAGACTCATGTGAAGAGAAGGAGAGGGGGAGGGGCAGGAAGCCTGCTGCCGGCTCTCACAAAGAAGACATCAATGAGAGAGGCAGAAACATGCATTGCAGATGAAAAAGTAAGTGTCCAAGCATGTATGTATGTGTGTGTGTGTGTGTGTGTGTGTGTGTGGATATATATATATATATATATATATATATATATATATATATGTGTGTGTGTATATCAGTATGTCTATCTAATGTGTATGTGTAAGAATATATGAACCATGTGTGTTTGTGTGTTTAATAAAGGGGGACTTTAATCATATCCTCATGCTGTTTCAAAACTAAAACTCCCAGCATGCCTGCACAGCCAAATGATGAGTGGGCATGCTGGGAGCTGTAGTTTTGCAACAGCTGGAGGCACCCTGGTTGGGAAGCACGGGACTGAGGAGAGGGAGGGGAGGAGGGGGATTGGTTATCACAATGAGTACCCGCCCCCCTGCTTCTGGTAGATAAAATTAAGGTATTTCAGAAATAAAGCTAATTCTGAGAGAAATGTAGGTCAAAGACACATACAAAGTACATCTACATGATCAGGATGTGATACTGAGCAACATATAACAGTTTTGTTTTTTTGATTGATTTGACAGGTACGCTTTAAGTACCAAGGAGCCAGGGCGTACCCATACATCCTGGGTCCTTAAGGGGTTAAAGGGGTATTCCAGGATTTTTTTTTTATTTGACTATGCTACGGGGGCTGTAAAGTTAGTGTAGTTCATAATAAAGTGTCTGTACTTATGTGTGACGGTTTTCTCACAATTCTTATGTGATTTTCACCCCAATATTTATTTTTAACAGCATACAAAATGACTGTTGTCTCAGATTTTTCCCAGGTTGCAATGTGGCCGAGACCTGACTCACTAGTCAGCTGATGACAGGGAGCCTGTCTGCTTCAATGGGTGGAGCGATCGCTTGGTGGGAGAGAGATCAACTGCAACTAATGCAACAGCTGTAGGCACCCTGATTGAAAACCACAGGTCTTTTGAATGGATACAGTTCATTTATGTATCAATGGGTGGGATGGCTGATGTGTGGGAGGGAAGAAAATGGAATCATGGGTAGGCAAAGAAGAAAACTCAAAAAGAAAATACCAGTTCACAAAAAGCTAGCCAAAGTGTTATGGTAATCTCACAACATAGCCATTTAGCCCCAAGACAAGCGCAGATTCTTCCTAAGCATGTCCATTTCTGCCTAGCAGGTACGCACTAAAATCACCTTATGGTGGATAACCCCTTTAAAGCTGCTGTTCTGTCTTTCCACAGAGCCTCCTCTGATTGGCTGCTGTGTATGAAGACAAGCCCATCACTGGGTCACCTAAAGTAATTGCAGGGAGAAGTAATTTCTATTACAGCTATGGGGGAATGAATATTAAGTTCTGATTCTTCAATGAGAAAACAGTGGATTTTAGATTATGTTGGTAAGAATGCTGCCTGAAATACGTGGATATACATTATAGAAAGCTGTTGGCCAAGCAGCTGATTTTGTGGCCAACAACTATCTCTCCTAATCTTCCCTACACGTACATGTTTTGCTTGACCTAGTGTGCATGTATTCTGAATGAGGAGAGGGGAGAAAGCCATGGGCAGAGGGGAGAAAGCTGCTGCTAGACACATTTGTCTGTAGCGTACTTTCCTGATAACAATAGGTTTGGGCATGTAAAAAAGAAACACGCCTGACCATTCTCTCCCCAGAAATCTGCCATCGAAGAGCGAGATAGGAAGATAAGAAGTACCCGTACATTTCAACCTAATGATGAATATGAATGGTCATCATAAGTAAGTCAAAGCTTTAAAAGTTTGTTTAATATAGGAAATATATTTACTGCATCATGGAAGGGTTTGAAAAAAATTATGAAAAAGCAAAGGCATAACTTTTGGACACCACTGCAAAGTCTGCAACAGTGCACCCATCCAAAAAGCTGTTAATAACACTGGTGTATTTTTATGTGGAAGAGGGATATTTGTGTTCCCCAAGGGTGCAGATGTGTTACTAGATGCTTGAATTAGAGTGGGACTATTTAGAGACATCAATTGCTACTAGTAACCACTTGTTCCATTATGATCTTTTGCCCTTATCTAGCAATATTACTGGATAATCTTCTCATACAAGTCCTGGGCCAATGCTTGACTGAAGTCAAAATAAATGTGGGTCCTACAGGTTAAATGAAGTTTGGTTTAACTCTTTGGATAGTACTGAGCAATGTTATTTGGGAATTTCCATTTCATAATATTTCTCAGTTGGTCTACGTTATTCTGACTTACTCACACACTGTCATAGTAACAACATTCCCTTTAAATAGATGGCCAGAGGTTAGTCATTGTAGCACTGTTGAAAGTATGGAGCCATGGTTGGACTAGTCAACTAGATAACCAAGAGATCCTCTAGTGGCCCTGATAAAATAATGGACCTAAAGATCCAGCAAAATACAACCCCAATTTGGATCGGACTTTGGAGCCTTGTAGAGCTTATTCCTGATAATAGGGTTTACAGAACCTGATGATCTTTCCTGTACAATAACAACAAAGATTATTCTGCAAAACAAAAGGTGGACATGCATATAATCTGTATTTCTAAAGGATGCGTCATTCTTCATCTTTAACCCTGGTTGATTTAATGAACCCTCATCCCGCACTATAATTATTTGTGCATGCGGGACAGAAAGTTGCGTAAGTAGATTGAACTTGGAAAATTCCCACTTTTCTGCATCTGCCCAAGTTTCAAGGTAAAATAAATGGAAACTACAGTATGTGGAGATTTGTCCTTTTAGAGATTTATCTGAGCAGATGTTTTCAGCACAGGAAATCATGACGTGCAGAGATTTCTTGCTAGCAACAAGCTCTAAATCCAGCGCTTCCTTCATTTTCTTACCATCCGGGTAAATGTACTTGTTTGAATGTCTTCAGTCCATGTAGTGATATCTTACTCTTCTTAATTCCTTACAGTCCTTATGGTTTAATAAATTGTTTAGACTTAAATTTAGATGTTGAAATGTTTTCTTCGTACTGACCTACAGTGCAAGGATAAGAGGAAATGAGTAAGATGACCCCAGTGTGCAACCTCCTTGTTTACTCAGCTACAGGATACTGCTAACCATCCAACCACAACAGGAAGGTACTCAGGTTGTGTGGGAGAAGAGCTATGTGCAGCAGAATGTTCAGGGAGGGGTATGAACAGGTGTAAAACTTAAATGGGCACTGTCTGGTTGAAAAACCTTTTATATGTAGTAAAGCTTGGCAAAATATTAACCTTTTTAATAAACTTCATATGAAAATTTTATTTGCTTTTTATAGAAATCATGGCTCACAAAAAAAGACCACTAGGAGTCGCTATACCATCTAGAACATAATTCTGTGTGGCTGCAGAATCATCTTTGTTCCACATGAAGCACAGGCTCCTCCTCTGTGCTTACTCCTGTCCTATCAGACTGCAGCATGAAGAACAGATCCACAGTGTATTTTACGGTGCGGATCCGCTGGCAATGGACCCTAAAGTGCTGCGTCCATCTGTGTCTGCTCATAGCGGCAATCCACCGCTACGAGCAAACACACTTAGAGGTGCAGTCGCTCCTCCTGTTCCCTGAGCTAGGCCAAGAGCAGCCGTGATGTGTGCGAGTATACTGCGCATGGGTGCGGAGAACATGCACATCAAAGCGTGTCTGTTCATAGCAACGGATATCTGCTATGAGCAAACACAGATGGAGGCAGCACTGTAGGGTCCATTGTTGGCGGATCTGCACCAAAAAATACGCTGCGGATCAGTCCGTGTAAATGAGCCCTAAGGACACAAGGCTATATGTACGCTCAGTGCCTGCTCCCACTCCCTCGGCTAATGCCAGACATCACCAATCCGGATGATGTCCGAATAGGGGTGGGGCAAAGGTGTGGCCAGGGGCCAACTGGGGGCCCTTGATTTGTTTGGTCCAGGGGCCCTGAGTGTTGTCAGTCCGCCCCTGCAGGGTGATAAACCAAATGAGCAACAGAAAAAAAGTACTTGTGAGAGGAATATAGGAAACACAAAAGAGAATATATGTACATAATCAGGATTAGGTACTGAGGACAGGTCCTCTTTGAGGCTCCTGGTCTCCAATGCAAAATCTATAACATGACCACCACAGTCATTTATATACCCAAAGCCTTCTTATATGGAAAAGTAGCTTTTTGATCTCCTCAAATGCTACGGTCCCAGTATAAATGCAACCTGTTCAGCCGTTATAATTACAACCCTGGTTGGAGGGATTTTTAAGGATAGTTACACTTTAAATTTAAATACGCATTGCTCAGCATTTTCTGCTACATCACGTTGTTCTTTTTGGCTGCCGGATAAAACTAGATTACATTTTCTTTTCTGTCCAATTTCTAACACTGAAAAAAACTTGATGAGAAAACATATACCAGTCCCTGGTATTAACACAGCTGTCACCTCACAAACAAAACAAGTCATCATTATAATATATGTTATTATGTATGTTATAATTTATAAAAAATAAAGGGTTCATACAGCAAGCGGAAATAGTAAAACATATGGTAATTTTAGAAAGAAAAAAAGTGTAAACTGTGTGGTATGGAGCTATATACTGCTGTGATGTTGGTTATGTAGTTTTAAGTCTGTGATTTCTAATTATTGCCAATATAAGTTTGTGAAATAAGATGTGTCAATGACTTCGAGGAACTTAAGAAGGGAAGTAAAGTGCAAACCATTAAGCCATTCTTAAAGGGGTACTCTGGTGGAAAACTTTTTTTTTTTTTCAACTGGTGCCAGAAAGTTAAATAGATTTGTAAATTACGTCTATTAAAAAATCTAAATTTTTCCAGTACTTATTAGCTGCTGAATACCATGAAGGAAATTCTTTTCTTATTGAAACACAGAGCTCTCTGCTGACATCACGAGCACAGTGCTCTCTGCTGACATCCCTGTCCATTTTAGGAACAAACCAGAGCAGCATGTGTTTGCTATGGGGATTTTTTCCTACTCTGGACAGTTTTTTAAATGGACAGAGGTGTCAGCAGAGAGCACCATGCTCGTGATGTCAGCAGAGAGCTCTGTGTTCGAAAAAAAATAATTTCCTCTGTAGTATTCAGCAGCTAATAAGTACTGGGATGATTCATATTTTTTAAAAGAATATGGGCAACTGGGCAACTTTTCTTATGCACAGGTTTTGATAAATCTCCCCCATAGTCTTTACTTTAATGAGCAACTCTTCCACAGTATCGGAGTTACAGTCTCTTTGTAACACACTGGACAAATATGGCTAGAATAGTAGCCACCCTTCTAAAACTGAGATAGAACATTGAGGGTCCCAGGAACTTCCCTCTAGCCCACATTGCAAATCTAGTCCAACGTTTTCTTCTCTGAATGTATACTGAAACTTACTGACTTCCAGTAAATTTCCCAAAAGACCTTACTTACACTTGATCTGCAATGCCTTCTTTAGGGTGTTGTTCCTGTGATGAAGCATAGCTGGGAATGCATCTTGATCTATAGGCCTAACAACCTGAAAGGTCCTAGTGTGGCTATGGGCATGTGTCCAACTTCTCCCCACGGACTCTTTCTCTGTAGGAAGATTAGGCCTAAAACCGTCTGACCAGCTCCAAAAGAGTTTCTATTATATTCTCGTAAATCATCCTAGTACCAACCTGAGGAAGCTTTCTTTATCAGGTTGGTACTAGGAGGATTTACGAGAATATAATATAATTTCCTTTAGAAGCTGGTCAGACATTTTTAGGCTTAATTCTGGAAGGAGGAGAATGGACATTCTTCTCCCTTCCTCACTCTACTTTAGACTGACCCATCTTCAGAGAGAAAGACATCATCAGAGAGAAAGACAAGACCAATCTCCATCCATAATCTAGAATCTTCCCAATGAAAGTGTATGGACTATATGTAGTGTATGGGTTATCCTTATGCATAGTTACAGAGAAGTTCAAATACAAAACACTAAAAGAACAACATAAAATAAAATTGTTTAAATACACACAAATACAAGATACTATTCATCAACGCCCAACCATCATGTCCCGTAAAGTACACAATAAGACTATGCAAATACACCTTCACTTCCACTGTTGGCCGAATAATCATTCAGCTAATAGCAATTCAGCCCATTTCTACTATATACAGGTGAAACTTGAAAAATTTGAATATCATGCAAAAGTTAATTTATTTAAGTAATGCAACTCGTCTGCGGAAGGAAGCATGAAGTGCTCCAAAATCTCCTGGTAGACAGATGCGTTGACCCTGGACTTAATGAAGCACAGTGACCAACACCAGAAGATGACGTGGCTCCCAAATCATGGTAATTGGGGGAGCTTTGGGGTTTTCATGAGCTGTAAGCCACAATCATCACAATTATGACAAATCACGGCTTGAACTATCTCGCTTTGCATGTAATGATTCTCTCTTCTATATTAGTTTCCCCTTTTAAGTTGCATTACTAAAATAAATGAACTTTTGCACAATATTCTAATTTTTCAAGTTGCACCTTTTTGTGCATTGGGTGCCGAGCATGTGCATGTTGTGAATGTGGAAAGGAGAGAAAGAAGCAGCCAGATATCGCTGATGTCTACTTATGCTTTAGGAGAATAAAAAGATTTAGTGTTGAAGTTTAACGTGCCTGCTCCTTGTTTATTCTGACATATCCAATACACATTAGAATTAGATAGATAGTTGTCTAATGTCTTTGGTGGCCTTATGCTTTGCTGTGGGGTCCTATAATTTCTATGTACACTCTTGACCATTCGTATACATGAACTCCAAGATATCAAGAAGAGTAAAAGCTTGAGATCTCTAAGTTTTTGGGAAGGTTTTGGTCATTTGCCTCAGGAACTGTAATCTGAATGTAACATCTTGTCACATTGTGTTAACCACCACAATCTGGTTGGCTTTGTTAAAACAGTCCACAGCTGAATAGAACCCGATCCTTCTGTTGAGATTTAGCAAATATATATTTATTAATGCAAAAATGAAATTTAAGCAACCCAAGCTGGCATATCTTTCACATCTCATACCCCTTATCCTAAGTGCTCCTTTAATTGTTTAACACTAAGACCTTTGATTTCAGTGTTAATGTTAAATATTAAAGCAAGAGATGGGGGGTTTGTGTGCATGTTCAGTCATCCGGTTCATTGCATTTACGTTTAACAAGGAGAAAAGCTTCTGGCAGTGGAAATATTTTGTTAGAAATGTTTTTTTTAGCTTTAATAATAAACCCTGAGATAACCGGATTCATGCAAAATCTGAAAAAAAGGTAATTAACATGATAAATAAAAGCATACGCCCAAAAAACATTGACATGGCAGTGGCTTCAAACAATGCCCATTAAATGCCTTCTTGATGCCTTTTATCCCATTACTCACCGTCTGTAGACAAAGGTTGTATTAGCTTCTGGGTGTAATGTCAAAGGATGTGTGTGGGTGAGAACATTGGCATTAAACTTTCTTAAGGAATGGATTAAACTAAGAAAAGTTCAAGTAGGGACAGAACAAGAAATATATTTTACCAAGATATCAAAGATAAACAAATACCCACCATGCCAAGCAGAATACTAGGCCAACGGATAACAAAGAGTAACTATCTGGTCTCTTTTAACAAAGTAGTAGGGTTATGATAGTTATTTGAAGCTACCTGATTGTAGTTCATAATGCTAGATATAGAGGATAATAGTAGTTATAGTGACAGTGAAGAAGTAGAAAAAGTACTTCAAATATGTGAGAAAACAGAAAGGTAAATTGATGCATTGGAAACGTGATGTCCTATGGCACTGCCATGCTGAAGCTCACTGCCTGAGGTGTTCAGTATTAGTCCTAATTTGACCATTGCATACACTCTAAACTTGACTATAAAATTAGAATGACAAATAGTCAATTTGCTTTGATATATTATTGTAACCCAACATAAAAATAAAAAGATCAGAAGGAAGGTGGGAATAAGTGTAACAGAGCAATAAGTGTGGACCTGCTGTGCTACCCAACCTTGACTTTGGGCCAAACTAAGGAGCGGAATCTAAGTACTCTAGATTTTCAGCCTTTATTCCATTCCAGGATGTGGAAGCTAAACTAAGCTGTTATAAGGACCAGGTTGCTTCCCAAGAAGGGTCCAGTGTGGCTATCAGAGTAGCCAGCACCAGAAGGCACCGGTGCGGAATCTTTATGTGGCCCCCTGATTAGATCCATAGTTTCAAACCCCAGACCCCCACTGTTCCCTCTTCAGGGCCAAGCACTGCCTTACTTGATCCGTGCACTGTCTAGTATCCGGACATTGTGTGCTGATGCACACCATAACCCAGTGCCCAATGTCTGATCGCAGGGAGGTCCGGTCGCTGGAACCCCCGCAATCTCCAGCCCGACACATTTATGTTCAGAACGCTGGCTGTGCTAGGCTTCAGAGCAGCCATGGTCCCGTGCCCCCTCCATTTAAGTCTATAGGAGAGAACAGTGTTCATGAATCTTCATATCTCCTATAGACGGGGCATGTCAGCCACAGCCTAGGGCTGTGGTAACCAGTAATCCAGTATGGAGCAGGGATAGCTCTGCACATGCAAATTACTGGGTGCCGGGCAGGAGATTGAAGGGGGTCCTGCAGATAGGGGATAAGATGCCCAAGGGCGGAGTACCCTTTAAACAAACATGTAAAAATGAGTTTGTATGGTCATTGAGTTCTTTTTCAGTAGTGCATCCTATGGGACTGATTTCTGTATATTATTGTGTTGTTGTGCCACATCTGATTTGAAGGTCAGGGGGTGCACAATGTTTGGGGTCAACAATGCTGTGCAAGCCAATATTACATGCCTGAGGCTTTCGGAAGAGCATTGCCAAACCTTGTGTTTAGCAATGCACAGAAGTATACAAACTTGAGTCATACATTTTTCATGGTAATTACCACGCTGTGCAAACAGTAGTCTAAAGCCTTTCCTGTCTCTACTGCTTCCTTCATATCCCTCCAAGCTCAGCTGATCTTCGGTGCCACTTTATAATACAGTCTAAGCTGTGATTGTGGCATCCAGTGGGCACACACACGGAAGCAGCTAATTCTATGTGATTATAAATAGTCTTTCCACACAGTCAGCAAAGATCAGATCATCTTACCGTCAGCTCAGAGTTGAATATTTTTTTATATTGTGTTGTTTTTACATTGAACTATCACCCCTTCTATAATACATTACTATATACTGCAGAAAATAAGCCATATGCATATGGTACACATGCATGAATAAAGAATCTGTTCCATACTACAGGACAATAGTCACTCGATGGGCCACTGTATGGTGTGTCTGTAAACATCTGCATTCTTGAGGAGAACATTTCAGTCATACGGAACCTGATGCAGCATAGCACCATTCTCTTTTTTTGTTGGGTTTCCATGTAAATCTTGCAGGAAATAAATCTGTATGCCTTGATTTAAAATAATACAAAAGGTACAATTAGGCCCCAAACACTATTATAGGTGAGATAATACACAGATGTATGAGCTAGATTCAAATAGTAGAAATGTGCCAATAAATTATTAAAGATCACAAAAAAATACTGGTAGCAAGCATTCTATTCCCTTACAGAGCTATTATAGGGGAAATGGCACACAGCACAAAGATGTGTTGCAAAGTAAATTCCTGAGCAATGTTTGCAGTGTGGCTGAAAGGCTACAGGGCCGGTTCTGCCTATAGGCAAAATAGGCAGCCACCTAGAGCGCCCTCTTGATGGGGGCGCCGCTCTGTCCAATGCTGGAAAGTTAGTAGCCTGTCTAAGCGCCGGAGTACCCCTTTAAAGACCCATGCAAATCTATGGGAAATGTATGTTAACACATAATTTTCCTATGGCTGGAGATATTTCAATACCTGGTACACATATTACGGGTCGGGATATGAGGACGTGATAGTAGGTCGGGATAGGAGGTTGGGATAGGAGGTCAAGATAAGAGGTCGGGATAGGAGGTCGGGATTGGAGGTCGTGATAGTAGGAGGACGGGATAGGAGGTCGGAATAGGAGATCGGTATAGGAGGTCGAGCTAGGAGGTCAAGATATGAGGACGGGATAGGAGGTCGGGATAGGAGGTTGAGATAGGAGGTCGAGATAGAAGGTCAAGATAGGAGGACAGGATAGGAGGACGGGATAGGAGGACGGGATAGGAGGTCGGGATAGGAGGACGGGATAGGAGGTTGGGATAGGAGGTCAGAATAGGAGGTCGGGATAGGAGGTCGAGATAGGAGGATGGGATATGAGGACGGGATAGGAGGTCAGGATAGGAGGTCGAGATGGGAGGTCGGGATAGGAGGTCAAGATAGCAGGTCAAGATATGAGGACGGTAAAGGAGGACGGGATAGGAGGTCAGGATAGGAGGTTGAGATAGGAGGTTGAGATAGGAGGACGGGATAGAAGGACGGGATAGGAGGTCGAGATAGAAGGTCGAGATAGGAGGACGGGATTGGAGGTCGAGATAGGAGGTAAAGATAGGAGGACGGGATAGGAGGTCGGGATAGGAGGTTGAGATAGGAGGACGGGATAGGAGGTCGGGATATGGGGTTGGGATATGACAACAATATATGAGGATGGGATATGAAGTCAAAAGCTTCCTCTGTTGATTTTCCTCCACAACAAGGATTAGGAAGGAAAAACCGGGTAACGCCGGGTACTCAGCTAGTAGTTTATATAAAATGAATGCACAGATTGGAATGTAATTAGGATGTTTCAGTTACTCAAATAAGGGGAGAGGGGAGCATACTTGAATGCACAGGACTAGGGGACTGCCTTAGCACAGCCATGCTTGGTAAGTCACTCACTATCACTATCAGCGCCATTTTACCTCAGATGACCATGCCTTTTAGGTTGTCTGAACAATTGTGCAGACTGTACCCTGCGGCAATATCACCTATGCTCAAGCCTGACTAGGCTCCACCAGGACTGGAGCTTCTTTCTATAGACTGTACACTACAGGCTCTTCCACATCAGCTGCAGGAACAGGAACTGATGGTACCCCCTTCCCTTCTGTTTGCACAAAGGAACATGTACTCCAGATGTTAGTTGTTTGGAAAATGCTGAGTTTACAAACCATCCAATAATTCAAATCTGACCATTTGGCACCTATGAGGTCCTCATGATGATGGTTTAAAGACATTTTAATTTATACAGTATAAACATTCATACTTAAGTAGATTCTGGTAGAGTTTGGTCAGAATATAAGACGTTTTAATTTGTACAGTATAAACATTCATACTTAAGTAGATTCTGGTAGAGTTTGGTCAGAATATAAGACGTTTTAATTTGTATAGTATAAACATTCATACTTAAGTAGATTCTGGTAGAGTTTGGTCAGAATATTCTTAAATTGTGGGATCTTACCCTGTTTGTGGTTAAGAAGATCCCACAATTTGTGGTCAAGTTCCAGCAGGGATCTAATAGGATATATGAGCAACACATATATCATAGAGATGTGTCACTTTCTCAGTGAACTTGGTTAACCTGAAGTCCTACAGAAAGTCACAGGTATGAGATGTGCCTAGTCCACGTCACCTAGATAATAGGTTTCTGATGATAAAATTATCCGCATCTTGTCAACATTCTCCAGCCATTATCAACGTATAGAGGTATAATAAAGATATAAATATGAAGGACTATTCTCCCTTTATCTCCTAAACCAATTAGTTTCCCTTTTGCTACAGTTTTTACAATCCCATTAGGATGAATTAGTTAATTCTTTGTTGACAACTGTGATTTTATTCATGTTCCAAATTAGACTTTTACGTTCATCTCTATGAGCAGATACATTCAATTATTTTAATTAACAAATCTGCTTTTAATGGAAATATATTATTAAAATAAGTGAACCTGACAGGCAAAATTCGATACCGCCGGTAAATACAGCCATTTCACTGATAAAGGATGTTATTCTTATTATCGAGCATACCTTTTTTTAGGTAGTATTATTATTCAGAGGATGAGTCACATAGAAATGTGTTGACCGGTTCTGAGTTCAGCATTATATATCAATTCTGTTCACAGTGATAAATAATCAAAAATCAGAGTTTCTTATGGATGATAAATGTACATTGTGGTGGCATTTTTAATTTGCAGTATAGTGGTATTATTTATGAAAAAGATGGCAGCATTTGTAATGACCAAATGGGTGTGGATCTTCTGTGCTACCCAACTGGTATAGCTTTGGTCAAAATTCAGGAGTAGAGTCAAAGTACTCTCTAGGTTTTCACCTTTCCTACCGCATTGCATGCCAGATAGCCCCAGTGGAAGGCAGCAGAAAACAGGCAGAGCTGGGACTGGTGTGGGTGGTAGGCTGGCAACTAGGTAGTGGAGTAAGAGTCAAGTAGATGAGTCATTGCAGGTAGCATAGATGCATGGTCAGTAATCTATGTGAAGCATGGAAAAGTCAGCCTATTATACAAGTGTCAAGCAAAGGCAAGGTAAGGACAATAGGCCCAGGTCAGAGATATGTAAGAGATCAGAAACAACATACCTTCTCGATCGTAAAATCACCCTATTACTCAGACACAGGTATGCAGATGGAGCAGTCTAGATAGGTAAAGCCTTCCAGGGATAGGTAGAGGACACATGAAGAGAGTTTGCACTGCTCCTTCAATTGCAGGTGGGGTGCAAGTGTGCATCCTATAAGCCACAGCAGAACTTGTAGCCACAGGAAGAAGATGGAAAGAAGAAGCCTAGGCCTGGGGGTGGAAGGTGGGTAGAGCAGCAGTAAAGACCCAGAGTCGGTGATTGTCAGAGAATACAGTGCACAGACGGATGCTGACCACCAGTAGTACAACATACAATATATGGCAATATTATTTGTGAACTGTATGGCGGTATTATTTATGAATAGAGATGAGCAAACTTTAGAAAAATTTGATTCGGCCGATTTGCCGAATTTTCCGGAAAAATAGTTTTGGGTCATATTTGTTTGTGGCGAATCTATATTAAAATTGGCTTTTTCTGGCCTACAGAGAGCCTCAATAGGGGTGTAGAACACTTTGCTTCGTTCTAACACTCCATATGGAGTGTGCTAGGGTAGTGAAATAATACTGTTATTCAATATGACATGCAGATTACAGGCATCACTATTAGAATCACTGCTGTAGAGTGGCACAATGACAGAGGCTGTATGAACAGACCATATAGTGGCTGAATAACACAGCGTGGAGGTGTTGACAGCATGAGGAGACCATGTAGTGGCTGAATGACCCAGTGTGGAGGTGTTGGCAGCATGAGGAGACCATATAGTGGCTGAATGACACAGATTGGATGTGGCTGAAGCATGAGGAGACCATATAGAGGCTGAATGACACAGCGTGAAGGTGTTGGCAGCATGAGGAGACCATATAATGGCTGAATTACACAGCATGGAGGTGTTGGCAGCATGAGGAGACCATATAGTGTCTGAATGGCACAGCCTGGATTTGGCTGAAGCATGAGGAGATCATATAGTGTCTGAATGGCATAGCCTGGAGCTGTCTGAAGCATGAAAAGAGACCATATAGTGTCTGAATGGCACAGCCTGGAGGTGGCTGAAGCATGAGGAGACCATATAGTGTCTGAATGACACAGCCCGGAGGTGGCTGAAGCATAAGGAGACCATATAGTGTCTGAATGGCACAGCCTGGAGGTAGCTAAAGCATGAGGAGACCATATAGTGGCTGAATGGTATAGCATGGAGGTGGCTAAAGCAAGAGAAGAGACCATATAGTGGCTAAATGGCACAGCCTGGAGTTGGCTGAAGCATTAAGATACCATATAGTGGCTGAATGGCACAGCCTGGAGTTGGCTAAAGCATGAGGAGACCATATAGTGTCTGAATGGCACAGCCTGGAGTTGGCTGAAGCATGAGGATACATATAGTGTCTGAATGGCACAACCTGGAGGTGGCTGAAACTCGAGGAGACCATATAGTGTCTGAATGAGACATCCTGGAGGTGGCAGCAGCAGCATCAGGAGTCCTGAAAGTGACCCTAATGCAGAGGAATTTCTGAAACTGGGGACCAGCACCTTAATTATGTTTTGCAGTATCCATGGCAGCACGATGAGAGAGCCTGGAGGTGGTAGAATCAGCATGAAGAGACCATAGAGCAGCACAATTAGAGAGCCTGGAGGTGGCAGCATCAGCATGAGGAGACCATATGGCAGCACAATGACAGTGCCTGGAGGTGGTAGCATCAGCATGAGGAAACCATATGGTGGCACAATGACAGAGCGTGGAAGCGGTAGCATCAGCATGAGGAGACCATTGAGCAGCACAATTAGAGAGCCTGGAGGTGGCAGCATGAGCATGAGGAGACCATATGGTGGCACAATGACAGACCGTGGAGGTGGTAGAATTAGCATGAGGAGACCATCGAGCAGCAGAATGAGAGAACCTGGAGGTGGCAGCATTAGCACAAGGAGACCATACGGCGGCACAATGAAAGAGCTTGGAGGTGGCAGCAGCAGCATGAGGGCCATGCCAACTGAGGGTTGAGTCTGAGTAACAAACCGAATGTTGACTGGGGGTGTTGATGTCACTTGGGATGAAGTGGATGACCGAGTGAATCGATCAATATTGGCTGCTGGGTTGCAACACGACTGCTAGCTGACACCGGGAGCTGAGAGCTCTCGCTGCGACTCCGGCTGGCACATACCCCTACTCTGCTGAGACCTCTGCCTGCACCTGATGAATTTAGGCCTCTGCCACTCCACTGTGCACATCTTGGCACTACTCTGCCTGATATACTTATTGCGTTTATCAGGGGAGTACAATACACTTCACTACGATTAAAACAGTATTTGTCTAGAACAGCCGGTGAGTACTTTTGCCTGGACTTTCACAGTATCTAGGCCCTTGACAGAATAACAGGTACAAAATAGTACACTACTTAGATGTAGGTATGTGGTATACACTTATGAGCGCAGACAAATGCGCTACTACAGTACACTTAAAAAAGTAACAGAGTACAACACCAGCTGGTAAGTACTTTTGCCTGGGTATTTACAGTATCTAGGCCCTTAACAGATTAACAGGTACAAAATAGTACACTTCTTAGATGTACATATGTGGTATGCACTTATGAGGGCAGAAAAATGCGCTACAGTACACTTAAAAAAGTATCTGAGTGAAAACACCGGCTGGTGAGTACTTTTGCCTGGACTTACACAGTATCTAGGCCCTTGACAGATTAACAGGTACAAAAGAGTACACTACTTTGATGCAGGTATGTGGTATGCACGTATGAGCGCACAAACATGTGCTACAGTACACTTAAAAAAGCATCTGAGTACAACACCAGCCGGTGAGTACTTTTGCCTGGACTTTCTCAGTATTTAGGCCCTTGACAGATTAACAGGAACAAAATAGTACACCACTTAGATGTAGGTATGTGGTATGCACTTATGAGGGCATAAAAATGTGCTTCAGTACACTTAAAAAGTATCTGAGTAAAAACACCAGCTGGTGAGTACTTTTGCCTGGACTTTAACAGTATCTAGGCCCTTGACAGATTAACAGGTACAAAATAGTACACTACTTTGAAGCAGGTATGTGGTATGCACTTACGAGTCCACAAAAATGTGCTACAGTACACTTAAAAAAGTATCTGAGTGCAACACCAACCGGTGAGTACTTTTGCCTGGACTTTCTCAATATTTAGGCCCTTGACAGATTAACAGGTACAAAATAGTACACCACTTAGATGTAGGTATGTGGTATGCACTTATGAGGGCAGAAAAATGTGCTACAGTACACTTAAAAAGTAACTGAGTACAACACCAGCCGGTAAGTACTTTTGCCTGGGTATTTACAATATCTAGGCCCTTGACAGATTAACAGGTACAAAATAGTACACTTCTTAGATGTACGTATGTGGTATGCACTTATGAGGGCAGAAAAATGTGCTACAGTACACTTAAAAAAGTATCTGAGTAAAAACACCAGCTGGTGAGTGCTTTTTCCTGGACTTTCACAGTATCTAGGCCCTTGACAGATTATCAGGTACAAAATAGTACACTACTTTGATGCAGGTATGTGGTATGCACTTATGACTGCAGAAAAATATGCTACAGTACACTTAAAAAAGTATCTGAGTACAACACCAGCCGGTATGTACTTTTGCCTGGATATTTACGTTATCTAGGCCCTTGATCGATTAACAGGCACAAAATAGTAAACTACTTAGATGTAGGTATGTGGTATGCACTTATAAGGGCAGAAAAATGTGCTACAGTACACTTAAAAAAGCATCTGAGTACAACACCAGTCGGTGAGTACTTTTGCCTGGACTTTCTCAGTATTTAGGCCCTTGACAGATTAACAGGTACAAAATAGTACACCACTTAGATGTAGGTATGTGGTATGCACTTATGAGGACAGAAAAATGCACTTCAGTACACTTAAAAAAGTATCTGAGTAAAAACACCATCTGGTGATTACTTTTGCCTTGACTTTCACAGTATCTAGGCCATTGACAGATTAACAGGTACAAAATAGTACACTATTTTGATGCAGGTATGTGGTATGCACTTATGAGTGCACAAAAATGTGCTACAGTACACTTAAAAAAGTATCTGAGTAAAAACACCAACTGGTGAGTACTTTTGCCTGGACTTTCACAGTATCTAGGCCCTTGATAGATTAACAGGTACAAAATAGTACACCACTTAGATGTAGGTATGTGGTATGCACTTATGAGCGCAGACAAATGCGCTACAGTACACTTAAAAAAGTATCTGAGTACAACACCAGCCGGTGAGTACTTTTGCCTGGACTTTCACAGTATATAGGCCAGGCCCTTGAAAGATTAACAGATACAAAATAGTACACCACTTAGATGTAGGTATGTGGTATGCACTTATGAGGGCAGAAAAATGCTCTACAGTGCGCAAAAAAGAAAATTTGCCCACAGCACCAGCAGTACACTATAGTGTTGCAGGCACAGTCACTGTGTACTAAACCCAAAATTGCAAAAATTGGGTATGACTAAGGCGACTAAGGTTGCTGAAACGCGTCACTCTACTCCATGATCCGTGTTGCTGTTTGCTGTGTGTATCTACAATAAATTTCATCTTGCCTCGTGCTTTTGTGCTGGACATTGCTCTATTTTTCAAAATTGCAAAAAGACTCTCTCTCAAATACTATTAGGAATGCACTGCTGGGTATGGATTATACCGTCTACAGACTAGTATAGCCAGCAGACCAGTTGTTTTGGAACAAAGACACATATTTGCCCTAAAAAAATATTTCTCCCTCCTCTGAAAACGTTTCTGAAGCTAAGGCAACACACAGCTCTCTGCTCCTCTCTGTAATACAATGCTGTTCACAGTGGCTGAGGGGTTAATGGCTGCAGTAAGAATAAATTTCTGTGCAAATACGCTGTGTTCTGTGTCCTACAGAAGGCTAAGGTGACTAAGAGGTGAAACGCTGCTGCAACAAGCTTTTCTGTGTAACACACACACACAGCGATGTCTGTCCTTTCTCTCTGCAGTGTAATGAATGATATGACGTGTCACAATATGGCTGCCGAATTTTTCATGAATTTCGTAACGAATTCGGGTTTGTCAGCTTTTATTTGCTCATCTCTATTTATGAACTACAGTGGGGATCAAAAGTTTGGACACCCCAGGTAAAAATTTGTATTAATGTGCATAAAGAAGCCAAAGAAAGATGGAAAAACCTCCAAAAGGCATCAAATCACAGATTAGACATTCTTATAATATGTCAACAAAAGTTAGATTTTATTTCCATCATTTACACTTTCAAAATAACAGAAAACAAAAAAATGGCATCTGCAAAAGTTTGGGCACCCTGCAGAATTTATAGCATGCACTGCCCCCTTTGCAAAGCTGAGACCTGCCATTGTCATGGATTGTTCTCAATCATCATCTGGGAAGACCAAGTGATGTCAGTCTCAAAGGTTTTAAATGCCCAGACTCATCTGACCTTGCCCCATCAATCAGCACCATGGGTTCTTCTAAGCAGTTGTCTAGAAATCTGAAACAGAAAATAGTTGATGCTCACAAAGCTGGAGAAGGCTATAAGAACATAGCAAAACGTTTTCAGATGTCAATATCCTCTGTTCGGAATGTAATTAAGCAATGGCAGTCATCAGGAACAGGGAAAGTTAAAGCAAGATCTGGAAGACCAAGAAAAATATCAGACAGAACAGCTCGCAGGATTGTGAGAAAATCAATTCAAACCCCACATTTGACTGCACAATCCCTCCAGAAAGATCTGGCAGACACTGGAGTTGTGGTACACTATTCCACTATAAAGAGATACTTGTACAAATATGGTCTTCATGGAAGAGTCATCAGAAGAAAACCTCTTCTACATCCTCACCACAAAAATCAGCGTTTGAACTTTGCAAATGAACATATAGACAACCCTGATGCATTTTGGAAACAAGTTCTGTGGACCGATGAGGTTAAAATTCTACGTTTTGGCCGGAATGAGCAAAGTTACGTTTGGAGAAGAAGGGGAACAGAATTTAATGAAAAGAACCTCTGTCCAACTGTTAAGCACGGGGGTGAATTAATCATGCTTTGGGGTTGTATTCCAGCCAGTGGCACAGGGAACATCTCACAGCAAATTTTGGATGCTAACTTGATGCCATCTGTGAAAAAGCTGAAGTTAAAGAGAGGATGGCTTCTACAAATGGATAATGATCCTAAACACACCTCGAAATCCACGGGGGATTACATCAAGAGGCATAAACTGAAGGTTTTGCCATGGCCTTCACAATCTTCTGACCTCAACATAATGGAAAATCTATGGATAGACCTTAAAAGAGCAGTGCGTGACAGACAGCCCAGAAATCTCAAAGAACTGGAAGACTTTTGTAAGGAAGAATGGCAATGATACCTCAAACAAGAATTGTAAGACTCTTGGCTGGCTACAAAAAGTGTTTGCAAGCTGTGATACTTGCCAAAGGGGGCAGTACTAGATATTAACTCTGCAGGGTGCCCAAACTTTTGCAGATGCCATTTTTTTTGTGTTTTTTTTTTGAAAGTGTAAATGATAAAACTAACGTTTGTTGACATATTTTATAAGAATGTCTAATCTGTAATTTGATGCCTTTTGGAGATTTTTCCATCTTTCCTTGGCTTCTTTATGCACATTAATACAAATGTTTACCTGGGGTGCCCAAACTTCTGATCCCCACTGTATATGACAGTATTTTAATGTAACTTCTGGCAATATTTATGTAATATATGACATGTTATATCCTATAATCTGCTAACAAAAAGCCACACAGCATATAATGTAAATGTATATAATGTAAAGGTTTGCTGTCGATTAAGTGACTCCATTCCAAAGATGGCAGTATGGATCATTGCTTTTGGTTAGTTATTTATATGTATTATTTAGGTATATTATTTATGGATATTTTTGTAGGGACTTCAATTTTAGTATCTTTACTTTTAGCTGAATAAAGGGCATTACTTTTACTATTTACCCAGGCACAATATCACACATACATGTATTCAAGTTGTAGTACCAGTCACAGCCACAGCCATATGTATGGCATTGTGACTGTGTAAACATTGTAGGGAATGGCACATTTGTTGGAATATAGTGACTACTTTTTTTTTAAGCTGACTGGGTGCTATATAGGGAGGGGGTCATCAATATTAAAATTCCATAAGGTTAGTGAAGACGCTGCTGGACCAAAGAGATGTGGACTGCTTTGAACATTTGAATTGGGAGCATATAGGGAAACAATGTACAATTGGGTACATGGAATATTCTAATGTCCCCCTTTTTGTAGAGGAATACTTTTTAGCATATTATTCAAAATTACCTTGTTACATAACAGTGTTGGGAAAATGATATTATGCTAAGGAAACGCATGTACAGTATATGCAAACTTTTTGCTACACAGGAATACAATTATTTTACATTCTTAGCTCACAAGAAGCAGCTGTTCTTCAAACATCTGCCAACTGTGGAAAATTGAAAAATATTTCATATTTATGACATTCTATACAGCCGAAAGCTATAAAAATAGGATATGAAATATGTTCCGCTGAATACGTTTTAAATATGAATAATATTTTCAGAAATCTTTCGTTGCAGGTTATTTTTTTCAAAATAGCGGTCTACCTATTCCAAGCTTGTTTAATGCACAGATAAAAATTTTATTGTTGCACATACTGTAGCTGTAACAACATAATATTCGAGAAAAGTAAGTAACAGTCTATTAGATCATGTTATGTCTGTATTGGAAATGAAAAATTTCACTGGAAAAATTGGACAATTGTAGAGTGATATGTGTTCCAAGTGACATGTATCAAAAGGACACATAGTAAAAAGATGTAAATAATTAAAAGGGGTATTCCGATGGAAACAAATGTTTTCAAATCAACTGGTGCCAGAAAGTTATACAGATTTGTAATTTTTTTCTATTTAAAAAAAACCTTGGCCTTCCAGTACTTATCAGCTGCTGTATACTATAGAGGAAGTTGTGTAGTTGTGAACAGACTGTAAAGAACAACACAACTTCCTCTGGAGCATACAGCAGCTGATAAGTACTTTTTTTTAAAAGAAGTAATTTATAAATCTGTATAACTATTTGGAACCAATTAATTTAAAAATGTTTTTTTCCCTCCAAAGTACTCCTTTAACCCCTTAAGGACATGAGCCGTAAACGAACGGCACTGCATAGCGTCACTTCACGCACAGTGCCGTACAGCGCCATACATTTACAGTACAGCTGTGACGCAAGCGCAGGAGTTGCGCTCGCTTCATTCTCGGCGGGTCCTGGCGGCTGTCAGCAGCCGCAGACTCGCCGATAATGGCTGATGTCTCCCATTAACCTCTAATATGCCATGATCAATACAGATTACGGAATCTGCGGCAGTGCGACACTTAAAATGGCTGATCTGATCGCCGATGGATCAGATCAGCCAAGATGGCGGACGCCCCCTCACCTGCCTCCATCCGTCTCCCAGGGTCTTCTGCACTGATCTGCCTTATAGCAGACCAGAGCAGAAGATTGTTGATAATACTGATCTGTGCTATGCCCTATGCATAGCACTGAACAGTATGAGCAATTTAATGATTGCTAGAAATAGTCCCCTTAGGGCACTATTAAAGTGTAAAAAAACAATAAAACAATAAAGTTTTAAATCACCCTTTTCCCCATATTGATACACAAAAGCTTAAAAAAAGATAAACGATAAACATATTTGGTATTGTCGCGTGCGTAAATGTCTGGACTATAGAAATATAATGTTAATGATCCCCTACGATGAACGGCATAAACGTAAAAAATAAAAATAAAAAAAAGCTCCAAAGTTTCAGCTTTTTTGTTGCATCAAACTGCAAATTTTTTAGCCTGTATAAATTAGTTCAGCTTTCAGGTGCTCCGGTGGGCTGGAAAAAGTGGATACAGTCCTAAGAGAGAGTCTCCAGCCCACCGGAGCACCTGAAAGCTGAACTAATATATACAGGCTAAAGTCAGCAAATGCTGAGCCGAGAAGTTTGTGACGAATCAAATTACTGGAAGTTCACTCATCTCTAATCGGTAGTTTGCTTTAATACCACTTTTGCTTATACAGTATGTGACTTATGGAAAAATAAGAAAGATAGAGGTGGTCAAAATAAGGCAATTTTAAACATACTGATTTTGTAAAAAAAAGTTAGAGATTTTTAAAAAGCAGTACAATAATAGAAATGTATGCAACCATGGGTATCATTTTAATCGTATTGACCCAGAGAATAAAGAAAACATGTTTACAATAAAGTGTACAGCGTGAATACGAAACCCCCCCCCCCCCCCCCCAAATTTGCTAAATTATGATTTTCGTTTGCATTTCCTTACACAAAATTTTTTTTGGGGGGTTTACCATACATTTGAGTGATGTCATTACAATGTGCAACTGGTCACGCAAAATACAAGCCCTCATATAAGTCTGTGAATGGAAATATAAAAGAGTTATGGATTTTAGAAGGTGATAATATTGGCCTTAACCCCTTAAGGACATAGAGGGACATTTATCAATGTTTGCTTATGTATTCTTTTTTTTAGTAATTTTTTCCTTACTTTTTTTTTGCTTATGTGTGACTTATTTATCAACTGGTTTCAGCCTGTTGATAATTTTCTTTCACATAAGCAATTTTTACTTTTTTACTTTGGTAGTGGCTTTTTCTGCTCCATGTCTGAGCTGGAGTAAATTTAGTAAATTTTTAACGCTGTTGCAACTTTTTTTTGCGCAGTTGCGACTGTCGCAGTTAATAAATATCTGACTACCCGTAGTCCATTTTAAAATTATTACTACATAGTTAATTTGTGGAAAACTTGCTTTTCTCACTTTCCAGTCAAAATGTTGCACGAAAAATCGCGTAGTGGCAGTTGCGACAATTTAGCGACAATTATAGTAAAGAAAACCTGACTAAACCGTTGATAAATGTCCATAATAGTGTTTTTCAGTTTTTGCACTTTCGTTTTTTTCTCCTTACTTTACCCTTTCAATTTTGCACCTAAAAATCCATATGATGGCTTCTTCTTTGTGCCATCGATTCTACTTTGTAATGACATCAGTTATTTTACCCAAAAATCTATGAAAAAACAGGGGAAAAAATCATTGTGCAGCACAATGGAAGAAAAAACACAATTTTGTAACTTTTGGGGGCTTTCATTTTTTGGTAAAAATGACACCTTATCTTTATTCTGTAGGCCTATATGATTAAAGTGATACCCTACTTATCTAGGTTTGATTTTGTATTACCTCTAAAAAAAAATCATAACTATATGGAGGAAAATGTATGCCTTTAAAATTGTTCTCTTCTGACCGCTATAACTTTTTTATTTTTCCACGTATGAGGCAGTATGAGGGCTCATTTTTTGTGCCGTGATCTGAATTTTTTTTTTGTTTTGATTTGACTTTTTGATCGCTTTTAATTTATTTTTTTTTACCAAAAATACGCTATTTTGGAATTTGGAATTTTTTTGTGCATACACCATTGGCCGGGCGGTTTACTTAACAATATATTTTTATAGTTCAGACATTTACGCACGCAGCAGTACTACATATGTTTCTTTTTATTGACACAGATTTTTTTTTATGGGAAAAGGGGGGTGATTCAAACTTTTATAAACCCCTTGGGGACAGAGCCCATTATGACCCTAAGGACGGGAGCATTTTTTTCAAATCTGACCTCTATCACTTTATGCAGTTATAATAACTCTGGGATGCTTTTACTTATAAATTTGATTCAGAGATTGTTTTTTCATGACAAATTCTACTTTATGTTAGTGGTAAATTTTCGTTGATACTTGCATCATTTATTTTGCATTTTTCTAACTTTGAATCTCTCTGCTTGTAAGGAAAAGGGGTATGTCAAATAAATTACATATTGATTCACATATAAAATGTTAACTTTATGTTGGCATCATAAAGTTGACATGTTTTCAGCAGCAGTTTCCCAATTTTTCACAAAAATTTCAAAATCAGAATTTTTCAGGGACCAGTTAAGTTTAACACTGAATTTGAGGGTCTTTCTGTTGAAAATCCCCTATCATGGACCCCATTATGAAAACTGCACCCCTTAAAGTATTCAAAATGACATTCAAAAAGTTTGTTAACCCTTTAGGTGTTTCACAGGAATAGCAGCAACATGGAGGAGAAAAATCTAAATCTAAATTTTTTACTCTAACATGTTATTGTAGCCCCATTTTTTTTTTCATTTTTACCAGGGGTAAAAGGTAAAAAGGCCCCCCCAAAACTTGTAATTCATTTTCTCTCTGTAAAGTGCTCTGTGGGTGCAATAGAGGGCTCAGAAGGGAAGAAGCGACAATGGGATTTTGGAAGCAAATTATGCTGAAATTGTTTATGGGGGGCATGTCGCATTTAGGAAGCCCCTATGATATCAGAACAATAAAAGAAAAACCACATGGCATACTATTTTGGAAACTACACCCCTCAAGGAACATAACAAGGGGTAAACTGAGTCATTATACCCCACAGGTGATTGACAAACTTTTGTTAAAGTGGAACGTGAAAATGAAAAATTTGATTTTTAACACTAAAATGCTGGTGTTACCCCAAACTTTTCATTTTCACATGGAGTAATAGGAGAAAATGCTCCCCAAAAATTTTAACCCCATTTCTCTAGAGTAAGGAAATACTTCATATGTGGATGTAAAGTGCTCTGTGGATACACTGGAGGGCTCAAAACGGAAGAAGCGACATTGGGCTTTTGGAGAGCAAATTTAGCTGAAAGCGTTTTTTGGGGGCATGTCGCATTTAGGAAGCCCCCATGATGCCAGAACAGTAAAAAAAAAAAAAAAAAAAAAACACATGGCACAATATTTTGGAAACTACACCCCTCAAGGAACATAACATGTGGTAAAGTGAGCCTTAACACCCCACAGGTGATTGACGAACTTTCGTTAAAGTGGGACGTAAAAAAATAAATAAATAAAATGCTTGTGTTACCCCAATTTTTTTATTTTCACAAGGGGTAATAGGAGAAAAAGACCCCCAAAATTTGTAACCCCATTTCTTCTGAGCATGGAAATACCTAATATGTGGATTTAAAGTGCTCTGCGAGTTAACTACAATGCTCAGAAGAGAAGGAGCGCCATTGGGCTTTTGAGTAGAGAATTTGTTTGAAATGGAAGTCGGGAGCCATACGCGTTTACAAAGCCCCCTTGGTGCCAGAACAGTGGACCCTCCCCCACATGTGAACCCATTTTGGAAACTACACCCCTCATGGAATGTAATAAGGGTTGAAGTGAGCATTTACACCCACTGGCATTTGACAGATCTTTGGGACAGTGGGCTGTGCAAATTAAAAATAAATTTTCGATTTTCGCAGACCACTGTTCAAAAAATCTGTCAGACACCTGTGGGGTATAAATGCTCACTGCACCCCTTATTACATTCCGTGAGGGGTGTAGTTTCCAAAATGGGCTCACATGTGGGTGTTTAATTTTTTGCGTTCATGTCAGAACTGCTGTATCAGCCACCCCTGTGCAAATCACCCTGTTTAGTGGTCTCGTTTCATAACCCTTCTGTGCCGCAGCGCCGTTTAGAAACAGCGTTTTGCATCAAGGGGATAAGGTTAAAATGGGCTATGTCCTTAAGGGGTTAAAAAATTACTAAAATGTAAAAAAAATATACATTAAAAATGTTATTCTACAATTAATTTAAAAAAATTGCTGAATAATTTACTTGTCATAAGTTGAATATTACAAATATATCTCGGATTGTTTTCCAATTTGCTCATTTTAGTGGCTTGGATGTTACCTTCATAACAGCTTGAACATCTTGCACTAACCCGCTATAATAGCAGTAATTAATTGGCGTAGACTATGGAAGCTGAGGTCAGCAGCATCAGGGTTTTCATCTTCTTCACTTATTTCAGTCTGGCAGGCGAGACAAGTTTTTTGGCTTGCTCTTTTGATAGCTCTGGCATGCTCGGGGCACAATATTTTTGATAACTAGTAGCATCTGGGTCTTCAGCTGGTTCCTGGCAAGCTCTGTTTCCTTATTATCTTCTGCATGCGTTTGTTAGAGCTATAGTGCAAGATAGTAAGGTCTGCATATGTTTTGGGTTTGGCTAAGGTCTTATTGAACAATTTCAACCATTAGTATATAAGAATCACTTCATTCACTTGAGATATCATTTCTGTAAAGAAGTTATAGTGCTGTTATATTTTTGTCCTTATGACCTATCCCTTCCAATTTATCTCAATATAAGGCTAAATGTGGGACTGGGGGAGAGTTTGTATCCTTGAGAAAACCACCAAACTAGGGTATGGCGTCTTATAAGCTATGCAGTCCACCATAGGAAAAAGTATGCAAAGTTGCTCTCCTCCAAAAGGAAATTAACTTGGTTAGTCAGTTATCATTTGCACAATTTTGGTGCATTTTGTACATAGGTGCTAGTCATAATTTAATATGTATACATGTGGAATGTTGCACAAAGCTGCGAGTTCTGGGAGATAAGTAGCGTTGCATAGCATCACTCCTTATCTCCACAGGCTGTAAAAGTACACAATGGTGCATAGTGCACTGCTATGTACTGTATAGAAGCCCTGATTCCTGTTACTTTAGGGATAGAGGTCCCTGCTCCTGAGGTGGAATTGAGGTGATGCAGCTATGGGTACAGCTTGGTTTGAGCTTAGGTATACATTGTATGCATCCAGTCCAGCAGGGCAGTGGTTAAGGATTGATGCCCCACTTAGAAATGGATGTATCTAACTTCCGCTGCTATGGGAAAAAAAAGTATTAAACAAAAGATACACACAAGCTCATGGTTTAAAACATTTTGTTGCAATAAAACCCCCCTGAAAACCATCATTAAAAGGGTACTCCGCCCCCAGACATGTTATCCCCTATCCAAAGGATAGGGATAAGATGTCTGATCGAGTGGGTCCCTCTGCTGGGGACCCCCTTGATCTCCCAGCTGCACCTTGTGTTAGTTTAAGATGACCATCATGCCCCCTCCCCATAGACTTGCATTGAGGGGGGCATGGCCGTGCTGTCATGAGCGGGGAGAGACCATGACCTCATGAGCTTCCGCCCCGCATCACCAGTCAACCGGCACGGAGCAAAGTTCACTCCATGCCCAGATGTCTGTGGTGCTGCAGCCGAGTCTATTGATGGAGAACCCCTTTAACCCTTTTGGTAAGTATAAAAAAAATTCTGAAGCAGTTGTGGCCATCTTCCTGTGAGAAAATACCGTAAGTAACTGTGCCTTTTCCCATCCAGAAGAAGTAGGTTTCTAGCACACAGCCCAAAACATTATGAAATCCTGTAGCAGTCAGCAATTAGCAGTAATCAAATGTTGTGTACAGTAGTGTTGCTTGCTGGGTAGTGCAGGGGGAGGGGGTATTTCTACATGAATGTAGTGTACCTGGCCTGAGGAGTCTATTACTGTCAGCCAAAACTAACCACCTGAGGTTCGTGTTCATGCTAAGCAGCCTTATTTGCAAAGTTCACACGAATCCAGGTTCGTCGGGCTTAACACTGAATGTTTGGGTTCAACTTGATAAAACGAGAAAATTCTATTTTCACGTCTTTGCATATTCTGCAGACCAGTAAGAAACCTTCATATGTACATTTCATTATAATATGTTTCCTGTTTTTCTGCATGTTGTACACAGAGTTATTTCATCCTTGACCTTGGGCCTGTCTGAATGAACTCCTTAATTTGCTAAAAGTGAGATTTCGGATGATATCATTTTTTTATAAGCTTGGGTGGTCATTACAGTCACACGACAAAGGCACCTGTCAAACTGTCTAACTGTACAAACCTCCTCTCGCTGGTTTCGGGGCTGTATGAATATTTACAATGTTGAAGACAGAATCAATTTATTGCACCTGCAAAATCCTCTGTGAAGGACATGTTAACCCGTTCTCTTCAAATCATCTAAAGTAGCCAGTTTTTTTTGTGATTTTCTTTTTAGAATAAATCCCTAAAATCCCTAAAAATACAACATTCCAAAGAATGCTATTATGACCAATGTGTGTTTAAGCTACTACCTTTGAAAAAAAAAAATTACATATTTTTTGTGTGGTTTTCAATCAAAATATTCTAACTATGGCATTAGACTATTCCATTTGCTTCTTCCCACAAGTCCCACAATTCCATGCCTGGTATAAGGATTTTGCCACCCTAGGCAAAAGGTCATTTTGCTGCCCCTTGACCCTGCCTAATGGCTCCTTCCGATGTATGGAGGCACACGCAATGCCAGGATTTTGGATGGACCTGGCCTTAGTTATCACCATTTTCTGCCCCGGAGGGGGTGCTGCATTCCTCCAGCAGGCTGAAAAAAGCAGATTATTATAGTACGGGTGGGGGTAACATAACAGGGTTTTGCTTGAACGTGCTTCAGAGAGGCGGGTTCTTCAGGTGCTGGCTAACTTTAGTGCAGCAGTCAGAGCGGCGCCCTGATCAAGAGGGTGCTCTAGGCGGCTGCCCATTTTGCCTATAGGCACCGCTGGCCTTGCACAATTCTTCAGCTCTACCTACTGTGCAAAAACACCACTGTACATTCATAGTCCTTCTTCAGCATGGGGAACCTGACAGTGCATGTCCAAAGGCACCAATAATTGCTAGGTGTTCATAGAAAAGCACATGCGTGAGCACCAAACCAAATACCCATTGGTATAACGACATCGTTACATAAAGCAGCATTAGATTTATAAATTTCATATGATGCAATTTCCAAAATAGGCATGCATTGGAACATTTTACAATTTTTCAGTTTTTTTTGTTCCCTTCTTCATGCTAACCTTCCAAGTATGGGATAGCATTGGAGATGTAGAAAAAAAACAATAGGGCATTCACAATCTGCTGAAGGGCCGCGGCCAGGTACACCACCTTGCTTGACCTCACTACCCAGTCCATTCTTGATTGATGTTGCAGTCCTGAACATCAGTCAATGATCATTAGAACGAACAGGGAAAGTGCACAAGAGCGCACCTTGCTTGCAGCAATCTCCGTCTAATTTCCACAAAGACTTATAAAGGGACAGTCCAATGAAGTTGGACGGAGAATACTGTGAGCTGGGAAGTTGTGAAGTGTGCTATTTTGCTTCTTCCCGCTCATTCTAATGAACAGTGAGGGTTTCATCACTAAGACCTCAATAGATCAAAATTTTTGACATGTCTCTGTGACATGCCAAATGTTTTTTAAATGGCAAGGACACTTTTGGTCAGGAATGTGTAGATGGGTGTATAGACATACATTGATTTCGTAACCTGCACCGATGATGAGTTGTTGAGCCGGAGCAATGAGCTTGTTGAGTAGCTACAAAGAACTGGCAGACAGTTTAATAACCTTTCAGAGTCTATGTGTGAAGCCGCAGCATTAGAGCTCCACATTTACTTTTGTCATTATAAAATATCAAATGCAAAAAGAATATGTAAAATGCCTTAACAATCTAATAATTGCGCTTTCTAAATACCAATATATATAATACAACTAAAATAAAGCAAGTGACCTTTTTCCCTTCCAGATGAGTAAATGTAACTTAAACGCATTTCATAAATGTTAATTGGTATCAAGCTTCATTTCCAATCCCTTAACCTTTGATAAAAGACCCCACGTATTATCTCATTCTTCATGGGTTATTATTTCATAGGCTCCACGGAAACGGTGCTCGTGAGACGGTAAAAATAAACCTCATTAACATGTTGACACGAAACTTTCCGAAATAAAGAGGATGAGAATTATGACAATATGGCAGCATGTTACTGAGCAAGAATAATTGTTATGAGTCACCCACCAAATTATCTCACTTACCTAGACTTTTGGCAGTAATGTAATATTAGGGGCGGGAATCAACAGGTGTAAAATCTCCATGCAGCACCCATGTCGCACCCGGCATTCTAAACAGTACATTTAGAACGCTAGGTTTCCAAGGCCGGAGATGTGACGTCATGCCGTGCCCCTCCATTCATGGCTATGGGAGGGGGGCGTGACGACCGTAGACATGAATGGAGGGGGCAGGGCATGACGCCACGAGTGGGCATGGCGTGACATCTCGTCTGCAGATGCAAAAACCCAGGTTTGGGAACAATAATTGCAATCTGACCATAGCAAAAAACAAAGTCATAGATCTAGTCCTGCAAACAGTATAAATGTCAATAAAAGTCTTTATATAGAGTCAGTGTTGTCACTTTCCTGCTGAAAAAGGACTCATCCGGTCTCTTTGTGTCTGTTTTAGCATATGCTTTACTTGTATACAACGTATACACAATTCTGGAACATATTTTCTTACAACTCTTTCAGTTCGGTGTTATTCCTCCAGGAAAGGTTTGTATCTCCGATGGTATATTACGACTGTTGGATTGTGTTTGCAGCAACAGTGTGATACTAAGCTGCGATGCAGCAAAAGCACTGCAGCGTGACATTGTGATTTATGGCCACGTGCTACTATTACCACAAGGCACCAGGCTGCTGCTGCTGCTATCTGGGCCTGAAAAATGGGTGGTGCCTACAGAGCTGCTCCTGCCCCCAACATGCTTACTGGACATGGTAGGCATGTTTTTTTCTCAACCCCTTCCTCAACCATTCTTTCCTTCAAGAGACCTTTTTTTATGAAAAAGATTTGGAGGTTATTGGTATGTTTTGGGGTGATTTGGCCTTCACCAAGTAATCAAGTGGCGGATAAACTGCCAGTCAACTTTCACTCTCAACACTTTAAGTTAAACAAAGGTATATATGCTATTTGTTTGATTAAACCCAGAAAATACATGCAACTTGGCCTAAAATGCATATTGCACGTTCACTATGCACGCTTTTAATCCATATTTCTGTTGAAATACAGATTAGCTTTTGCTCACTTTGCTTTGAATTGTGACAGCTTTTATGGGCTTATTCTGCAGTGAGATCTGTAGTGCTGTCTCTCAATTGGCCTAGGAGCTGTATGTCACTTAAGGCAAGCAATGATTGGATAACCTGGAGTCATGTGATATGCTGGGCTACCCTGACATCATCTCATTGTTCCTAATATCTCCTTTATTCATTCAGGTGGCAAAACACCATGTGTCCCTCATCCCTTTTGCTACTAATGGCGCCTATGCCAGGCTCCCAAACTGAGCCTGGCAAAGTTGAAAAGTTCTGCAAGCCGAATTTACCTTAAAGAGACCAGTGCTTAATAATCGGATAATCCCCTTAACTTACAAAACTGCTTTATACATTGCATCCCATCAATAGTATACACTGAGGCATAAAAAGAGTGTTAGGGTTAAAGATTTGCATATGCCTAGTATCAGATGAAAGATGCCTTGGTCACATGATGCTTCCAAGCCTGTTTCTACAGAGAAACTTCTAGAAGGCTGTGTGAAGAGTCCCTAATCCAGCTTCCTCTCCCAGAGGGGGTGGACCCAAACCAGTCTTTTTCCAGAGCAGCATCTCCTAAATCTTATATAGCCCAATATTGTAACCTTCAATACATTCAATGTTGGACATATTTTAAATTAGCATAAACAAACAAAAAAACTGAAACTCTTCTAGTATAAACTATAAAAATAGATTACAATCTATAAATAAGGATGAGGCAGCTGCACGGCATTATTCACCATGGTATAGCCAAGGAACCAATAAAGAGCACCTGCTGAAAGAAGTCATGTTAGTATAGTATGTGATTATCATTTTTGATTCTCAATATTATATCCTGTGACTATTAATCTAGCCCTAGTACAAGTATAATGCATTAACCCTCTAAGCTCCTAAACTGTCATTTTATTATATATATTATTTTTTTTTTTTGTACGGTGTTGTGTTTCCTTACCGTTTCATCTGATGAATGTATGACTCTGGTTGGTGTACGGGGTAGTTTTGCACACCATTCAATTTATGCTAATCATTGCTAATTAAGTTGTTTTTAATTTAATGTAATTTCTGTTGAATGTAATGATGTTGGAAGGTGGCAGATTGACAATAGTGGAAAATGAGGTTGGCTATTAATCCATGCATAATTACAGATTCAGCAGCAGGGTTATTGGCTACCTATCAAGCATAACCAATTTTCCTGCAGAATCCTTTTCACGAGCGCCTCCACATAAGGAATGAGATGACTTTTCTGCTTATTGGAACTGAAACTGTCCTTCTATTAATTATCGACACTCCACGCCGACCTAACCCGTATGATAAAGATCTGCGAGCGAGCAGATAAAGGATAAAGTGGGGGAACTGCCAGAACAAAAGGAAAATACAATATATATATTTTACATTCCCCTTAAAAGATCATTGATTTTACATTTAAAAAGCATCCATACATCAAATAGGAGGTAAGACGCTGCATTGCCTTTCACATTGTTTATTTGTTATCTTATGCTGACCACGTGTTCAGACTGCAGATGTAGCAGAGCTCATTTTGACCCTTTGGGAGTACAGGCGGAGATTTATCAAAACCTGTCCAGAGGAAAAGTTGCTGAGTTGCCCATAGCAACCAATCAGATCGCTTCTTTCATTTTTTAGAGGCCTTTCAAAAAATGAAAGAAGCAATCTGATTGGTTGCTATGGGCAACTCAGCAACTTTTCCTATGGACAGGTTTTAATAAATCTCCCCCCACAGTGTTTACTGGTAGGAACATCATCTACATCATTTAGAGAAACTGATGGATAGGCTACAAATACAGATCTGGATACAGGTTTATTATGTATGAAAAGTATTAGACTAGGTTCACACTGTGGAATCTCTGAATTGGAGATTCCGAGTGTAGCCAGCACCGACTAAATCAGTTGGCACTAGAACTGCGCATACTTTGCCATCCCTATAGACAATGTATTCCAGGTAGATTCAACCAAAAGAATGACCATGGTCTGATTCTGTGTTATCTATATACTGTAATATCACTTCTCGATGTAATAATGTATGTGATGATAAGTAGTAGACTGTCGTCGGTCTCCGTCAAAAATGAGAAAAAATAGTGCAAACATGTTAAACTCTAAATAGTGCAAACACGCGAAACTCTGGTAAACCCCATTCAAGTAATTTCAAGTAACCCGGTAGAGTCAGTTATGCTCCAACCCTTTTTGGAGCCATTCAGTGGCTGAAAAAAGAGCTGAATGAACCCAGAAGGGGAAGGCGCACAATGGCAATGTGAACCTAGCTTTGTTATTTTGGTAAGTGAGTTATTTTACAATATAGAGAATAAAATGGAAAATTAGAAAGGCATCACCAAACAATTCTTAAAAAGATATACAAAGATAATGAAACAGTAGGTCACATTCCCTTTGAAGGGGTACTCCGCCCCTAGACATTTTATACCCTATCCAAAGCCACGCCCCCCCCGTGATCGATGTTCTAAACAGTATTTTTAGAATGCTGGATTTCGATGGCGAGAGGGTGGGGCGTGTTGTGACATCACACCCCACCCCCTCAACGCTGGAATAGAGTCTCTGGGAGAGGGCTGGACGGCCAATAAACCACCCTTCCATAGACATGAATGGATGGGGTGTGGCTTCACTGTTTAGAGCATGAGGTGCTGCACGGAGATCGAGGGGCCCAGTGGCGGGACCCCAGCGATCAGGCATCTTATCCTTTAGATGCTGCTCAGCCTATCGCAGGCCGAATCGGGACTTCGCTGCAGCCGGTGATTGGCTGAGCGCAGTATGACTCGTCGACCAACGGCAACCAGGAAGAGGATCGCGGCGGAGACCTGAGCGGGCTACCGGAGGCACCGGGGGATGTACCTCTTTATTTTTTTACTGCTGGCAGTATGGAGTACAATTTTCCTATTCTGGAGTACTCCTTTAAGCCTCTCTTTTTATATGCAGGAAGTAATTGCCGTAATAGAAAATGTGCAGGTTGGAGAAATGTCACTAAAGCCAATTTTCACAGATTTGCCCATATCTAATAGTGATATTCTTGTGAGTTGTGCCTAATGACAAACACAATGACAGACACTAATGACAACATTTGTGCTACAGTCCCTCAGTTAGACTCAGCACGGCTACATTTCCAATTTCATAGTCATTTCCAGGCATTCTTTGTTCAAGCAGTCCTCTCTCCATTCAGACTCAGCTTCCTGTCACATTGTCAATAGCCCTAATTTAACTCAGGCCTTTACCTCAGAGAATCTCCTTATGGATAATTCATTATCCATCCTCAGTTCTTCTGAAACACCAGAAAAAAAGTTTGATGATTAAAACTCTTTTTGAAACGATTAGACAAAACGAAGCGTAATTACTAACGATGACAACAGTAAGACTCCCCACTTGCTGTCATTGTCCTGCTGGCTGGCTGCGTAACAAAGGGTTCTTTTATTGAACTCTACCTTATGATGTTCTTCAAGGCCACAAAGCCATCTAGCTCTCGTTTATTTAATCAGAAACATCTCTGCTCTTGTATTCCCCAATAGCAATATTTATAAAGTCTACATTAATATAACACTTAAACGGTAATACTGTATGAAGTAAAATCCACAAACAATAAAAATAAAAGCCCTGTGCAATGTATTGATAATACACAGGCAAAAAAAAAGTATTTCATGGCCTATTTGTTGTTTATATGGAATGAAAGGACACAGCCTATATAACAGTGTTTAACCCCTTAAGGACTAAGCCCATTTTGGCCTTAAGGACGCAGAACATTTTATTTTTACGTTTTCATTTTTTTCTCCTCGCCTTCAAATAATCATAACTCTTTTATATTTTCATCCACAGACTAGTATGGGGGCTTGTTTTTTGCGTGACCACTTGTGCGTTGTAATGCCATCACTCACTTTACCATAAAATATATAGCGCAACCAAAAAAATACTATTTGTGTGGGGAAATTAAAAAGAAAACCGCAATTTTGCTAATTTTGGAAGGTTTCGTTTTCACGCCGTACAATTTATGGTAAAAATGACATGTGTTCTTTATTCTTTGGGTCAATATGATTAAAATGATACCTTTGATAACATACTTTTCTATTACTGTTGCACTTAAAAAAAAATCACAAACTTTTAAACCAAATTAGTACGTTTTAGATCCCCATATTTTGAAGACCTATAACTTTTTCATTTTTCCATATAAGCAGCGGTATGAGGGCTAATTTATGGCATCATGATCTGTATTTTGTATTGATACCATATTTGCTTATATAAAACTTTTAATACATTTTTTTATTCATTTTTTTTGGAATAAAATGTTATAAAAAAGCAGCTATTTTGGACTTTTTTTTTTTACGTTCGCGCCGTTCACCGTACGGTATCATTAACATTTTATTTTAATAGTTCAGATATTTACGCACGTGGAAATACCAAATATATATATAAAATATTTTTTTTTAACACTTTTTGGGGGTGAAATAGGGAAAATGGGGCAATTTACGTTTTTATTGGGGGAGGGGGTTTTTCATATATTTTTTGCTTTATTTTTTTCCTTTTTTTCCTTTTATTTTTACACTTTAATAGTCCCCATAGGGGACTATTTATAGCAATCACTTGATTGCTAATCCTGTTCAGTGCTATGTATAGGACATAGCACTGATCAGGGTTATCGGTCATCTTCTGCTCTGGTCTGCAGAAGACTCCCAGAAGACAGCGGAGGCAGGTGAGGGGATCTCCAGCTGCCGTGTTGGATGATCGGATATCCACGCCAGCCCTGCGGGCGATCCGATCATCCAATTAAGTGACCGCGATGCTGCAGATGCCGTGATCGGTATTGATCACGGCATCTGAGGGGTTAATGGTGGACATCCGTGGGATCGCGGGTATCCGCCATTACCGGCGGGTCCCTGGCTGCGATCAACAGCCGGGACCTGCCGCGCATGATTCGGGCATTGCTCCGATGCCCGCGGTTATGCTTAGGACGTGATCGGTATTGATCACAGCATCTGAGGGGTTAATGGAGGGGCATCTGAGGGGTTAATCATGGCATCTGAGGGGTTAATGGAGTGATGCCCGGATCATGCGCGGCAGGTCCCGGCTGTTGATCGCAGCCAGGGACCCGCCGGTTATGGCGGACACCAGCGATCCCGCAGATGTCCGCCATTAACCCCTCAGATCAATACCGATCACGGCATCACGTCGTTAAGGGGTACGCCTTGGTGCGTTAAGTACCGCATCACCAGGATGTACATTTACGTCCTTCGTCGTTAAGGAGTTAATGTTGTGTCCCCGCAAAAATAACTCAACATACAGCCATTAATGTCTAAACCTTGACAACAAAAGAGAGTACACCCCTAAGTGGAAATGTCCAAATTAGGCCCAAAGTCTCAATATTTTTTGTGGCCACCATTATTTTCCAGCACTAAAGCCTCTTGGGCATGGAGTTCAATAGAGCTTCACAGGTTGTCACTGGAGTCCTCTTCCCTCCTCCATGGTGACATCACAGAGCTGGTGGATGTTAGAGACCTCACACTCCCCCACCTTCCATTTGAGGATGCCACACAGATGTTCAATAGGGTTTAGGTCTGGAGACATTCTTGGCCAGTCCATCACCTTTACCCTCAGGTTCTTTAGCAGAGGCAGTGGTGGTCTTGGAGGTGTTTGGGGTTATTATCATGTTGGAATACTACCCTGCGGCCCAGTTTCAGGAGGGAGAGGATCATGCTCTGCTTCAGTATGTCACAGTACATGTTGGCATTTTTACAAACCATGACACAAAAATTATGTTGTTTTTGGCACCTTGTTCTGTATTTAAATACTTTGTTGTGTTTGCGCATCATCTATATAACATGAAGAGGCGATGCTAGCCTAGAAACATGTTATGTTGATGGCAACAATTTGTTGATGGCAAAAAAAAGTAGATTGTTTGAAAGATAATATCCAATATCTAGGCTGAACTGGTTTTCCCCGCAGATCCAGGCTTCTTTTCCTGTTGAGTTAAACTCCCACTATATATATATATATATATATATATATATATATATATATATATATAAAACGTATTGCAGCACTGCTCAACCAATTGTTAGTAAATGGGTACCAGCTTACCATATCCGATCATGATCCCCAATGGTACAGAATGATGGTGCAGCACTCTGAAAAAGGTGCACATTTTTTATTCTCCATTTTACAGGTTTAAAAATGATTCTAATTGAAAATTGCACCTTATTCGGAAAGCTGCACCATTGTGTACCTGTATATGTGTATATATATATATATATATATATATATATATATACTGTGTGTGTGTATATATATATATATATATATATATATATATGTATATATGTATATATATCTATCTATATATATATATATATATATATATATACCTATCTCAAGTGTTTCATGTGGTAATGTTAATAGGGGCAATGCTAATGTTAATGTTGATGTAAAAATGAAAAGTCTTGATAAGGAATGTGCCATGGTATCCGCGTGCCAGCTACAAATGTTTACAGCTGGCATTTATGTTTAAAACTTAAATTTGTGCTTGGGGTATCAACAGTAAACTTACATAGCTGTCTTTCTGTATATTGAAAGAATAAAGGAGAAAGTTACCGTTCTCAAGCTAGATTCTGTGTGACACTAGCTATTGAAAAAGAGACCAAGAGGGTCTCGAAATGCATCTAACCAGTACCACATCAAGCATCTTAGCCGCATATATGATATCATATCGAATGTGCTCCGCAAGCCAGTGATAAAACCGCCAATCATTACTTCATCACCAACTACCAACTTCCAGCTTCAGCGACGAACGTGCACCATCTGACCTGCATCATCTGACCTCTCCCCAGGCCCGCCATGACCGTACTCCCTCTAGCCGGACAACGAGGGACGGACCGGCCTATGACGGGTAAGTGAGAGAGTTACGTGGGATCCATGCTCCAGGTGAGCAGCGCATGCAGCGCAAACCTACAAACTGCAATTAACACTGCTTTCCCACAGCAACAAGGAACGGCACATAGCACCGATACCCTATAGCATCAGCGTTCACAGAAGGCATATACCTAATTCTCATTGTACATGACCTCCAGGACGGCGCATAGTGCCATATGACTTTACCCCGTTGACAAACATTTTTTCTCATGTGGGCCAAATAAGATATATAAATGCACAATTTATACGCAATATTGTCTGCCTTAAACATATATACCTACTGCTACCAAGCAGCATATGTTTTTCTTTTGTGGTAGATGCATATAACTCCATAGAGTATAAGCTAACAAGCCATATATATATATATATACATTTTATTAATAAACACAATCATTATTCAAGTATCTCTCTCAGTATCTATTTTTTTTTATATAATTTTTATTAAATTCCTACACTCCTCACACAGAATCTAGCTTGAGAACGGTAGCTTTCTCCTTTATCCTTTCATTATATTGAGGTACACAACCTTATCCTTTCATTATATAGGGTACACAACCTTTTTCCTGTACTCAATATAATCTGTTTTCATATCTATTGAGCTTCCTATTGCTTCTTATTCACCTTTCTGTATACTGCACTGTAATTGTATCACACAATGAGGTATTATGAACATGTAAGGGTTAATATTTGCATTGCACTGTAAAAGTTGAGCTGATCATTGCACTGTGTTCAATAAGTTGTCTGTGATCCTTGCTGTGGGGACATCATTATTCAAGTATCCTGTTTCCAGCTCCAAGAAGGAGAAACTATTTGCCAGAAGTGGAGAACAAGCTGAGCCACGATCCATCTGCAAAACACTAATCTCTTTCTGGACTTCTTGTAGGAAGCTACTTTACAGCCACATCATCCAGTCTCTTCAAAGTACACCCTACAAATAGTGTATTGTACCGCAAACCGTGGGTGAAGAATTACCTGTGTAGACCTACCACAGTAATGTTTGAGCTAATTGGAATGAGTCTTTATCTGAACCTACATTACTACACTAGTAACACCACATTACAGTGTGAAATGCACAATAGAGACTTTCAGTCATTATACAAGATATTAAAGCATTCTTAAAGGGACAGTGACAACCCTCCACTCAACTACCTAAAATCTATAACTTTGCAACTCTGCTAAAGAGACTGCATTTGCTTGGATTTGCACAGAATGTTAAGAACCATCTAACAATGTTTGCAAGTTGTAAAAGTATTGGGATTTCTTATTCCTTTTTAGAACTTACTGTTGTTATCTATGCCCTTTGAGAAATGTGATTAGAATCATAGGCAATAAGGACTCTATTCTTTCACTTTTAAAACTGCCAACTTAGAGTATTTGTCGAGGTTTGGACATATATGGTTGCTCTCTCTGCCTGGTCTGACAATTTAGCTTTATTAAAGTGAATGGGGCTGAGCTGCAGTTCTACACACAATCTGCAGAATGGTGTGGCACTGTTTTAGGAGAAACCAGCCATGTTAACACCTCTTACATAGGACCTGTATTAATCATAGTGGTTACATCTGTTAAATAAATCAGTAATGAGGAAAAAGGGATATTAGGCCTTGATATATCCCTAAATCACTGTCCTTGACTCATGAAGCACCAATAAAGGCAACTTCAACTAGCAAGACGGTCCCTTCCTATGCTAAAGTGACAGGGAGGACAAGGGCTTAAAGAAAGGGTATGGGTTGTTGACTAGCCAGGTAAGAACCTGAAGGTCATTTATAGCTGGAATAAGCAGTCAGAGGGTTAACTGGGAACTTTCCAAGGCTCATGAAGCCAGGATGTAACATTATGAGAAGAATCTACACTTAGGCAATGCCAGGAGGTCAGAAAGTGCAAAATTAGCATACTAAGGGATAAACTGAAGCCAAGCAGAGGGTAAATATTCAGGAGGTCAGATCAAAACTCTATTAGAGTTCATGAAAAAAGCATTCACAGACACCTGCCATAAGGGGGAGACTGATTTAAATAGCCTGGGTTAATAAGCATTGGATACTGAGGCCGATCCTGTTAGGCTCAGGGTCCCAATGCCTAGCTGTTAGTGAGGTCAATAGCCATGGAGATGGTGCGATGCCTAGCTGTTAGTGAGGTCGATAGCCATGGAGATGGTGCGATGCCTAGCTGTTAGTGAGGTCGATAGCCATGGAGATGGTGCGATGCCTAGCTGTTAGTGAGGTCGATAGCCATGGAGATGGCGCGATGCCTAGCTGTTAGTGAGGTCGATAGCCATGGAGATGGCGCGATGCCTAGCTGTTAGTGAGGTCGATAGCCATGGAGATGGCGCGATGCCTAGCTGTTAGTGAGGTCGATAGCCATGGAGATGGCGCGATGCCTAGCTGTTAGTGAGGTCGATAGCCATGGAGATGGCGCGATGCCTAGCTGTTAGTGAGGTCGATAGCCATGGATATGGCGCGATGCCTAGCTGCAGCCCTCAGAAGCAGCAACAGGAGTGGCATACGCTATCAGCGACACTGTAGAGGTAAGTAGGTGACAATATCCTTGTATTTATGTTCATGAAACAAATATCATAACATCTTAGAGGAACCACTTATTTTCCTTGAAGATATGTTTCATCAGTATTTATTTATATCCCTATTTATTTATTTAGTTAGTTAGTTAGCATAGTGTGAGCAGTAATGTAAGTTTGTACTTGGCATGAAGCCTTTGGAATTATTTATTCAATTCATTTTCATACAGAGCCTTTAAAACTCTTCTAAATAGAATACTGTTCTGGTGAGTGCAGAGATACCCGTGCACTATGGTGTTTCTTCTCATATGCTGAGTCTATTCGTTTCTTTACAAATACTGTAAATACAATGGTCTGTGCTCCATTTTTCCTCCTCATTAGGAGCAGTGATGTGTTCGAATTTGCTCATACTAAACATTCTTGCATCAAACAAAGGTCATCTTGTTCATTCCTGTGAAGAGAAAGCTGGAAAGTTTAGGACTGTGTATTCAAATTGGCAATTAAATGAATATGCTTTCTTCTGTGCATAGGAAAGACTTCAAGAGAGTCATTTTATTCTGCATATTTGTGTCACTTTACCTTATGTGCATGCAATCCATGTGTTGTGACTCAAGGTTTTACCAGTTAAGCACAATAGGATTTTTTTTTTAAGGAAACTATACGAGGATGCCATATCCATAGAACAGTATGGCAGACTTACTAGTGGTGTCTTTAAGATACAATGAAACTACTAGACGGTCAGGAAGTGCACCAAATTTATCAGATGAATTCACACTGTACCATAAATTTTGGTGCACTTTCCTAAACATGTCAGAGTTATTTGAGTGGTTGCCTGGGGCCAATGAACCACCAAAGTGCCAAGAAAGGCCAAGTAGCTTTATGATTACCCCTCATTAGAAGCATGCAGACTCTCTGAGTTCATAGGGCAATGTTTCCCAACCAGGGTGTCTGGAACACTGGTTTCAAAACACTGGCACAGAGAATGCTATCAGATATTAAAACAATGTTATTTTGGATAGGGTATTTGCAACAATTTCTGCATTCAGATTTCAGCACAGTTATGCATGATAAACATACTCCCATTGACTTCAATTGGATATTTCACACCACTCACCACTTCAAAAACAAGTGAAAACACTTTTTGGCATGTTTCCACAAGGATTATCCTATTGCAATGAATGGGCAACATCAACACTCCCATGTATACAGTATCTATATCGAAATCCACATGTAAGTTCTTTGCGCATTTTGAGGCACATTTTTCCACCTCATCAATCTGCTGTGTGAACAAGCCCTCGGAGAGCATTGTTAAATTGCTCTGCCCAAGTATAGACAGAAATCCAACAACCGGCAGGATCAATCAGGCGCTGAGACCAAGGTAAGGATAAGGGAATTTATTACCCACAATGCATCACGTTTCGCTGAAGAAGCGGACCTTCCGCGAAATGCATTGCATTGTGGGTAATAAATCCCCTTATCCTTACCTTGGTCTCAGTGCCTGATTGATCCTGCCGGTTGTTGGATTTCAGTTGTATGTTGGTGTGGAGTGGCTGCAGAGACCTACTATCAGATACATTCTACCCCATTGTTGTACTTGGATGGAGTACAACTCGCCTTGGCAAGCGCAGTTCACATTCAGCGTTTTTCACATCCCAAGGTATCACACTACGAAGCGCATCCTTCTGTTTTTTATCTTTCAAGTATAGACAGAACTGTGTGTATCTCTGTGATCGGTGTAGGGAGGAAACCAGAAATGTTGCCTAGACATTGCTGTAGCCTGGAGGGGGGAGTAACTCCTGGACTCTAGAAATAAAACATTAACCTTTCCACTGTCTGAGACCACAAGTGATTTGGACAAAACCATTTCTTTGCCCTAGACCACCAGAGATACTTACACCAGTCGCTCGATAACAGCCACCCTAGCTATACTTCTGAGAAGGACCGCCACCCAGCATTCGAAGCATGATGGCCGATTAAGCTAATAATTTGACTGCTCATCTAAATCTATGTGGAAATCCCAAAAAGACATGTTTGTATTCCCAAACCGAAGGTTTATCCTTACTCTGTCTGTTCTTGTCTTCCAAAGCTACTCTAACAATTAACCTGCAGCAAAAGTTATAGACAATAGAGCAAGTTGTAAGGACAAAGAGTTGGCTCGCCAAACCACCAGGATACAATCCAAGTCAAATATTGATACTGGCAAATCATTTTACCTTCTCCTATTTACTATTATAAAATGATATCAAAAAGTCACTGGTGTGGTAAGCACATACTCTTCTTCTTACTTCTGCAAATATCTGCATGAAGACAGATTACTCTCTCTGAGCAAACAGGTTTAGGAAAAAGCTTGAATAAAATATAAAAATGGTTAACAGGTCATATAAGATAAGGGATTCGGTGAACATTTGCGTTTACTCTTTATCAATAGACTCATTTCCTAAAACGGAACTATAGATATCAGTACTAGACAATGAATGGACCTATCTGTGACGTGCAGGAGATACATATTTTCATAAATTCCCTCTACTTATTGACCAAATAAATTCATTTTTTCCTATTTTTTTTTTTTACATATTTAAGTCCAAAAATGTGTGTGTGTGTGTGTGGGGGGGGGGGGATGATTTGACACAGGGGGAATTAAGTTGCAAGGATCAGGGAATGAGGGGGTGAATGATCTGGCCGGCGGATGTACAGAAGCATGAGACCACTGAGGTCTTCTGCTTCTGTGCACGGGCTGCTGCAGGGGGCTGCAGTGGAGGTCTGGGCCCCTTACTGGGGTATTGGCTGTACCCCCCCTGACGGCAGCCCTGTGTACAAGGTAGGGCTGCCAGATAAGCCTGGTTGTCCCCTATTGGGAGTGTTTTGTCCCCTATTGTTCCCTATTGGGAATGTTTTGTCCTCTATTGGGAGTGATTTGTCCTCTATTGGGAGTGTTTAGTCCCCTATTGGGAGTGTTTTGTCCCCTATTGGGAGTGTTTTGTCCCCTATTGGAAGTGTTTTGTCCCCTATTGTCTCCTATTGGGTGTGTCCACGTCCACTATTGGGAATGTCCCCTATTCGGAGGGTGCAAATACATTAAGTCTTATGGGACTCTTCCGGGAAATTAAAAACTATTGTGAGGTGTCCACTATTGGGAGGTGTCCACCAAAGGACATTTCACTGTATTCATGGTTGAAGAATATTTAAACAATGAAACTACTGCTTGGGCTAAAAAGTACCAAACATAAAGTAAATATATATATATATATATATATATATATATATACATATATATATATATATATATATATATATATATATATATAAGAGATGGTCGCAGCACTCCAGATAAGTGAAAAAATAGTGGCTTTATTCCATGCAAAAACATCCCCCCTAATGTGGGGGATTCAGTACAATACTCTTCGATCTTTGGTAGCTCCATATACAAGGAATGGAGTGGTGAATGGCCCCCATTCTAGATATTGTGGGAGTCCCAGTGGTTAGACCTCTCAGGATCTAAAACTTATAACCTATCCTTAGAATAGAGGATAAGTAAATTAAACTTGGAATACCCCATTAACTAATAGAAGCTGCGAAATTTAACTGCTAATCAGGCTAAGCTTTGTCTGCTAATCTGAAGGATGTAGTATTATTAAAGGGGTACTCTAGCTCTCATTTTGGAGCCCTGTCGTATTTCAAGGAAACAGTTTAGGGCCACATATGGGGTATTTCCGTACTCGGGAGAAATTGCACTACAAATTTTGGGGGGGCTTTTTCTCCTTTTACCCCTTATGAAAAGAAAAAGTTGGGGTTTACACCAGCCTGTTAGTGTAAAAAAAAATTTAAAAAATTTACACTAACATGCTGGTGTTGCCCCATACTTTTTATTTTCACAAGCAGTAGAAGGAAATAAAGACCCCCAAAATTTGTAACGCAATTTTCTCCTGAGAACGGAAATACCCCATATGTGGGTGTAAAATGCTCAGCGGACACACAACAAGGCTCAGGATTGAGAGCGCACTATGTACATTTGAGGCCTAAATTGGTGATTTGCACAGGGGTGGCTGATTTTACAGTGGTTATGACATTTTGGAAACTACACCCCTCACGGAACGTGACGAGGGGTATAATGAGCCCTAACACCCCACAGGTGTTTGACAAATTTTCATTAAAATTGGATGGGAAAAAAAAAAATGTTTTTCACTAAAATGCTGGTGTTACCCTAAATTTTTCATGTCCATAAGGGAAAATAGGAAAAAAGCCCCCACAAAATTTGTAACCCCATTTCTTCTGAGTAAGAAAATACCCCATATGTGGATGTTAAGTGCTCTGCGGGTAAACTACAATGCTCAGAAGAGAAGGAGCTCCATTGGGATTTTGAAGAGAAAATTTGTCAGGAATTGAAGGCCACGTGTGTTTACAAAGCCCCCACAGTGCAAGAACAATGGACCCCCCACATGTGACCCCATTTTGGAAACTACACCCCTCATGTTATGTATTAAGGGGTGCAGTGAGCATTTACGCCCCACTGACTTTGCTTGAATGGCAAGCCAAAGTGTGCCAGCCCTTGGTTGCTACATGTCAAGCAGCTGGGGTTCTCATGGTATCCAATTCATATTTGGAGTCGGGAAGGAGTTTTTCCCACAGTTTGGGGCAATTGGTATCAGTCTCATAGGGGTTTGTTTGCCTTCCTCTGGATCAGCACAGTAGGGACACAATAGGGATATTAGTTGAAACCTTACAAACTATGGAACTATGGGGGAGTTTTATCAAAACCTGTGTAGTTGAAGAGTGGTGCAGTTGCCCATAGCAACCAATCAATTTGCTTCTTTTATTTCTCAGAGGCCTTTATAAAAATGAAAGAATCAATCTGATTAGTTGCTATGGGCATATGCACCACTCTTCAGCTACACAGCTTTTGATAATTTATGCCCTATGTTCTGTTTTTACCTTGTTCAGTATTATGACTGCTTTAGTATATCATGCAGTCATTGGGCATACAGTATTTATTTTTTCAACAATTTTTTTTTTACTAGTTTGTTGTACATTTTATGATAAAGCACAATTACAGAGGTATGTGGCATGTGCAGAACAACTATCAATCCCTCAGTAGTAATTCTTCACATACCATACAAATTAACTACGCTATCATTAAGCTCTGCTCACGTTTATATCCTTTTTCCTTCATCAGCAGCCAACAACATATGTTTTCCGTGTTTGTTCCCATTGATTTCACTTGCGTAACTGCTCAGTCTGCTGTTCCAGAGAACTTACAATGTGCCTCAGAAATAGATATAGATGTCCTCTACAGTGGAGTGCATAGAATAAAGGGGACCCCATATCAAGCATCAATATGGACCTCTGTTGTGACCCAGTACAGGATGTTGTCCTGTCCGGTAAACGTTACCTCAGGCACTTCCAGTGTCACTGTTGTGAGCCCACTACTCCAGGGTATATTGTGTTGTGTGATTTTGTGTTATGCCCATGTTTATCAGTGTTACTGTATATTAAGGGAAGTCATGCTGAGTAAACCATGTGATCCTGTTACCCCAATGGGAAGCCCCCTAGCCAAAGCCTTATATAGTGTAGGGGGGGGAGGAGCTGTTCAGTTTACTTTGGAGCTGAGGTACAGTGGGGAGAGGAGTTAGGATAAGTCTGCGGTAACTTGAGGGAGAACTGAGGAGAAGTCAAAAGTCAGCAACTACACATCTACAAGAACCCCATCGCACAGGTCCTGTCTGCAGTCTTGGATAGCAGGAGATAGAAAGCCTCAGGCAATTCTTGGTCCCATAGTCTACAGTCCATGCCTGTCAGTAAGTGAAAGCTTCGGAGGAAACTACAACAGTCAGTGTGGGTGGTCTCAAACCACAAGTCTAAAACCTAAAAGTCCCAGTCTAATGTCTGTAGAAACTAAAAGTGAGTCAAGTAAGAGTGCCACAAGTCCCAGCAAGGCAAAAGGCTTCCAAGGGTTACTCTGCATTTCCCCTCCTCTGATCTGTACTTTAAAGGGGTTTACCATTATTTCTGTGTCGGTAAATTTTTTTTTGTACGCTTTCTGTAACCCTGCATCTGTGTTTGTTATTGTCCCCAGCACTTGACCCAGGACAACTGTCTAACCTTGGAGTGTGGTGATTAACATTATCCTGGCATCACAAACTGTTGATCACCCAGGTAGTACACCACACCTCTTATTCTGGGCCGTTTGAAGGAATTTGGAGGCCCCAAGCAAAATGGACATGGAGGCACCCCCCCCCCCCCCCCACCCTTGATGTTCACGTACATCATGCTCTAGGGCCGGCATCAGGACGTTGTAACACCGGCACTTGAATTCTGGGAGTGCGACATGAGCGAATGTCGATAAGAGGCCCCCACATTAAGTGCAGAAGAGTTCCCCCCACATTAGGTGCAGCAGAGCTCCCCCCCACATTAGGTGCGGCAGAGTTCCCCACACATTAGGTGCGGCAGAGTTCCCCCCACATTTGGTGCAGCAGAGTCCTCCCCACATTAGGTGCAGCTGTGTTCCCCCCACATTAGGTAGGCAGTGTTCCCCCACATTAGGTAGGCAGAGTTCCCCCCACATTAGGTGCGGCAGTGTTCCACCCACATTAGGTAGGCAGTGTTCCCACCCACATTAGGTGCAGTAGAGTTTTCCCCACATTAGGTGCAGCAGAGTTCCCCCCACATTAGGTGCAGCAGAGTTCCCCCCACATTAGGGGCAGCAGAGTTCCCCCCACATTAGGTGAAGCAGAGTTCCCCCAACATTAAGTGCAGCAGAGTTCCGCCACATTAGGTGCAGCAGCGTTCCCCCCCACATTAGGTGCAGTAGAGTTCCCCCCACATTAGGTGCAGCAGAGTTCCCCCACATTAGGTGCAGCAGATTCCCCCCCCACATTAGGTGCAGCAGAGTTCCCCCACATTAGGTGCAGTATAGCTCCCCCACATTAGGTGCAGTATAGTTCCCCACATTAGGTGCAGTATATAGTTCCCCACATTAGGTGCAGTATATAGTTCCCCAGATTAGGTGCAGTATATAGTTCCCCACATTAGGTGCAGTATATAGTTCCCCACATTTGGTGCAGTATATAGTTCTCCACATTAGGTGCAATATAGTCCCCACATTAGGTGCAGAATAGCTCCCCCACATTAGGTGCAGTATAGCACCCCCACATTAGGTGCAGTATAGCTCCCCCACATTAGGTGCAGTATAGCTCCCCCACATTAGGTGCAGTATAGCTCCCCCACATTAGGTGCAGTATAGCTCCCCCACAATAGGTGTAGTATAGCTCCCCAAATTACGTGCAGTATAGCTCCCCCACATTAGGTGCAGTATAGTTCTCCACATTAGGTGCAGTATAGATCTCCACATTCGGTGCAGTATAGTTCTCCACATTAGGTGCAGTATAGTTCTCCACATTAGGTGCAGTATAGTTATCCACATTAGGTGCAGTATAGTTCCCCCCACATTAGGTGAAGTATAGTTCCCCCCACATTAGGTGCATTATAGATCCCCCCACATTAGGTGCAGTATAGATCCCCCCACATTAGGTGCAGTATAGTCCACAACATTAGGTGCAGTACAGCCCCCTCATTAGGTTCAGTACAGTTCCCCACATTAGGTGCAGTACAGTTCCCCACATTAGGTGCAGTATATAGTCCCCCACATTAGGTGCAGTATATAGTCCCCCACATTAGGTGCAGTGTATAGTCCCCCACATAAGGCACAGTATAGTTCCCCACATTAGGTGCAGTACAGTTCCCCACATTAGGTGCAGTATAGTTCCCCACATTAGGTGCAGTATAGTTCCCCCACATTAGGTGCAGTATAGTTCCCCCACATTAGGTGCAGTATAGTTCCCCCACATTAGGTGCAGTACAGTTCCCCACATTAGGTGCAGTATAGTTCCCCCACATTAGGTGCAGTATAGTTCCCCCACATTAGGTGCAGTATAGTTCCCCCACATTAGGTGCAGTACAGTTCCCCACATTAGGTGCAGTATAGTTCCCCCACATTAGGTGCAGTATAGTTCCCCCACATTAGGTGCAGTATAGTTCCCCCACATTAGGTGCAGTATAGTTCCCCCACATTACGTGCAGTATAGCTCCCCCACATTAGGTGCATTATAGTTCTCCACATTAGGTGCAGTACAGTTCACCACATTAGGTGCAGTACAGTTCCCCACATTAGGTGCAGTATAGTTCCCCCACATTAGGTGCAATATATAGTCCCCCACATTAGGTGCAGTATATAGTTCCCTCACATTCGGTGCAGTATAGCTCCCCCACATTAAGTGCAGTATGTTCCCCCCACAGACATACAGCCTTCAGCCATATACAGTGTATGGCTGGAGGCTGTATGCCTGTTTACTGCCCCACTTCAGTATTCCGACCACCGCTCCGGGGTCACGATCTACTGCTATGGCCCATAGCCTATGATCGTGACCCCGGAGTGGTGGTTGGAATACTGAAGATGACGTGCCGCTGCCCGCTAGTCACTTACCTACCATGCGCGCGTCCTCCTCACCGCTCTGTTCCGCTCTGTTGCTATTGGCGCACGCACGGGACCTCAGTGACGTCCCTGCATGCGATACTTTCCGTCGGCCCCTGCGTTTTTAAAGTTAACACGGGGCTGGCGGCGCACAGAGGTAACTGGGGCATCATTGTGTCCAGAAAAGATTTTTCGGGACACAGGGATGTCCTTAATAGTGATGGGGGGAATTGCCCCTTCGCTACAGGGCGGGCAAGCACCGGCTCTGCTCGGGGCCCCCAAGCCAGCTCGGGGCCCCAAGCAATTGCTTGGTTTGCCTGTCCTGTAGCGACGGGCCTGCTCTTATTGTGAAGTCTGGTTTTGCTGGCCCCAGGACAGAAAGGTCTGATGTTTTCTTCTACCAAATCAGGAATACAATAGCTAAATTTAAACCTTTTATTACAAAAATTCCCTATTACAGAATAACGTACACAAATCCCCATAAAAAACAGTAGATATCAATTATTTCACAAAGTGCAATAGTAATAGGGACAATCCCCCGTAATACATGCCTCACCCACCCGACGCGTTTCCCCGTAATTCAATGAAAGAACATACGGTTCATCAGGGGTAAACAAGCAATTAAAGTAGTCGCTTTAGGACAAAAATGCACATACACATAATAAGTACATATAGAACATATACATAGTAATGCACAGAAAGAGCTCGGCTCTGCTTATTGTCGATGAAAACTGCCGTGATGTGTTCTCAGACCTTCATTATTGTTCCAAAATATTCATGAACAAGTATGTCCCTTTAGATAGCCGACCTCACAGATATATAGAGGGTAAACTCAAAACAATATGTTCTCCAGAGATGTCGCTGTTGTAGTATGATTATACATAGATAAGGGGCTCTATCCAGCTAAGAGCCAAAACTAGGGAGCAGGACTATCATTAGTTGTACAAAAATGCCCGAGAAGCAAAAGACAATTCAAATACTCTATCACTCCTCCTTGGTTAAAAGTTCCACCATCTAGGCCTTATATCCAGAAGTCAAAGATAATCCTTTAGCATAAACATATAGCCGCAAACAGTCCCAATCAGCTGCACTCTAGGGACACTCTCCTCCACAACAGGTCCCACTTGTCCTAGCGACCACCAATGCACATGACCACCGCTCCTGATGATGAGGGAGCAGTGGTCATGTGCATTGGTGGTCGCTAGGACAAGTGGGACCTGTTGTGGAGGAGAGTGTCCCTAGAGTGCAGCTGATTGGGACTGTTTGCGGCTATATGTTTATGCTAAAGGATTATCTTTGACTTCTGGATATAAGGCCTAGATGGTGGAACTTTTAACCAAGGAGGAGTGATAGAGTATTTGAATTGTCTTTTGCTTCTCGGGCATTTTTGTACAACCAATGATAGTCCTGCTCCCTAGTTTGGCTCTTAGCTGGATAGCTCTACCCTTATCTATGTATAATCATACTACAACAGCGACATCTCTGGAGAACATATTGTTTTGAGTTTACCATCTATATATCTGTGAGGTCGGCTATCTAAAGGGACATACTTGTTCATGAATATTTTGGAACAATAATGAAGGTCTGAGAACACATCACGGCAGTTTTCATCGACAATAAGCAGAGCCGAGCTCTTTCTGTGCATTACTATGTATATGTTCTATATTTACTTATTATGTGTATGTGCATTTTTGTCCTAAAGCGACTACTTTAATTGCTTGTATACCCCTGATGAACTGTATGTTCTTTCATTGAATTACGGGGAAACGCGTCGGGTGGGTGAGGCATGTATTACGGGGGATTGTCCCTACTACTATTGCACTTTGTGAAATAATTGATATCTACTGTTTTTTATGGGGATTTGTGTACGTTATTCTGTAATAGGGAATTTTTGTAATAAAAGGTTTAAATTTAGCTATTGTATTCCTGATTTGGTAGTTTAAAGTTAGCTAATATTGATCTATATATCAGTGATTGTTGTCTGATGTTTTCTTCCCCTTGCTTTCCTTGACCCATTGGTCGATACCTCCTCCTTTAATTTGCTGACAATGAAGTTCCCTAAAGAGAGGAGTTCTGCTAAATTTCTCATCAATAAAAAAGAAATTGGACAAACAGGATGGGACCCCGTCTTTCCAAGGACTTGCTAGCAGCTGCATAGTTTCCCCCTATGGTTGGTATGTTCTTGGTACTGTACATGATGACTTGTTACCAAATATCTATTGGAATATCAGTCCTAGTTCTACATATTGAATGTGTGTGGGGGCTACGGGATGCATTGAGGGTTATACTGGGTGTAGAATTCCCTGATAGATATGTCACAAGACATAGTGATGGACTATCCAGACATTCCTCTGTGCATCTCTAAACAAATATCTAAACACTAGGATTTCGTAAAAGAACTTAAACTTTACTGAACTCCTTATGCATTTCCAATGACATACAGATGCTTGAATACAGTTTTGTTAGTTACAGCTTTGAATTCAGGAGAATAGATTTAGTCAATGTCCCTTTAATTACTGCTTTTGTAGCAACAATACTGATTGTAGGGATCTCTAGGCTTTTAGCATTGACATATGTTATGTCTACTGCAGATGAATGTACAGATATACTGTATATGCTCTCTGGTTCTAAAGTTCTCACTCTCAAATGACTGGACCTGCTGGATAAGCTTTTTTTTTCACAGGCTAGCTTTACCGTGTGGCAAAGTGCAGATGTAGACTTTATTTTACTCACTTTCTGGTGGCAATTTGTGACATAATACTTGGAAAGGCACATCCAGGGAAGGCATCCTGATGTAGTAGTCCTGAAATGGTGTAAGACAGAGAGGACCTTGTTCAACTTCTTCTCTCTTACAAGACAAAGTTCTTACTCTCTGAGACTGGAATGTAGTAAACATATTTCCACAGCTCAAGCAGTAACAAGGTTCAAGAACAGCAATGTAATTGTAGAACAAGTGACATATGGTCGCCTAACAGAAGCAAACCTAAGACCACTTTACTTATCTCAACAAGAGAAGAGCTGATAAACACACATGTGGCTCTGGCAAAACCTAGGACTCAACTAACTAGTTCTAATAGGTTTAGGTCCTAGGTTAGGAGAGGCATGTGACCAAAACACTATGCAACTGCATAAATTAAGGGGTTATCCAGAATTAGAAAAACAGAGCTAATTTCTTCTAAAAACAGCACCACATCTGTCCCCAGGCTGGGGGTGGTAGTGCAGCTCAGTTCCCTTGAAGTGAATGGAGCCAAGTTGTAATACAACCTAAAGACATACTGTATGTGTCACAGTATTTTCTATTCCTGGATAACCCCTTTGAAGGCAAGACAAATTAACCCTTGGCGTTTTTATTACCTAAGTGCATGCATTTCAAATTTTCCTATTAACTCCCAGCTGAAATCTGGCTCCAGCATTTTTGACCCAAGATGGCACAAAAAAATCTATGCGATGTGTATGGCTTTTTCTTGGGTAATTTTCTTTTCAAAAACTTAGAGTCAAATCACACGTGTCAGAATTGTTGTAGAAATCTCTTCAACTGTCATGTTCATCTGAAATTCCCCATTTAGATGAATGAAATGTATTGTCACAGACATTTCTGCAATACAAACTGCTGCGCTTGAACTCACTTTTGAAGAATCAGCACAGCACAGGCATGGTGTTCTTTTTACATGGAATTTTATCAATTTTTTTTTTTTTTTTTTTTAAACTGCTGTTTTTGTGGTAGTTTTTTAATCCAATTTTTGGACCCAAATCCAGGAGTGGATCACAAGAAATGGGAAATATAAAAGAAGGACTTATTCTTCTCTTTCCTGCTTGATCCACTTCTGGCTTTCCCTTGTGCAGTTTTTTTTTTTTTTTCAAAAAATTACACTGTGCGTGTATGGAAACCACCCAAAAGGTTGTGTATTATCTAACTTTTTATCTGAATTACGTCTTGTAATTGATGCCTTCTAATCTGTATATCATACAGCACATTAAGTACTAAATTCTCCTTTCTTCATTATATGGAAACAGTAGCTTCATCACAGCACGCTCAGCTGCCACTTTTAGAGAGTATTGAGCTTACAGCAGATCAGAACATTGCTGTGATATGGTTTTAATGGCACAAGGGAACGTTCTATCAATTACTTTAGCTTCCAGTTGATTTACTTCTGAAGAATCTCTCAGTCTAGAATTGCAAATTGAAGGTCACAGCTGACACCGGTTAAATGTATGCGCAGGTTGCACACCTTCGGAAATAAATGACATAACATTCAGCAATCACTTAATATTGAGGGGAGGGGATGGAAGTAATGCTTTACATTCATAAAAACAAAGCCTTCATTATTTGTGCAAAATTAAACATATTTTACTTTTTTGTGTTGGCCCTAAGGCAATTCTGCTTTTGATATTTTGGAAGTAGAAAGCCCAGGATCTCTGTGGTTAAACCCATTTTGCAAGTTGCTTACCTGAGCTAAATATAGTTTTAGACAGCTCTATCTAGTGTAGACCTATCTATCTAGTCTTATCTATCTAGAGTAGACCTATCTATCATCTAGTGTAGACCTATACATCTAGTGTAGACCTATCTATCTAGAGTAGACCTATCTATCATCTAGTGTAGACCTATACATCTAGTGTAGACCTATCTATCTAGAGTAGACCTATCTATCATCTAGTGTAGACCTATCTATCTAGTGTAGACCTATCTATCTAGTCTTATCTATCTAGAGTAGACCTATCTATCATCTAGTGTAGACCTATACATCTAGTGTAGACCTATCTATCTAGAGTAGACCTATCTATCATCTAGTGTAGACCTATACATCTAGTGTAGACCTATCTATCTAGTCTTATCTATCTAGAATAGACCTATCTATCATCTAGTGTAGACCTATCTATCTAGTGTAGACCTATCTATCATCTAGTGTAGACCTATCTATCATCTAGTGTAGACCTATCTAGTGTAGAAAAACAGCACATCCCTTTTCCTTTGAATCGGTGTAGTTGGTGCACGCAGGTTCTGGAGCCTGGGTTGGGGGCCCCTACTTCTGACAGCAAAAGGAATCTTCCCACAGCACACAAATTGGTGAGAAAAAGTTTTTTTCAACAAGTTCTTTGCAATGTGAAAGAAGCAATTTGCTTGCTATGGGCAACTTTTCCTTTGCACAGGTTTTGATAAATCTCTGCCACGGTTTCTATCTATCTATTTCACATCTATCTATTTCATATCTATCTATCTCATATCTATCTATTTCCTAAATATCTATTTCATATCTATCTAACTATCTATCTATCTATCTCATATCTATCTATCTATCTATCTATCTATCTATCTATCTATTTCATATCTATCTATTTATCTATCTCATCTATCTATCTAATATCTATCTATTTCATATCTATCTATCTTATATCTATTTATACCTCTATGTCTGGCAAGTGGAGCAGCACATAGAGTAAGTGGGTGTAAGCTGTGGTTAGGCTCTGGTCGCAAGCCTTCTTCATATAGCAAATGGAAACGCAGCAGCACTCCCGGAGTAGTGATTAATAATGGTTTTATTAAATCACCAAAAGTGTTACAGAGACATTTCGGCCACCTCTCGTGGCCTTCATCAAGCAGCTTGATGAAGGCCACGAGAGGTGGCCGAAATGTCACTGTAACATTTTTGGTGATTTAATAAAGCCACTATTAATCACTACTTCGGGAGTGCTGCTGCGTTTCCATTTGCTATCTATCTATCTATGGCTTCTTTCACACTGCCGTTGTGACACAGCAGTGTGACGTCAGTCGGAGAGCCCGGGGAGAATAGCAGGAGGTAAAATACATCATGCAATGTTTTTTCCTCCCGCTACTCCTCCCGCTACTCCTATCAATAAACAATGGCACCCGACAGACCCCATAATAGTAAATGGGATCTGTGAGGACCCTTTGTTTGCCGTTGTTCCGCATCAAAAATAAAGTTCGTTAAGGCACAAAAACTAAAAAAGTGCAATTTGCCCATGGGGCACAACATCAGCTAAACATTTCAATATCTAGATCAGCTTCTTCTTATCTTTCCTGACAAGCCAGCCCCCTAATGATGTGTGCGGTCCAGCTGTACGTGCCGCCGCAGCTGCATTCAATGTTTTCCCCACTGTCAGCTGCTGAGATCACATGACATCAGGGGACGCATTGAACAATAGTGCAGCAGCACATTTAGCTGGACGACACACGTCATCAGGGGGCTGGCTTGTCAAGAAAGACAAGAAGAAGCCAAGTCCTCTGTGATCAGCTGTTTTCTCGAGCCAAACAGGATTCCAGGAAAGGCTCGAGACAAGAGTCATCCAGGGACCGGAGGAATGCTGAACCTGGGGGACCATAAAAACACAAAAAAGGGTCCAGCCCACAGATGTTAGGCAAGTAAACGTACTTAAGACATAACATGGCATCAAAGGCATTATAGTGAAAATTGTATAAAACCTGTATAACCTCTTTAACATATATATCATGAGCTTTTCAATTGATGAAATGTATCCATTGGATAGAAGTTTTAATAGCCAATAGGGAACCAGTGAGTTAAAGGATACAACCTAAGTTTATTTTATAATATGATTCCTATAATTACCACCCCTCTAATAATAATTGCACACTATATACAGAAAAATCCAAAGTTAATTAGGATAATAATACTATGTACACTCACAAAGACAAGGACAAACCCCTTATACCCCATAAAACACATAAACCTCAAAAGACAGATGAGTACCCCACAGCCTATAAACAGATGATAATCAGGCACAACCAAGATTATTACCGGATTTAAAGGGGTACCCACCCCTAGACATCTTATCCCCTATCCTTAGGATAAGATGTCTGACCCCCCCCCCCCTTCCATTCATGTCTATGGGAGGGGGTGTCACGCCCCTCCCATAGACATGAATGGAGGGGGCATGGCTTAACATCACAAACACGGCCACCCAAAGTCGGCCCGAAGATCGTAAGGGTCCCAGCGGCCGGACCCGCAGCGTTCAGACAAATTATCCCCTATCCTTAGGATAGGGGATAAGATGTCTGGGGGAGGAGTACCCCTTTAATCTCTATTGTTGCCATTGCACATATACCCCGAGGTAGTCATAGGCTTACCTATTTAAATAATAAGAACTAAAATATACTGCAACAACCATAGGTAAAACTCCAAGCAATACAATGTAAACAATCAGATCCCGTCTCATAACTACCTGCAGTAGACATCTTGGATGTGCAATCTGGGGACCATCACCTAACATACGTATATTTACCTACTATGTAATGATACGTAAATTCACTGTATATGTGGAGAGCTTCTACGGTATACACGCTAGATGTATAAAAATTATGTGACCAAACACATCAGAGACCTCTGTAATATGATCTTCATCTAAGACCCCTATTTATAGCAGGGATTTTCAGACACTAAAATTTTAAAGGAATCCACAAACCTCCCACCTGACGATGTCTTTGCTATAAAAACTGGATGACACCAAATCATGAAACATTTAGGAGCCAGAACATAAAAATTATGGGAAAAAAAAGAAAAAGAGGATAGATTGCTTTTACGGCTCAGCTAAGATGCTAGTTATGATGGTATGTTTCTCAGCGCAGTAAAATTCCATGTTTTATATTGTGAGTCTAATAGCTGCAGGCGCTTTCTATGTATAAACACAGGCGGTGGTGGAGTCCGCCATGCATCCCAACAAACCATTTCTCTTTTTTATCATGGCTGCTATCCTTAGAATCCCTAGATAGAGATATTTTCTCTTTAGCATACCTTAGTTTATTTACTGCCCAGTGAGCATTACAAAGGCATTCCGATTAGGATCTTCCCTCCTTCTGTAGCTCATTGTCCTCTGCCTTTCCCTTTATCGTCATGCTAAACATATGGGTGTTTGCTGGGAAATGATATCTGCAGCTTATCCATTCCCTGCACAAATGGAGAAATATTTCCTTGTTTTGCCGCTGTTTTGATGGTAATCGCTTGGTTTAATATGAATTCAATTTTTTTTTTTTTCAATTTCTTACATTTCAACCAATCCGTTCAGTGCAGATAGTAGCAATAGCTGTAGCTGCACCAGACTTATATAGGACTATAATTCCGGGGCCAGATATAGAATACAATAGCCTAATTACTGACAGTGTCTAATGCTTCATATTCCAATTGAGAGGCAAAAATACCAAGAGATATAAATTCCTATTCTAAACTTTATTCTTCGTCTACTGGGCAATACATGTTTAGTGACCTTTGTGCTGCTGGGTTTAAACATGCATTGTTATCCAGAGCTGCCTTCTTATCTTGGTTACTTTTTAGTATGAGTCTTTACTGAGGTCCTGACATTCTATTCATGGACCTAGAAGAACAGAGTGTCTAGAGATAAATCCATGATGTACTGTATCAGATTATAAAACGGCAAAGGAATATAAGCTATATCTGTTTGCAGTGCCCCACTGCATGGTATACCATGGGTATTGTGCTGGTTGTAGGCCAATACCCTCTGCAATTTTTGAAACTATGAAGCGTTGCACAGCATTACACATGTTGTGATAGTACTGTGATATACTGTTTGTTGTGTCTACTAACTTTTTATAGTAACATGTAAAAGGTTTGGGGAAATGGGAGGAGCCTGCCTAGACTAAGCGTCACCTCCCCTAAAGGTTAGACCTTCAACCCTGTAAATGTCTGGAGTAAAGCTTAAAATCCTAGTGGACACCACTCAGTTGATTCTTGAAGGAAAAGAGATCAAAGAGAGGAACAAGGAACAAGACAGAAAGTCAGGTAAGGTTTACAAACCCTATAGGGCTTTAGGCCAAGTCTAGTATCCTTGAGGCTGCAAATTCACCAATCTTATTTGTGACCTGCACCCCACCATTAGCATAGTGGCTCATCATTGTTATCTGTGAGTTCCTGGCCCATGGAGTGTAAGCAATTTAAGGGGTTATCCAGGAAAAAACTTTTATATATATATATATATATATATATATATATATATATATATATATCAACAGGCTCCAGAAAGTTAAACAGATTTGTAAATTACTTCTATTAAAAAATCTTAAACTTTTCAGTACTTATGAGCTTCTGAAGTTAAGGTTGTTCTTTTGTGTCTAAGTGCTCTCTGATAACACCTGTCTCGGGAAACACCCAGTTTAGAAGCAAATGCCCATAGCAAACCTCTTCTAAACTGGGCGTTTCCCGAGACAGGTGTCATCAGAGAGGACTTAGACAGAAAAGAACAACCTTAACTTCAGAAGCTCATAAGTACTGAAAGGGATTAAGATTTTTTAATAGAAGTAATTTACAAATCTGTTTCACTTTCTGGAGCCAGTTCATATATATAAAAAAAGTTTTTTCCTGGAATACCCCTTTAGCCCGATAACGACCATGGACGTCTATACTCGTCCAATGGACGTTACCGGGGTATGACGCGGGCTCCCGACTCGAGCCCGCGTCATACCGGCCAGGCCCCAGCTGATTCCTGTAGCTGGGGGCCGGCGTTAATAGCGGACATGCGGCGATCGGCGCGGCCGGCTATTAACCCTTTAGATCGCCGCTGTCAAAGTTGACAGCGGCGTCTAAAGGTGCCTGTATACAGTCCCTGGTGGTCCAGTGGGGTCTATCGCTCCCCCGCAGCGCGATCGCGGGGGAGCGATCCACTGCTGAGGTAGCCTGAGGGCTTACCTCTCCTCCTGTGTCGGCTCCGGCTCACTGAATGATAAAGCCTGGCAGGACCAGGCTTTATCAATCGACCGCAAAGCACACAGATGAATGGGATTGTATGTAATCCCATTCATCTGTATGAGGAATCAAATGATTCCTCCTAAAAGTCCCCTAAGGGGACTAAAAGTGTAAAAAAAAAAGTTTAAAAAAAGTTTAAAAACACACACATTAACCCCTTCTTTATTAAAAGTTTAAATCACCCCCCTTTTCCAAATTCCATATTAAAAATATGTAACCATAATAAAAATAAACATATGTGGTATCGCCGCGTGTTTAAATGTCTGAACTATAAAATTATATCATTAATTAAACCGCACGGTCAATGGCGTACACGCAAAAAAATTCCAAAGTCCAAAATAGCGTATTTTTGGTCACTTTTCATACCATAAAAAAAGGAATAAAAAGCGATCAAGAAGTCCAATCAAAATAAAAATGGTACCGATTAAAACTTCAGATCACGGCGCAAAAAATGAGCCCTCAAACCACCCTGTACGTGGAAAAATAAAAAAGTTATAGGGGTCAGAATAGGACAATTTTAAATGTATAAATTTTCCTGCATGTAGTTATGATTTTTTCCAGAAGTACGACGAAATCAAACCTATATAAGTAGGGTATCCTTTTAATCATATGGACCAACAGAATAAAGATAAAGTGTCATTTTTACCGAAAAATGTACTGCCTAGAAACAGAAGCCCCCAAAATTTACAAAATGGTGTTTTTTCTTCAATTTTGTCGCACAATGATTTTTTTTTCAGTTTCGCCATAAATGTTTGCGTAAAATGACTGATGTCATTCCAAAGTAGAATTGGTGGCGCAAAAAATAAGCCCTCATATGGATTTTTAGGTGCAAATTGAAAGGGTTATGATTTTTAAAAGGTGAGGAGGAAAAAACTAAAGTGTAAAAACAGAAAAATGCTTGGTCCTTAAGGGGTTAAGGTTGTTCCTTTCTGTCCAAGTGCTCTCTGATGACACGTGTCTCGGGAACCGCCTAGTTTAGAAGAGGTTTTCTATGGGGATTTGCTTCTAAACTGGGCGTTTCCCAAGACACGTGTCATCAGAGAGCACTTAGACAGAAAAGAACAACCTTAACTTCAGAAGCTCATAAGTACTGAAAGGATTAAGATTTTTTAATAGAAGTAATTTACAAATCTGTTTAACTTTCTGGAGCCAGTTGACATATAAACAAAAGTTTTTTTTTTCCTGAATAACCCCTTTAACCTCTTAAGGACCAATGACGTTGTGGGACGTCATGGCACCCTGGGCTTTAAGGACCAATGACGTTCCACAACGTCATGGCATTTTCCGGTCTCTGCCGCTCGCCGGGCAGAGATCGGAACTGGATGCCTGCTGAAATCCTTCAGCAGGCATCCAGGGCAAACGCCGAGGGGGGCCATGTAGGCCCCCCATGTCGGCGATCGCCGCAAATCGCAAGGGAAATCGCCCTTGCGATCTGCAGCGATACCGGGCTGATCGGGTCTCTGGGACCCGACCACCCGGTAATTTCGCATGATCCCGGCTGTCACAGACAGCCAGGACCATGCTGGAGCCTAGGAGCGAGGTGGCAAGCCTGCCACCTCCTCCGATCCCCCTGCAATCTGTCGGTTAGTTAACCGACCAATCGCAGGAGGGGGGGCGGTTACTTCCTCCCGTCCTGCCCGGCCCCTTGAAGTCTGGAGAGGACGGGAGGAAGACCAGAGGACGCGGCGGGGGACGGGGGAGTGCTGGGGACCGGCCCCGGTACTTACCTCGTCCCCGAAGACCCGGATCCTGGCGGCGGAGACGGCGGCGGCGGCGACAGGTGAGTAGATCTTCAGCCGCGGTCGGGCCCTTTACAGCAATGCACGTCGCCGTAAAGCGACATGCATTGCTGTAAAGGGACCCTGTAAACTACAACTCCCAGCATGCCCAGACAGCCCTTGGCGTCTGGGCATGCTGGGAGTTGCAGTTTTGCAACATCTGGAGGTCCACAGTTTGGAGACCACTGTGCCCTTCCAGATGTTGCAAAACTACACATCCTCAGCATGCCCTTACTGTCCAGGCATACTGGGAGTTGTAGTTCTGTAACATCTGGCCCTTCAGATGTTGCAGAACTACAACTCCAAGCATTCCTGGACAGTTTTGGCATACTGGGAGTTGTAGTTTTGCAACATCTGGAAGGGCACAGATTGGGAACCACTGTATTAGTGGTCTGCAAACTAGTCCTCCAGATGTTGCAAAACTACAACTCCAAGCATGCTGGGAGTTGTAGTTCGGCAACATCTGGCTCTAAAGATGTTGCCGAACTACTACTCCCAGCATGCCTGAGAATGCTGCGAGTTGTGGTTTTGCAACAACAGGAGGCACACTGGTTGGGAAACATTGTCTGTTTCCTAACTCAGTGTTTCCCAACCCGTGTGCCTCCAGCTGTTGCAAAACTATAACTACCAGCATGCACTGATGGACTGTGCATGCTGGGAGTTGTAGTTTTGCAACAGCTGGAGGTCCCCCCCCCCCCCCCCGCTGTGAATGTACAGGATACATTCACATGGGCAGGGGGCTTACAGTGAGTATCAGGCTGCAAGTTTGCGATGCAGCAAATTTTGCGTGGCAGCTCAAACTCGCTGTAATCCCCCGCCCATGTGACTGTACCCTAAAAACACTACACTACACTAACACAAAATAAAATAAAAAGTAAAAAAACACTACATATACATATACCCCTACACAGCCCCCCTCCCCTCCCCAATAAAAATGAAAGCGTCTGGTACGCTACTGTTTCCAATATGGAGCCTCCAGCTGTTGCAAAACAACAACTCCCAGTATTGCTGGACAGCCGTTGACTGTCCAGGCATGCTGGGAGTTTTGCAACAGCTGGAGGCACCCTGTTTGGGAATCACTGGCGTAGAATACCCCTATGTCCACCCCTATGCAAGTCCCTAATTTAGGCCTCAAATGCGCATGGTGCTCTCACTTTGGAGCCCTGTCGTATTTCAAGGCAACAGTTTAGGGCCACATATGGAGTATCGCCGTACTCGGGAGAAATTTCTTAACAAATTTTGGGGGGCTTTTTCTCCTTTCACCCCTCATGAAAAGGTGAAGTTGGGGGTCTACACCAGCATGTTAGTGTAAAAAAAAATTGCCCCATACTTTTCATTTTGACAAGAGGTAAAAGGGAAAAACGCCCCCCAAAATTTGTAACGCAATTTCTCCCGACTACGGAGATACCCCATATGTGGGCGCAAAGTGCTCTGGGGGCGCACAACAAGGTCCAGAAGGGAGAGTGCACCATGTACATTTGAGGTGATTTGCACAGGGCTGGCTGATTGTTACAGCGGTTTTGACAAACGCAAAAAAAAAAAAACCTCACATGTGACCCCATTTCGGAAACTACACCCCTCACGGAATGTAATGAGGGGTGCAGTGAGAATTTACCCCCCACTGGTGTCTGACAGATCTTTGGAACAGTGGGCTGCGCAAATAAAAAATTTTGTACAGCCCACTGTTCCAAAGATCTGACAGACACCAGTGGGGGGTAAATGCTCACTGTACCCCGTGTGACGTTCCTCAAGGGGTTTAGTTTCCAAAATGGTATGCCATGTGGGGGTTATTTTGCTGTCCTGGCACCATAGGGGCCTTCTAAATGTGACATGCCCCCCGAGCAAAATTTGCTCTCAAAAAGCCAAATATGACTCCCTCTCTTCTGAGCATTGTAGTTTGCCCGTAGTGCGCTTCAGGTCAATTTATGGGGTACCTCCATACTCAGAAGAGATGGAGTTACAAATTTTGGGGGGTATTTTCTGCTATTAACCCTTGCAAAAATGTGAAATTTGGGGGGGAAACACACATTTTAGTGAATTTTTTTTTTTTTTACGTATGCAAAAGTCGTGAAACCCCTGTGGGGTATTAAGGCTCACTTTATTTCTTGTTACGTTCCTCAAGGGGTCTAGTTTCCAAAATGGTATGCCATGTGGGTATTTTTTGCTGTCCTGGCACCATAGGGGCTTCCTAAATGCGACATGCCCCCGAGCAAAATTTGCTCTCAAAAAGCCAAATATGACTCCTTCTCTTCTGAGCATTGTAATTCGCCCGTAGTACACTTCAGGTCAACTTATGGGGTACCTCCATACTCAGAAGAGATGGGGTTACAAATTTTTGGGGGTATTTTCTGCTATTAACCCTTGCATACATGTGAAATTTGGGTGGAAACACACATTTTAGTGAATTTTTTTTTTTTTTACGTATGCAAAAGTCGTGAAACCCCTGTGGGGTATTAAGGCTCACTTTATTTCTTGTTACGTTCCTCAAGGGGTCTAGTTTCCAAAATGGTATGCCATGTGGGTATTTTTTGCTGTCCTGGCACCATAGGGGCTTCCTAAATGCGACATGCCCCCGAGCAAAATTTGCTCTCAAAAAGCCAAATATGACTCCTTCTCTTCTGAGCATTGTAATTCGCCCGTAGTACACTTCAGGTCAACTTATGGGGTACCTCCATACTCAGAAGAGATGGGGTTACAAATTTTGGGGGGTATTTTCTGCTATTAACCCTTGCATACATGTGAAATTTGGGTGGAAACACACATTTTAGTGACATTTTTTAAACATTTTTTTACATATGCAAAAGTCGTGAAACACCTGTGGGGTATTAAGGCTCATTTATTCCTTGTTACGTTCCTCAAGGGGTCTAGTTTCCAAAATGGTATGCCATGTGGGTATTTTTTCCTGTTCTGGCACCATAGGGGCTTCCTAAATGCAACATGCCCCCCAAAAACCATTTCAGAAAAACGTACTCTCCAAAATCCCCTCGTCGCTCCTTCGCTTCTGAGCCCTCTACTGTGCCCGCCGAACACTTTACATAGACATATGAGGTATGTGCTTACTCGAGAGAAATTGGGCTACAAATATAAGTATACATTTTCTCCTTTTACACCTTGTAAAAATTCAAAAATTGGGTCTACAAGAACATGCAAGTGTAAAAAATTAAGATTGTGAATTTTCTCCTTCACTTTGCTGCTATTCCTGTGAAACACCTAAAGGGTTAAAACGCTGACTGAATGTCATTTTGAATACTTTGGGGGGTGCAGTTTTTATAATGGGGTCATTTATGGGGTATTTCTAATATGAAGACCCTCCAAATCCACTTCAAACCTGAACTGGTCCCTGAAAAATTGTGATTTTGGAAATTTTGTGAAAAATTGGAAAATTGCTGCTGAACTTTGAAGCCCTCTGGTGTCTTCCAAAAGTAAAAAATCGTAAATTTTATGATGCAAACATAAAGTGGAAATATTGTATATGTGAATAAAAAAAAATTATTTGGAATATCCATTTTCCTTACAAGCAGAGAGCTTCAAAGTTCGAAAAATGCAAAACTTTCAATTTTTTCATCAAATTTTGGAATTTTTCACTAAGAAACGATGCAAGTATCGACAAAATTTTACCAATAACATAAAGTAGAATATGTCACGAAAAAACAATCTTGGAATCAGAATGATAGGTAAAAGCGTCTTAGAGTTATTAATGCTTAAAGTGACAGTCGTCAGATGTTCAAAAAACGCTCTGGTCCTAAGGTGTAAAATGGCCTGGTCCTTAAGGGGTTAAGTAATGATGAACAGCATTAACTCTTACCTATGTAAGCCACACAGTAGATAGTAATGTATAGCACATTTTGTTACCTGTCATAAGATGTTAAATATTTTAATCATCCCAGTCCAGATCACTGCCCCCTTTATGATAATTTACCCTCTGCCTTATTTGTGTTATTTTTTTTTAGTTTTTTACCTTAATATTGTTCTGTATTTTCTGCTCAGTGAGTTCCACAGACTAGGTGTGACATAATCTGAAGCCCTTTTGGGGGCATACAGCCGGGAGCAGTTCAGTGTAAGATGGGCTGTGATTGGCTGAGCACAATATTCAGCACTATGTACTGAATGTATCATGACTACAGTCTAGCTCAGCTCAAATGGAAAGGGAACAGAAATATTCAGCTCCATACGCTATATACACTGTGCTGAGCTCCAATCCCACCTGCATTTCCTGACTATTGTCTTTGCAAGGCTACGACAGGAGACAATCTGCAAGCAGGACTGCAAGCAGGACTGGAATAGGACCCCTGGTGGCCAAACATTTAGGGATTATTTTAACACATAAAGGTACAAGCAAAGCTACAAGCATACACAATTTTATTAAGACGTATATTAGAAAAGTAATTTAAATAGGATAATCTATAACATATTAACTTTTATTACTAATGAAAGGTACAGTTTAAATGATCATGAACGCCTGTAAAAATTACAGGAGTCCCAGTTCTCTACATAGTTTTCCTGACATGCTATACTAGGCTGCTATGAAAATGATGTATTCAGCAAAAAGCACACCCTGTATGCCTCCTGCTCAGTGTAAAGAGTTTGTGCCGATGTATAGCATCACCTTTGAAAGGCCATCTGCAGCCATCACGGGGGGACCGAACGCTTGGACCCCCGCGATCTCCTGTACGGGGCTACGGCCCTGCCGCTGCTCTCCCGTGCAGGAGGTATGCCCGCCAAAGCATGGCGCCGTGGCCGACACGCTCCCCCACCATGTAGTTTCATGGGAGAGGCGGGGAAGCAGCGTTCGTGCCTCCCCGCCTCTCCCATAGAACCGTCAACCTCTCTAGGTCGACACTATGGGCATTAGCGCTCTCACTGAGCGCTAATGCGGGGGCCCCATTCAGGGGATCACGGGGATCCCAGCAGTCGGACCGGCCCGCGATCAAACACTTATCCCCTATCCTGTGAATAGGGGATAAGTGTAGTAATGCTGCAGTTGTCTTCTAAGAACCATGCAGCACTAGTGATCACTACATGGTCACCAAAGGCTGACGACAGGTGAAACCCAAAGAAAATAAACAAAAATTTGATCAGACTAGAACAATTTTTTTTTTTTTTTTTTAATTGTAAAATCATTTGCAATCAATTCACTTATCACTATTTGGCATAACTATGCTTGCCAAGAAGCAGTGACTGACAACCTTTTTTATTGAGGTCAAAATTGTAATAGTCATTTTAATGAAGGCGAGTGTGGGTGTCATTAAATTAAAAGGGTACACCATCGCAAGACATGTTATCCAAAGGTTAGGGGATAACATGTCTGATCATGGGGGTCTGGCAGCTGGGGACCCCCATAATCTCTGCAGCTGCACCCTGGTCATCCAGTGCACGGAGTGAGCTGTGTACTAGCGGTCACACCCCCCCTCCCATAGACATGAATGGAGGGATTGTGGTGTGACGTCATGATCACGGAAACCCCAGGCTTCTGTGACCGTAATGCCGCAGTGTCAGCACGGAGATCAAAAGGCGTCCCTGTGGCTGGACCCATCGTGATCAGACATTTTATCCCCTATCCTTTGGATACAGGATAATATGTCTAAGGGTGTAGTACCCCTTTAAATTAAAACTCTAGACAAAACTGATACATTTTGTTATGTTTTCTGCATTAGCCTTTATGTGCAGAGCATGACACAAACATTTAAGAACATCACTGAGAGAATCCGGGAGTCATGCTCCACCCTCTCAGCAATAAATGGAACATTGTAATCATTTTGCCCAGAATGTTCATTTACAAAGTCATAACTAAGCTATTCTTTTGTTGTATTAGTCATTACTGTACGTATTGTGTTTCTATCATAGGTGAAAGACTCAGCATCAGTCGACATTTGGAAGCCTTTCTCCAGCTGGGGATCCGATGGCTTTTTGCTTGTTTTTGTTGTCAGATTTCTTTCTGCTTTTTCATCGCTATGTGGCTTTGTGGAGATATAAACACAAGCACAATGAAGATTTCAGTCAAAGGAAAATGAGCCAAGTTATGATCCTGTTATCATATTGGGATATCAAGTTAACAACTTTCTGCTGCCAATGAAACAAAATGTTGGCAAACATACAATAAAACAAAATGTAAACTGAGCAAATATACTTGTTGTATTCATATATTATAGTATAATAATAGACAAATACATTATGAAAAATGAAAAAGCTCTTAGAGCAAAACTGCAGGTTTTCTTTAAAGAATGGTCAGTTTCCTAATAGATATAAATATATACATATATATATATATATATATATATATATATATATGTATGTATATATATATATATATATATATATATATATATATATATATATATATAAATATATCAGTGTAATATAGCAGAGTCCATAAAGAGCAATCCCTTTGTAATTGTTTCTAGCACATAAATACTTGTATAGGTAATATATGGGCTCATCCATCATTTTCAGCCTTTGAAATCACTATCTGCTTTAAATAATAGAGGAAGGTCCTAAGTGAAAGATCTATAATGCCCACATGTCTTGATAGGTCATATTGACATTGCTTGGCCTCATAAAATTATTTCTTTGGTTAAATGGGCTCATGGACATGGCTGCATATAAGCCTCTACAAGTTTTGAGTTGTATATACTCTTAATAAAGGTCATTGGATCCATATTAATTTTTAACCTGTCTCAGTTATCCACACTCCATTGTAGCTAGTAAAGGTGGGACCTGTGCATAGGACTCTCCTCTATGGCTTGCATATACATATGATGATTAATACACATATTTTTCTCTTAGATTCATAAAGAATCCAAGTTAAAAAATTAAAAAATACCTTGTGCCATGTATATCTGGATGTCAAATAAGAAGCAAACTTGAACACAAACACTATTTTTTTCTGTAAAGACTGTACAACATGTTTACATACCTGGCTGTGCTGCTGCATCTCTTATTCCTCTATTTAACCACTAATAGAGGTAAAAACATATTTTCCTTATCAAAATAGTCTATAAACTTTAACATATTAATGGTTAATAGCTTTTGAAAAAAGAGCATAGATAAATGAGATGCTTCATGTTACATTTCATATATACATGAACTATATGAATTACAGGAATTTCTGACTTATGAAGTGCGACACTTCTAACATGCTCATGTCACGATTCGGCTGGCAGGAGGTGGATCCTCTGTGCCAGAGAGGGATTGGCGTGGACCGTGCTAGTGGACCGGTTCTAAGTTACTACTGGTATTCACCAGAGCCCGCCGCAAAGCGGGATGGTCTTGCAGCAGCGGTAGTAACCAGGTCGTATCCACTAGCAACGGCTCAACCTCTCTGACTGCTGAAGATAGGCGCGGTACAAGGGAGTAGACAAGAGCAAGGTCGGACGTAGCAGAAGGTCGGGGCAGGCAGCAAGGATCGTAGTCAGGGGCAACGGCAGGAGGTCTGGAACACAGGCTAGGAACACACAAGGAAACGCTTTCACTGGCACAATGGCAACAAGATCCGGCCAGGGAGTGCAGGGGCAGTGAGCAGATATAGTCTGGGAGCAGGTGGAAGCCAATTAAGCTAATTGGGCCAGCCACCAATCATTGGTGCACTGGCCCTTTAAGTCTCAGAGAGCTGGCGCGCGCGCGCCCTAGAGAGCGGAGCCGTGCGCGCCAGCACATGACAGCAGGGGACCGGGACGGGTAAGTGACTTGGGATGCGATTCGCGAGCGGGCGCGTCCCGCTGTGCGAATCGCATCCCCGACGGCCATGACAGTGCAGCGCTCCCGGTCAGCGGGACTGACCGGGGCGCTGCAGGGAGAGAGATGCCGTGAGCGCTCCGGGGAGGAGCGGGGACCCGGAGCGCTAGGTGTAACAGCTCATTTTAACTTATAATAATTGGCATGAAATATACACACATCTATGATTCTCTTTTGAGCTATTGGACATTCTTATGAATCTTACATGAACTGTGCATGTGATAACTACATATGAATTGTATATATTAATTTGATTTAACTATTTAGAAGCATGATATGACATATATATGAACTTGGTTTAAGTTGGACAGGCATATGTTGAATAACTGATTCCTGATATAGAGATACATTATAGCTGTTTTACTGTATTGTTCGTTACCCTCCTATTGCATTACATTTTCATCTTTGATTCTACTACTTTTATTCTACAGAGAAAAAAAACTTAATGTCCTAATTTTTTCTCCGCTCAACTCTTGTAAAACAACGGTTGCCAGACGGAAACCTGAAAGACCCTATTCAAAGTTAATGGGACCCTACAGAGTCCGTTCGGCACAAAATAAAACAAAAAAAGAGTCGATCCTGTATTTGTCTGAGCACAACGGCAGTGGGAACGTAGCTTAATAAAACACTGGTTACGGTGAATAATTATTTTATTTTAGAATATGTAAAGGGGTCTGGAGATTGTTGGAGGGGCCTTTTTTATAAACTCATCGAGATTGCAATGTCTCAAAACTTCTAAAATGTAAGTTAGAATAGAAAAAGGACTTGGTAAGAATGGCTTCATTCTCATCTGCCTTTGGAGGCTCCATCGCAGAGTCTGCTCCTGGGACAACTAGAAAAGGAGGACGGTCAGTTGAACAATGGACACCAACACCTCCAGATGGGTACCACTGACCATGAATGGGGTCCGTCAGGCTACCGTCTGGTGTTTCTTGTTTTGCAGGAGTTTAGTGAAGAGAAAAAAAAACTGACCTGCATTAATTTTTTTATTCAGCTTAACTCCAACCATTTTACCGAAATCTGCGCATGGTCAAACACAGATGTGAATGAGGTCTATTAATAATTTTACATTTGACTCGATAGTAAGTAATGTAGTCTTAAACAAATTCAATACAAAATAATGTACAGTTTATGTTATACCCCAAATGGTATATTAATAGTGAGCTTTGTCGTGTTGTTCATGTCGTAGGTAACTTGATGTGGATCTAATCCATTTAATATTTACCTGTGGGAAGGAATGAAAATTTTGGACTGAGGTTAGAAAGTGATTGAAAGATGTATTCACACTGAACTTACAACCAGGTTTTTTCATTTTTTTTTCTATTTTTTCTGACTTATCTTCAGTTAAAGTCAAATTGGTGATTAAGATACGTTTTTACGTGGATGGTTTTCAGGTGGTACGCCCTTGGTGACAGCCTAAGAAATGCTGGTAGAAGTTAGAGGGGATGAACTATACTATTTAAAGGGGTACTCCACCCATAGACATCATATATCCCATCCAAAGGATAGGGGGTAAGATGTCTGATCGCGGGGGTCCTGCTGCTGGGGACCCCTGCAATCTCTGCTGCAGCACCCAAATCAGCTGCACGGAGCAGGGGCCGGAGTATTGTGACGTCCACTTGTGATGTCATGCCCCGCGCACTCGTGATGTCACGTCCCGCCCCCTCAATGCAAACCTATGGGAGGGGGTGTGATGACAAGCCACGCCCCCTCTCATAGACTTGCATTGAGGGGCAGGGCGTGACATCACGGGGGGGAGGGGGAGTGACGTCACAACACTCCGGCCCCTGTATTATCTGTCATCAGACATGGAGCGATCTTTGCTCAGTCCAGCTGATGACAAGTGGGTGCTGCAGGAGAGATTGTGGTGGAACCCCCCACGATAAGAGTACCCCTTTAAGGAAAAAAAATCTGAATATAGGATACACGTTCTAGGAAAGTTGGATTAAAAGACAGAAAATGACACTCCTGGACTCCTTTTGTTATATCCTATCTTTTTTTCTTTCTCTTCTTTTACCCAGAAATATGGTGGGGGTTCAGGCTAATGATACAAAGTGGTATAAGCTTTCATGTACTAATTGGGATGTGTATGTACTTTAATTGCTTATTAACTATGGGTTTTTGGAAAATAAAATATTTTAAAAAAATGATCTACTGTATTCACACAGCCTTTTACCAGCAGCTGGTTGATGGTGTCTAAGCAGAAACTATTTTTATTTATAATACATACATTAAAATAAAGAAACTGCAAAATGGTCACATGCAATACACAGATCATTAGATTTTACCTGGGAAAAATGTTCTACTCAATTTAAATATGAAAACATCATTTCAGCATTTGAAAACCCTGATATTCAGTTCCTAGTCTGCTTCTAGAATAAGAACATATCCTTCTGTCCTTCCTGTATCTCATAATGGATGTAAGGTCAGTGGGTTTAGGAGACCAAAATGAGCTGTGAGTGCTCTGCTCTCTCTCTACACTTGTATTTAGCCCCCCGTGAACTGCATTGAATCTGGTTTTCTCCCTATCTACAGCCTGCAGTTGAATTGTTTTGTTTTAAAATATATTTTTATTGTTTTTGGAAACAGTGCAGTTTAACAAGTCAAATGTCAATCATTCAAGAATGAGAACATAACAAGGCAATATAAAGTTAATATGTAATAGCAGGACAAAACATAGCCTAAGATGAGGTGCACAGAATGTAGCTTATGAATGTGGTGGCCAAGTGCGGGAGGTGTTACCCCGTACCCAGCCTCCTGCAGTGTCCCCTGAACCCCAACACCCCCCCCCCCCCGCATCTGTTTGTTGTAATTGCATATTATCCCTATGTTATATATAGTGTTGTATCTTTGAGACTGTTTACCCTGTGATTGTTACCCAGGAGGTATCAGTGACCAGGTGACCTAGGGGTGACCAATAGGACCCTACCAGAGTCTCCCCCATATAAGCCCTGGGTGAAGCCTCTGCTCCATCTCCTGCTTCCTGCTGAGTCAAGTCGTGCCTAAGTGTGTGTCTGGAGTCATAGGAGGCCTCAAGTCCAGTCTGCAGCCACAAGCTACAAACCTGAAAGTAAGCCACAGTCACAGTCTTGTCAGTCACAAGTCAGTCACGTCAAAGTCATCGGTCTAGTCAACAGGGCCTGCACTAAATTGTCCACCTCTACTACAAGTCCCAGCAAGCCTTTAAGGTCTCTGAAGTCACTGGTCACCTCCGTGGGTCTGGCTGAACTGTGTAGACATGTCCACCTGTCTAACCTCAGTAAAGCTACCGTTGTCCGTAACTTGGCGTCAGAATCTTTATTGTCCCCATTTCTAGCACAGGATCCAGCGGTATATCTTCGGGTGATATTGAGGATAAACCACGCCCTGGCATCACAAATACAAGGGGCTAATGCCATCTGCCCCTAGAGTAATTCCATCTGCCCTTTGCATCACACCCCATACCACATGAACAAATTACAGAGCATTATATTTCTGTTTGACCTATAAATGTTAAATTGTTGTATATGGACCTTGTGAATGAAGAAAGCAATTGTCATGTTGTCCCAATAGTTGATATGGTCAAAAAAAGTCAGTCTGAATGGCTATGGTGCCTATGAAAAGGAGAAGATAAATAGTAAAAACCTGGGAGGGGTCAGGTAGTTGTATTATACTTTATAATTTTCTGTAGTCAATCCATGGTTGGTAGATGTTTCTGAATTTTGTGTTCCCAGGCCGCCAGTTCCTTCAGCCTATAAACATGGTCTACCTAAGTAACCCATTAACTTATTGTGGGTGCAAAGTCTGATTTCCAGTATCTAGATAGGAGGACACTGGCAGCTGAGAACAGAATCCTCGGGATAGTTTGGGACTTGGATACCCCCAAATTAGCAACAGCATTTCAATCCTGTTACTCCATTCTATATATCCTTGGCACAAGAACAACCCAAGAGGAAACAAATAAATAGAATCCTTCACCCAAGAATTTCTGACCTCAATAAATCTCCTACAACTCACAACAAGACAAGCAAAGAAATTATGCTCTGCAGGGGATTTGCCCTTCATATATGTTCTCCCAATTCTCCACACTTGTATCTTCTGTTGATAGCTCCCTCCCTGCTGATATCTCTAAGGCTAGGTTCACACTACGGAATTTCTGCCTGCAACTCCGCTTTGAAATTGCAGGCAGAAATTCCGCTTACTAAAATGTACTGTATAGTGAATGGGTTTCCGTTCACAAATTCCCACTTCAGAATTTGTGAAGAGGAATTTGTGAATGGAAAAATCCGCTTGAGTTACCCTTCTGATGGTGTGTGTGTATCTATCTGCCCAACTCTGTATTTGATCGGAACGTCTTTCTATATCTGTAGTCTGTAACCTAAATATAAAAGGTAATGTATCTCCTCTTCACAAGGCAGAACAGAGAAGAATAATTAGCCGCGTGTAGGAACGAAAGTCTTTTGATCATCATTTAAATCGCTCGGCAATTAATCATCCACCTACAAGAAAGTGAACATTTATTATTTTCTCTCCTCCTTAAAATTCACTGCAAGTAAAGTTGTAAACAAGACATATAATTGTCGGGGCACCGGATCTGAATAAAAGCAAAGCAATCGAAGTGCAAGCAGTGTGTAAATACTTTAATAAAGTCTTGTTTGTGCCATGTCTCCAATTATAGCGGGTCAGTGGGACAGCTCAGATGTTTGCCAAACATATTTTCTAGCTTAAAGATAAATACTATAACCTTTGTAACAATGCTGGGTGGATGTGTGTTCCAAGGGCTTAATTGGCATCTGGATACAAATGTTCCATTGAAGGAATTACTCCCCACAGTATAAATCAATTTTCCTTACATGCCCGAGCTATTACCCTGTTGGGGGTTTGTCGAAGATATAAAACTCTGTTATGTAAATATCATTTTTCACGGGAAACAAATCCTGGGGGATCGCTAATTAGAATTTGTTTTTATGCAACATCATAACAAAGTTGCTCGAAGTTCTTATGTCTTTATAGCATGAAATAAAAGAACCATTCAGAGATTCTGCAGGCACCAGAGACAAAAAGAAAGGGAATCTTTAATCTTTTTGATGCTATGGAAGGATGTTTATTACCTTGAATTGCTCTGCATTAGATCATGGTAATTACAAGGTTTGGAAATTCAGGGTGAGTAACTGTAAGCATACATATTTCAGGTATTTGTGTACAAGGGACTGCCTCTGCTGCCGTGAAGGCCTGTCTTCAGATATTCTTACTCCGGTTTCAGTACTTCTTCAGATTAAAGGGGTACTCCACCCCTAAACATCTTATCCCCTATCCTTTGGAAGGAGGATAAGATGTTTGAACGCGGAGGGTCCCCCTCCCATAGACACGAATGAAGGGGGTGTGGTGTGATGTCACAAACACAAAAGCCCCAAGCGTCCATGTTCACTATGTCCGGGGCGCCGGCCTGAAGATCGCAAGGGGTCTCAGCAACTGACCCCCCCCCCCCCTCTGCGGTCAGACATCTTATACCCTATTCAAAGGATAGGGTATCAGATGTTTGGGGGGGAAGTACTCCTTTAAAGTGAACATTCATTATTTGTAAAATCCTACAAATCTGTGCTATATCTTTATGGGTTACCATTTCTTTTTGTGTTTCAGAGTTCCATAGAGTTAAGTTACCACTTTTGTTTTAAACCTATGAGATTTCCAACATATTCGCAAATCACTTCATTTACTGAAAAAGACTCATTCCCAAAAAAACTGTTCTGTTCTTTAGGTGACTTGCAGCCTGCAAACCAATACCCACTGCTTGTTATTAGAGGAATTCCATCTCTAGCAGAATGTGTCAGGAATGTGTGAATGCAAGCTTCCCCAGAGGGTCTGCTCATTTTTGACCACCTTTAACATTGTGGCAAACTATCACTTGTGTAAATACTTGAGTTCTTATTATCTACACAGTGCTGTCTCCTGAAAGTAATTCCCTCCCCTTCCCTTCAGATACCATAATTATCATCAGGAAGCAGTTTACTGCTTAGACCATCTTTTGGGATGTAACTCCTTTCTGGCTGTGGTCCTGTTGCTGTGATCTTTTCTGTCCGTATAGCACCTTGCAAAGCCCTTACATCAACAACTCTCTTCTTCCCCACCCACATGCCATCTATAGTAGTGTATAGTTAAAGGGGTATTCCAGGCCAAAACTTTTTTTCACATATCAACTGGCTCCGGAAAGTTAAACAGATTTGTAAATGACTTCTATTCAAAAATCTTCATCCTTCCAATAGTTATTAGCTTCTGAAGTTGAGTTGTTGTTTTCTGTCTAACTGCTCTCTGATGACTCACGTCCCAGGAGCTGTGCAGTTCCTATGGGGATATTCTCCCATCATGCACAGCTCCCGGGACGTGACATCTTCATTGAGCAGTTAGACAGAAAACTTCAGAAGCTAATAACTATTGTAAGGATTAAGATTTTTTAATAGAAGTAGATATATATATATATATATATATATATATATATATATATATATATAAGGTTTTGCCTGGAATACCCCTTTAATCACCCCCTTTCCAAACCACAGTGCCAGTCTAGTACACGTTTTTCCAGCATTATGTCATGACATAATAAAGAGAAGTGGTGGTTGTCATCTAGTTGGCCAGGCAAGTAAGGAAAGCAAGTCCAGATGTGACTGCTGATGGCAAACAGTCCAGCTCTGGTTCTACCCAGTAAAATGGAGATAATAAGAAATAGCTATGCACCGTGAAGGGGCTCTCAAGCGCACAATAACCTCAGTGATAGTCCAAAAATCTCCTTCTAACCACTGTCTAGGTTTAATGTAATCAAAATGTGTAATTTTTTTAGCTTTTCTTGCAAGTACAAATATGCTTTAAATGAGTACTCCGCTGCTAGACATCTTATTCCCTATTAAAAGGCTAGGAGATAAGATGTCTGATGGCGGAGGTCCTGCCCATGGGAAGCCGCGATCTCCGTGCAGCACCTGTCATTCTGAACAAAAGGCAGGTCACGGCAACAGTGGTTGTGACATCAGGTCACGCCCCCTCATGACTCCACACCACGCCTCCTCCATTCATGTGGGAGTACCCCTTTAAACTAAAGGGAAGCTCATATCATTCAGATGTATACAGTGTCCATTGAATATAATTTAGTGAATGCAATTGTATGTCCATGGGTGCCCTATCTAGTGGCAACTGAAAACCAGAATTGACTGTAGAAAAAAACTTGTTTGTTGCTCTATTGAAACAGGGGAACATTGGATCTCTCTTCTAATGAAAGGCGGGTGTCCCAAAAGGTTGTCCTGTGGATAGGTCATAGGATGTCATTATTGCACAACCACTTTCAGGGTTATATTCACCTATGTAAAAGCATAGAAGGATGGTAGCTCACATGGGCTGTAGATATCAAGAAAAACACACAGAAGGTGCTTTACAGCAGAGAATCACTTGTGCTATGTACATGTAAATAGCATAAACTCACGTCTACTGAAGACATAGACCTGACATCCAGTGTGTATTACGGGGACACAAACTCATGTGAGAAAAATTTTAACCTAGAAGCAGACTAAAAACTGGATATTAATGAGTCTATTAAAGATGTATTCCGGGTAAAAACATTTTATCCCCTATCCAAAGGATAGAGGATAAGATGTCTGATTGCGGGGGCCCACTGCTGAATCCCCCGCAATCTTCCTGCAGCACCCGCATTCTATGAGGGTGCTGAATCTCCAGTTTCTGAAACCTCCGGGTTTCCGGGACTGGGGACATGATGTCACGCCACGCCCCCTCCATTCATGTCTATGGGAGGGGGCAAGACATAGAGGATGCCCCCTTGTTATAGATACAGTCCTTGGTATAAATAGATCATGGGAGAGATCTCTGTACGTTCCCCTGATATATTTATACATAGTTATTAGGTCACCCCTAAGCCTTCTTTTTTCTAAACTAAATAATCCCAATTTTGATAATCTTTCTGGGTACTGTAGTCCTCCCATTCCCCGTATTACCCTGGTTGCTCATCTTTGAACCGTCTCCAGCTCCACTATATCTTTCTTGTACTCTGGTGCCCAGTACTGTACACAGTATTCTATGTGTGGTCTGACTAGTGATTTGTACAGCGGTAGAATTATTTCCTTGTCGTGGGCATCTATGCCCCTATTGATGCACCTCATGCCTGACACTGGTCACTACAGCTAAATTTACTGTTAACTAAAACTCCTAAGTCCTTTTCCACGTCAGTTGTCCCATTTTTCTTCTCCATGGGCATAACCTTACATTTATCAGTGTTGAACCTCATCTGCCACTTCCCATTCCAAACCTCCAACCTATCTAGATCCATTTGTAACAGTGCACTGTCCCCTATAGTGTTTACCGCTTTACAGAGTTTAGTATCATCCGCAAAGATTGCTACTTTACTGTTCAACCCCTCTACAAGGTCATTAATGAATATTTTAAAAAGAACAGGACCCAAGAATGACCCCTGTGGTCCCCACTAGTAACAGTCACCCAATCAGAATAAGTAGCATTAATAACCACCCTCTGTTTCCTATCACTGAGCCAGTTACTTACCCACTTACACACATTCTCCCCAGCCCAATCCTTCTTATTTTAGGCACAAAACTTTTATGTGGCACCGTATCAAATGCTTTGGAAAAATCCAGATATACGACATCCAGCAATTGCCCCTGGTCCAGTCTGGAGCTTACCTCCTCATAAAAGCTGATCAGGTTAAACTAACAGGCCTAAAATTCTTGGGGTCACTTTTTGACCGCTTTTTAAATATTGGCACCACATTTGCCATGCCCCAGTTCTGTGGAACAGTCCCTGTCACTATAGAGTCCCTGAATATTAAAAATAGTGGTCTGTCTATTACATTACTTATTTCCTTTAGAACACAGGGGTGAATGCCATCTGGACCTGGCAATTTGTCTATTTTGATTTTTTTGTAGGCGGCACTGTACTTCTTCCTGGGTTAGACAGGTGACCTGTACTGGGGAGTTTACATTATCTCGCTGTATTTCACCTGGCATTTCATTTTCCTCGGTGAATACAGTGGAGAAGAATTTGTTTAATATATTTGCTTTTTCCAGATCCCCGTCTATAATTTCTTCCTCATTTTTTTTAAAGGGCCTACACTTTTATTTTTGACCTTTTTGCTGTTTATATAGTTAACCCCTTAACAACGCAGGACGTAAATGTACGTCCTGGTGAGGAGGTACTTAACGCACCAGGACGTACATTTACATCCTATACATAACGGCGAGCATCGGATCGATGCCCGGATCATGTACGGCAGCTCCTGACTGCTGATAGCAGCCAGATAGCCGAAGATAGCCGATAACACTGATCAGTGCTATGCCCTATGCCTAGCAATGAACAGTATTAGCAATCAAATGATTGCAATAAATAGTCCCCTATGGGGAGATAAAAAGTTTACAAATAAATGTAAAAAAAAAAAGTTTAAAAAAAAAGTAAAAAAAAATTGAAAAACCCCCTCCCCAATAAAAAATTGTCCCATTTTCCCTATTTCCTCCCAAAAAAGTGTAAATTTTTTTATATACATATTTGATATTGCTGCATGCTTAAATATCTGAACTAATGAAATATAATGTTAATGATACCGTTGAAAGGTGAACGGCGTTAACGTAAAAAAAAGTCAAAAATTGCTGCTTTTTTATAACATTTTATTCCCCAAAAAATTGAAAAAAAGATGTATTAAAAGTTTTACATAAGTAAATATGGTATCAATAAAAAGTACAGATTACGGCACAAAAAATTAGCCCTCATACCGCCGCTTACACGGAAAAATGAAAAAGTTATAGGTCTTCAAACTAGAGGGATTTTAGACGTACTAATTTGGTTAAAAAGTTTGCGATTTTATTTAAACGCAACAGTAACAGAAAAGTATGTAATCATGGGTATAATTTTAAATGACTCAAAGAATGAAGAACACATGTCATTTTTACCGTAAATTGTGCAGTATGAAAACGAAACCTTTCAAAATTAGCAAAATTGCTGTTTTCTTTTTAATTTCCCCACACAAATAATATTTTTTTGGCTGCGCCATACATTTTATGGTAAGGTGAGTGATGGCATTACAACAGACAACTGGGTACGCAAAAAACATGCCCTCATACTGTGGATGAAAATATAAAAGAGTTATGATTTTTTGAAGCCAAGGAGGAAAAAACGAAAACGTAAAAATAAATTTGTCTGAGCACTTAAGGCCCAAATGGGGTTAAAGAACATTTTGGGGTTAGTTTTACTCTCTTTGGCAACTAGACTTTCTGTCTCTATTTTTGCGGCTTTTATCTGTTTTTTTTTTACATATTTAAAAAATTTTCTCCATAGCTTTTTAATGCTTCTTCACTGCCGTCCTGTTTTAGTAGTTTTAATGCTTTATTTTTGTCATTTATTGCCCCCTCAACGTTCTTATTCATCCATATTGGTTTTCTTTTATTTCTGACCCTTTTATTCCCCTACGGTATATACCTCTTCAGTGAGAATTTAAAATATTCTTAAAAGTCTCCCATTTAGTGTCAGTATTCTTGTTGTCGAGGACATTATCCCATTTTATATTGTTAAGGGCTTCTCTGAGTTGATCAAACTTTGCCTTTCTAAAGTTGCACATCCCTAGCACAACAATATGCTCCATCAAACTGCTGTTCAAGGATTTCATACAGTGTGCCAGATTTACACCGGACTGCAATTTACAACCTGGGGGCCATCTAGTTATGGGGATTTCACAAAGTAACACTCACAACGATCTCAAACTCATGCTTTCAAACTCCTGTTTTAAAACTCTCTTTCAACTGCCTCTTTTCCAATGCAACACTTAGACAGAGCAAGCTTGGAACTGAGTCCCAAACTAAGATTTAAGCACCTGTGACCAATCTATCCCCTAGAGGCAAAGTAGAGAAAAAAAATTAAAAATGCTGTTTAAAATCCTATCAGTGATCCCTCTATGTGCAAATGTAAGTACTCACACAAGTCACTCTAGCTCCACAGCTTCACTCTGCACAGCAGATAACCGCCTGTTTTACAACTCTCTTTCATCTGCCTCTCTACCATAGGAACACTCAGACAGAGCAAGTAAAATTACCTGAATTCCTTCGGTCTGAACCCAGATCATGTGGGGTTTTAATGATTCAACAAGCAAACCTTTGGTAACAATTGCCCCACCGGGAAACCCTGATCCAACAACATGGTGGCAAATCTGCTGATCCTTACCAGCTCATGAAGCAGGTCATGCTGTTATCCTTAGAACAATTGAGTTTGTTGATCAAAATGTTGGGTCAGTTGACTGTTGCCAAGAATTAGCCCAATTCAATGTGGAGGATATATGTATATATAAATATATATATATATATATATATATATATATATATATATATATATATATATAAATATATATATATATATTTCAATGACATTTTATTATATTTTTTGTCTATGTTGCATAGGATACCTATAATTTGGGGGCGGCTGCACACACTGTAAAAGAAAAAAAAAAAGCATGGAAGGGTCAGAAGCATTCCTTCTTCTATAGCAAATCATTCTGCCATTTTTAACACTAGCAGAGGTTTATATATTTGGCCAATTGACAGATACTTTCCCCTAACTGTCAATCTTCATATTCATTTGCAATATTCTCTGTTCAATTATACATAAATATTCTAATTGCTTATTAAGATTGAAAGTTAGGGGAAAGTATTTTTAGATTAATCATAATAGAGCATGTGGCTTCATCAGCCAATCCCTCTTCAGTGTGGAATATATGAAGCTCTGTCCTAGGTAAAAATGGCGAAACAATTTTGTTTGGAAAAAGAGATGTTGCTGGCCTCTCTATACCCTTGCCTGACCTGAACCCCTGTGTAATATAGATAAAAGTTATATAACAAAATGATAATACATTATGAAGGAAAAATATATGTTTGGAATGGGGGATACAGCTGGCCTCTCTGTATATCTGTCCGCCCCATGAGCTGAAACTGCAGACAGCTGCCCCCAATTCACAGCAACTCTACCAGCAGCAGTCATAAGTTGTTCTATTCACTGACAGTTTTCTTTTCCACAGGTTGACATTGAATAGAACAACTAATGATCGGGACTAACAGCAAAAATTCTCTCACCCCGGCCAGTGCAGAGACCAGTGTAGCTTTTTTCAGGAGTGTAATACATTACTATAAGGCTAGGATTCCACTGAGGTTTTTTCCCACCAGCAAAAACGCCAGGAAAAACTGGCGCAGCTTTTTCCTGTGTTTTTGGCAGTTTTTCTGATGTTTTTTTTCTGGCGTTTTTACCTTTGTGTGGAAATTGCATTTTTATCCCTTTGGTAGTTTCCCTGCAGGCTTTTTTTCGTTGGATACCACAAAAACAAAAAAAGGTGCAGGAATAATGCAGTAGGGATGTCTGAATTTGTAGGGAATTATTTTATATGTTTTAAAAACAAAATTATTTTTTATTTATTTTTTATTTCATTTTTCTATTTGTAATGTTTGATTTTCACCCTTTTTTTGTTTATAATTTTTTAAACACCCTAGTATGGAGTCTACATTTTATTCTATTCTACCAGAGCAGATAACATCATAAACTAAACCACAGTGGCTGCAAAGGTCACAGGTTAAATATGTGAATAACCACAATTAATTTGCCATGCCTGAATTTGTAGGCAACAAAATTTTAATGTTTTAAAATGAAATTATTTTTTATTAAAAAGCAGCCGATATTAACATGCAAAGCAGCCTGTGAAAATCAATAGTATGCTGTAATATAGTATTATAGTAAAGGCTAAAATAGACAAATAATATTCTTAGACTGGAGCTTTATATATTTAGCATTCAATACAGTGACCCCTCAACTTACAATGGCCTCAACATACAATAGTTTCAATATACAATGGTATTTTCTGGACCATTGTAACTTGAAACCAGACTTAACATACAATGCTACGGACAGTCCAGATCTGTGATACCTGTCACAACTGGAGGGACTGACCAATCGGAATGGGCATTTTACTGGTAAATCACCTGTATTACTGAAGCGCATGCACTGACTGGCTGTCTGGTAGAGCCCCCTACAGTACAGGGAGGAACTACAAGTTCTGTACTACTCCTTACCTGTGCCAGGGTTAGCTGCTTCTTGAGACACCAAGTAAGGGCGGCTCCATTTGGGACACTGGGTGTACTGTATAGGACCCTGAAGAAGCTCATGTCCTCTACATAAACCATTGTTTCCCAACCAGGGTGTCTCCAGCTGTTGCAAAACTACAACTCTCAGCATGCCCGGACGGCCAACGACTGTCCAGGCATGCTGGGAGTTGTAGTTTTTCAATAGCTGGAGGCACCCTGGTTGGAAAACACTGACATAGACAGTGATTACAGCTCCCAGCAGGGTGTGTGCGGGTGTGTCTCCTGAGACTTCCAGCAGAGCAGAGCCAAGCAGAGATTTCCAACAAGCCTTCCCCAGGTTTGTGGCAGATTCCTGGGGAAGAAGCTCCTGCAATGGAGCCTCGTGGCTCCACTCCCCGTTCCAGGCTGGCGGGAAGTGGAGTGAAAACTTCGACAGCCATTGTTCCGGCCGGGAGAAGATCGGGCAGAGTCTGCAGCAATGCAGGCTCTGCTACCCAGGCTACGGGTGCCAGCCAGAGATCCACTGGTGGAAGAAAGGCACGGAAAAGCAGTGTGGAGATGTGGTCGGAGAGTGGGCCCGGCGAGTCCAGTTCCACGTACTGCTCCCGCATGGCCGCAAGGTTTGCGGAGTACGAGCAGCGCGGCAAGGAGCTGAGGATGGCCAGAGAGGATCTGCGTGCGACCCAGAGTCTGATGAGTACAGGATCCAGAAAGAGCAAGCCAGAACTGAAGAAGAGGATAACATCGCTGAAGGGCGAGATTGTGAAGCTGGAGGCGAGGAGAGCGGAGATACTGGAGGGGAGCGGTCTCTTCAAGGAGAAGCTGATCAACAGCGATCGGTTTGCCGCCACGAAATCCCCAGGTAAGGTGGAGGTGGATGATGGGGAGAGTAGTGGCGGTGAAGATAGTGAGGATGGTGGTGAAGAGGAGAAGATGGAGGAAAGTGTGGGAGTTGTAGCTACTCCAGGTGACACCCAGACCCAGGACAGCTACATTGAGGCTGGACAGGTGGCACTTCCGCCAAGCGAGAGTGAGGAGGATGACGTGGAGGGTGAGGCTGGGGGTCTGCTGAGGGCAATTGTGATGCAGGAGTCCCCAGCCCACCTCCAGAATTTCACCTTTGGGGACGAGGAGTGTGAAGATGTGGTGGTAAAGCAGAGGTCCAAGAAAAGGAAGACAAAGGAGACGGTACAATATGTATTTGTCCCCTTCCAGCAGTCTGGGCCAGCTGCAAAGCTGGTTCAGGCTGCGGGCTCCCCCAAACTGCCAGACCCCGTTCCTGAGGTGGAGCGGGGCCAGCACGGGGAGTACAGTAAGGCGTCAGCAACGGCTAAGGGCGCAATAGTTGTGAAGCCCACCCATCCTGTCGGTAGGGAAGGGCAGGATGGGCTCATGCCGGGCAGCTCTGGCACTGCAGAACCGCCCCAGGGTGGCAGGGGGCGTGTCCAAGTGCCAGAGGAGAGTTACGCTGCCGTGTGCTCGGGGGGCGGTTCCCCGAGTACTGTGGGCACTACTGGCGCCGCGGGGCACTCCCCTGTGAGGGGGGGGAGTGTCCGGGCGCCAGAGAGCGTTGAGTCCGTGTGCTCGGGGGGCGGTCCCCCGAGTACAGTTTGTTCTGTGGGCACTGCGGGGCACTCCCCTGTGAGGGGGGGGAGTGTCCCGGTGCCGGGATCGGTGTCCATTCAGAAGGAGGAGCCATCGTCAGCAGCAGTCAAGCCAGAAAAAAAGTCTGTAGTTAAGCCAGCGGTACTACAATTCCCAGCCAGCCCAGAATCAGTCAGGCAGGGTATGAGTGAGAATGCTGAGTGTAGTAGTGTTGTGGATGAGAGGAGTGTCAGTGGAGTGAATGTTGGTGGGAGTAGTGGTATGGATGGAAAAAAGGATGATGTGAGTGGTGGTGTGAATGGTGGTTCTGGGTCTGGGTCTGGCCCGGCTGCCCCCCCGGCAGTGACTGCTCCTAGGAGCTATGCTAATGTCGCTGCCGGGGGTCCAGGGGGGTCCCCGTCTCCGTCCGTCCCCGGGGGTTACTTGCAACAGCGCCTCCTGGAGGCTCTGCGTAGGGGAGACAGGTCGATCCAGGTAGAGGGAAGGGGTGAGGTCGACCTGTCTTTCTGGATAGAGAGGCACGGTTTGGGGGCTTTCCGAGAGCAGAATGGGGAGGTGGTCTGGTCCCTCCCGACAACCGGGCAGGACAATAACCGCAGGAATGTGGTCCGTCTGATTTGGAGGGGTGAGGATGCGTGCCCACCTCGCGCTAAAGTGGTTGAGCTCCTCCTCCAGATGGAATTCAGGGCGAGTGACATCTTTGCCCTGATCCACCCCTACGGTACGTCCGAGTTTGACGTCAGTTTCGTTCGGCCAGAGGGTCTCGAACTCTTCTGGTCAAACTACGAGGTGGCGAAGAACGAGCCCGGCTGGCGGGATTTTGCCGTAAAGGCAATTTCCCGTCAGAACTCGGTCAAGAAGGTGACCGTTTTGACCCGTAACGAGTCACTTTCTTGTTACGACATCATGACCTGGCTCGGTCGGTATGGGGATGTGACGGACATGCCCAAGAAAAACATTGATGAGCACGGGATCTGGTCCGGGGCCTGGACGTTTTCCGTCAAACTCAGGCGTTCAGGGAGTACGGTTGCCCACATTCCGTCAGCCGCCTTCCTTGGACGTGACAGGATCCAGGTCTTCTACCAGGGGCAGCCTAAGGTCTGTCACAGGTGCGGTAGCCCCACCCATTTTAGCGCAGCCTGTACTGTACAGGTCTGTGCTTTGTGTGGTGGGGTGGGTCATCTGGCCGCATCCTGTAGGCAGATCCGCTGCCATCTGTGTGGTGTCCTCGGGCACCCTTTCAGCCGTTGTCCTAGCGCCTTCGCCCGTGCGGCGGCCGCTCCGGCTGGGGAGAGCTGTGAAGTTGCCTCGGCTGGAGAGGGTACGAGCAGGGATGGGGGCGCACCAGGGCTAGTGAGGAAGAAGGGCCCCGCCAAACTAAGGCGGGAGGAAAATCGGAGGAGGAGTAGGGAGCAGGAGAGTGCCCAAGTGACGGGGGTAGCTCCGGCCCCTGCTCCTGAAGCTGGCCCTGAAATGACTGAAGCCCTGGAGGAGGACGTGCTGGATGAGGAGGTCAGGAGACTGGGCGAAGAGGAAGGCAATATGGCCGACTCTTCCGATTCCTCCCACTATGAAAGTGTGGATGAGGAGAGTGTAGAGAAGGCCAAAAAGAAAGACAAGGGCAAAAGGAAAGGGAGAAAGAAGAGGTCCAAGCCCTCTCTCCCTCGTACTGCGGGCCGGGTCCAAAGCGGAAGCCTGACTGCCCCCCCTCTGGTTGACCTGTCAAACCGGTACCTCGTCCTTGACAACATCTCCTCCCCCTCCTTGGAGGGGGAAGGTGAGGGCGAGGTGCCTAGGGAGAGAGAGCCTCTGGGGGGAACTGGGCCCTGTCCTGTTGAGGCACCTTCCTCAGAGGGCAGGGCTAGACCGGGGTCGGACGGAGACGGGGACCATATGGACCAGAGTGAGTCAAAAAAAAGGGGTAAAAGCGGTCCTGCCCTTTCTTCTTCTTCTGGGGATGAGGGCACGAAGAAGAAGGGGAAGAAGAAATAAAGGTGAGGCCATCTAACTTAATCACCCATGATGGCGGCACTCACCCCATTGACGCTGGCATCCATTAACTGTGCCAGCATAAAGTCGGATACGGCTAGATTCGCAGCCTTTGATTTTCTCGGCCGTGTTGAAGCCGACATTTTGTATCTGCAAGAGACCAGGTTGTCAGATCTAGCCTCCCTGGTAAAAGCCAGAAGAGAGTGGAGGCGCGGGCCCTCCCACTGGTCTCTTGCGGCTGAGCCGTATAGTGGGGTGGCGGTCCTTTTTACCGCTCCGGTTGAATGCCGACGGGTTATTGAGTTAGAAATGGGGAGGTGCCTGATCTTAGATGTCCTCATGAAGGGGCAAGAGCTCCGGCTCATTAACATCTACGCCCCACAAACCAAGTGGGGCCGCAAAGATCTCTTTATGAGGATTAAGCCCTTCCTTTTTACTAGCCGGCAAGTGATTTTTGGAGGGGACTTCAATAATGTCACGAGGTCCCAAGATAGGAGAGGTTCCAATGGTCCGCTGGCTTACGATAGCGTGGCCCTCAATAATATAGTTAGGGAAGCTCGCCTAGAGGATGCCCACATCCGGAGCCCCTCAGGCCACGTGGGTTTCACCTATCATCGAGGTAGCTGCAGGTCTAGGATAGACAGGTTTTATTTAAAGGAGGAAGCCGTCTCTTCCGCAGTGTCCGTGGTTGAGGTGGAATTCTCCGATCACTGTATGATTTTGTTTTCCTTGAATGTTTCAGAGACCCCCCGGATGGGTAAAGGTTATTGGAAGCTGAATTCGTCCCTCCTGGAGGAAGCGGAGATAAGACAGTCCTTTGAGGACTTTCTTCAGAGTCAGGTACCTTTACTGGACTTTTGTAGTAGTAAGTCAGAGTGGTGGGAGATATTCAAGAAGCGGGTTGCGGGGTTCTTCCGCCAGCTCTCGAGCCTCAGGTCCCTGAATAGGTACCGCCTGTATCGGGGTCTGAGGAGGAAACTCGAGCTCCTTGTCTCGACTGGAGGTAGCCGGGAGGATATCTCCAGAGTGAAATCCTTGCTGATGAGGTGTCAGTACGATAGGCACGCATCTTTGGTTTTTGAGAGGGATTACGGGAGGTACCGCTCGCCCGACCCTTACAAGAACTGTAAGATGTCAGTGAGTAGTAAAGTGGTCTCAGGACTGATTGATAGTACGGGATCTCTGAATCGGTCCAGATCAGGGATCCTGGAGGTCGTCAGATCCTTCTACTCGCACCTCTTGGGAAGGAAGGATCTAAATCGAGACGGGATGTCGGCTTTCCTGGCTGAAACTATTCCTGAGCCAGGGGTAGACCCCTCTCTTGATGTTTTGGCAGAAGAAATCAGGGAAGAGGAAGTGAGACTGGCGATCGAGGGGCTTGCCCCCAAGAAGTCACCAGGTCCGGATGGCTTAACATCCGAGTGGTACAGGACCTTTAAGGAGTCTTTAGCTCCCCTCTTGACTGAGGTATTCAATGAGTGTCTCTCCTCGGGCACTCTACCAAAGTCAATGAGGAGGTCAGCCCTGATTCTTCTGTCAAAGGGTAAAGATCCTAGCCGGATTGAGAATTGGAGGCCCATAGCTCTTCTCAATACGGACAGGAAGCTTCTGGCCAAGAAAGACTGTTTAATCGGTTGGTGAAGTTTGCACCCCGGCTCCTTTCGGGGGCCCAGCACTGCTCTGTTCCGGGCCGAAGCACCTTAAGTGCTGTCCTCAGTGTCAGGGAGGCAGTGGAGCGGAGTAGTGCGGGTCTCTGGAAGGGGTACATGCTGTCCTTGGATCAGGCCAAAGCATTTGATCGGGTGAACCACGAGTACCTCTGGTCCGTCCTCCTGAGATATGGCTTACCGAGTACTTTTGTGAATTGGCTTGTCACCTTATATGCAGGGGCAGAGAGTTTCCCGCTGGTGAACGGTTGGTCTGGCCGCTCTTTTGAGGTGGGGTCCGGGGTCCGTCAGGGTTGTCCTTTGAGCCCGCTGTTATACGTGTTCGCAATCGATCCCTTCGTCCGGAGGGTAGATTGTGGGCCGTTGGCGGGAGTCGGGATGACTCTGGCGGAGCCGGATGTCGCCCAGAGAGTGGTGGCGTACGCTGATGATGTCACTATTTTCGTCTCCTCACGGGAGGAGGTCGATGTGGTGATGTCAGAGGTGGACCGCTACTCGGAGGCATCCGGGTCCAAGATCAACCGGGATAAGTGTGAAAGTCTCTGGCTGGGAGGGGGAGATCCCACGTTTGATCTCCCTGACACCCTTCCAGGGCTCCAAGAGTCAGCAAAAATTCTGGGCATCACATTCGGCCAGGATGATTATCCCACCAAAAACTGGGATGGTAAGCTCCAGGATGCCACTCAGAGGGTGAACCAGTGGAAGGGTTGGTCTATGACCCTCAGGGAAAGGGTACACCTGATCAAATCGTACCTGCTCCCCTTGTTTATCTATCTGGGCAGTGTATGTATCTTACCAGAGGCTTACTACACTAGGGTCTACAGCCTGTTTTTCCAACTGTTATGGGGGAACAGGTTGAACCTAGTCAAGAGGGAGGTTACGTACCGCACGAGGAGACTAGGGGGTTTATCTATGGTAAACCCCGTGGTGTTCTTAACGAACACCTTCTTGAAAGCCAACATTGCAAACCTCTGGAAAGAGAGGGCTCCTCCGTGGGTACTCTCCTGCAAGGAGTGGTTTCGGCCTTTCTTCCAGGAATGGGAGACAGGAGGGCAAGTGAAGGACCTCCGTACGCCCCATGGATATCTTCCGGCTTACGCTACCCCGACTCTGAAGGCGATACGTCGGTGGGGTCTGGGAGTGTGGGAGATCAGGACCCAGTCAAGGCAGTTCCTTGACAAACGGGTTCTGTTGACCCACTTCCAGAAGCCTCTGGCGCTCAGGGACTGCCCAGGTCGGGATCTGAGGGTGGGGTTGTATCTTTTAAACATGAAAAGGATCCCCCAGAAGTTTTGGGACTTGGCCTGGCGCTGCTTTCAGGGGAAGCTATGTGTAAAGGACAACCTGAAGTACAGGAACTCTGATGACCGGGGATGTCCCCGAGAAGAGTGCGGGGACACGCTGGAAAGCATGGACCACTTCCTGCTTCATTGTCCCTTTAACATAGGGGTCTACAACAGGGTGGGCGCTTCCATCGGCTGGAGTCAACTTGCCGGCCTTGCCTATCCGGAGTGGGCTTATGGGGCATTCAGGAACCTGGGTGGCCGAGATCGGGGCACTTTATTTTTAGTCAGTTTAGTGGTTAGGTACTACACGTGGAACGCACGGTGCTTAGTGTCGACCCAACAGAAAATCCTCTCCGAGGTGGAGGTCTGTAGGAACATCACTGGTGACCTCGGGAAGATCAGGTCTTTGGAGTATGGCAGTCTTGGTACCAGTAGGGCTTCTCTCCTGTGGAGAGGTTTCTCATTTCATGTGCCCTAGGTACTAAACCTTTTGGGTAGAGTACATTTTATTTTTGGTTAGGGGCAGTGTTATAGGGGTAGAGATAGGGTGAGGGTAGGGTCAGATTTATTGTAGGGATAGAATTAGGGAGAATTGTAGGGGGAGTTAGGGAAAGAGTATAAAATGATTTATGTATCAGGTCTGCCATCCTTCTCCCTGGTGGTGGGCTGATGCATGTGCACATTAGCTTTTTGTTTTGTTTTCAATTTACATGGTATGAAGGGCTTACAGGCAACCAAACTTGGGCCTAAAGGGGGTGGTGGTTCAGAATGTATAAGTTTGTATATAAGTTGGTTGGGAGGAGTGTTAGGTGGGGAGGGTGTATTTGTGGGTGTTGGTTTTGTGGTGTTTTGGGGTCCTGACATGGGTCAGTTAAGGACTGGACTTTGAGAACTGTATGGACGGTATGGACTCTGACCCATGTACAGGAGGGGTGGTGTGGGTGAGGGGACAGTTTTAGTGTAGGTGTTTTCCGTTGTTTTCTGTAGTGTATTGTATGTTTTGTGTATTTTCAGTAAGTTTTGTATATATTGTGTTTTGTATATATTGGGTTTTGTATTTATATTGTTTTATATTATATAGTGTATAGTGCAGTCGGGCCAGTAGTTAAGTAGTGTCATATGTGTTTATGTGTATATATATGTGTGCGTTTATGTGTATATACAAGTGTATGTATGTATATATATATGTGTATGTATGTGTATGCTTGCGTATATGCATGTATACATGTTTGTGTATAAAATTTTAAATTTTATTTTTTCCTCCTTGGGGGGGCTGCTCCCCTCCGGTGTCTCTGTTCTCCTTGCCTCCGGCTTCGCGGTCTCGCTTTTCGGCGGTGTTGTCCTTTTCTTCGGTTGTGGCTTGCTCTTTTTGGGTCCGGCTCTCGCCGGTTTCTGGGCCGCGCGCGGATCCTCTCTGGCCGTCCTCGGCTCCTTGCCGTGCTGGGCGTGCTTCGCGGGCCTTGCGGCCGTGCGCGGGCGGTGTGTGGGGCTGGGCTCTTTGGGCCCTCTCTCCGGCCGCGTCTCCGCGCTGCTTTTCCCTGCCCTTCTTTCACCGGTGGATCTCTGGCTGTGAGGCAGAGTGTTATTTATTAGCAAGTTGTGCTGAAATATTTTTTTTTTTTTACTTTTTTTATTTTCCCCTGGGTAAGGGTCATTTTTGAGTTACAGCCAAGTTGTGCTACCTTTATGTTCCTTTTCTTTTGTTTTATAGCCAAGTCGTGCTTATTTTATGTTTTATATATTTTTATAAGCCAAGTTGGGCTATTTTTATGTTCTTTTTGGAATGCGTGTTTGAGTGTGATATTTAGTTTTTTGGTATGTGAAAAAAGTAAAAGTGTATTTTAGTAAATTTGGGCTGGCCGGTTAGGCAGAATTTGTTTTTGCAATTTTATTTATGTTATGTTTGTTATAGCTGGTTAAGCTTGTTTTTGTTTAATGTTTTGTATCTGATTTGTTTTGCATTTTTATAATAAAAAGAGTTACAGCTCCCAGCAGGGTGTGTGCGGGTGTGTCTCCTGAGACTTCCAGCAGAGCAGAAGCAAGCAGAGATTTCCAACAAGCCTTCCCCAGGTTTGTGGCAGATTCCTGGGGAAGAAGCTCCTGCAATGGAGCCTCGTGGCTCCACTCCCCGTTCCAGGCTGGCGGGAAGTGGAGTGAAAACTTCGACAGCCATTGTTCCGGCCGGGAGAAGATCGGGCAGAGTCTGCAGCAATGCAGGCTCTGCTACCCAGGCTATGGATGCCAGCCAGAGATCAACTGGTGGAAGAAAGGCAAGGAAAAGCAGTGTGGAGATGTGGTCGGAGAGTGGGCCCGGCGAGTCCAGTTCCACGTACTGCTCCCGCATGGCCGCAAGGTTTGCGGAGTACGAGCAGCGCGGCAAGGAGCTGAGGATGGCCAGAGAGGATCTGCGTGCGACCCAGAGTCTGATGAGTACCGGATCCAGAAAGAGCAAGCCAGAACTGAAGAAGAGGATAACATCGCTGAAAGGCGAGATTGTGAAGCTGGAGGCGAGGAGAGCGGAGATACTGGAGGGGAGCGGTCTCTTCAAGGAGAAGCTGATCAACAGCAATCGGTTTGCCGCCACGAAATCCCCAGGTAAGGTGGAGGTGGATGATGGGGAGAGTAGTGGCGGCGAAGATAGTGAGGATGGTGGTGAAGAGGAGAAGATGGAGGAAAGTGTGGGAGTTGTAGCTACTCCAGGTGACACCCAGACCCAGGACAGCTACATTGAGGCTGGACAGGTGGCACTTCCGCCAAGCGAGAGTGAGGAGGATGACGTGGAGGGTGAGGCTGGGGGTCTGCTGAGGGCAATTGTGATGCAGGAGTCCCCAGCCCACCTCCAGAATTTCACCTTTGGGGACGAGGAGTGTGAAGATGTGGTGGTCAAGCAGAGGTCCAAAAAAAGGAAGACCAAGGAGACAGTACAATATGTATTTGTCCCTTTCCAGCAGTCTGGGCCAGCTGCAAAGCTGGTTCAGGCTGCGGGCTCCCCCAAACTGCCAGACCCCGTTCCTGTGGTGGAGCGGGGCCAGCACGGGGAGTACAGTAAGGCGTCAGGAAAGGTTAAGGGCGCAATAGTTGTGAAGCCCACCCATCCTGTCGGTAGGGAAGGGCAGGATGGGCTCATGCCGGGCAGCTCTGGCACTGCAGGACCGCCCCAGGGTGGCAGGGGGCGTGTCCAAGTGCCAGAGGCAAGTTATGCTGCCGTGTGCTCGGGGGGCGGTTCCCCGAGTACTGTGGGCACTACTGGCGCCGCGGGGCACTCCCCTGTGAGGGGGGGGAGTGTCCGGGCGCCAGAGAGCGTTGTGTCTGTGTGCTCGGGGGGCGGTCCCCCGAGTACAGTGTGTTCTGCGGGCACTGCAGGGCACTCCCCTGTGAGGGGGGGGAGTGTCCCGGTGTCGGGATCAGTGTCCGGCAATGGCGCCGTGGGAGGAGCTGGGGTGCGCTCGGTGGGGCAGCCCCAGACTCAGGAGGCACCATTGATCATTCAGAAGGAGGAGCCATCATCATCATCAGCAGCAGCAGCAGCCAAGCCGGAAATTAAGCCAGCGGTACTACAAATCCCAGCCAGCCCAGAATCAGTTAGGCAGGGTATGAGTGAGAATGCTGAGTGTAGTAGTGTTGTGGATGAGAGGAGTGTCAGTGGAGTGAATGTTGGTGGGAGTAGTGGTATGAATGGGAAAAAGGATGATGTGAGTGGTGGTGTGAGTGGTGGTGTGAATGGTGGTTCTGGGTCTGGGTCTGGGTCTGGCCCGGCTGCCCCCCCGGCAGTGACTGCTCCTAGGAGCTATGCTAATGTCGCTGCCGGGGGTCCAGGGGGGTCCCCGTCTCCGTCCGTCCCCGGGGGTTACTTGCAACAGCGCCTCCTGGAGGCTCTGCGTAGGGGAGACAGGTCGATCCAGGTAGAGGGAAGGGGTGAGGTCGACCTGTCTTTCTGGATAGAGAGGCACGGTTTGGGGGCTTTCCGAGAGCAGAATGGGGAGGTGGTCTGGTCCCTCCCGACAACCGGGCAGGACAATAACCGCAGGAATGTGGTCCGTCTGATTTGGAGGGGTGAGGATGCGTGCCCACCTCGCGCTAAAGTGGTTGAGCTCCTCCTCCAGATGGAATTCAGGGCGAGTGACATCTTTGCCCTGATCCACCCCTACGGTACATCCGAGTTTGACGTCAGTTTCGTTCGGCCAGAGGGTCTCGAACTCTTCTGGTCAAACTACGAGGTGGCGAAGAACGAGCCCGGCTGGCGGGATTTTGCCGTAAAGGCAATTTCCCGTCAGAACTCGGTCAAGAAGGTGACCGTTTTGACCCGTAACGAGTCACTTTCTTGTTACGACATCATGACCTGGCTCGGTCGGTATGGGGATGTGACGGACATGCCCAAGAAAAACATTGATGAGCACGGGATCTGGTCCGGGGCCTGGACGTTTTCCGTCAAACTCAGGCGTTCAGGGAGTACGGTTGCCCACATTCCGTCAGCCGCCTTCCTTGGACGTGACAGGATCCAGGTCTTCTACCAGGGGCAGCCTAAGGTCTGTCACAGGTGCGGTAGCCCCACCCATTTTAGCGCAGCTTGTACTGTACAGGTCTGTGCTTTGTGTGGTGGGGTGGGTCATCTGGCCGCATCCTGTAGGCAGATCCGCTGCCATCTGTGTGGTGTCCTCGGGCACCCTTTCAGCCGTTGTCCTAGCGCCTTCGCCCGTGCGGCGGCCGCTCCGGCTGGGGAGAGCTGTGAAGTTGCCTCGGCTGGAGAGGGTACGAGCAGGGATGGGGGCGCACCAGGGCTAGTGAGGAAGAAGGGCCCCGCCAAACTAAGGCGGGAGGAAAATCGGAGGAGGAGTAGGGAGCAGGAGAGTGCCCAAGTGACGGGGGTAGCTCCTGCCCCTGCTCCTGAAGCTGGCCCTGAAATGACTGAAGCCCTGGAGGAGGACGTGCTGGATGAGGAGGTCAGGAGACTGGGCGAAGAGGAAGGCAATATGGCCGACTCTTCCGATTCCTCCCACTATGAAAGTGTGGATGAGGAGAGTGTAGAGAAGGCCAAAAAGAAAGACAAGGGCAAAAGGAAAGGGAGAAAGAAGAGGTCCAAGCCCTCTCTCCCTCGTACTGCGGGCCGGGTCCAAAGCGGAAGCCTGACTGCCCCCCCTCTGGTTGACCTGTCAAACCGGTACCTCGTCCTTGATAACATCTCCTCCCCCTCCTTGGAGGGGGAGGGTGAGGGCGAGGTGCCTAGGGAGAGAGAGCCTCTGGGGGGAACTGGGCCCTGTCCTGTTGAGGCACCTTCCTCAGAGGGCAGGGCTAGACCGGGGTCGGACGGAGACGGGGACCATATGGACCAGAGTGAGTCCAAAAAAAGGGGTAAAAGCGGTCCTGCCCTTTCTTCTTCTTCTGGGGATGAGGGCACGAAGAAGAAGGGGAAGAAGAAATAAAGGTGAGGCCATCTAACTTAATCACCCATGATGGCGGCACTCACCCCATTGACGCTGGCATCCATTAACTGTGCCAGCATAAAGTCTGATACGGCTAGATTCGCAGCCTTTGATTTTCTCGGCCGTGTTGAAGCCGACATTTTGTATCTGCAAGAGACCAGGTTGTCAGATCTAGCCTCCCTGGTAAAAGCCAGAAGAGAGTGGAGGCGCGGTCCCTCCCACTGGTCTCTTGCGGCTGAGCCGTATAGTGGGGTGGCGGTCCTTTTTACCGCTCCGGTTGAATGCCGACGGGTTATTGAGTTAGAAATGGGGAGGTGCCTGATCTTAGATGTCCTCATGAAGGGGCAAGAGCTCCGGCTCATTAACATCTACGCCCCACAAACCAAGTGGGGCCGCAAAGATCTCTTTATGAGGATTAAGCCCTTCCTTTTTACTAGCCGGCAAGTGATTTTTGGAGGGGACTTCAATAATGTCACGAGGTCCCAAGATAGGAGAGGTTCCAATGGTCCGCTGGCTTACGATAGCGTGGCCCTCAATAATATAGTTAGGGAAGCTCGCCTAGAGGACGCCCACATCCGGAGCCCCTCAGGCCACGTGGGTTTCACCTATCATCGAGGTAGCTGCAGGTCTAGGATAGACAGGTTTTATTTAAAGGAGGAAGCCGTCTCTTCCGCAGTGTCCGTGGTTGAGGTGGAATTCTCCGATCACTGTATGATTTTGTTTTCCTTGAATGTTTCAGAGACCCCCCGGATGGGTAAAGGTTATTGGAAGCTGAATTCGTCCCTCCTGGAGGAAGCGGAAATAAGACAGTCCTTTGAGGACTTTCTTCAGAGTCAGGTACCTTTACTGGACTTTTGTAGTAGTAAGTCAGAGTGGTGGGAGATATTCAAGAAGCGGGTTGCGGGGTTCTTCCGCCAGCTCTCGAGCCTCAGGTCCCTGAATAGGTACCGCCTGTATCGGGGTCTGAGGAGGAAACTCGAGCTCCTTGTCTCGACTGGAGGTAGCCGGGAGGATATCTCCAGAGTGAAATCCTTGCTGATGGGGTGTCAGTACGATAGGCACGCATCTTTGGTTTTTGAGAGGGATTACGGGAGGTACCGCTCGCCCGACCCTTACAAGAACTGTAAGATGTCAGTGAGTAGTAAAGTGGTCTCAGGACTGATTGATAGTACGGGATCTCTGAATCGGTCCAGATCAGGGATCCTGGAGGTCGTCAGATCCTTCTACTCGCACCTCTTGGGAAGGAAGGATCTAAATCGAGACGGGATGTCGGCTTTCCTGGCTGAAACTATTCCTGAGCCAGGGGTAGACCCCTCTCTTGATGTTTTGGCAGAAGAAATCAGGGAAGAGGAAGTGAGACTGGCGATCGAGGGGCTCGCCCCCAAGAAGTCGCCAGGCCCGGATGGCTTAACATCCGAGTGGTACAGGACCTTTAAGGAGTCTTTAGCTCCCCTCTTGACTGAGGTATTCAATGAGTGTCTCTCCTCGGGCACTCTACCAAAGTCAATGAGGAGGTCAGCCCTGATTCTTCTGTCAAAGGGTAAAGATCCTAGCCGGATTGAGAATTGGAGGCCCATAGCTCTTCTCAATACGGACAGGAAGCTTCTGGCCAAGATACTGTTTAATCGGTTGGTGAAGTTTGCACCCCGGCTCCTTTCGGGGGCCCAGCACTGCTCTGTTCCGGGCCGAAGCACCTTAAGTGCGGTCCTCAGTGTCAGGGAGGCAGTGGAGCGGAGTAGTGCGGGTCTCTGGAAGGGGTACATGCTGTCCTTGGATCAGGCCAAAGCATTTGATCGGGTGAACCACGAGTACCTCTGGTCCGTCCTCCTGAGATATGGCTTACCGAGTACTTTTGTGAATTGGCTTGTCACCTTATATGCAGGGGCAGAGAGTTTCCCGCTGGTGAACGGTTGGTCTGGCCGCTCTTTTGAGGTGGGGTCCGGAGTCCGTCAGGGTTGTCCTTTGAGCCCGCTGTTATACGTGTTCGCAATCGATCCCTTCGTCCGGAGGGTAGATTGTGGGCCGTTGGCGGGAGTCGGGATGACTCTGGCGGAGCCGGATGTCGCCCAGAGAGTGGTGGCGTACGCTGATGATGTCACTATTTTCGTCTCCTCACGGGAGGAGGTCGATGTGGTGATGTCAGAGGTGGACCGCTACTCGGAGGCATCCGGGTCCAAGATCAACCGGGATAAGTGTGAAAGTCTCTGGCTGGGAGGGGGAGATCCCACGTTTGATCTCCCGGACACCCTTCCAGGGCTCCAAGATTCAGCAAAAATTCTGGGCATCACATTCGGCCAGGATGATTATCCCACCAAAAACTGGGACGGTAAGCTCCAGGATGCCACTCAGAGGGTGAACCAGTGGAAGGGTTGGTCTATGACCCTCAGGGAAAGGGTACACCTGACCAAATCGTACCTGCTCCCCTTGTTTATCTATCTAGGCAGTGTATGTATCTTACCAGAGGCTTACTACACTAGGGTCTACAGCCTGTTTTTCCAACTGTTATGGGGGAACAGGTTGAACCTAGTCAAGAGGGAGGTTACGTACCGCACGAGGAGACTAGGGGGTTTATCTATGGTAAACCCTGTGGTGTTCTTAACGAACACCTTCTTGAAAGCTAACATCTCGAACCTCTGGTCAGAGAGGGCTCCTCCGTGGGTACTCTCCTGCAGGGAGTGGTTTCGGCCTTTCTTCCAGGAATGGGAGACAGGAGGGCAAGTGAAGGACCTCCGTACGCCCCATGGATATCTTCCGGCTTACGCTACCCCGACTCTGAAGGCGATACGTCGGTGGGGTCTGGGAGTGTGGGAGATCAGGACCCAGTCAAGGCAGTTCCTTGACAAACGGGTTCTGTTGACCCACTTCCAGAAGCCTCTGGCGCTCAGGGACTGCCCAGGTCGGGATCTGAGGGTGGGGTTGTATCTTTTAAACATGAAAAGGATCCCCCAGAAGTTTTGGGACTTGGCCTGGCGCTGCTTTCAGGGGAAGCTATGTGTAAAGGACAACCTGAAGTACAGGAACTCTGATGACCGGGGATGTCCCCGAGAAGAGTGCGGGGACACGCTGGAAAGCATGGACCACTTTCTGCTTCATTGTCCCTTTAACATAGGGGTCTATAACAGGGTGGGCGCTTCCATCGGCTGGAGTCAACTTGCCGGCCTTGCCTATCCGGAGTGGGCTTATGGGGCATTCAGGAACCTGGGTGGCCGAGATCGGGGCACTTTATTTTTAGTCAGTTTAGTGGTTAGGTACTACACGTGGAATGCACGGTGCTTAGTGTCGACCCAACAGAAAATCCTCTCCGAGGTGGAGGTCTGTAGGAACATCACCGGTGACCTCGGGAAGATCAGGTCTTTGGAGTATGGCAGTCTTGGTACCAGTAGGGCATCTCTCCTGTGGAGAGGTTTCTCATTTCATGTGCCCTAGGTACTAAACCTTTTGGGTAGAGTACCTTTTATTTTTGGTTAGGGGCAGTGTTATAGGGGTAGAGATAGGGTGAGGGTAGGGTCAGATTTATTGTAGGGATAGAATTAGGGAGAATTGTAGGGGGAGTTAGGGAAAGAGTATAAAATGATTTATGTATCAGGTCTGCCATCCTTCTCCCTGGTGGTGGGCTGATGCATGTACACATTAGCTTTTTGTTTTGTTTTTAGTAGACATGGTATGAAGGGCTTACAGGCAACCAAACTTGGGCCTAAAAGGGGTTGTGGTTAAGAGTATATAAGTTGGTTGGGAGGAGTGTTAGGTGGGGAGGGTGTATTTGTGGGTGGTGGTTTTGTGGTGTTTTGGGGACCTGACATGGGTCAGTTAAGGACTGGACTTTGAGAACTGTATTGACGGTATGGACTCTGACCCACGTACAGGAGGGGTGGTGTGGGTGAGGGGACAGTTTTAGTGTAGGTGTTTTTTCTGTTTTATTTTTTTTGTAGTGTATTTACTATATTTTTGTACATTTTCTGTGATTTTGTATATATTGTGTTTTGTATTTATATTGTTTTATATTATATAGTGGCAATCGGGCCAGTAAAAAGGGAAAAAAAGCGGTGTCATGTGTATGTATATGTATATATATATATATATATATATATATATATGTATGTGTATATATATGTATATATATATGTGTGTGTGTTTGATTGTGTATATGCATGTACACATGTTTGTGTATTTTTTTTTTTTCCCTCCTTCGGGGAGCTGCTCCCCTCCGGTGTCTCTGCTCTCCTCGCCTCTGGCGTCGCGTTTTCGCTTTTCGGCGGTGTTGTCCTTTTCTTCAGTTCTGGCTTGCTCTTTTTGAGTCCGGCGCTCGCCGGTTTCTGGGTTGCGCGCGGATCCTCTCTGGCCGTCCTCGGCTCCGTGCCGTGCTGGGCGTGCTTTGCGGGCCTTGCGGCTGTGCGGGGGCAGTGCGTGGGACTGGGCTCTTTGGGCCCTCTCTCCGGCCGCGTCTCCGTGCTGCTTTTCCTTGCCCTTCTTTCACCGGTGGATCTCTGGCTGGGAGGCAGAGCGTAGTTTTTTGCGCAAGTTGTGCTGAGCAATTTATTTATACCGTATATTAAATTTTTTTTTTTTTTTTTCTTTTCTTCCCCCCCGTGGTTTGGGTAATTTTTATGTTATAGCCAAGTTGTGCTACTTTTATGTTCCTTTTCATTTGGTTTGTTTTTATAGCCAAGTTGTGCTGAATTTTATGTTTATATATATATATTTTTTATTTATTTATTTATTTTTTTTTTACTTTTATAAGCCAAGTTGGGCTCTTTTTTTTTTTTTTTTTTTTTTTTTTTTTTGAATGTTTTTTTTTGAATGCGTGTTTGTGTGTGTTATTTTGGTATGGGGGAAAAGTAAAAGTGTATTTTAGTAAATTTGGGCTGGCCGGTTAGGCAGAATTTGTTTTTGCAATTTTATTTACGTTATGTTTGTTATAGCTGGTTAAGCTTGTTTTTGTTTAATGTTTTGTATCAGATTTGTTTTGCATTTTTATAATAAAAAGAGTTACAGCTCCCAGCAGGGTGTGTGCGGGTGTGTCTCCTGAGACTTCCAGCAGAGCAGAGCCAAGCAGAGATTTCCAACAAGCCTTCCCCAGGTTTGTGATAGATTCCTGGGGAAGAAGCTCCTGCAATGGAGCCTCGTGGCTCCACTCCCCGTTCCAGGCTGGCGGGAAGTGGAGTGAAAACTTCGACAGCCATTGTTCCGGCCGGGAGAAGATCGGGCAGAGTCTGCAGCAATGCAGGCTCTGCTACCCAGGCTATGGATGCCAGCCAGAGATCCACTGGTGGAAGAAGGGCAAGGAAAAGCAGTGTGGAGATGTGGTCGGAGAGTGGGCCCGGCGAGTCCAGTTCCACGTACTGCTCCCGCATGGCCGCAAGGTTTGCGGAGTACGAGCAGCGCGGCAAGGAGCTGAGGATGGCCAGAGAGGATCTGCGTGCGACCCAGAGTCTGATGAGTACCGGATCCAGAAAGAGCAAGCCAGAACTGAAGAAGAGGATAACATCGCTGAAAGGCGAGATTGTGAAGCTGGAGGCGAGGAGAGCGGAGATACTGGAGGGGAGCGGTCTCTTCAAGGAGAAGCTGATCAACAGCAATCGGTTTGCCGCCACGAAATCCCCAGGTAAGGTGGAGGTGGATGATGGGGAGAGTAGTGGCGGCGAAGATAGTGAGGATGGTGGTGAAGAGGAGAAGATGGAGGAAAGTGTGGGAGTTGTAGCTACTCCAGGTGACACCCAGACCCAGGACAGCTACATTGAGGCTGGACAGGTGGCACTTCCGCCAAGCGAGAGTGAGGAGGATGACGTGGAGGGTGAGGCTGGGGGTCTGCTGAGGGCAATTGTGATGCAGGAGTCCCCAGCCCACCTCCAGAATTTCACCTTTGGGGACGAGGAGTGTGAAGATGTGGTGGTCAAGCAGAGGTCCAAAAAAAGGAAGACCAAGGAGACAGTACAATATGTATTTGTCCCTTTCCAGCAGTCTGGGCCAGCTGCAAAGCTGGTTCAGGCTGCGGGCTCCCCCAAACTGCCAGACCCCGTTCCTGTGGTGGAGCGGGGCCAGCACGGGGAGTACAGTAAGGCGTCAGGAAAGGTTAAGGGCGCAATAGTTGTGAAGCCCACCCATCCTGTCGGTAGGGAAGGGCAGGATGGGCTCATGCCGGGCAGCTCTGGCACTGCAGGACCGCCCCAGGGTGGCAGGGGACGTGTCCAAGTGCCAGAGGCAAGTTATGCTGCCGTGTGCTCGGGGGGCGGTTCCCCGAGTACTGTGGGCACTACTGGCGCCGCGGGGCACTCCCCTGTGAGGGGGGGGAGTGTCCGGGCGCCAGAGAGCGTTGTGTCTGTGTGCTCGGGGGGCGGTCCCCCGAGTACAGTGTGTTCTGCGGGCACTGCAGGGCACTCCCCTGTGAGGGGGGGGAGTGTCCCGGTGTCGGGATCAGTGTCCGGCAATGGCGCCGTGGGAGGAGCTGGGGTGCGCTCGGTGGGGCAGCCCCAGACTCAGGAGGCACCATTGATCATTCAGAAGGAGGAGCCATCATCATCATCAGCAGCAGCAGCAGCCAAGCCGGAATTTAAGCCAGCGGTACTACAAATCCCAGCCAGCCCAGAATCAGTTAGGCAGGGTATGAGTGAGAATGCTGAGTGTAGTAGTGTTGTGGATGAGAGGAGTGTCAGTGGAGTGAATGTTGGTGGGAGTAGTGGTATGAATGGGAAAAAGGATGATGTGAGTGGTGGTGTGAGTGGTGGTGTGAATGGTGGTTCTGGGTCTGGGTCTGGGTCTGGCCCGGCTGCCCCCCCGGCGGTGACTGCTCCTAGGAGCTATGCTAATGTCGCTGCCGGGGGTCCAGGGGGGTCCCCGTCTCCGTCCGTCCCCGGGGGTTACTTGCAACAGCGCCTCCTGGAGGCTCTGCGTAGGGGAGACAGGTCGATCCAGGTAGAGGGAAGGGGTGAGGTCGACCTGTCTTTCTAGATAGAGAGGCACGGTTTGGGGGCTTTCCGAGAGCAGAATGGGGAGGTGGTCTGGTCCCTCCCGACAACCGGGCAGGACAATAACCGCAGGAATGTGGTCCGTCTGATTTGGAGGGGTGAGGATGCGTGCCCACCTCGCGCTAAAGTGGTTGAGCTCCTCCTCCAGATGGAATTCAGGGCGAGTGACATCTTTGCCCTGATCCACCCCTACGGTACGTCCGAGTTTGACGTCAGTTTCGTTCGGCCAGAGGGTCTCGAACTCTTCTGGTCAAACTACGAGGTGGCGAAGAACGAGCCCGGCTGGCGGGATTTTGCCGTAAAGGCAATTTCCCGTCAGAACTCGGTCAAGAAGGTGACCGTTTTGACCCGTAACGAGTCACTTTCTTGTTACGACATCATGACCTGGCTCGGTCGGTATGGGGATGTGACGGACATGCCCAAGAAAAACATTGATGAGCACGGGATCTGGTCCGGGGCCTGGACGTTTTCCGTCAAACTCAGGCGTTCAGGGAGTACGGTTGCCCACATTCCGTCAGCCGCCTTCCTTGGACGTGACAGGATCCAGGTCTTCTACCAGGGGCAGCCTAAGGTCTGTCACAGGTGCGGTAGCCCCACCCATTTTAGCGCAGCTTGTACTGTACAGGTCTGTGCTTTGTGTGGTGGGGTGGGTCATCTGGCCGCATCCTGTAGGCAGATCCGCTGCCATCTGTGTGGTGTCCTCGGGCACCCTTTCAGCCGTTGTCCTAGCGCGTTCGCCCGTGCGGTGGCCGCTCCGGCTGGGGAGAGCTGTGAAGTTGCCTCGGCTGGAGAGGGTACGAGCAGGGATGGGGGCGCACCAGGGCTAGTGAGGAAGAAGGGCCCCGCCAAACTAAGGCGGGAGGAAAATCGGAGGAGGAGTAGGGAGCAGGAGAGTGCCCAAGTGACGGGGGTAGCTCCGGCCCCTGCTCCTGAAGCTGGCCCTGAAATGACTGAAGCCCTGGAGGAGGACGTGCTGGATGAGGAGGTCAGGAGACTGGGCGAAGAGGAAGGCAATATGGCCGACTCTTCCGATTCCTCCCACTATGAAAGTGTGGATGAGGAGAGTGTAGAGAAGGCCAAAAAGAAAGACAAGGGCAAAAGGAAAGGGAGAAAGAAGAGGTCCAAGCCCTCTCTCCCTCGTACTGCGGGCCGGGTCCAAAGCGGAAGCCTGACTGCCCCCCCTCTGGTTGACCTGTCAAACCGGTACCTCGTCCTTGATAACATCTCCTCCCCCTCCTTGGAGGGGGAAGGTGAGGGCGAGGTGCCTAGGGAGAGAGAGCCTCTGGGGGGAACTGGGCCCTGTCCTGTTGAGGCACCTTCCTCAGAGGGCAGGGCTAGACCGGGGTCGGACGGAGACGGGGACCATATGGACCAGAGTGAGTCCAAAAAAAGGGGTAAAAGCGGTCCTGCCCTTTCTTCTTCTTCTGGGGATGAGGGCACGAAGAAGAAGGGGAAGAAGAAATAAAGGTGAGGCCATCTAACTTAATCACCCATGATGGCGGCACTCACCCCATTGACCCTGGCATCCATTAACTGTGCCAGCATAAAGTCTGATACGGCTAGATTCGCAGCCTTTGATTTTCTCGGCCGTGTTGAAGCCGACATTTTGTATCTGCAAGAGACCAGGTTGTCAGATCTAGCCTCCCTGGTAAAAGCCAGAAGAGAGTGGAGGCGCGGTCCCTCCCACTGGTCTCTTGCGGCTGAGCCGTATAGTGGGGTGGCGGTCCTTTTTACCGCTCCGGTTGAATGCCGACGGGTTATTGAGTTAGAAATGGGGAGGTGCCTGATCTTAGATGTCCTCATGAAGGGGCAAGAGCTCCGGCTCATTAACATCTACGCCCCACAAACCAAGTGGGGCCGCAAAGATCTCTTTATGAGGATTAAGCCCTTCCTTTTTACTAGCCGGCAAGTGATTTTTGGAGGGGACTTCAATAATGTCACGAGGTCCCAAGATAGGAGAGGTTCCAATGGTCCGCTGGCTTACGATAGCGTGGCCCTCAATAATATAGTTAGGGAAGCTCGCCTAGAGGACGCCCACATCCGGAGCCCCTCAGGCCACGTGGGTTTCACCTATCATCGAGGTAGCTGCAGGTCTAGGATAGACAGGTTTTATTTAAAGGAGGAAGCCGTCTCTTCCGCAGTGTCCGTGGTTGAGGTGGAATTCTCCGATCACTGTATGATTTTGTTTTCCTTGAATGTTTCAGAGACCCCCCGGATGGGTAAAGGTTATTGGAAGCTGAATTCGTCCCTCCTGGAGGAAGCGGAAATAAGACAGTCCTTTGAGGACTTTCTTCAGAGTCAGGTACCTTTACTGGACTTTTGTAGTAGTAAGTCAGAGTGGTGGGAGATATTCAAGAAGCGGGTTGCGGGGTTCTTCCGCCAGCTCTCGAGCCTCAGGTCCCTGAATAGGTACCGCCTGTATCGGGGTCTGAGGAGGAAACTCGAGCTCCTTGTCTCGACTGGAGGTAGCCGGGAGGATATCTCCAGAGTGAAATCCTTGCTGATGGGGTGTCAGTACGATAGGCACGCATCTTTGGTTTTTGAGAGGGATTACGGGAGGTACCGCTCGCCCGACCCTTACAAGAACTGTAAGATGTCAGTGAGTAGTAAAGTGGTCTCAGGACTGATTGATAGTACGGGATCTCTGAATCGGTCCAGATCAGGGATCCTGGAGGTCGTCAGATCCTTCTACTCGCACCTCTTGGGAAGGAAGGATCTAAATCGAGACGGGATGTCGGCTTTCCTGGCTGAAACTATTCCTGAGCCAGGGGTAGACCCCTCTCTTGATGTTTTGGCAGAAGAAATCAGGGAAGAGGAAGTGAGACTGGCGATCGAGGGGCTCGCCCCCAAGAAGTCGCCAGGCCCGGATGGCTTAACATCCGAGTGGTACAGGACCTTTAAGGAGTCTTTAGCTCCCCTCTTGACTGAGGTATTCAATGAGTGTCTCTCCTCGGGCACTCTACCAAAGTCAATGAGGAGGTCAGCCCTGATTCTTCTGTCAAAGGGTAAAGATCCTAGCCGGATTGAGAATTGGAGGCCCATAGCTCTTCTCAATACGGACAGGAAGCTTCTGGCCAAGATACTGTTTAATCGGTTGGTGAAGTTTGCACCCCGGCTCCTTTCGGGGGCCCAGCACTGCTCTGTTCCGGGCCGAAGCACCTTAAGTGCGGTCCTCAGTGTCAGGGAGGCAGTGGAGCGGAGTAGTGCGGGTCTCTGGAAGGGGTACATGCTGTCCTTGGATCAGGCCAAAGCATTTGATCGGGTGAACCACGAGTACCTCTGGTCCGTCCTCCTGAGATATGGCTTACCGAGTACTTTTGTGAATTGGCTTGTCACCTTATATGCAGGGGCAGAGAGTTTCCCGCTGGTGAACGGTTGGTCTGGCCGCTCTTTTGAGGTGGGGTCCGGAGTCCGTCAGGGTTGTCCTTTGAGCCCGCTGTTATACGTGTTCGCAATCGATCCCTTCGTCCGGAGGGTAGATTGTGGGCCGTTGGCGGGAGTCGGGATGACTCTGGCGGAGCCGGATGTCGCCCAGAGAGTGGTGGCGTACGCTGATGATGTCACTATTTTCGTCTCCTCACGGGAGGAGGTCGATGTGGTGATGTCAGAGGTGGACCGCTACTCGGAGGCATCCGGGTCCAAGATCAACCGGGATAAGTGTGAAAGTCTCTGGCTGGGAGGGGGAGATCCCACGTTTGATCTCCCGGACACCCTTCCAGGGCTCCAAGATTCAGCAAAAATTCTGGGCATCACATTCGGCCAGGATGATTATCCCACCAAAAACTGGGACGGTAAGCTCCAGGATGCCACTCAGAGGGTGAACCAGTGGAAGGGTTGGTCTATGACCCTCAGGGAAAGGGTACACCTGACCAAATCGTACCTGCTCCCCTTGTTTATCTATCTAGGCAGTGTATGTATCTTACCAGAGGCTTACTACACTAGGGTCTACAGCCTGTTTTTCCAACTGTTATGGGGGAACAGGTTGAACCTAGTCAAGAGGGAGGTTACGTACCGCACGAGGAGACTAGGGGGTTTATCTATGGTAAACCCTGTGGTGTTCTTAACGAACACCTTCTTGAAAGCTAACATCTCGAACCTCTGGTCAGAGAGGGCTCCTCCGTGGGTACTCTCCTGCAGGGAGTGGTTTCGGCCTTTCTTCCAGGAATGGGAGACAGGAGGGCAAGTGAAGGACCTCCGTACGCCCCATGGATATCTTCCGGCTTACGCTACCCCGACTCTGAAGGCGATACGTCGGTGGGGTCTGGGAGTGTGGGAGATCAGGACCCAGTCAAGGCAGTTCCTTGACAAACGGGTTCTGTTGACCCACTTCCAGAAGCCTCTGGCGCTCAGGGACTGCCCAGGTCGGGATCTGAGGGTGGGGTTGTATCTTTTAAACATGAAAAGGATCCCCCAGAAGTTTTGGGACTTGGCCTGGCGCTGCTTTCAGGGGAAGCTATGTGTAAAGGACAACCTGAAGTACAGGAACTCTGATGACCGGGGATGTCCCCGAGAAGAGTGCGGGGACACGCTGGAAAGCATGGACCACTTTCTGCTTCATTGTCCCTTTAACATAGGGGTCTATAACAGGGTGGGCGCTTCCATCGGCTGGAGTCAACTTGCCGGCCTTGCCTATCCGGAGTGGGCTTATGGGGCATTCAGGAACCTGGGTGGCCGAGATCGGGGCACTTTATTTTTAGTCAGTTTAGTGGTGAGGTACTACACGTGGAACGCACGGTGCTTAGTGTCGACCCAACAGAAAATCCTCTCCGAGGTGGAGGTCTGTAGGAACATCACCGGTGACCTCGGGAAGATCAGGTCTTTGGAGTATGGCAGTCTTGGTACCAGTAGGGCATCTCTCCTGTGGAGAGGTTTCTCATTTCATGTGCCCTAGGTACTAAACCTTTTGGGTAGAGTACCTTTTATTTTTGGTTAGGGGCAGTGTTATAGGGGTAGAGATAGGGTGAGGGCAGGGTCAGATTTATTGTAGGGATAGAATTAGGGAGAATTGTAGGGGGAGTTAGGGAAAGAGTATAAAATGATTTATGTATCAGGTCTGCCATCCTTCTCCCTGGTGGTGGGCTGATGCATGTACACATTAGCTTTTTGTTTTGTGTTTAGTAGACATGGTATGAAGGGCTTACAGGCAACCAAACTTGGGCCTAAAGGGGGTGTTGGTTCAGAATGTATAAGTTTGTATATAAGTTGGTTGGGAGGAGTGTTAGGTGGGGAGGGTGTATTTGTGGGTGGTGGTTTTGTTGTGTTTTGGGGTCCTGACATGGGTCAGTTAAGAACTGGACTTTGAGAACTGTATGGACGGTATGGACTCTGACCCATGTACAGGAGGGGTGGTGTGGGTGAGGGGACAGTTTTAGTGTAGGTGTTTTCCGTTGTTTTCTGTAGTATATTTTTGTGTATTTTCAGTAAGTTTTGTATTGTGTTTTGTATATATTGGGTTTTGTATTTATATTGTTTTATATTATATAGTGTATAGTGCAGTCGGGCCAGTAGTTAAGTAGTGTCATATGTGTTTATGTGTATGTATATGTGTGCGTTTATGTGTATATACATGTGTATGTATATATATATATATGTATGTATGTGTATGCTTGCGTATATGCATGTATACATGTTTGTGTATAAAATTTAATATTTTATTTTTTCCTCCTTGGGGGGGCTGCTCCCCTCCGGTGTCTCTGTTCTCCTCGCCTCCGGCTTCGCGGTCTCGCTTTTCGGCGGTGTTGTCCTTTTCTTCGGTTGTGGCTTGCTCTTTTTGGGTCCGGCTCTCGCCGGTTTCTGGGCCGCGCGCAGATCCTCTCTGGCCGTCCTCGGCTCCTTGCCGTGCTGGGCGTGCTTCGCGGGCCTTGCGGCCGTGCGGGGGCGGTGCGTGGGGCTGGGCTCTTTGGGCCCTCTCTCCGGCCGCGTCTCCGCGCTGCTTTTCCCTGCCCTTCTTTCACCGGTGGATCTCTGGCTGTGAGGCAGAGTGTTATTTATTAGCAAGTTGTGCTGAAATATTTTTATTTTTTTTTTTTTTTTTTTTTTTTTCCCCTGGGTAAGGGTCATTTTTGAGTTACAGCCAAGTTGTGCTACCTTTATGTTCCTTTTCTTTTGTTTTATAGCCAAGTCGTGCTTATTTTATGTTTTATATATTTTTATAAGCCAAGTTGGGCTATTTTTATGTTCTTTTTGGAATGCGTGTTTGAGTGTGATATTTAGTTTTTTGGTATGTGAAAAAAGTAAAAGTGTATTTTAGTAAATTTGGGCTGGCCGGTTAGGCAGAATTTGTTTTTGCAATTTTATTTATGTTATGTTTGTTATAGCTGGTTAAGCTTGTTTTTGTTTAATGTTTTGTATCTGATTTGTTTTGCATTTTTATAATAAAAGAGTTACAGCTCCCAGCAGGGTGTGTGCGGGTGTGTCTCCTGAGACTTCCAGCAGAGCAGAGCCAAGCAGAGATTTCCAACAAGCCTTCCCCAGGTTTGTGGCAGATTCCTGGGGAAGAAGCTCCTGCAATGGAGCCTCGTGGCTCCACTCCCCGTTCCAGGCTGGCGGGAAGTGGAGTGAAAACTTCGACAGCCATTGTTCCGGCCGGGAGAAGATCGGGCAGAGTCTGCAGCAATGCAGGCTCTGCTACCCAGGCTACGGGTGCCAGCCAGAGATCCACTGGTGGAAGAAAGGCACGGAAAAGCAGTGTGGAGATGTGGTCGGAGAGTGGGCCCGGCGAGTCCAGTTCCACGTACTGCTCCCGCATGGCCGCAAGGTTTGCAGAGTACGAGCAGCGCGGCAAGGAGCTGAGGATGGCCAGAGAGGATCTGCGTGCGACCCAGAGTCTGATGAGTACAGGATCCAGAAAGAGCAAGCCAGAACTGAAGAAGAGGATAACATCGCTGAGGGGCGAGATTGTGAAGCTGGAGGCGAGGAGAGCGGAGATACTGGAGGGGAGCGGTCTCTTCAAGGAGAAGCTGATCAACAGCGATCGGTTTGCCGCCACGAAATCCCCAGGTAAGGTGGAGGTGGATGATGGGGAGAGTAGTGGCGGTGAAGATAGTGAGGATGGTGGTGAAGAGGAGAAGATGGAGGAAAGTGTGGGAGTTGTAGCTACTCCAGGTGACACCCAGACCCAGGACAGCTACATTGAGGCTGGACAGGTGGCACTTCCGCCAAGCGAGAGTGAGGAGGATGACGTGGAGGGTGAGGCTGGGGGTCTGCTGAGGGCAATTGTGATGCAGGAGTCCCCAGCCCACCTCCAGAATTTCACCTTTGGGGACGAGGAGTGTGAAGATGTGGTGGTAAAGCAGAGGTCCAAGAAAAGGAAGACAAAGGAGACGGTACAATATGTATTTGTCCCCTTCCAGCAGTCTGGGCCAGCTGCAAAGCTGGTTCAGGCTGCGGGCTCCCCCAAACTGCCAGACCCCGTTCCTGAGGTGGAGCGGGGCCAGCACGGGGAGTACAGTAAGGCGTCAGCAACGGCTAACGGTTGTGAAGCCCACCCATCCTGTCAGTAGGGAAGGGCAGGATGGGCTCATGCCGGGCAGCTCTGGCACTGCAGAACCGCCCCAGGGTGGCAGGGGGCGTGTCCAAGTGCCAGAGGAGAGTTACGCTGCCGTGTGCTCGGGGGGCGGTTCCCCGAGTACTGTGGGCACTACTGGCGCCGCGGGGCACTCCCCTGTGAGGGGGGGGAGTGTCCGGGCGCCAGAGAGCGTTGAGTCCGTGTGCTCGGGGGGCGGTCCCCCGAGTACAGTTTGTTCTGTGGGCACTGCGGGGCACTCCCCTGTGAGGGGGGGAGTGTCCCGGTGCCGGGATCGGTGTCCATTCAGAAGGAGGAGCCATCGTCAGCAGCAGTCAAGCCAGAAAAAAAGTCTGTAGTTAAGCCAGCGGTACTACAATTCCCAGCCAGCCCAGAATCAGTCAGGCAGGGTATGAGTGAGAATGCTGAGTGTAGTAGTGTTGTGGATGAGAGGAGTGTCAGTGGAGTGAATGTTGGTGGGAGTAGTGGTATGGATGGAAAAAAGGATGATGTGAGTGGTGGTGTGAATGGTGGTTCTGGGTCTGGGTCTGGCCCGGCTGCCCCCCCGGCAGTGACTGCTCCTAGGAGCTATGCTAATGTCGCTGCCGGGGGTCCAGGGGGGTCCCCGTCTCCGTCCATCCCCGGGGGTTACTTGCAACAGCGCCTCCTGGAGGCTCTGCGTAGGGGAGACAGGTCGATCCAGGTAGAGGGAAGGGGTGAGGTCGACCTGTCTTTCTGGATAGAGAGGCACGGTTTGGGGGCTTTCCGAGAGCAGAATGGGGAGGTGGTCTGGTCCCTCCCGACAACCGGGCAGGACAATAACCGCAGGAATGTGGTCCGTCTGATTTGGAGGGGTGAGGATGCATGCCCACCTCGCGCTAAAGTGGTTGAGCTCCTCCTCCAGATGGAATTCAGGGCGAGTGACATCTTTGCCCTGATCCACCCCTACGGTACGTCCGAGTTTGACGTCAGCTTCGTTCGGCCAGAGGGTCTCGAACTCTTCTGGTCAAACTACGAGGTGGCGAAGAACGAGCCCGGCTGGCGGGATTTTGCCGTAAAGGCAATTTCCCGTCAGAACTCGGTCAAGAAGGTGACCGTTTTGACCCGTAACGAGTCACTTTCTTGTTACGACATCATGACCTGGCTCGGTCGGTATGGGGATGTGACGGACATGCCCAAGAAAAACATTGATGAGCACGGGATCTGGTCCGGGGCCTGGACGTTTTCCGTCAAACTCAGGCGTTCAGGGAGTATGGTTGCCCACATTCCGTCAGCCGCCTTCCTTGGACGTGACAGGATCCAGGTCTTCTACCAGGGGCAGCCTAAGGTCTGTCACAGGTGCGGTAGCCCCACCCATTTTAGCGCAGCCTGTACTGTACAGGTCTGTGCTTTGTGTGGTGGGGTGGGTCATCTGGCCGCATCCTGTAGGCAGATCCGCTGCCATCTGTGTGGTGTCCTCGGGCACCCTTTCAGCCGTTGTCCTAGCGCCTTCGCCCGTGCGGCGGCCGCTCCGGCTGGGGAGAGCTGTGAGGTTGCCTCGGCTGGAGAGGGTACGAGCAGGGATGGGGGCGCACCAGGGCTAGTGAGGAAGAAGGGCCCCGCCAAACTAAGGCGGGAGGAAAATCGGAGGAGGAGTAGGGAGCAGGAGAGTGCCCAAGTGACGGAGGTAGCTCCAGCCCCTGCTCCTGAAGCTGGCCCTGAAATGACTGAAGCCCTGGAGGAGGACGTGCTGGATGAGGAGGTCAGGAGACTGGGCGAAGAGGAAGGCAATATGGCCGACTCTTCCGATTCCTCCCACTATGAAAGTGTGGATGAGGAGAGTGTAGAGAAGGCCAAAAAGAAAGACAAGGGCAAAAGGAAAGGGAGAAAGAAGAGGTCCAAGCCCTCTCTCCCTCGTACTGCGGGCCGGGTCCAAAGCGGAAGCCTGACTGCCCCCCCTCTGGTTGACCTGTCAAACCGGTACCTCGTCCTTGATAACATCTCCTCCCCCTCCTTGGAGGGGGAAGGTGAGGGCGGGGTGCCTAGGGAGAGAGAGCCTCTGGGGGGAACTGGGCCCTGTCCTGTTGAGGCACCTTCCTCGGAGGGCAGGGCTAGACCGGGGTCGGACGGAGACGGGGACCATATGGATCAGAGCGAATCCAAAAAAAGGGTTAAAAGTGGTCCTGCCCTTTCTTCTTCTTCTGGGGATGAGGGCACGAAGAAGAAGGGGAAGAAGAAATAAAGGTGAGGCCGTCTAACTTAATCACCCATGATGGCGGCACTCACCCCATTGACGCTGGCATCCATTAACTGTGCCAGCATAAAGTCGGATACGGCTAGATTCGCAGCCTTTGATTTTCTCGGCCGTGTTGAAGCCGACATTTTGTATCTGCAAGAGACCAGGTTGTCAGATCTAGCCTCCCTGGTAAAAGCCAGAAGAGAGTGGAGGCGCGGGCCCTCCCACTGGTCTCTTGCGGCTGAGCCGTATAGTGGGGTGGCGGTCCTTTTTACCGCTCCGGTTGAATGCCGACGGGTTATTGAGTTAGAAATGGGGAGGTGCCTGATCTTAGATGTCCTCATGAAGGGGCAAGAGCTCCGGCTCATTAACATCTACGCCCCACAAACCAAGTGGGGCCGCAAAGATCTCTTTATGAGGATTAAGCCCTTCCTTTTTACTAGCCGGCAAGTGATTTTTGGAGGGGACTTCAATAATGTCACGAGGTCCCAAGATAGGAGAGGTTCCAATGGTCCGCTGGCTTACGATAGCGTGGCCCTCAATAATATAGTTAGGGAAGCTCGCCTAGAGGATGCCCACATCCGGAGCCCCTCAGGCCACGTGGGTTTCACCTATCATCGAGGTAGCTGCAGGTCTAGGATAGACAGGTTTTATTTAAAGGAGGAAGCCGTCTCTTCCGCAGTGTCCGTGGTTGAGGTGGAATTCTCCGATCACTGTATGATTTTGTTTTCCTTGAATGTTTCAGAGACCCCCCGGATGGGTAAAGGTTATTGGAAGCTGAATTCGTCCCTCCTGGAGGAAGCGGAGATAAGACAGTCCTTTGAGGACTTTCTTCAGAGTCAGGTACCTTTACTGGACTTTTGTAGTAGTAAGTCAGAGTGGTGGGAGATATTCAAGAAGCGGGTTGCGGGGTTTTTCCGCCAGCTCTCGAGCCTCAGGTCCCTGAATAGGTACCGCCTGTATCGGGGTCTGAGGAGGAAACTCGAGCTCCTTGTCTCGACTGGAGGTAGCCGGGAGGATATCTCCAGAGTGAAATCCTTGCTGATGAGGTGTCAGTACGATAGGCACGCATCTTTGGTTTTTGAGAGGGATTACGGGAGGTACCGCTCGCCCGACCCTTACAAGAACTGTAAGATGTCAGTGAGTAGTAAAGTGGTCTCAGGACTGATTGATAGTACGGGATCTCTGAATCGGTCCAGATCAGGGATCCTGGAGGTCGTCAGATCCTTCTACTCGCACCTCTTGGGAAGGAAGGATCTAAATCGAGACGGGATGTCGGCTTTCCTGGCTGAAACTATTCCTGAGCCAGGGGTAGACCCCTCTCTTGATGTTTTGGCAGAAGAAATCAGGGAAGAGGAAGTGAGACTGGCGATCGAGGGGCTTGCCCCCAAGAAGTCACCAGGTCCGGATGGCTTAACATCCGAGTGGTACAGGACCTTTAAGGAGTCTTTAGCTCCCCTCTTGACTGAGGTATTCAATGAGTGTCTCTCCTCGGGCACTCTACCAAAGTCAATGAGGAGGTCAGCCCTGATTCTTCTGTCAAAGGGTAAAGATCCTAGCCGGATTGAGAATTGGAGGCCCATAGCTCTTCTCAATACGGACAGGAAGCTTCTGGCCAAGATACTGTTTAATCGGTTGGTGAAGTTTGCACCCCGGCTCCTTTCGGGGGCCCAGCACTGCTCTGTTCCGGGCCGAAGCACCTTAAGTGCTGTCCTCAGTGTCAGGGAGGCAGTGGAGCGGAGTAGTGCGGGTCTCTGGAAGGGGTACATGCTGTCCTTGGATCAGGCCAAAGCATTTGATCGGGTGAACCACGAGTACCTCTGGTCCGTCCTCCTGAGATATGGCTTACCGAGTACTTTTGTGAATTGGCTTGTCACCTTATATGCAGGGGCAGAGAGTTTCCCGCTGGTGAACGGTTGGTCTGGCCGCTCTTTTGAGGTGGGGTCCGGGGTCCGTCAGGGTTGTCCTTTGAGCCCGCTGTTATACGTGTTCGCAATTGATCCCTTCGTCCGGAGGGTAGATTGTGGGCCGTTGGCGGGAGTCGGGATGACTCTGGCGGAGCCGGATGTCGCCCAGAGAGTGGTGGCGTACGCTGATGATGTCACTATTTTCGTCTCCTCACGGGAGGAGGTCGATGTGGTGATGTCAGAGGTGGACCGCTACTCGGAGGCATCCGGGTCCAAGATCAACCGGGATAAGTGTGAAAGTCTCTGGCTGGGAGGGGGAGATCCCACGTTTGATCTCCCTGACACCCTTCCAGGGCTCCAAGAGTCAGCAAAAATTCTGGGCATCACATTCGGCCAGGATGATTATCCCACCAAAAACTGGGATGGTAAGCTCCAGGATGCCACTCAGAGGGTGAACCAGTGGAAGGGTTGGTCTATGACCCTCAGGGAAAGGGTACACCTGATCAAATCGTACCTGCTCCCCTTGTTTATCTATCTGGGCAGTGTATGTATCTTACCAGAGGCTTACTACACTAGGGTCTACAGCCTGTTTTTCCAACTGTTATGGGGGAACAGGTTGAACCTAGTCAAGAGGGAGGTTACGTACCGCACGAGGAGACTAGGGGGTTTATCTATGGTAAACCCCGTGGTGTTCTTAACGAACACCTTCTTGAAAGCCAACATTGCAAACCTCTGGAAAGAGAGGGCTCCTCCGTGGGTACTCTCCTGCAAGGAGTGGTTTCGGCCTTTCTTCCAGGAATGGGAGACAGGAGGGCAAGTGAAGGACCTCCGTACACCACATGGATATCTTCCGGCTTACGCTACCCCGACTCTGAAGGCGATACGTCGGTGGGGTCTGGGAGTGTGGGAGATCAGGACCCAGTCAAGGCAGTTCCTTGACAAACGGGTTCTGTTGACCCACTTCCAGAAGCCTCTGGCGCTCAGGGACTGCCCAGGTCGGGATCTGAGGGTGGGGTTGTATCTTTTAAACATGAAAAGGATCCCCCAGAAGTTTTGGGACTTGGCCTGGCGCTGCTTTCAGGGGAAGCTATGTGTAAAGGACAACCTGAAGTACAGGAACTCTGATGACCGGGGATGTCCCCGAGAAGAGTGCGGGGACACGCTGGAAAGCATGGACCACTTCCTGCTTCATTGTCCCTTTAACATAGGGGTCTATAACAGGGTGGGCGCTTCCATCGGCTGGAGTCAACTTGCCGGCCTTGCCTATCCGGAGTGGGCTTATGGGGCATTCAGGAACCTGGGTGGCCGAGATCGGGGCACTTTATTCTTAGTCAGTTTAGTGGTTAGGTACTACACGTGGAACGCACGGTGCTTAGTGTCGACCCAACAGAAAATCCTCTCCGAGGTGGAGGTATGTAGGAACATCACTGGTGACCTCGGGAAGATCAGGTCTTTGGAGTATGGCAGTCTTGGTACCAGTAGGGCTTCTCTCCTGTGGAGAGGTTTCTCATTTCATGTGCCCTAGGTACTAAACCTTTTGGGTAGAGTACCTTTTATTTTTGGTTAGGGGTTGTTATAGGGGTAGAGATAGGGTGAGGGCAGGGTCAGATTTCTTGTAGGGATAGAATTAGGGAGAATTGTAGGGGGAGTTAGGGAAAGAGTATAAAATGATTTATGTATCAGGTCTGCCATCCTTCTCCCTGGTGGTGGGCTGATGCATGTACACATTAGCTTTTTGTTTTGTTTTTAGTGGACATGGTATGAAGGGCTTACAGGCAACCAAACTTGGGCCTAAAAGGGGTGGTGGTTCAGAATGTATAAGTTTGTATATAAGTTGGTTGGGAGGAGTGTTAGGTGGGGAGGGTGTATTTGTGGGTGGTGGTTTTGTGGTGTTTTGGGGTCCTGACATGGGTCAGTGAAGGACTGGACTTTGAGAACGGTATGGACGGTATGGACTCTGACCCATGTACAGGAGGGGTGGTGTGGGTGAGGGGACAGTTTTAGTGTAGGTGCTTTCCGTTATTTTCTGTAGTATATTTTTGTGTATTTTCAGTGATTTTTGTATATATTGTGTTTTGTATTTATATTGTTTTATATTATTTTATATTATATAGTGTATAGTGGCAGTCGGGTCAGTAGTTAAGTGGTGTCATATGTGTTTATGTGTATATATATGTGTGCGTTTATGTGTATATACATGTGTATGTATATATATATATATATGTGTGTATGTGTATGCTTGCGTATATGCATGTTAAATACATGTTTGTGTATAAAATTTTATATTTAATTTTTTCCTCCTTGGGGGGGCTGCTCCCCTCTGGTGTCTCTGCTCTCCTCGCCTCCGGCTTCGCGGTCTCGCTTTTCGGCGGTGTTGTCCTCTTCTTTGCTTCTGGCTTGCTCTTTTTGGGTCCGGCGCTCGCCGGTTTCTGGGCCGTGCGCGGGTCCTCTCTGGCCGTCCTCGGCTTCTTGCCGTGCTGGGCGTGCTTCGCGGGCCTTGCGGCCGTGCGGGGGCGGTACGTGGGGCTGGGCTCTTTGGGCCCTCTCTCCGGCCGCGTCTCCGCGCTGTTTTTCCCTGCCCTTCTTTCACCGGTGGATCTCTGGCTGGGAGGCAGAGTGTTATTTAGTAGCAAGTTGTGCCGAAATATTATAAAATAATTTTTTTTTTTTTTTTTTTTTTTTTTTTTTTCCCTGGGTAAGGGTAATTTTTGAGTTACAGCCAAGTTGTGCTACTTTTATGTTCCTTTTCTTTTGTTTTATAGCCAAGTCGTGCTTTATTTTATGTTTTATAATTTTTTTTTTTTTTTTTTAAGCCAAGTTGGGCTATTTTTATGTTCTTTTTTTTTTTTGGAATGAGTGTTTGTGTGTGTTTTTTGTCTTTTGGTATGAGGAAAAAAGTAAAAGTATATTTTAGTAAATTTGGGCTGGCCGGTTAGGCAGATTTTGTTTTTGTAATTTTATTTATGTTATGTTTGTTATAGCTGGTTGAGCTTGTTTTTGTTTTATGTTTTGTATCAGATTTGTTTTTCATTTTTATAATAAAAAGAGTTACAGCTCCCAGCAGCTCTTTCTTACTTTTATATGTAAGGACTTGCTTTATCTGTATTAGTTATCTACTTATTTATCTTTAATCCTCACTTTTTCCTTTTTTTCGGATTACATTTTGGGGCTTCAGAACCAATTACCAGGTTTCCATAGAGTTATGGTCTCAACATACAATGGTTTCAAAATACAATGGTCGTCCTGGAACCAATTCATATTGTAACTTGTGGGACCACTGTATTTCTAGCGGCAATGTGCTGCAGAAATAGTTTACACCGCCTTGTGCAGATTGAATCAGCCTGTTGTACAGTTGTCCTGGGATGGATTTATTTTGCTAACATTTTTTTAATAAGGGGGTATAGTGACTAAAAGTACCACTATTAAATATACTAGGTTTATATACAATATACACCCGTACACCCTAACGAAAGGTGCTCCGGGCGCAATGGTACACATGCTGTACAGGTGTATTTCGTATATAAACCTAGTATGTTTAATAGTGGTACTGGAAAACTAAACATCACAAATAGAAAAATGTAATAAAAAAATATATAAAAAATAATTTACTTTTCAAACATATAAAATAATTCCCTACAAATTCAGACATCCCTACTGCATCATTCCTGCATCTTTTTTTTGTTTTTGTGGTACCCAACGAAAAAAAACCTGCAGGGAAACTGCCAAAGAAACAAAAATGCAATTTCCACACAAAGATAAAAACGTTAGAAAAACAGCAAAAACGCAGGAAAAAGCTGTGGCAGTTTTCTGGCAGTTTTTCCTGGCGTTTTTGCTGGTGGGAAAAAACCTCAGTGGAATCCTAGCCTTATAGTGATGTATTGCACTCCTGAGAAAAGCCTATACTGACCACTGCATTGGTGGGGAGGAGAGAATTTTCGCTATTAGTCCCGATCATTAGTTGCTCTGTTCAATGTCAACCTGTGGAAAAGAAAACTGTCAGTGAATAGAACAACTTATGACCGCTGCTGACAGAGTTACTGTGTAATTGGGGGCAGCTGTCTGCAGTTTCATCTCATGGGGCGGACAGATACATAGAGAGGCCAGCTGTATCCCCTATTCCATACATATATTATTCCTTCATAATGTATTATCATTTTGTTATATAACTTTTATCTATTTTACACAGTGGTTCAGGTTAGGCAAGGGTATAGAGAGGCCAGAAACATCTCTTCTTCCAAACAAAATTGTTCCGACAGAGCTTCATATATTCCACACTGAAGAGGGATTGGCTGATAAAGTCACATGCTCTATTTTGACCAATCTAAAAATACTTTCGCCTTACTGTCAATCTTAATAAGCAATTAGAATATGTCTGTATAATTGAACAGAAAATATTGCAAATGGATATGAAGATCTCCATGCTTCTTTTTTTCTTCTTCTACCGTGCGTGCAGCCACCCCCAAATTAAAGGTCTCCTGTGCAACATAGACAAAAAAATATAATAAAATCTTATTAAAATTATATATTTTTCCTTGCCCCCACCTTGCCTTCACATTTGGACACCACTGCAAATGCCCATTTTCCTTATCTGACATAAACCTTGGAGTTCTCAGTATCTTTTAGCCCTTTTTATAAGTCTTATGGAGTCACCTTTGCCCTTATTCTCCTCTGCACAATTTCACCCTCAGAAAACATGATAACATTTGACTATTTATCCCAATCTGACCACATACCATAACAGGGGTTGTCTTCTTTCTAATAATATCCCATCCTGATCGGGGGATTTTATCTTCGCCTTCCCAGTTTCTGTATCGGGGCCATTTACTTTATTATGGGGTACTCCAGCCCACAAACACTTCTCCATAAGATAGAAGATAAGCATATTGGGGCAGGAATAGCACTTTAACATAAAGTCGCCATCACAAACCCAATATCAAACACCCCTGTTTGGCTTGTCCATTACACTGCTGTTAGTTCTTCTCCTACTATCTCTCTATCTCTCTCTTTCCTAGCTGCAGGTATTACAATGCTGTATTTTCAGAAATTTGTGCAATAAACCAAATCGTTGTCTACTCGACTCGACATTAATCTAACTGGAGCTCATGGTTGTGGCCTTGTGTAAATATACCACATGTAGCATTGTATCCACATCGGTGCCCATGGTTTCTTCAAATACATTATTTTAAAAATATATATATATTTTTTTAAATTTATATTTTATAGAATTTTGTGTAGATAACATATAAACAACAAATAAACTGGTCATATTATAAAGGGCATTTGTCCAGTTACAGGCAATGACAGGTAACAAATGTCCAGTTGAAGAGCATAAAATCAACCTGTAGCTACATTACCAATGGATACTGCTAGACTGGCAATGTAGCTGTAGCTAGCATCCTCAATACCTTACTTTACTTCACTAATCTCCTGTCACCATATCAGCACACTCGCTTTGACTTGAAAAAATTGGACCAAATTGCAACTGTCCCCAACTACACAAAAATACAAAAACAAAGCAAAACAGATATAGAACAAGTCACCACCTTCTCCTGGCAGAGCTGCATGATCATTGCCTGTATATCCCTCGGTTCCAGACAGCAGTGATCCTGAAGAGAAGGAAGCACCATCATGCACGAAAAAAATAAAATAAAATAAATGGGGATAAAAAAGTAAAGTGAAAATAAAAAAAAAATTATGATTTGGAACGAAAACTAGAAAAATTATGAAATGCACTTCTCATTCATTTTTAATATTGAGCACTGAATATTCTGGTCCCTGCCCGCTCCCGAAAATTGAAATACAAAAAAAAAAAAAAAATGTTAATTTTTAAACAGGGATCAATTAATGTGGGCAGGCAGGGTCCAAAAAGTTTTGCCGACAAGAATAAAAAAGTAGAGAGGGGCATTTTAAATGTAAAAATAATATACTTTTTATAATTAATATATTTTTTTTTATTAGTAATGTATTTTAATATTTTGTTTAATAAAGTCTGTGTATGTGCGTTTCACTTTTTTTCTCTATTTAAAATTTTTTTTTTAGGTAGTACTACTACTACTCTAAGCATGGAATTGATTGTGCCATGATGGGGGCTGTAGTACCTGTACTAATAGAGAAGTCACAGCAGGTGTCACTCCTGACCCCCGATGCAATCATCATATCTATTGCAGAGATGGAGAGGCTTTCTCCTGTGCTCGCATCTCTGCACTATACTCTGGCCCGCCAGTGATGTGAATAGAATTCACATCACTTATTCATATTTCCCGCAGAGAGCTGTGATTGGCTAGATGGTTCCAGCCAATCACAGCTCTCTGCGGGAAATATGAATAATAGGTATATATATTGCATATACTCATAATACAGTGGGACCAGAGAAGAGCAGCTGGCCGCCCGCATCTGTACATTCTACAGGATGCAATCTGTCTATTAATGCAGGTACTACAGCTCCTAGCATGGAGCAAAGTGTGCTCCATGTTGGGAGCAGTAGTACCTACAGTTAAGGACAGAACACAGCGGGTGTCACACATGACACCTGCTGCGATCGTCCTATCTATTGCAGAGATGCGAGAGTAGGAGAAAGCTGCTTGCATCTATACATTGTACAGGACGATTGCAGCAGGTGTCACTAATAAAGAAGATTGTTATTTCGAATCGAGTCAAAGTTCTGATTCGGTCTGAATCAAATTTTTCATGAATTTTGGAACAAATTCAACTTGGTCCAATTTGATTCGCCCATCTTTAATGCCAACCTGATATCCCATCCTCATATTCTGACCTCATATCCCTTCTTCGTATACCGTCCTTACATCCCAACCTCATATACTTCCTCAAATTCAGTCCTTATATGCCAACCTCATATCCAGTCCTCATATCCCATGCTACGATCCCATCCTTAAGTGGGGCTGAGCTGTGATGTAGCGATTATAGGCAAAAAATTGAAGGGAAGTGGATTTTCTGGGTGGGGGTTGGCTTGTGGGAGAAGGCATGGCTGAAAAGCTGGATCAATACATTCAAAAAACAATGCAGAGCGGAGCTTGTGGAGTAAGGTATCAGAAGTCCCTAAGACCTACATTGGACTTTAGACAAAAACCCTCACTTTTGCAACTTGGGGTAGGTTAGGGTTATTTTTAGTTGGCATATAGGTAACATGTACAAAGTTTCATCAAAATATCTTCATCCGTTTGGAAGTGATGCTGGGACATACACACATACATCTATACACACATATAGAGATGAGCGATAAACCCAAATTCATGAAATATTTGATTCGCAAGGAATGTTTCTATTTTATCGCGCAAATCGCTTCATTAAACATTTACTGCAGTCTAGGCTCCAGGGCATCTAAAATGGCGGATCCACATTTCAGTACATGGGGCAAGGAACACTGGGAAGGCGAGAAGGCAAGGTGGGAAGGGAAGTAGGCGGGATGACCCGGAATCACATCAAGATGCAGCCTATCAGCAGCCTGTCAACCCTGTGATGTCACAGCCCTATATATTCGGCAGCCATTTTGCGGCTCATCATATCATTCATTACACTGCATACAGATAGGACAGACATTGCTGTGTGTGTGTGTGTGTTACATAGAAAAGCTAATTCCAGCAGTGTTTCACATCCTAGTCACATCAGCGTTCTGGTGGTCAGAGAGCAGTGTTTTTTTTCACTGAAAAGGATTTTTACTGCAGCCATAAACCTTCCAGTCACTTTCTTCAGCATTGTATTACAGAGAGGGGCAGATAGCTGTGTGTTGCCTCATACATTTCCACAAGCTGCCTCAACTTCATAAATCTTAGCAGAGGAGGCAGAAATAATTTTTCAGTGCAATTCTGTGTCTTTGTTCCACAAGAAATCATATGCTTGTTATACTAGTCTGTAGATGATATAATACCCAGCAGTCCATTCCTAATAGTCTTTGACAGTGCAACACAGCTTTTTTGTGCTGCAGCACTGTTGTGTACTGCTGGTATTGTGCAAAAATAAGTTTTATTTTTCAAGCGTACTGTACCGCATTTTTGTGTAATATTTTGTACCTGTTAATCTGTCAAGGGCCTAGATATTGTGAAAGTCCAGGCAAAAGTAATCACCGACTGGTGTTTTACTAAAATACTTTTTTCTAAAGTGTACAGTAGTGCATTTTTCTGCCCTCATAAGTGCATACCACATACCCACATCTAAGTGGTGTACTATTTTGTGCCTGTTGATCTGTCAAGGGCCTACATACTGTAAAAGGACAGCCAAAAGTAATCACCTGCTGGTGTTTTCCTCAACTCATTTTTTTAAGCATACTGTAGCACATTTTTCTGCCCTAATAAGTGCATACCACATACCTACATCTAAGTAATGTACTATTTTGTACCTGTTAATCTGTCAAGGGTCTTTATACTGTGAAAGGACAGCCAATAGTACACACCTGCTGCTGTTCTAGACAAACAGAGTGGCAGAGGCCTAAATTCATCAAGCGCAGGGAGAGGTCGCAGCAGAGTAGGGGTGTGTGGCAGCCGGAGTCGCAGCGAGAGATCTCAGCTCCTGGTGTCAGCTAGCAGTCATGTCTCGACCAGCAACCCAGCAGCTGTGATTGATTGGTTCACTCGGTCATCCACTTCATCCAAAATGACATCTGACACCCCCAGTCAACAGTCGGTGGGTTCCTCAGATTCATCCCTCAGTTGGCATGGCCCTCCTGCTGCTGTTGCCACCTCAAGGCTCTCTCATTGTGCTGCCATGTGACATGTGACTTCTTGTTAAATTTGGTCCTGTGTACCCACACGCCGGGGCATGGGACACTAAAACTTGGGTGTTAAAATTTCAATTTCAAAATCCTCAATTTCAATTTCAAAATCTTCAATTTCATTTAAAAAATCTTACATTTCAATGGTCTCCTCACGCTTCAGCCACCTCCAGGCTGTGCAATTCAGCCACTATATGGTCTCATGATTCAGCCACCTCCAGGCTGTGTCATTCAGCCACTATATGGTCTCCTCATGCTGCCACAAACTCCAGGCAGTCATTCAGCCACTATATGGTCTCCTCATACTGATGCCATCTCCAGGATCTGTCATTGTGCCGCCATGTGACATGTGACTCCTTGTTAAATTTGGTCTTTTGTACCCACATACCGGGGCCCGGGGCACTAAAACTTGGGAGTTAAAATTTAAATTTCAAAATCCTCAATTTCAATTTCAAAATCTTACATTTCAATTTCAAAATCTTAAATTTCAATTTCAAAATCTTAAATTTCAATGGTCTCCTCATGCTTCAGCCACCTCCAGGCTGTGCAATTCAGTCACTATATGGTCTCCTCATGCTTCAGCCAACTCCAGGCTGTGGATTCAGACACTATATGGTCTCCCCATGCTGTCACAAACTCCAGGCAGCCATTCAGCCACTATATGATCTCACCATACTGATTCCATCTCCAGGCTCTGTCATTGTGCCACCATGTGACTCCTTGTTAAATTTGGTCTTTTGTACCCACATGCCAGGGCCCGGGGCGCTAAAACTTGGTAGTTAAAATCTCAATTTCACAAATCTTAAATTTCTATTGAAAAAATCTATATAGCAATAGAATGGTAAACCGTATTTGCACTGGGGTTATATGTGTGAGGATACGGAGGCTCAATCCGTCTCAAGTAGTATCCAATATATAAAGTAATTCACACTTGACTAATATGTGCGTTTTAAAGTGCTTTAGTAATTTTTTAATTTTCTTCGCACAAAATCGGAGAATTCTCCACTTTTGTATATGATACAAAAAGTACGTCACCCACAGTGCTCACTAATCAACTTCCGACATCTCCTGATCCAGTTACCGATATCCTTTCACCCTTTCACGAGCATAGTGGAGCTGATCCTCCTTCCTCTCACAAAGGGGTAGACAGGTGAGTGTTTGCCGGACACTTCCGAAGTTTCAGTAGACACGTCCCTTTCTCAAGTGACCCTATCGTGGATGGAGAAAGACCCCCGGAACACCCCATAGCCTCGGGGGTCGACTCCATTCTGTACTCTTTGGCAGTATATGTGGATAATTATCTACAAAAAATTGTCAAAAAAACTAAAAAATTGCTTAAGGGACACCAATGATTTTTTAGATCATATCGAAAACTTAGAAGTTACAGAAAAAGCATTACTATGTTCATTAGACATTAAAAGTCTCTATACTAATATCCCTACACATGAAGGTATAGCAGCTGTTAGGGAGGAATTATTGAAAGACTCAACACTTTGCAACTGCCTTTATAGTCAATCTGCTGGAGATTGTCCTACAAAATTTTTTTTTAGGTTTGGGAAACATTTTTATTTACAGATACAGGGGACCTTGATGGGGTCCCCTGTCGCACCAAGTGTAGCAAATATTTTTATGCATAAATTTGAGGAAGCATTCGTACATTCTTTTGCACTAAGTAAATATGTACTTAAATGGACTTGATACATGGATGACATATTTTTGTTATGGGCAGGCTCAGTGGAACAGCTAGGTGAATATGTACAGTTACTTAATAGTTGTCATCCACTTATCGAGTTGACAATGGAGGTACATCACTAGCGGATCCCCTATTTAGATGTCGAGATATATAAAAATGGTACAAAATTTGAGTCTACATTATATAAAAAACAAGCAGATAGAAATAATGTACTTTTGAGACAAAGCCAACATGCACCACAAACATTTAATGGAATTCCGAAAGGACAGTTCATAAGAGCAAGACAAACATGTAGTAATGATGAAGAATATGTGAGAAATAAAGAAATATTGATACAGAAATTTGTAGAACGAGGGTATGAGAAAAAGATAATAAGAAAAGTAAGAGAGGAAGTTCAAAAAATACCCAGAGAGAAATTAAGACAGCGGAAAGATAAAAATTTAAATAAAAAAGGAAATGAAGAGAATAATTTTTCTTTCATATCTATATATGACTGTCATGCACAATTAATTAAGAAGACAGTAAATAAATATTGGGGTCTTTTGCGTACTGACCCCAAATATGGAAAAATTTTTGAAAAATTGCCGAGATTTATATACAAAAAAGGTAAATAATTAGCCAATTATTTGGTCCGGGCAGATATGAAAGAAAAAAGAAAAACTAAACAGTCATTTTTGTGTACAAAAAAAAAGAAAGGTACCTTTCTATGTTTGAGTTGTCAAAACAGTAACAGAATCATAAAAACTGATGCAATTTGTCATCCTCTCAAAGGCACGAAAATTCCAATAAAAGGCTGTTACAGTTGCAACTCGAAACACGTAGTTGACATGTTAAAATGTCCCTGTGGGCGTGTATATGTAGGGCAGACAATGAGGAATGTGAAATGCCGGATTAACGAACATCGGTGCGCATCCGGAACCTGAAAAGTAATGAAGATCAAAGTCAGGTGGAAATAGGAAATAAATTTGGGGAAACAGGAGTAGCGAAGCATTTTCATGAATTTGGTCATAAAGTCAGTGAATTATGCTGGTTGGTTATTGAAGAAATAGAAGGCGAATCAGAAGAAAAAATCAAAAGAAAATTACTACAAGGAGAAGTGTATTGCATAAAAACCCTGAATTCATTGAGTCCAGATGGGCTCAATGAGTTATGCAATTTTTCAGTTTTTCTGTAAATGCCGGTAACATCTGATTTAAAGGGGTGCTCCGGTGAAAAACTTTTCTTTTTTTAAATCAACTGGTGCCAGAAAGTTAAACAGATTTGTAAATTACTTCCATTAAAAAATCTTAATCCTTCCTGTACTTATTAGCTGCTGAATACTACAGCGGAAATTATTTTCTTTTTGAAACACAGAACTGTCTTCTGACATCACGAGCACAGTGCTCTCTGCTGACATCTCTGTCCATTTTAGGAACTGTCCAGAACAGCATATGTTTGCTATGGGGATTTCCTTTTACCCTGGACAGTTCCTAAAAATGAACAGAGATGTCAGCAGAGAGCACTGTGCTCATGATGTCAGCAGACAGCTCTGTGTTTCAAACGGAAAATAATTTCCACTGTAGTATTCAGCAGCTAATAAGTAGAGGAAGGATTAAGATTTTTTAATAGAAGTAATTTACAAATCTGTTTAACTTTCTGGCACCATTTGATTTAAAAAAAAAAGTTTTTCACCGGAGTACCCCTTTAATATTGCTGCAACAATGAAATTATTTCAAGCATGTATAAGTTTTTAAATTTGTAATTTCTCATTCCAGAAATGAGCTCTCGCGAGAGATGAATGCTATGTAATTGGTGATGGGTGCACGATAGGGTCACTTGAGAAAGGGGGCGTGTCCTCCGAAACGTCAGAAGTGTCTGGCAAACACTCACCTGTCTACCCCTTTGTGAGAGGAAGGAGGATCAGCTCCGCTATGCCCGCGAAAGGGTGAAAGTACAGGGTAGGGCATTTATATGGATACACCTTAAAAACAGTCAATAATAAGTCAGCAAAGTACAATGAATATACAAAAGTGAAAAAAACTTTATTAGAATGGTACAAATAAATAAAATGCAATAGCACAGTGCACAGAACTGATAAAATACAGAAGGTATAGGCAACAAACACTGAGAAGGGAAAATATACATGCCAATAAATGGTAATTTCAGATGTAAAGCATATCATTATAGGTATATACAAACCCTGCAAACACTGATAGCAACTGAAGAGAGGAACAAAGAGAAATATAGTACGTCAGTGTAGAGCCATCTGCCACCTGCACTTACCCCAACGTACGTTTCGCGCTACTGCACTTCGTTTGACACCCTTTGAGAAAGGGAGGAGACTCCTGAAACGTCCTTCAGCGGCTCGCACGCCAGCAAGCTCGTCTTTATCCCCTCAGAATCAGCGTTCATGCGGCCAGGAACATACCCGTCCTACAGACAGCAAGTTCCGGACGGACAGTTCTGAAGACACCGTATGGAAGGATCTCTGAACAGTTTTTATGCACTGGGTGAATATGTTCTGAATTCTCACTGCATTTTTTGTAATGAATGAAAATTGAGATAAAAAGGAACTTTTAAGTGCAATTCCCGGTTATATGTCTTTCTTTACTATGAATACGGTTGAATATTCTCAGGTGATGGAGCCCTGAGGTAGACATTGGAAAGCCACCCTACATGTGCACACCTTAGGTCTTCATACGTGTTTGAAGTGATACGAATTGCATTGACAATCCAACACAATGGGCAGCACATTGAACACATTTTATAAGTGGTCAGAAACTTATAAATAATTCATGAAAGAATAAAGTTATGTTAAAACCAAGCACATCATTGTTTTTCTTGTGAAATTCCCAATAAGTTTGATGTGTCACATGACCCTTTTCTTATTTTCATTTTTCATATTCCATTTCTCACTTTCCACTTTCTCACTTTTTTTTTTTATTCTTATATTTATAATTTTAATTTTTATTTATTTTTATATTTATTTTTATTTTTATATTTATTTTTATTTTCATTTTTATTTCTAATTCTATTTTTATTTTTATTTATATTTATTTTTATTTATTTTTATATTTATTTTCATTATTATTTCTACTATCTTAGATCGTTTTTCTGTTTCTGCCCATTGTCCCCCCCCCCCTTAGTACTTTCCCTCCACCCCGTAAGCCCCCCCCCCCCCACTTTTCTCATTGCCACATCACTGGCTCTAGTTCAAGATGTCCATATTCAGTGACACTTTTATTGACGTCTATACACATTAACTACCACTGCCTATTCATCATATACTATCATCCTGACATTTTCCCTCCTGTGGGTTCCAGCGAGGGACTTCAGTGCCTGTCATCACGGGTGAGCCGGCCTCCTGAGCGCTGCCCGTGACGCGCTGCGCCTCCGCGCGTCGCGCGTCTCCCGGGCAACGCTCTCTGGCCGGACGCTTCCGACAGACTACTTGGATACGCGTCTGTAGCAACGGCCACTTCCGCCGCACACTCCGGAGCTGCGGCCAGCGGCTCCAGATGCGCGCATATTACCTACTGTTCACCAATGATTTTAGTTAGAGTTTTTGTAATAGCTCCATTCCATCAGGCTGTTCTATGTGTCAGAATAGGTTTTCATGATTTGCATGTCTATTTTGATGTATTTATCATGCCTTTACAGTATGTGCCCCTGTTTACTGTAGCCCCTCCCCCTTATGTTTGGCGCCCATTTTAAGTTTATATATACCATGTAAGCACCACCAGTTGTTATCACTGATCTGAAGAAGGGGGCGCTGTCCCCCGAAACGCGTTATCTAGCCTGTATCCCTGCTTGCTATGATTCTACACCAATAAAGAAGCTTTATCTTGCAAAATACTTCTGCCTCGGACTTTTCATCTTCATCTCACCAGGACAACAGCAGCGCCCTTTGAAAAGGTTTTTTTTCTTCCTTACCACTGCATATCGATCCAGGACTGGCTAGTCCTGTCCTGTACCCTGGGCTTAGCAGCTGCATCCGGTGGACTATTATCCATACCACTAACCCCACTGTGGGTCTACATGCGAGTATTTTGCTCGCTCAAGGTGAACACCCATTATCTACTCTTCGACTAACCCCTCCCACCTGTCATCAACGGTATCACACTAGGCGCCTTTCCGTCGGTCTTTCCTTCTTTTGCTCTTTTCAGATTTCCACCCTGTATATCGGTGACTGGATCAGGAGATGTTGGACGTTAATTAGTGAGCACTGTGGGTGAAGTACTTTAATATGGTATACATATGAAAAGTGGAGAATTCTCAGATTTTGCAGGAAGAAAATTTTAAAATTACTAAAGCACTTTAAAACGCACATATTTTTCAAGTGTGAATTACTATATATATATATATATATATATATATATATTTAAAAATCTTACATTTCTATATAAAAAATCTTAAATTTCAATGGTCTCCTCATGCTTCTGCCAACTCCAGGCTGTGCCATTTATCCAATATATGTTTTACTGATGCTTCAGCCAGCCCCAGTCTGTGTCATTCAGCAACTACATGCTTTAGTGATGCTGCTGGGCCTAGGACATTGCCTACATATGTTTATGGTAGCACTAGGTACCATAAATCTTCAATGGACATTTCTAAATTCATCATTTAATCTTAGGGGTTGTGAAGCCCTCTTGTGTACTCATGCTGCTGCCAGCTCTAGTGTGTGTTATTCAGCAACTACATGCTTTGATGATGCTGCTGGGCCTAGGACATTACCTATATATGTTTATGGTAGCACTATGGAAATTTCAAAATTCATCTTTTAATGTTAGGGATTGTGAAGCCCTAGTATCTACTCATGCTGCTGCCAGCTCCAGGCTGTGCCATTCAGCAACTATATGGTCTCCTCATACTGATGCCATCTCCAGGCTCTGTCATTGTGCTGTCATGTGACATGGGACTCCTTGTAAGATTTGGTCCTTTGTACCCACACACTGGGGACCTGGACACTAAAACTTGGGAGTTAAAATTCTTATTTCGAAATCTGCAATTTCAATTTAAAAACCTTAAATTTCTATTTAAAAATCTTAAATTTCAATGGTCTCCTCATGCTTCTGCCAACTCCAGGTTGTGCCATTATGCCACTATATGGTCTCTTCATGCTGCCAACACCTCCACGCTGTGTCATTCAGCCACTATATGGTCTCCTAATGCTTCAGCCTCATCCAAGCTGTGTCATTCAGCCACTATATGGTGTCCTCATGCTGCCAACACCTCCACGCTGTGTCATTTGGCCACTATATGGTCTCCTCATGCTGCCAACTCCTCCATTCTGTGTCATTCAGCCACTATATGGTGTCCTCATGCTTCTGGCAACTCCACGCTGTGTCATTCAGCCACTATATGGCCTCCTCATGCTGCCAACACCTCCACGCTGTGTCATTCGGCCACTATATGGTGTCCTCATGCTGCCAACACCTCCACGCTGTGTCATTCAGTCACTATATGGTCTCCTCATACTGATGCCACCACCAGGCTCTGTCATTGTGCTGCTGTGCGACAGTGATTCTAAACGTGATGCCGGTAATCTGCATTTTATACCGAATAACTATTATTTTACTACCCCAGCACACTATATATTCGTGTTAGAACAAAGCAAAGTGTTCTACACCCCTATTGAGGCTCTCTGTAGTCCAGAAATAGCCGTTTTTAATATAGATTTTCTGCGAATAAATTCGGATCGAACCAAATTGTTTTGAAAAATTTGGCGAATCGTCCAAATCAAATGTTTCAAAAGTTTGCTCATCTCTACATATACAGAAACACATTGGGTTTTATAAATATATATAGAATATTGAATAGTGATTTACATTCATTTTTAGTGTAGAGAACTTTTAGGGTGACAGCAAAAAATAAATAAATGTTTTTATAAAATATACTTTCTAACATCTGTCTGTCCTGTTTTCTGATTCCCTGATGGGTGCCACATTGTCAGATGCCTATGCATTCATCTCCATACATTGTCATAATATCACAGTACATATATGTTCCCCATTCTTATGAACACCTCTTATGTATCTCATTGTTTTCTCTTTGCTATCACATAATTTGAATGTATTGTGTTATTTAATTCTACATCCTTTAGTATCAAGCTGATGTTTCCAGGGATTGTGTGAAGATATAATTATATCTCACAAAGAATGAAATTAAATAACTCTCTTTGCAAATGAACAATTCAAATTTATTTCAACAACACCACATCTTTTACAGATCCTGTCCTAAAATAGATGCACAAAATAATGTATAGGCAATTTAGGGTCTTGGATGGAGAGTGACAGAAGTACAAGAAGAGATGCCATAGAATAGATAAAATTGCCTCAGTTTTTAAAGATAAAGTGTCATCCAAAAATATGTTAACCATCCTTTTTAAGAATTCTTGGTGATGTTTTTTCTAATTTTCCATTTTACTATTTATATTTAAAACTACACCCAAAATCTTGCAGTTTCTAATGTGGTCACTAGGGTTAAAATTAAGTTGGGACTTCCTGTTCTGATTCCCAGTAATGACTTTCTTCACATCACATACAGGAGTATAGTAAAAAGTGACACCAATAGACAGAGAAGACACCATTCCCAATAGCCAAAACTTAGCCTCTCCCTGTAGAATGACCACTGAAAAGGTCACAAGGAATTACCAGTAACTTTTCCAATGAATTAGATAGGACAGGTCCTTTGTGTTGTAGTCTATGGTCAATGGGTCCTGTAAAGCATATCACTAAATGCTGTTTAAAACAGCTCAGGCAAGATGGCAGCCCCCATAATAATATACAAAAAAAAATGGAAAAATTACAATCAAAATACAAACAGATTAGAATTTTTTTTTTCTAGCATGTAACTATAATCTAAATACACAAGGCAATATTTATTAAAACCTGTGCTGAGGAAAAGTTGACCAGTTGCCCATAGCAACCCATTAGAAGCCTTCTTATATTTTTTAGAAAGGCCCCCGAAAAATGAAAGAAACCATCTGAGTGGTTGCTATGAGCAACTGCTCTTTTTTCTGCACAAGTTTTGATAAATCCTTCCTATTACCTTTATGGCCAAAAGAGACTGTGTCCTCAAGGGCTTAAAGAAAACAGAGCCTGAGAGTCATATAACACAGAGAGTAGAAGACAAAATATAGAGCCCCCCCCCCTCCCTCATCATGCACTGCTAACCTACATTCTCCCAGAATCAGCTGTAATAATGTCGGCAATTGCATATTGCTGCTGCACTAAGGGGGTAAATATTCGTGAAAGTAGGAAATCTGAGACTTTAAATGTTATAGGATATAGGACCAACATCTGCTATTTTTGTAGAATAGGAGCCCCACAACCCTGTCGACCCCGATTTGAAACTGATGTCAAATAATTTACATGACCTGTGCCATGTTTAAATAGGTACTGTCATTTGAACAAACTTGGGATAGACTTCCAAGGAGTGGCGGGTATCCACGGCGCTGACCAGGAGCGGACACGTCAGGTAGGTATAGAGTAGCTTTATTTGGATTAGCATTATCCAAATAAAGCTTCCGCCACTCCTTGGAAGTCTATCCCCAGTTGTTGTATACCTGGTTGGGAGGCTGCAGACCAGACTTATCTGCTCATTCACGCTTACCATTGTTGTGTGTGAGTTCGCACAACCACCTGGGTAAGAGACTCGCACAACCTATTCTCTTAATACATTTACCCAGGTGGTATTAAGCTATGGAGCGCTCTCTCTTGCTTTTATCATTTGAACAAACTTAGCATAGATCAACAGTCCAAGCTGTTTGGTATTCACAAATGTGGATTTGGTATATTATGTTATTGTAGGCGAAAGCTTGGGATCTAGTGATCACCAGTCAGTGTGGTTTAATATGAGAACAGTGAAGGAGTCACACCACACAAAACAAAAGTTTTAGATTTTAGAAAAAAAAACTTTTAAAAAATGAGATTAGTCATAAATGAGTCCCTATCAGACTGGAATGGATTACATGGAGTCCAGGAGAAATGGGACTACTTAAAGATGCATTATTGAAGGCAACAGAAAATTACATTAGACTTGTCAGTAAAAGCAGAACAAAGAAGAGACCACTGTGGTACTCCGCAGAAGTGGCCAAAATCATAAAAAACAAAAAGCTAGCAATAAGTAATTATAAAACAAACCAGAGCAATGAAGATAGGGAAATCTACAAGACTAGGCAGAAAGAGGCCAAGCAAGTTATAAGAACTTCTAAAGCGCAGGCAGAAGAAAAAATAGCTCAGTCTGTGAGAAAAGGGGATAAGACATTCTTCAGATTTATAAATGAAAAAAGGAAATTAAAACAAGGAATAACTAAATTAAATACAAACGAAGAAAGGTATGTAGAAGAGAATGAAGGGCTAGCCGATTGCCTTAAAGGGGTTATCCAGGAAAATATTTTTTTTTATATATCAACTGGCTCCAGAAAGTTAAACAGATTTGTAAATTACTTCGGTTAAAAAGTCAAAAAATCAACAAGATATTTTTGACATGATCTCCCTGAAGTAAACCCATGCGGTTTTTCATCTTGCAATCCATGGGATTTTAGATGTTCCACAATCCTATCCTTTAGTAGGGTTGTCACGATTCGACTTACAGGTAGTGGATCCTCTGTGTCAGCGAGGGATTGGCGTGGACCGTGCTGGTGGACCGGTTCTAAGTGGCTACTGGTGTTTACCAGAGCCCGCCGCAAAGCGGGATGGTCTTGCTGCGGCAGTAGCAACCAGGTCGTATCCACTTGCAACGGCTCAACCTCGCTGACTGCTGAGAAGGCGTGGGACAGAAGGACTAGGCAGAGGCAAGGTCAGACGTAGCAGAAGGTCGGGGGCAGGCGGCAAGGTTCGTAGTCAAGATGGATAGCAAGGGTTCAGGTAACACAGGCTTGGACAACACTAAACGCTTTCACTGGCACAAGGCAACAAGATCCGGCAAGGGAGTGCAGGGGAGGTGATCAGATATAGCCAGGGAGCAGGTGGAAGCCAATTAAACTAATTGGGCCAGGCACCAATCATTGGTGCACTGGCCCTTTAAGTCTCAGAGAGCTGGCGCGCGCGCGCCCTAGAGAGCGGAGCCGCGCGCGCCAGCACATGACAGGAGGGGCCCGGGACGGGTAAGTGACCTGGGACGCGATTCGCGAGCGGGCGCGTCCCGCTGTGCGAATCGCATCCCCGACGGCCATGTATGTGCAGCGCTCCCGGTCAGCGGGACTGACCGGGGCGCTGCAGGGAGAGAGGCGCCGTGAGCGCTCCGGGGAGGAGCGGGGACCCGGAGCGCTAGGCGTAACAAGGGTTTCCATTAATTTCCCCACTCTTGATGTCAGACTTACTGGCCTATAGTTGCTTGATTCCTCCCTACTACATTTCTTGTGAATGGGCACGACATTTGCTCATTTCCAATCTTCCAGGACGACTCCTGTTACCAGTGATTGGTTAAATAAATCTGTTAACGGTTTTGCTAGCTCACCACTAAGCTCTTTTAATAATTTTGGGTGTATCCCATCAGGCCCCTGTGACTTATTTGTCTTCACTTTAGACAGCAAACGTAGAACCTCTTCCCCTGTAAAGACACATGCATCAAACCATTCAGTAGTCTTCCTCCCTAATAGAGGTCCTTTTCCTTCTATTTCTCCTGTAAAAACTGAACATAAGTATTCATTAAAGGGGTTATCCAGGAAAAAATGTTTTTATATATATCAACTGACTCCATAAAGTTAAATAGATTTGTAAATTACTTCTATTGAAAAATCTTAATCCTTTCAGTACTTATGAGCTTCTGAAGTTAAGGTTGTTCTTTTCTGTCTAAGTGCTCTCTGATGACATGTGTCTCGGGAACCGCCCAGTTTAGAAGAGGCTTGCTATTGGGATTTCCTTCTAAAATTGGCGGTTCCCAAGACAGGTGTCATCAGAGAGCACCCTTAACTTCAGAAGCTCATAAGTACTGAAAGGATTAAGATTTTTCAATAGAAGTAATTTACAAATCTATTTAACTTTATGGAGTCAGTTTTTTCCTGGATAACCCCTTTAATGAATACTTTTGTTCAGTTTTTACAGAAGAAATAGAAGGAAAAGGACCTCTATTAGGGAGGAAGACTACTGAATGGTTTGATGCATGTGTCTTTACAGGGGAAGAGGTTCTACGTTTGCTGTCTAAAGTGAAGACAAATAAGTCACAGGGGCCTGATGGGATACACCCAAAATTATTAAAAGAGCTTAGTGGTGAGCTAGCAAAACCGTTAACAGATTTATTTAACCAATCACTGGTAACAGGAGTCGTCCTGGAAGATTGGAAATAAGCAAATGTCGTGCCCATTCACAAGAAAGGTAGTAGGGAGGAATCAAGCAACTATAGGCCAGTAAGTCTGACATCAAGAGTGGGGAAAATAATGGAAACCCTACTAAAGCATAGGATTGTGGAACATCTAAAATCCCATGGATTGCAAGATGAAAAACAACATGGGTTTACTTCAGGGAGATCATGTCAACAAAAATCTTGTTGATTTTTTTGACTTTGTGACTAAAATAATAGATGGCGGAGGGGCAGTAGACATCGCATATCTAGATTTTAGTAAGGCTTTTGACACTGTCCCACATAGAAGACTTATCAATAAACTACAGTCATTGAGCTTAGACTCCCATATTGTTGAGTGGATTAGGCAGTGGCTGAGTGACAGACAACAGAGGGTTGTAGTCAATGGAGAATATTCAGAGCAAGGTCTTGTCACCAGTGGGGTACCTCAGGGATCTGTACTGGGACCAATCTGGTTTAATATCTTCATTAGTGATATTGCAAAAGGTATCGATGGTAAGGTATTGGTCTTTTTGCTGATGACACAAAGATATGTAACAGGGTTGATGTTCCTGGAGGGATATGCCAAATGGAAAAGGATTTAGGAAAACTAGAAGAATGGTCAGAACTCAATGTGGATAAGTGCAAGATAAGATAAGGGATTTAGGAGTAATTATTTCAGAATACTTAAAGGTAGGCAGACAATGTAATAGAGAAATTGGAAATGCTAGCAGAATGCTTGGATGTATAGGGAGAGATATAAGCAGTAGAAAGAGAGAAGTGCTCATGCCACTGTACAGAACACTGGTGAGGCCTCACATGGAGTATTGTGCGCAGTACTGGAGGCCGTATCTCCAGAAGGATAAAGATACTCTAGAGAGAGTTCAGAGAAGAGCTGCTAAACTACTACATGGATTGCAGGATAAAAATTACCAGGAAAGGTTAAAGGACATGTATAGAAGAAAGACGAGACAGGGGGGATATGATAGAGAATTTTAAAAACATAAAGGGAATCAACACGGTAAAGGAGGAGAGCATATTTAAAAGAAGAAAATTACCACAAGAGGACATAGTTTTAAATTAGAGGGGCAAAGGTTTTAAATATCAGGAAGTATTACTTTACTGAGAGAGTAGTGGATGCATGGAATAGCCTTCCTGCAGAAGTGGTCACTGCAAATACAGTGGAAGAGTTTAAACATACATGGGATAAGCATAAGGCTATCCTTCATGTAAGATAGGGCTAGGGACTATTCACAGGATTCAGATTATTGGGCAGACTGGATGGGCCAAATGGTTCTTATCTGCTGACATGTTCTATGTTTCTATGTTCCTATGTAATATAAATTTTATCAGACAAAAATGCTTCTTTCTACTGTTATCAAGCGTTTTCCCTCCTCTATGAAACTTTATTGCCAAAAACCAGTTCAGCATTGTCCTGTGTCTGCAAGACAACCTAGTACAAGTCTACGGATGAGATGGAAGGGGAGCTCCACCCACCAGCTCTGGGAGAACTGTAAATTATAGATGAAGCCTGTGGATCAGAAATCAACTAGAAAATGCCATATACCACATATAGAATGGGCAGAAATAGTGCTGCTCCTCATGTACACATATAGGACAGCATATCCTGAAAAGTCTCCTAAATGATATGTACGTTTTAGCTCTTAGCAGATTTTAAATTATTTTTTAATTTCAACACATTTCCTTTTTTTTTTTTTTTAACTATTATTGTTATTATTATTTGCAGTCTTTGTGATTATAGGAAAACAGTTTTTTTCTAAATGTCATCTTCTGTTTCGGTCTTCAGGCTTCTTTGTACTCCACTCATCCCACCTGTTCCATGGCCACTTCTCCTCCTTTACCTCTTCCAGGCATAATTGTCTTTTATTTTATTCTTCGACATAAATTATTCTTGAGAATAAAATCATTTAACAATTAAGATTTGGGTAGTAAACACTATCGTATATATACACAGCCCAATATCATGCAGAATGTCTACACACTTTTAAAGGAATAGTTTATTATCATCTGCAGGGAATATCTGTGAAGTGTTAGTTCTTTGTCTAATTGTAGGCATAATGGTTAAATGACTGTCTCACTCCAGTATCTTATTTGTGTATGTATCTCTAGGAAATTTGGAAATGGGTAGCAGGTTTTTAATAGCGGTACATTCACTGAAGACGTCCAATAAAACAGGTTGAGTAAATTCTCACAAATCGTTGAAAGAAGAGGGAGAGAAAAAGTGTAATAAAAGAAGCAAACTACTCAAAGAACTAATCTGACACTGAAAGGGTCCGGTGGAACCATCATTGGGGATGTACATGAAATTCTATGTCGTGACCATATACAGAAGTACGGTATCCATTTTAGGACATTGTCAGTCGTCAGCCGTACCTCCATCCTCCGCCAGGCAAAACAGTGCCCCGCCTCCTCCCTCGGACCAATCGCCGTCAGTCATCAGCTGCAACTCCATCCTCCATCAGATGAAACGGCGTCCCACCTCTTCCCTCACACCAATCACTGTCATCCTTCAGCCACAACTCCCTCATCTGAAAGTCCCTCATCCAAAACACCGTCATGCCTGAGACGATTCTCCCTCAGACGCAACTTACTGCTGCATAGCAGAGCCGACGCTGCACAGCACTGTATAGCAGAGCCGACATTGACTAGCATGTACAGCAGAACCCGTATAGCAGAGAGCCGACACTCATTCGGCTCTGCTACACGGCAGGAAGGTTTTTTGTCTGAGGGATGACAGAGTTTTGGATGAGAGACTTTAGGATGACAAAGGAGGGAGGGGGGAGTTGCGGCTGACGCCTGATAGAGATTGGTCCGAGGGAGGAGGTGAGATGCTGTTTTGCCTGACGGAGGACGGAGGTACGACTGATGACTAACAATGTCCTAAAATGGACACCGTACAGAAGGAAAATATAGAACTAGATGGAATAATCCCAAACTGTCTGTAAATTGAGAAATTGTTCTTTTTACTATCCATTAATAATGACGTATTAGGAAATGGCCTAATCTTTTCAGGATGCATAAAAAAAAAAAAGAAAGAAAAAAAACACTGTTGCTGTTTGTTCATACATGTATAAATTTTATATGGATGTAAAATCTGGTGCTTAGTTCTTGTTTGCTGTAGTGGGAAGGAGAAAAAATGACCTCACACACATTCAGGTGCTGCTTGCTCCAGAAAAGGATTCCAGAATACTCCAAGTGTGGTTGAACCTCAGAGGTGCTACTATATTTATTGAAATTTACAAGTCCAATGACATGTTTCGAGGGTACTAGCCCTCTTCCTCAGATAGCAATCTAAGGTCTTGAAAGCATCTAGGGTAATACACGAGGCGCCGCCTTTCGGTCTTTTCTTTTTTTCTTTTTCCTTTAGGTAGTTCTTGTTTTAGCTGTTTATGGCCAAAAGAACACTTTCTTGGTCTGGATTTTGAGATGCAAACAGACCTAAATTTCTAAAGCAAATGTTGGAGATCTATCTTTACTGCTTTTGCTGTAGCCCAACAAATGGAAAAAAATTTAATGCTGAAAAAACTGTTGGAAAAAAAAACCTTTAAAGAAATGGCTTAAAAATGGCCACTTTTTGAACCTCAAACCATGGTTTGAAAATTATATTGATGGCTTATCCTAGAGCCGGTGTAGGCAACCTTCGGCACTGCAGATGTTTTGGACTACATCTCCCATGATGCTCTTTCGGCCAAAATGCTGCCAAAGCATCATGGGAGATGTAGTCCAAAACATCTGCAGTGCCAAAGGTTGCCTATGCCGGTTCTAGAGACAGGCATCAAAATGACAAACCCAGGAAACCTCTTTGACTTTCATAATTTGTCTTTTGGAATTTCTTTTATTGCTGTTCGTTGGATGAAATAAATAATGTTACTTTGACTGTATGTTTTACTTTAAAAAAAAATTTATAAACCATTATTTTATTTTTTCTTTGCCCTTTTTTTTATGAAATCAGATTTTCTGTTGATGTTTGTCAGTGTATCAGGCCCAATTAGGCCCAACTTGATAGGTTCACAGATATGGCAGGCTTTGGTGCCATTGCTAGGGCAACCCATTGGCACCCTATAATCATGTTGCAGACAAATCAAGGACAAACAGAGGGAGCCACCTACCCCCATAATGCTACTTCAAGGGGTACTCCGCCCCTAGACAACTTATCCCCTATCCAAAGGATGGGGGATAAGATGCCTGATCGCGGGGATCTCGGCTCAGCACCCCTCTGTCATTACTGCACAGAGCAAACTTGCTCTGTGCGGAATGATGGGCAATACAGGGGCCGGAGCATCGTGACGTCACGGCCCTCAACATCACGAGGGGCGGACCCATGACGTCATGATGCTCTGGCCCCTGTATCGCCCATCATTATGCACAGAGTGAGTTTTCTTTGTGCAGTAATGACAGCGGGGTGCTGCAGCCGATCAGACATCTTATCCCCTATCCTTTGGATAGGGGATAAGATGTATAGGGGTGGAGTACCCCTTTAAGAGCCATGATCTTTAAGAAGATAAAATGTTGGGTTTTTAGATATCTGAAGGAAGAACTTGCTGGCAGATGTGTAGAATAGCAACATTGACCTTGAATGTCCCATTGTTTAATGAGGAAGAGCGTGCATTTGCTCAAAACGTGTCTGACGTCACCACCTTCACTTGTTACCTGGGTTGTCTGCTGGAATTCCTATAAGGGTACGTTTACACATACAGGATCCTGTGCAGATTTGATGCACAGGATTTGTAACTGACGATTAGAATCTGTGTTCAGTCATTTAGTTTACATTGAAATTTGCAGCAGAAAATCCTGCACATCAAATTTGCGTATGTGTGAACATACCCTTAATCTGAGTTTTATTGCACATGTGCTAGATCATCGTATCTTTTTGGATTCCTATTGTGCACCTGGCTGGGTGTGGGGTCCAAGCACTGCACAAGGAGGGAGAACTGGGCATTCCATGAGCATACACCCATTGTTTAATGCATTGTCCAGATAGATGGACTTCAAAGTGGGCATTTTGTAAAGGTTTTGTGGTATTTCTGAGCGAACCAGGGTTGGGGTTTTATGTAGTTCCCCCTCATAGGCAAGTTTATAGGCAAGTAGATTGACCCCCCCCCCCCCCCCAAGTAAAGTTAATGGTAGGTAGCCAATATGTAGGTGGATTAGTTAGTAGGTAGTTATGTAGATAGATAGCCAGGTAGGTAAATAAGTTAAATAAGTAGGTAGGTAGATAAATAAGTAGGTAGGTAGGTAGCAAGGTATATAGCTAGTTTGGTTGACAGGTAGGTGGCTATGTAGGTGGATAGCCATGTAGGTAGCTATGTAGGCAAGTTGGTAGCCAGGTAGGTAGCTATTTAGGTAGGTAGCCAGGTGGTTAGGTAGCTAAATAGGTAGGTTGGTAGTTTGGTAGGTAGTTATGTAGGTAGCCAAGAAACTGGGTAAGTAGCTATGTAGATAAGTAAGTAGGTAAATAAGTAGGTAGGTAGGCAGACAACTACCCCCTGGGGCGGATTTATCAAAGTGTAGATACAACACTGGTTGGGAAGTATGACAATTGACTGATTAGCAGGAAGTCCCTCTGCTTTGTTGTCTAGTATTTGTACTTTTCCTAAGATAAGCTCCTGTAGATGTATATACTTGTGCTGCTCTTGGAGCAGTGATAATTTCTGCTGTTATCTCAATACGACACCCTCTACTGTGTTAAAGCAATATTTTAAAGTTTAATTTGGCAGAGATTTGCATTTCTGATTTGAGAGATGTCATAGTGAGTTGGCAAATGTCCGCACAGCTCCTCTCCCACTTGTCTCACTGCTCCTATTTTAATTATATTTCACTGATGCACAGATTTAAAGATCAGTCTAAGAATAAATATGAGATTCATTTGCAGAATGACATGAAATGAAACAATTTTCTTTCATATCTAGTAATCTAGTCAGGGACTTGTTCCCAGTCAATCATATTTACTATTAGTTTTTGTGTTTAGAAGAGACAAACAAAGCAAGTGCCTGGGACTTGTGCCTCTTTAGTAGTGTTGCTCGCGAATATTCGCAATGCAAATTTTATTCGCGAATATCACATATTCGCGAATATAGCAGTATATATTCGTAATTACGAATATTCGTTTTTTTTTAATTTTTTTTTCACAGTACACATAACAGTGATCATCCCTCTCTGCTTCCAGCTTGTGTGGTGTAATGAAGGCTCTAATACTACTGTGTGAGACTGGCATGCAAATTTTCGCATATGCGAATTTTCGCTTGTGCTGATTTTGTATATGTTAATTTTTGTATATGTTAATTTTCGCATTAGCGAATTGCTCGCATATGCGAAAATAAACGCGAATATTCAGAATATGCGAATATTCGCGAATATATGACGAATATTTGTCCATATATTCGCGAATATTCGCGAATTCGAATATGGCCTATGCCGCTCAACACTACTCTTTAGTATATATTCGCAATACGAATTTTATTCGCGAATATCGCATATTCGCGCATTCGCGAATATTCGCGAATATAGCGCTATATATTCGTAATTACGAATATTCGTTTTTTTTTTGTTTTTTTTCACAGTACACATCACAGTGATCACCCCTCTCTGCTTCCAGCTTATGTGGTGTAAAGAAGGCTCTAATACTACTGTGCGAGACTGGAGTGCGAATTTTCGCATATGCGAAAATTAGAATATGCTAATTTTCGCATATGTGAATTTTTTCTCATGCTAATTTAATATATGCTAATTTTCGCATATGCTATTTTCGTATCCGAGAATTTTCGTATATTTTCGCATATACGAAAATAAAGTGAGAATATTACGAATATTCGCGAATATATGACGAATATTCATCCATATATTCGCGAATATTCGCGAATTCGAATATGGCCTATGCCGCTCAACACTACTCTTTAGTACCATTACATTTTGTATATATTAACACCCAACTGGTAAATTTTAGAAGATGTAGTTAAAGATCAACTCCAGCTCCACTTCATCTGCAAATACCATGGAAGACTTCAGACATACTCCAGAGAAAGTTGTGTAGTTCTTTCCAGTCTGACCACAGTGCTCTCTGTTGACACCTCTGTCCATGTCAGGAATAGTGTTGAGCGGCATAGGCCATTTTCGAATTCGCGATATTTCGCGAATATATGGACGAATATTCGTCCATATATTTGCTAAATTCGCATATTCGTAATATTCGCGTTTTATTTTCGCATATATGAAAATTCGCGTATGCGAAAACTAGCATATGCGAAAATTAACATGAACCAAATTTAGCATAAGCGTAAATTCACATATGCGAAAATTAGCATATGCAAATCTTTGCAATTACGAATATATAGTGCTATATTCGCGAATATTCGTGAATTCGCGAATATGCGATATTCACGAATAAAATTCGCATTGCGAATATTCGCGAGCAACACTAGTCAGGAACTGTCCAAAGCAGGAGAGGTTTGCTATGGGGATTTGCTCCTACTCTGGACAGTTCCTGACACGGACAGAGGTGTCAGCAGAGAGCACTGTGATCAGACAGAAAAGAACAACTCAACTTCCTCTGGAGCGTACAGAAGCTGATAGGTACTGGAAGGATTAAGATTTTTAAATAGAAATAATTTACAAATCTGTATAACTTTTTGGCACCAGTTGGTTTGAAAACAAATGTTTTCCTCCGAAGTACCCCTTTAATACAACTCTCCAGTTGTTAGCTGTCTAGAATCTGAAACTACTTGAAATAAGAAGAGGAAGCAATTAATTTGCCCAGTGAACAGTAAAAAAGGATTAGAGTTCAAATATTCAACAAACAGAACAGAGAGCGGAAAACAATATATTAAAGTGACAAAAACATCTGACCATCTTTAAGCGTCATACTTTTGTTGATGTTAATAGATGATTTTAAGTATAAATTTTTACAAAATTTTATGAGAGAATTGCATAGGTCGAAATTTTCTAGACATACTGTATTTTTTATTTTTATTTCAAACAACATGCAGAGGATCTATTTAAAAAGTATTTCCAGGGTGCATGACATCAATAGAAGTGTATGGGCCCACACTATAACACACATAGCGTACATGCAGCTGATTTCACGCTGCGCATTCTTTTACCTGCGGCAGCCCTGTGTTCGCCATGAGTTTTTGGGGCAGGCCCGTGGTCACAGTGCCAAACCTTTCTGCACACACAGGGCTGCCGCGGGTTGTCCTGGGTCTGCTCATAGGAGAATACGCAGTGTATTTTCGTATTTCAATTTGGCGTGGCAGGAAATATGCAGCATATATGCTATGTGTGACGCTGACCTTAGGGGAAGAAAACCCAGGGGAAAAAACATTCCATCTACTACACTGTTCCCAGGGGATAATACCTCAGTGATATGATACTGAATTTATTCAGACTGTTTCATCATATAGGGGGAGATTTATCAAAACCTGTCCAGAGGAAAGGTTGATGAGTTGCCCATAGCAACCAATCAGATCGCTTCTTTCATTTTTGAAAAGGCCTCAGAAAAATGAAAGAAGCAATCTGATTGGTTGCTAGGGGCAACTCAGCAACTTTTCCTCTGGACAGGTTTTGATAAATCTCCCCCACAGTCTCTACATTTGACCCTTCCATCTACAGAGAGAAGTTTTGTCAAGTAAGGCTTTCTGTACCTGACCATTTGTGTCCACTGAATGTAGAATTTAGTGTGTGCTGTTTTTGCCCCAACACTCTTTTTTTTTTTTTCCTTTTTCTTAGCTTTTTACCTATTCTAATTAATGGAAGCAATGCACAATACTTTCTGGATGTTGACCGATTGCTTCATCAACTTGACCACCCAGTGTGTATTTGCTTCTTTTCATGTCAAGACCAGATCTTCCAACAATGCATGCCTGTACAATATCTTCAATGATTTCCAGGAAGAATAATCTTTGAAATAGGGTCTGTATAATAATCTGATGTAGGTAATCCTACTTTAGATAAATTGTTAAGGGTGTGTTTAAGAAAAGCTTGCTGATCGTTTCCAATAGCGATCAGAAGATTTATTACCGTATATACTCGAGTATAGGCCGAGTTTTTCAGCACGATTTTTCGTGCTGAAAACACCCCCCTCGGCTTATACTCGAGTGAACTCCCCCACCCGCAGTGGTCTTCAACCTGCGGACCTCCAGAGGTTTCAAAACTACAACTCCCAGCAAGCCCGGGCAGCCATCGGCTGTCCGGGCTTGCTGGGAGTTGTAGTTTTGAAACCTCCGGAGGTCCGCAGGTTGAAGACCACTGCGGCCTTCAACATCATCCAGCCCCCTCTCACCCCCTTTAGTTCTGAGTACTCACCTCCGCTCGGCGCTGGTCCGGTCCTGCAGGACTGTCCGGTGAGGAGGTGGTCCGGTGGGATAGTGTTCCGGGCTGCTATCTTCACCGGGGAGGCCTCTTCTAAGCGCTTCGGGCCCGGCCTCAGAATAGTCACGTTGCCGTGACAACGACGCAGAGGTGCGTTCATTGCCAACGTAATTCTGCGTCATTGTCAAGGCAACGCCTCTATTCCGGGCCGGAAGCGCGGAGAAGAGGCGCCCCCAGTGAAGATAGCAGCCCGGACCACCTCCTCACCGGACCACCTCCTCACCGGACAGCCCTGCAGGACCGGACCAGCGCCGAGCGGAGGTGAGTACTCAGAACTAAAGGGGGTGAGAGGGGGCTGGATGATGTTGAAGGCCGCAGTGGTCTTCAACCTGCGGACCTCCGGAGGTTTCAAAACTACAACTCCCAGCAAGCCCGGACAGCCGATGGCTGCCCGGGCTTGCTGGGAGTTGTAGTTTTGAAACCTCTGGAGGTCCGCAGGTTGAAGACCACTGAGGGCGAATGATGAGAAGAGGATGATGAAGGGGGGGTGTGGGGATGATGAAGGGGGGTGGGGATGATGAAGGGGGGGTGTGGGATGATAAGGGGATGATGAAGGGGGGATGTGTGGGATGATGACAAGGGGATGATGAAGGGGGGATGTGTGGGATGATAAGGGGATGATGAAGGGGGGATGTGCGGGATGATAAGGGGATGATGAAGGGGGGATGTGTGGGATGATGACAAGGGGATGATGAAGGGGGGATGTGTGGGATGATAAGGGGATGATGAAGGGGGGATGTGTGGGATGATAAGAGGATGATGAAGGGGGGATGTGTGGGATGATGACAAGGGGATGATGATGAGGATGTTAATGACGGGTCTGGATGATGACAGGGGGGGATGAGGTATTTCCCACCCTAGGCTTATACTCGAGTCAATAACTTTTCCTGGGATTTTGGGTTGAAATTAGGGGTCTCGGCTTATACTCGGGTCGGCTTATACTCGAGTATATACGGTAATACAGCTCTGGGGTATTATACAAGCTGTAGATTAGGATCAGTGCAAGATGAGTAATGCTATACATTTAGAAAGTTTACTTTTATCTTTAGTATAGGCTAGAAATATCAAATTGCTGGTTTGTCTGACTCTTGGCACCCCAACAATCAGCTATTTATTGACAGTCATGATGTTCAAGCAGTGTGGCCTCTTTATTGGTCCATATTGAACAATGCCATCCTGATAGCAGAATCTGTTCTTCATATGGCAGCTTTGTCTCATTCAAGTGAAAAAGGAAATTAAGAAGAATGAACACCACACCTCCTCCAAACAGTAGGAGTTGAACTACCATTGATCTAATATTGATGGTCTATCCTAAAGGCCCCCCAGAGAAAAGTTGTATGAACCCTGCAGAACCTGATGACTGTCTATTACTTGTTGGCATCACAGATGATGTCAGGCAAGAATAGGATCAGGCATGTTAAAATTTAAGTTTGGTCCTTTTGTTTTCCCTAGTTATAAGCTGCTGCTAAAATTGGCTCTCTTCTATAGCCTCTTTGTTTTTTCTTCTTCTGGACCAATACCACAGAATAATAGGCTGAACTAGAAGGACATATGTGTTTTTTCAGCCTATGTTAAATGTCTGAAAGTAGCTTTTGCTCCTTTTTCTATTGAAAACACATGAACCCTTGGCCAAGCAGGCATGTGTATGGGAAAATTGGACAACACAGACCTTTTAAGGGGTCATCCATCACAAAACTGATAGAAAATAACTCAGCAAATCACTGGTTGAGTCCAGTCAACATTATGGCCAATGATTGGCTAAGCAGACATTTCCTTAAAGGAAAACTTCGGGACATAAACTTTTTTTTTCAATTCCCCAAGTGACCCACATTTTTAAAAAAACAAACAGGACTTACCTGCCACCACTCCCCCGGTGCCTCCGGTATCCCACTCCAGCCTCCGCAGCGATCCGTCACTGTCACGATGCCGGCTGGCGGGTAGTGGATCCTCTGTGCCAGAGAGGGATTGGCGTGGACCGTGCTAGTGGATCGGTTCTAAGTCACTACTGGTTTTCACCAGAGCCCGCCGCAAAGCGGGATGGTCTTGCTGCGGCGGTAGTGACCAGGTCGTATCCACTAGCAACGGCTCAACCTCTCTGGCTGCTGAAGATAGGCGCGGTACAAGGGAGTAGACAGAAGCAAGGTCGGACGTAGCAGAAGGTCGGGGCAGGCAGCAAGGATCGTAGTCAGGGGCAACGGCAGGAGGTCTGGAACACAGGCTAGGAACATACAAGGAACGCTTTCACTGGCACAATGGCAACAAGATCCGGCAGGGAAGTGCAGGGGAAGTGAGGTGATATAGGGAAGTGCACAGGTGAAGACACTAATTGGAATCACTGCGCCAATCAGCGGCGCAGTGGCCCTTTAAATCGCAAAGACCCGGCGCGCGCGCGCCCTAGGGAGCGGGGCCGCGCGCGCCGGGACAGGACCGAGGGAGAGCGAGTCAGGTACGGGAGCCGGGGTGCGCATCGCGAGCGGGCGCTACCCGCATCGCGAATCGCATCCCGGCTGGAAGCAGAATCGCAGCGCCCCGGGTCAGTGGATCTGACCGGAGCGCTGCAGCGGAGAGAGTGTAGCGAGCGCTCCGGGGAGGAGCGGGGACCCGGAGCGCTCGGCGTAACAGTACCCCCCCCCTTGGGTCTCCCCCTCTTTTTAGGGCCTGAGAACCTGAGGAGCAGACTTTTATCTAGGATGTTGTCCTCAGGTTCCCAGGATCTCTCTTCAGGACCACAACCCTCCCAGTCCACTAGAAAAAAAGTTTTCCCTCTGACCTTTTTAGAGGCTAAGATCTCTTTGACAGAGAAGATGTCCGAGGAGCCGGAAACAGGAGTGGGAGGAACAGATTTGGGAGAAAAACGGTTGAGGATGAGTGGTTTAAGAAGAGAGACGTGAAAGGCATTAGGGATACGAAGAGAAGGAGGAAGAAGAAGTTTGTAAGAGACAGGATTAATTTGACACAAAATTTTGAAAGGACCAAGATAGCGTGGGCCCAACTTGTAGCTAGGGACACGGAAGCGGACATATTTAGCGGAGAGCCATACCTTGTCTCCAGGGGAAAAAACGGGAGGAGCTCTTCTTTTCTTATCCGCGAACCTCTTCATGCGTGATGAAGCCTGTAGGAGAGAATTTTGGGTCTCTCTCCATATAATGGAAAGGTCACGAGAAATTTCATCCACAGCGGGCAGACCAGAGGGCAAGGGGGTAGGGAGGGGGGGAAGAGGGTGACGGCCGTACACCACGAAAAATGGGGATTTGGAGGAAGATTCAGAGACTCTGAAGTTATACGAGAATTCGGCCCATGGAAGGAGATCTGCCCAGTCATCCTGGCGGGAGGAAACAAAATGTCGCAAATAATCACCCAAGACTTGGTTAATTCTTTCTACTTGTCCATTGGACTGGGGATGATATGCAGAAGAAAAATTTAATTTAATCTTGAGTTGTTTACAGAGAGCCCTCCAGAATTTAGACACGAATTGGACGCCTCTATCCGAGACGATCTGCGTAGGCAATCCGTGAAGACGAAAAATGTGTACAAAAAATTGTTTAGCCAACTGAGGCGCTGAAGGAAGACCAGGAAGAGGGATGAAATGTGCCATTTTGGAGAATCGATCAACGACCACCCAAATAACAGTGTTGCCACGGGAAGGGGGTAAATCAGTAATAAAATCCATACCAATCAGAGACCAAGGCTGTTCGGGGACAGGCAGGGGATGAAGAAAACCAGCGGGCTTCTGGCGAGGAGTCTTATCCCGGGCACAGATAGTGCAGGCTCGCACAAAGTCCACAACATCCGTCTCCAGAGTCGGCCACCAATAGAAGCGGGAGATGAGTTGCACAGATTTCTTGATGCCCACATGACCAGCGAGATGGGAGGAGTGACCCCATTTGAGGATTCCGAGGCGTTGGCGTGGAGAAACAAAGGTCTTTCCTGGAGGAGTTTGCCTGATGGAGGCTGGAGAAGTGGAGATCAGGCAGTCAGGTGGAATGATGTGTTGCGGAGAGAGTTCAACTTCTGAGGCATCCGAGGAACGAGAGAGAGCATCGGCCCTAATGTTCTTATCGGCAGGACGAAAGTGAATCTCAAAATTAAATCGGGCAAAGAACAGAGACCACCGGGCCTGGCGAGGATTCAGCCGTTGGGCAGACTGGAGGTAGGAGAGGTTCTTGTGGTCGGTGTAAATAATAACTGGAAATCTTGATCCCTCCAGCAGATGCCTCCATTCCTCAAGTGCTAATTTAATGGCTAGAAGCTCTCGATCCCCGATGGAGTAGTTCCTCTCCGCCGGAGAGAAGGTCCTAGAAAAAAACCCACAAGTGACAGCATGCCCGGAAGAATTTTTTTGTAAAAGAACAGCTCCAGCTCCCACTGAGGAGGCATCAACCTCCAATAGGAAGGGTTTGGAAGGGTCAGGTCTGGAGAGCACGGGAGCCGAAGAAAAGGCAGACTTGAGTCGTTTAAAGGCGTCTTCCGCTTGAGGAGGCCACGACTTGGGATCGGCATTTTTTTTGGTTAAAGCCACGATAGGAGCCACAACGGTAGAAAAATGTGGAATAAATTGCCTGTAATAATTGGCGAACCCCAAAAAGCGTTGGATAGCACGGAGTCCGGAGGGGCGTGGCCAATCTAAGACGGCAGAGAGTTTGTCTGGATCCATTTGTAGTCCCTGGCCAGAGACCAAATATCCTAGAAAAGGAAGAGATTGGCATTCAAACAGACATTTCTCAATTTTGGCATAGAGTTGATTGTCACGAAGTCTCTGAAGAACCATACGGACATGCTGGCGGTGTTCTTCTAGATTGGCAGAGAAAATTAGGATATCGTCCAGATATACAACAACACAGGAGTATAGCAGATCACGAAAAATTTCATTGACAAAGTCTTGGAAGACAGCAGGGGCGTTGCACAGGCCAAAGGGCATGACCAGATACTCAAAGTGTCCATCTCTGGTGTTAAACGCCGTTTTCCACTCATCCCCCTCTCTGATGCGGATGAGGTTATAGGCGCCTCTTAAGTCCAATTTAGTAAAGATGTGGGCACCTTGGAGGCGATCAAAGAGTTCAGAGATGAGGGGTAGGGGGTAGCGGTTCTTAACCGTGATTTTATTAAGACCGCGGTAGTCAATGCAAGGACATAGGGAGCCATCTTTTTTGGACACAAAGAAAAATCCAGCTCCGGCAGGAGAGGAGGATTTACGGATAAAGCCCTTTTTTAAATTTTCCTGGACATACTCAGACATGGCAAGAGTCTCTGGGGCAGAGAGAGGATAAATTCTGCCCCGGGGTGGAGTAGTACCCGGGAGGAGGTCGATAGGGCAATCATAAGGCCTGTGAGGAGGTAGAGTCTCAGCTTGTTTTTTGCAGAAAACATCCGCGAAGTCCATATAGGCCTTAGGGAGACCGGTTACTGAGGGAACCACAGAGTCACGGCAAGGGTTACTGGGAACCGGTCTTAGACAGTCCTTGGAACAAGAGGGCCCCCAACTCTTGATCTCCCCAGTGGACCAATCCAGGGTTGGGGAATGGAGTTGAAGCCAGGGAAGTCCAAGGAGAATTTCCGAGGTGCAATTGGGGAGGACCAAAAGTTCAATCCTCTCGTGATGAGATCCGATGCTCATTAGAAGGGGCTCCGTGCGGAAGCGTATGGTACAGTCCAATCTTTCATTGTTTACACAATTGATGTAAAGGGGTCTGGCGAGACTGGTCACTGGGATGTTGAACCTGTTGACGAGAGAGGCCAAAATAAAATTTCCTGCAGATCCAGAGTCCAAGAAGGCCACGGTAGAGAAGGAGAAGGCAGAGGCAGACATCCGCACAGGCACAGTAAGACGTGGAGAAGCAGAGTAGACATCAAGGACTGTCTCACCTTTGTGCGGAGTCAGCGTACGTCTTTCCAGGCGGGGAGGACGGATAGGACAATCCCTCAGGAAGTGTTCGGTACTAGCACAGTACAGGCAGAGGTTCTCCATGCGGCGTCGTGTCCTCTCTTGAGGTGTCAGGCGAGACCGGTCGACCTGCATAGCCTCCACGGCGGGAGGCACAGGAACAGATTGCAGGGGACCAGAGGAGAGAGGAGCCGAGGAGAAGAAACGCCTCGTGCGAACAGAGTCCATATCTTGGCGGAGCTCCTGACGCCTTTCGGAAAAACGCATGTCAATGCGAGTGGCTAGGTGAATAAGTTCATGTAGATTAGCAGGAATTTCTCGTGCGGCCAGAACATCTTTAATGTTGCTGGATAGGCCTTTTTTAAAGGTCGCGCAGAGGGCCTCATTATTCCAGGACAATTCTGAAGCAAGAGTACGGAATTGTACGGCATACTCGCCAACGGAAGAATTACCCTGGACCAGGTTCAACAGGGCAGTCTCAGCAGAAGAGGCTCGGGCAGGTTCCTCAAAGACACTTCGGATTTCCGAGAAGAAGGAGTGTACAGAGGCAGTGACGGGGTCATTGCGGTCCCAGAGCGGTGTGGCCCATGACAGGGCTTTTCCGGACAGAAGGCTGACTACGAAAGCCACCTTAGACCTTTCAGTGGGAAACAGGTCCGACATCATCTCCAGATGCAGGGAACATTGGGAAAGAAAGCCACGGCAAAACTTAGAGTCCCCATCAAATTTATCCGGCAAGGATAGGCGTAGCCCAGGAGCGGCCACTCGCTGCGGAGGAGGTGCAGGAGCTGGCGGAGGAGATGACTGCTGAAGCTGTGGTAGTAACTGTTGTAGCATAACGGTCAGTTGAGACAGCTGTTGGCCTTGTTGCGCTATCTGTTGTGACTGCTGGGCGACCACCGTGGTGAGGTCAGCGACAACTGGCAGAGGAACTTCAGCGGGATCCATGGCCGGATCTACTGTCACGATGCCGGCTGGCGGGTAGTGGATCCTCTGTGCCAGAGAGGGATTGGCGTGGACCGTGCTAGTGGATCGGTTCTAAGTCACTACTGGTTTTCACCAGAGCCCGCCGCAAAGCGGGATGGTCTTGCTGCGGCGGTAGTGACCAGGTCGTATCCACTAGCAACGGCTCAACCTCTCTGGCTGCTGAAGATAGGCGCGGTACAAGGGAGTAGACAGAAGCAAGGTCGGACGTAGCAGAAGGTCGGGGCAGGCAGCAAGGATCGTAGTCAGGGGCAACGGCAGGAGGTCTGGAACACAGGCTAGGAACATACAAGGAACGCTTTCACTGGCACAATGGCAACAAGATCCGGCAGGGAAGTGCAGGGGAAGTGAGGTGATATAGGGAAGTGCACAGGTGAAGACACTAATTGGAATCACTGCGCCAATCAGCGGCGCAGTGGCCCTTTAAATCGCAAAGACCCGGCGCGCGCGCGCCCTAGGGAGCGGGGCCGCGCGCGCCGGGACAGGACCGAGGGAGAGCGAGTCAGGTACGGGAGCCGGGGTGCGCATCGCGAGCGGGCGCTACCCGCATCGCGAATCGCATCCCGGCTGGAAGCAGAATCGCAGCGCCCCGGGTCAGTGGATCTGACCGGAGCGCTGCAGCGGAGAGAGTGTAGCGAGCGCTCCGGGGAGGAGCGGGGACCCGGAGCGCTCGGCGTAACAGTCACACTGAAGCTCAGCTAATATCCGGCCGCAGGAATAGGCTGAGTGGCAATGTGACATATTCGGCCATGGTCTTCTTCCTGGTACTGGGCCCAAATATCTCATACTGCCACTTAGCCAATCACCAGCCGAGGCGGGACATCACTGCAGCCGGAGATTAGCTGAGCTGCAGTGTGACAAATTGACCACAGCAACCAGGAAGAGGATCGCTGCGCAGACCGGAATGGGATACTTGAGGCACCAGGGGAGCGGTGGCAGGTAAGTCCTGTTTGTTTTTTTAAAAGCTCTCTTTTAATTTTGAGCCTAAAGCAGAAAGCTCTGCTCAGCCTGGACCGACCACTGTAGGGATTGATGCAGCAGGAGATCAGAGCAGATGCATATAACTATCTTTATTATTTTTCTGTCCATACTACTTAAAAGTGTGGTGCTGAACCAACCATTTAAAAACCCAAATAAGCCCCTTTAAGGTGCTGATTATCTTTAAATGAGTATTCTGGCAAAAAATAACTTACCCCCTATCCTTTGGTCTTTCGGCACTACCTTAGGTATGAATGGAGCTCCTCACTGAGCGCCAGGTCCCACCCTGGTAATACAGGGGGCCCCCAGCGGTTGGACTTATCATGGGGATATGGAATCAGTTATTTTTCGCATGAAATCTCCTTTAAGGTCTCTCCTAAGTACACTTAACCGATGCTATATGCTGTTGTAGATGCTGTAAGTTATTTATAAGAAACTTTAAAATACAGAAAACCTTACATTTCATTCAACTTTTTTTGATGATTCCTCATTTTTCCTCAGCGATTCCTCCGTTCGTGTTATATATTCAGCTCACCTGACAATCATTGATGGATTCTCTTCTCCCGTGACATGATAAGCAAACAGTGTGGCACCATGCCTATCAGTTCAAAGAGTACATATATTTTTAGATGTTCTTTCTTTCTTTTCATACTTCACATCTGGCAAACAGGTCTTCACAAACATCCCGAAAACACATTCCAGTCTATAATAAGTCTAAAATGGAATTTTATTCATTGACCAGAAGTTGGAGCCATAAGGAAAGACTTTAATTTGTTGAGTGTGCAGGATCATTGTGCCGGAGTCTCATGCAGGGGAAAACCGTTTGCCTTCAAAAAGTATTAAACTCATTCCGTGTAGGATAAATTGCCGGATTACAATTGAATTTCATTACATAACAACAAAGTAAGTTTAACTGTTCTAGACATATGTGATATTACCAGCGTATCGGGAAAGTTATTATGATGTCTCATTATGGTTTACCTGCTGGTATCATAAAGCATCTTGCTGTACATAATATCATTACAAATAAAAATTAAAGTTACTCAGAAACCATGGATATGAATACATTTGTTATTATGTAGGCAAAGGAGGTCGATGCATAATAAAAATTAATGTAGGTGTCAAATTCATTAAACTTGATATATTAGTTATCTTTTAATTATGAGGTGGTGTACAGCCAGCTGGTAATATAATGAAAGGGGTTGTCCAGTTTACGAATACCCATATTTAGTAATATGACAGCAGCGACAGCTGGATTTTATATTGGTATAGCAGGGGCTGTGACTATGACTGGAGTATGTGAGACCATACAGTTACATAGGTTAAAAAGTTGAACCTAAATCCTTACTGTGTTGATCCAGAGAAAAGCAAAAAAAAACATGAAGCTGATGCAAATTGCCCCATGGCATAGGAAAAATTCCTTCCCGACTCCAATATGGCATCAGAATAAATCCCTTGATAAACATATTGTCCACATAAATCTAGTATCCATAGCTTTTAATATTATATTTTTCCAGAAAAACATCCAGGACCCCCTTGAACTTGTTTATTGAGTCAGACATCACAACATCATATGGCAGAGAGTTCCATAGTTTCACTGTTCTTACAGTAAAGATGATGTCTGTGATGATGGTGAAACCTTCTTTCCTCTAGACATAGAGGATGCCCCCTTGTCATGGTTACCGGCCTAAGTATAAAAAGATCAATAAAAAGATCTCTGTACTGTCCATTCATATGTTTGTACATTGTAATCAGATCGCCCTTAAGACATCTTTTCTCCAGACTAAGTAGGCGAGTCTGTATGCTCATTAAAAATGGGTATTCAGAGGGTAAAGTGAAAGCTCTAAAAGAGACATCTGTATCTGGCCTGTAGGAGGAATCACCACTGGCATAGGGCTGTGCATGTAACAAGCATGTAACAAAGGCCCAAAGATACAGGGTGGAGGCAGGGATGTATACCATTGTGGACTAGTGGATAGTTTAGCTGATTCTATGGGGTTACACAACAGGAACCGGTCAGATGCTACAGTGATAAAGATCAAAGTCTTTATTTAACAGGAATGGCCACACAGTACTTCTCCCTAGTAGGGAAGAAGATTGACGAACAATACAGATGCCAAGAAGACTGTACAGTACATAGTTCCAAATTACTAGACTAGTCTTTTGTATGGCAGGGCAGTAATACAACCATCATGGAACTTAGGCCCCTTGACCTGTCTCAAATTTTTGTCTCCAACCCTACCAGTCAGATACTGGTGCAGGCATCACATGGCACATTTGTGTCTCCTGACACCTTCCTCTCTCTTTTCTCTGTAATTCTTTGTGACAGTTTAGGTCACCTTTTCAAAATCTTGTTCTCCCTTTTTGTTCTTGCCTACCAACTCTCATTGTGACCCCTATTTCTTGTGCTCAGAGACTCACAACACTTCTCATTGCACTGGCTCTAGCAGTCATGCACGCACACACTCTCTTGTCCATTCCATCATTTACCAACGTGGGGGCCACCACCTGAAAGAAGTGCAAACCTATAACATCCTGTCAGTCAAGTGGTCACCCCATAGGTTCTAGTTAGTCACACGAGGACCTCTGGTTCACTGACTACCAACTTCATAGAGCGAGTTTGACTTTTGCATGCAATTAACCCCACACCACTACATAATAAATAGTAGAACATAACAAAAAAAAAAGCACACTAAAAGGTATAGAACAATTGCTAAAATGCAATATTAAAGGCACATCAATATCCAAACTGCAGACAATGGAACCTCAACAATGTACAAAGGGCCTCCATGTCTTGCAAGTGGACAACCGAGAGTATAACGGTGGGATGATACAGACACGTGGCTATAGATACAGACAAGCTCACAGGCTATAGAGACAAATCTGGAATTTGAGACCACTGTGTGGCCATTTAATGAAGTGTGTCATGTGATTCCCATGAGTAACAGAGTACCATGACAATGCCTACCCAGGGTGTGAGAGAAGATAGCAGGGGGGACAGCTGAGACTAGAAGGTTTCAGAAGCAGAAGATAGACAAACACCATACGTGACATCAATAGCATAGATATAAGTGTCTAATGTGACTAAAATGTACAATAGCAAGGACTATGTCTGTCAAATAAATTGCTGTGTCATCTCCCATATAGGGTAGTCACCACCAGGGCACCATTGCATCATCCCTAGCAGCCCATGGAGGACATCATTACTTATGCAGAAGGGTTAACTATAAGACCACCATACACATTAACCCCTCTTACAAGCCTGCGATCATATCAGGGGACCCTATTAACAAGTGGACAACCCTTTTATTCTCAATAGTACCTTATATCAAATACTTTTCTCTGCTTACTACTTCAGAAAATACATCCACTGGAATCTAGTGTTAGAATAATTGCTCTCATATGATGTAAAGTATTGTAGTAAGTCACTTATCTACAAAGTCATGGGGCACATTTTGGATTTTTTTCCACAAAAGAGTAGAAAGTGGCACATAAAAAGTCCATGTACTGCGCTTATGTGTCTATTTTCTGATATCCATGACCCCGTCACAATATCACACAGTCGTGGTGCAGCGTATAACACAGGGAGAGTCTATAATTTCATTTTACACTCTTTACTTTCATGTTACATATTCTTAACTAGTCATTTTCAAAAGGCCACTAGGTATCCTGGAACACGGCTGCACCGACTGACAGGAATCATAGAAGTACCAGGAAAACAGTCCCTCTGGGCCAAGACATAACCTTCAGGGAGCTAAAAAGCCTTCTGTCTATCAAATTTCCACCACCTGCAGGCTTGCGCTTTCATACAAGCCAACAACTTCAGCTAATCTGTTGTCACATCAAGTCATAGGAGAAATGGGAGACAAATGGGAGATTGAAAAAAGTTATAATAAAATATAGAAAATGCAAAGAGGAGAATACCTGATGTATATGAGAAGACCAGACACCTATACTAATGTAAAATGGTGGTGTATAAATAGCCATTGGAAATTTTAGATTCTAACTCCATTAGTATATGCATTGTAAAACATTGACAGGCAGTGGCGTTGCAAGGGGCGGCTAACGGGGCTGTAGCCCTGGGTCTTAGGCCCATAGCCCCGGGTCTCTGGCTACCACAGGTTATTTTTTATTTTTATTATGGCCACTGCTGCATTAACCCCTTAAAGGGGTACTCCGGTGAAAACCTTTTTTATTTTAACCCAACTGGTGGCAGAAAGTTAAACATATTTGTAAATTACTTCTATTAAAAAATCTTAATCCTTCCTGTACTTATTAGCTGCTGAATACTACAGAGGAAATTCTTTTCTTTTTGGAATGCTCTCTGATGACATCACGAGCACAGTTCTCTCTGCTGACGTTATTATAATAATAATAAGGCTTTATTTATTGTTGTCTTTAGTGGGATTTGAACCCAAGTCCCCAGCACTGCAAGGAAGCAGTGCTAACCACTGAGCCACCATGCTGCCCTTAGCATACAGCTGCTATGCACGGTTGCTAAAATGGACAGATATGTCAGCAGAGAGCACTGTGCTCGTGATGTCATCAATGTTCCAAAAAGAAAGGAATTTCCTCTGTAGCATTCAGCAGCTAATAAGTACTGGAAGGATTAAGATTTTTTAATAGAAGTACTTTACAAATATGTTTAACTTTCTGCCACCAGTTGATTTAAAAGAAAAAAGGTTTTCACCGGAGTACCCCTTTAAGGACCCAGCCCATTTTCACTTTAAGGACCTGGCCATTTTTTGCACATCTGACCACTGTCACTTTAAGCATTAATAACTCTGGGATGCTTTTACTTTTCATCCTGATTCCGAGATAGTTTTGCATCATTTCTTGGTGAAAAATTCAAAAATTTGATGAAAAAAATTAACATTTTGCATTTTTAGCATCTTTGAAGCTCTCTGCTTGCAAGGAAAACAGACATTCCAAATAAATTATATATTGATTCCCATATACAATATGTCTACTTTATGACTGCATAATAAAGTTGACATGTTTTTACTTTTGGAAGACACCAGAGGGCTTCAAAGTTCAGCAGCAATTTTCCAATTTTTCACATAATTTTCAAAATCGAAATTTTTCAGGGACCAGTTCAGTTTTGAAGTGGATTTGAAGGGCCTTCATATTAGAAAAATACGCCACAAATGACCCCATTATAAAAACTGCACCCCTAAAAGTATCCTAAATGACATTCAGTAAGTGTGTTACCCTTTAGATGTTTCACAGGAATAGCAGCAAAGTGAAAAAGAAAATTCAAAATCTTAATTTTTTACACTTGCATGTTCTTGTAGACCCAGTTTTTTTATTTTTACAAGTCGTAATAGGAGAAAAATCCCCCCAAAACTTGTAACCCAATTTCTTTCGAGTAAGGAAATACCTCATATGTGTACACCCCTCAAGGCATGTAACAAGGGGTCCAGTGAGCCTTAACACCCTACAGGTGTTTGACGACTTTTCGTTAGAGTCGGATGTGCAACTGAAAGAAAAATGTTTTCACTAAAGTGCATTTTTTTCCGAAATTTATAATTTTTATAAAGGGTAAATGCCCCCCAAAATTTGTAAGCCCATCTCTTCTGAAATACCTCATGTAATAAAATGCTCTGCGGGGTGAACTATAATGCTCAGAAGAGAAGGAGTCACATTTGGCTTTTGGAAAGCAAATTTTGCTGAAATGGTTTTTGGGGGGCATGTCGCATTTAGGAAGCCCCTATGGTGCCAGAACAGCAAAAAAAAAATAAAAAAATAAACACATGGCATGCTATTTTGGAAACTACACCCCTCAAGGAACATTACAAGGGGTACAGTGAGCCTTAACACCCCACAGGTGTCCAAATTTCCGCTAAAGTTGGACATGAAAATGAAAAATTAGATTTTTTCCACTAAAATGCTGGTGTTATCCCAAATTATTGATTTTCACAAAGGGTAATAAGAGAAAAAGCCTCTCAAAATTTGTAACCCCATTTCTTCTGAGTATGGAAATACCCCATATGTGGATGTAAATTGCTCTGCTCAGAAGAGAAGCAGTGGCATTGAGCTTTTGGAAATAATTTAATTGGAATAGAAGTTGGGGGCCATGTGCCTTAACAAAGCCCCCCATGGTGCCAGAACAGTGGACCCCCCACATCTGACCCCATTTTGGAAACAACACCTCTCACAGAATTTAATAAGGGGTACAGTGAGTATTTACACCCCACTGGCGTTTGACAGATCTTTGGAACAGTGGGCTATGCAAATGAAAAATAAAATTTTTCATTTTCATGGACCACTGTTCACAAAATCTGTCAGACACCTGCGGAGTCTAAATGCTCACTTCACCCCTTATTAAATTCTGTGAGGGGTGTAGTATCCAAAATTGGGTCACATGTGGGGGGGGGTCCACTGTTCTGGCACTATGGGGGCATTGTAAACTCACATGGCCTTCAATTTCGGACACATTATCTCTCCAAAAGCCCAATGGCACTCCTTCTCTTCTGAGCATTGTAGTTCACATGCAGAGCAGTGCTCTCTGAATAGAATAGGTTTTCTATGGGGATTTGCTCCTACTCTGGACAGTTCCTAAAATGGACAGAGGTGTCAGCAGAGAGCACTGTGGTCAGGCAGAAGGGAAATTAAAAAATATAAGAACCTTCTGTGGATCATAACAGCATCTGATAAGTACTGAAAGGACAAAGATGTTTTAATAGAAGTAATTTACAAATCTGTTTAACTTTCTGGCACCAGTTGATTTAAAAATATAAAAATGTTTTCCAGTGGAGTACCCCTTTAAATAAAATGTGTTACTTCATATTTTGTTGTATTTCATATCCTGTGTTTAAATCTAAAACATAATCAGCCTGGAAATGTTATACTTACTTAAAGAAAATCTGTCATCAGTGTAATCTGGAATACAGATGTGGGAGATGGGAATCCTGGCAGGGGTTCCCTCTTTCTTCCAGCAGGCAAAAGTTACGGCATTTGGAGCGCTACACCGGCGGCGAGATGACACGGGAGTCGGATGAAGTTTGTTGTGCAACTTTTTATTAAATTCATAAAAAGCAGTCATTCGACGGGACCGACGGCCAGCTGCTCCCAGCGTTTCCAGTGTAAAAAGTTCCTGCTGAATGCAATTCTCAGTGTTGCGCCTGCATGTAGCGCAACCTAAAAAGGTGAGCAATATTCCACTTTCTCACCCACTCCCCCTGTATCCCTAGATAATCGGCACTATATTTGCGCCATCTCTGTCACTCTTTTTTTCTTTTCCCCGACATATCAGTGTAACCTGCACTAACTTGTTGGTACCAACAGGTAGTGCAGGTGACACTGATGACAAGGGTACCTTGTCCTGTTCCATGCTGTGGTTCTCCAGCAATCCTCTTTGGTATCTTAAGCTCCAGGCCCGACTTGGAGCATGGGCGGAGCTTGGTGACATCACCGCTGCTTTTCTCTGCTTGGTCCCGCTGCTAGAAAACAGCAGCGATGACATCTCTAAGCTCTGCCCATGCTGCAAGTCAGGCCCGGAGCTGAAGATACAGAAGAGGATTTCCAGAGAACCACAGCACGAAACGGGACAAGGTAAGTACTGTTGTCATCAGTGTCACATGCACCAACAGATTAGTGCACCGATGACAGATATCCTTTAAAGTTAAAAACTAAAACTAATCTTGCTAAACAAATCATTTAGGACATTCATTGAAATGAATTAATCTATAATTGTGTAATATGCTGGATGTACAAAATTAGCTATAGGAAAATAGGCTTCTATTCGTAAAAATTCTATTTCAAGCCTAAATGGAAAATGAGATCACTATTTGAAATGGAAAAATGAAAACAAATTATTAAGCTTTTTATGCTTTTTGAAAATAGATATTTTTTTTCTCTCCTTCATATATTGTATGAAGAATTTGTCAAACATCAGACTGGGGAATTAATAAAAAAATGCATTTTTTTGCCACAACAGCAAAAGTAGGATTTAAAGGTAATTTCAATGGCTTATAGAGAAGGTATGGGAATATTCTGGTTCAACAATAAATTCCTGGAAATTCTGTAAAGAGATCATTTATAAAATATGTTTCCAATACATCTGGTAGGATTGCTGTCAGCTGCTGATCATTCTGCTCACGTCTGAGGTTTCCCACCATCTCACTGCGCCATAAATACTATGTGAGTTTTTAAAATTATAATTTCTTTAGATTTTTTTCACAATAGGTTTAATTTTGAAAAACAAAGACAGGATCCAAGGGCAAACATAATATAGAGACGGACTCTGGCAGGGTTAATTGTGAAGGACAAGCGAACCTCCCAGATTTAATTGCCGGTGGATTCGCTAAAAATCGGCTATTGATGGCTGATTCGATTCAGTCTAGACACTATGTTAAAGTTTTTTTTTTTTTTTTAATCAACTGGTGCCAGAAAGTTAAACAGATTTGTAAATTACTTCTATTAAAAATCCTTACCCTTCCAGTACTTGTTAGCAGCTGTATGCTACACAGGAAATTCTTTTCTTTTTGAATTTCTTTTTTTTCCTGTCCACGGTGCTCTCTGCTGAACTATCTTGACTGTCCTGACACGGACAGAAGTGTCAGCAGAGAGCACTGTGGACAAGACAAAAAAATATTCAAAACAAAAAGAACTTCCTCTGTAGCATACAGCTGGTAATAGGTACTGAAAGGATTAGGATTTTTAAATAGAAGTCATTTACAAATCTGTTTAACGTTCTGGCACCAGTTCATTTAAAAATAAAAGTTTTCCACCTGAGTGCCCCTTTAGCCCCTTAAGGACGAAGCCCATTTGGGCCTTAAGGACGCAGACAATTTTATTTTTATGTTTTCATTTTTTCCTCCTCGCCTTCCAAAAATCATAACTCTTATATTTTCATCCACAGACTAGTATGGGGCTTTTTATTGTGCGACCAGTTGTCCCTTGTAATGCCATCACTCACTTTACCATAAAATGTATGGTGCAACCAAAAAAAATACTATTCGTGTTGGGAAATTAAAAAGAAAACTGAAATTTTGCAAATTTTGGAAGGTTTCGTTTTCACGCCGTACGATTTACGGTAAAAATGACATGTGTTCTTTATTCTTTGGGTCAATATGATTAAAATGATACCCATAATAATATACTTTTCTAGTACTGTTGCGCTTAAAAAAAATCGCAAACTGTTTAACCAAATTCAGTACCTTTAAAATCCCCCTATTTTGAAGACCTATAACTTTTTCATTTTTCCGTATAAGGGGCGGTATGAGGGCAAATTTTTTGCGCCGTGATCTGTAATTTTTATTGATACCACATTTGCTTATATAAAACTTTTAATACTTTTTTTTATAATTTTTTTTTTATAAAATGTTATAAAAAGCAGCTATTTTGGACTTCTTTTTTTACGTTCACGCTGTTCACCGTACGGTATCATTAACATTTTATTTTAATAGTTGGGATATTTACTCACGCGGCCATACCAAATATGTATATAAAATATTTTTTTTACACTTTTTGGGGGTGAAATAGGGAAAATGGGACAATTTACGTTTTTATTGGGGAGGGGGTATTTAAAAAAATGTTTAACTTACATTTTTTACTTTTTTTACTTTTATTTTTACACTTTAATAGTCCCCAATCATTCGCTAATACTGTTCAGTGCTATGTATAGGACATAGCACTGATCAGCGTTATCGGTCATCTTCTGCTCTGGTCTGCTCGATCGCAGACCAGAGCAGAAGACCCCGGGAGACGGCCGGAGCAAGGTGAGGGGACCTCTGGTCGCCATGCTGGACGATCGGATTGCCACGGCAGCGCTGCGGGCAATCCGATCATCCATTCAGTACCGCAATGCTGCAGATGCCATGATCTGTATTGATCACGGCATCTGAGGGGTCAATGGCAGACATCCGCATGATCGCGGATGTCCGCCATTACGGGAGGGTCCCTGGCTGCTAACAGCAGCCGGGACCTGCCCAGCATGCATAGGTCGTTATGCATAGGACGTAAAAAAACGTCCTGGTGCGTTAAGTACCGCCTCACCAGGACGTACATTTACGTCCTTTGTCGTTAAGAGGTTAAGAAGTATAAGCAAAGGCCATCTTAGCCTACCTCTGAGCCAGTATAAAGGAACAGAAAACTAGCTACAGGTCACAAAATGAAACACTGGGAGACATGAAAGCATGGATTAAACCTATCAGCGGTTCAGGATCATGGTGTAATGGTTGGGGGACATTTTGTTGACACACATTGGGCCCTTAAATACTGATTGAGCATTGTTTAAAAGCCACAGCCTACCTGAGTATTGTTGCTGACCATGTCCATCCCTTTATGACCACAGTGGACCCATCTTCTGATGGCTACATCCAGTAGGATAATGCACCATGTCTTAAAGCTCACATCATCTCATAAATTACAATGAGGTCACTGGACTCCAATGGCCTCCACAGTCACCATATCTCAATCCAATAGATCACCTTAGGGATGTGGTGTAACGGGAGATTCTCATCATGGATGTGCAGCAGACAAATCTGCAGCAACTGCGTAATGCCATCATGTCCACATGGACCGAAATCTATGAGGAATGTTCCCAACATCTTGTTAAAAAGGCAGTTCTGAAGCCTAGAAGGGAGTCCAACTCAGTATATAAAGTGGCCAGTGAGTGTATATTTTATATTGTGAGTCTGGTAATCTTCACACCTGTTTTTGATTTCTGACCGGAGGAGAGATCTAGAATTGGTTTGGCTAAAATGTCAATGCCGTATTGACCCAGTAGTTCAAATAACCTGGCTTTGTCTTAGTATTACAATATAATAATTCTGTTTTCTTCAGCTGCTTCATACTTGTGCGTGAAAGGTACATGCACATGGTTCTGTAGTGATGAATTATACTCTGTGTCCTTAGTCATGTGGAACAGCTCAGAGTTATAATACCAACATTCCTGACTTGGACCCCTTCCAGTTTCAGCAGAGACCAGATTTGTATTATTTTATATGTGACATTTTTCCTTTCATACAAGAGCCTTTGTCTCTGTAGCAGTCACTTTACCATTGACTCAAATCAACCAAGCAAAATGTTCTATTGTTTCAACTGCACTACATAAAGGTCCTTGTACTGTCATCAGTGAATTAATTCACATTTTATCCGAATGTTGAAGGGTACAGGTCAACAACTATTCACCTGGAACTTGGTGACCATAATTCTGAACATTTCATAGACAATGTACAATCTGCAACGCCTTTCATGCAGTTTTCCTCTTGACCCTTCTTATGACTTCTTCCTCTGTTGACTCGTTCTGCTTAAGGATCTTTATTACCATTTTAAACGTTATTCCATGTTCTAAAAGAGTCCAGCTGTAGGACTGCCCTCTAAGCCAATCCGTGGCTGCAGTGGTGACTCAGTGCTTCAGATCAGCAGCAGTCCCTCCCTTCCAGACCCTCCTACCTCTTGCACGGACGCCATTTTCCCCTCATTCGGCATGCTGCAGGCTTAGGAAGTGGAGGGTCAGAGAAGCTGCTCCTGCTGTATAAGGAAAGCAATAGCTAGGTTTCTGCTAGGTGGTGTATTCAGGGTCCAGTTTACTTCTAAAGCACTAGTGTAACATCTGCATTAAGGACAGCACCCAAAAAAGCCCTTTTAGGGCTGAAAGATATCAGTTTGTGTCTTGCAACAGCTGGAGGCACCCTGGTTGGGAGGGAACCGCTGGTTAAAAGGGGTACTCGGGAATCAAACTTAAGTTCTTTCAAGCAACTAACTACTACAGTATTCAAAGGGCTGAAAGATATCAGTCCGTGTGTCTTGCAACAGCTGGAGGCACCGTGGTTGGGCGAGAACCGCTGGTTAAAAGGGGTACTCCAGTATAAAACTTAAGTTCCTTCAAGCAACTAACTACTACAGTATTCAAAGGGCTGAAAGACAACAGCTGGAGGCACCCTGGTTGGGGACCACTGCTTAAAAGGGGAACTCCGCTGGCAAGCTTTTTTTCTTTAAAGCAACTAACTACTACAGTATTCAAAGGGCTGAAATATATCAGTCCGTGTGTTTTGCAACAGCTGGAGTCACCCTGGTTGGGGACCACTGCATAAAAGGGGAACTCCACTGGCAAGTTTTTTTTCTTTAAAGCAAGTAACTACTACAGTATTCAAAGGGCTGAAATATATCAGTCCGTGTGTTTTGCAACAGCTGGAGGCACCCTGGTTGGGGACCACTGCTTAAAAGGGGAACTCCACTGGCAAGCTTTTTTGCTCATTGTCACACTAGTGCAATTCACATTTGGTGTGAGAGTTGTGCAAATAAAAAAATAAAAAAAACTTTTTGGGCTGTTAAATCAAACCAGTCGTCACTGTCAGTTCACGTCACAGTTGCCATTTTTTTTGCCTGCAGGGCAAATTGTGTCACCCTAGTGCAAGTCACATTAGGTGTGACAGTTGTGCAAATTAAAAAAAAAATACCTTTTTTGGCTGTTAAATAAAACCAGTCGTCACTGTCAGTTCACGTCACAGTTGCCAGTTTTTTTTTCCTGCAGGGCAAATCGTGTCACCCTAGTGCAAATCACATTTGGTGTGACAGTTGTGCAAATAAAAAAAAATAAAAAACTTCTCATGCTACTACTTGCCCGCCTGCCGCCACCACCAACACTAGCACCACAGCAGCTTTACTTGATCCATCAGAGGAGTTATTTACACATCAGTTTGAAGACATGAGTGATGCGCAACCATTATTGCCAGAGGATGTAGTTAACAGGGATATGTCTCAGTCAAGCAGCATTACACACATGAACGTGCGGTGTGATGATGATATTGTACCCGCTGCTGCTTCCTTTCTTGAGGTGTCAGATAGCGGTGAAGGTGTTGATGATGACGATGTGTCCGTGGGTGCCCGCTAGAGGAGAAGAAGAGGGGGAAAGTTCAGATGGGGAGACAGAGAGGAGGAGGAGATGAGTTGAAAGCAGGGGGAGGTCGTCGCAAGAAGCTAGTGGCACAGTCACACGGCAAGCATCGGCACCCGGGGTCAGCCAGACGGGACGCCAATCAAAGCATGCTGTTGCCACCACCAGAATGCAGTCATCGCAGAGCTCAGCAGTGTGGCATTTTTTTTGTGTGTCTGCCTTTGACAACAGTGAGGCCATTTGCAACCTGTGCCAGAAGAAACTGAGTCGTGGGAAGTCCAACACCCACCTAGGCACAACTGCTTTGCGAAGGCACATGATGTCACATCACAAACGCCTATGGGATCAATACGTCAGTACAAGCAGCACACAAAGTCAAAGCCGCCATCCTCCTCCTGGTCCAGAATTTTCTGCCAGGTCACCCACTGCTGCCCTCCTTGCCCCCTCTCAACCATCCGCCTCTCCGTCTCTCGCCGTGAGCAGTTCCTGCTCATCTGCCCACAGTCAGGTGTCTGTCAAGGAGATGTTTGAGAGCAAGAAGACAATGTATCAAAGTCACCCCCTAGCCTGGCGTCTGACAGCTGGCTTGTCGGAACTGCTAGCCCGCCAGCTTTTACCATACAAGCTGGTAGAGTCTGAGGCCTTTAAAAAATCCCCAACCTTTACTCCATTGTTCAAAAGGAAATTATGGCATGTCTGGCACACAGTGTAGGGGCAAGTGTCCCTCTGACCACTGATACCTGGTCTGCAAAACATGGTCAGGGCAGGTATATCACCTACACTGCACATTGGGTAAACCTGGTGACGGCTGCCAAGCATGGAATGCGTGGCTCTGCAGAAGAGTTGGTGACACCGCCACGACTTGCAGGCAGGCCTGCTGCCACCTCCTCTACTCCCCCTACTCCATCCTCTTACATAACATCCTCGGCCGAGTCCTCTTCCACTGCTGCGTCTTGCTCCACATCACCGGCACCCCCCAGCTCCCCAGGTGCTATTTCACATCCTGGATACGGCAGTGTCACGCCATCTTGGGGTTGACTTGCCTCAAAGCGGAGAGTCACACCGCACCAGCGCTCCTGTCGGCCCTGAACACACAGGTGGACCAGTGGCTGACTCTGCACCAACTGGAGATCGGCAAGGTGGTTTGTGACAACGGAAAAAATTTGTTGGCGGCATTGAGGTTGGGCAAGTTGACACATGTGCTGTGCATGGCACATGTGTGTAATCTGATTGTACAACGCTTTGTGCTCAAGTACTCAGGCTTACAAGATGTCCTGAAGCAGTCCAGGAAGGTGTGTGGCCATTTCAGGCGTTCCTACACGGCCATGGCGCACTTGTCAGATATCCAGCGGCAAAACAACATGCCAGTGAGGCGCTTGATTTGCGACTGCCCGACACGTTGGAATTCAACACTCATAATGTTCGACCGCCTGCTCCAACAAGAAAAAGCCGTCAACGGATATTTGTATGACCAAGGTGCTAGGACATCATCTGCGGAGCTGGGAATTTTTTTGCCACGTTACTGGAGGCTCATGCGCAATGCCTATAGGCTCATGCATCCTTTTGAGGAGGTGACAAACCTGGTCAGTCGCACCGAAGGCACCATCAGCAACATCATATCGTTTGTTTTCTTCCTGGAGCGGGGCCTGAGAAGAGTGCTGGATCAGGCAGTAGATGAGCGTGAAGAGGAAGAGTTGTGGACACCATCACCACCAGAAACAGCCTTATCAGCATCGCTTGCTGGACCTGCGGCAATGCTGGAAGAGGATTGTGAGGATGAGGAGTCAGAGGAGGAATGTGGCTTTGAAGAGGAGGAGGAAGACCAACCACAGCAGGCATCCCAGGGTGCTCCTTGTCACCTATCTGGTTCCCGTGGTGTTGTACGTGGCTGGGGAGAAGAAGATGATACCTTCCCTGACATCACTGAGGAAGAGGAACGGGACATGAGTAGCTCGGCAACCGTCCTTGTGCAAATGGGGTCTTTCATGCTGTCATGCCTGTTGAGGGACCCTCGTATAAAAAGGATGAAGGCGAACGAACTGTACTGAGTGTCCACGCTACTAGACCCCCGGTATATACATAAAGTGCCTGACATGTTACCACATTACAGCAAAGCGGAAAGGATTCAGCAGGTCCAAAATAAATTAAGAAGTATGCTGTACACAGCGTATAAGGTTCATGTCACAGCACAACAGGGATCTAACAGGGGAAGAGGTGAAAGTAATCCTCCTCCTCCTCCCACGAACATGCCGGCAAGGACAGGATGCTGTACAGACATGCTGTTGATGGAGGACATGCGGAGCTTTTTAAGTCCTACGCATCGCCACAGCCCTTCGGGGTCCACCATCAGAGAACGACTTGACCGACAGGTAGCAGACTACCTGGCCTTAACCGCAGATATCGACACTCTGAGGAGCGATGAACCCCTTGACTACAGGGTGTGCCGGCTTGACCTGTGGCCTGAGCTTTACCAATTTGCGCTCAAACTTCTGGCCTGTCCCGCTTCAAGTGTCCTGTCAGAAAGGACCTTCAGTGCAGCAGGAGGTATTGTCACTGAGAAGAGGAGTCGCCTTGGTCATAAAAGTCTGGACTACCTCACCTTTCTTAAGATGAATGAGGGATGGATCCCAAAGGGACTGACACTGGGCGATACATTTGACTGAACAAGGCCTGATCAGATGAGCTGCCTTGGGCTAAAAATGGTCCACACGATGCTGTATTTGAACTCTGAATGCCGGATGACTTGCGTGACTTATCCGCCACCTAGTGTTCAAGCCGCAATGTTTTAGGGCACTTTCTGCCTGGCAAAACAAACAGACATTTTTCTGCGACAATACCAAATTTTCCAGCCAGGCGTACATGCCAAATTTTTCGGGCCTCTGCTGCACTTGCATGGATATTAGATGTATGCTAAGGGTAGCATGGTGGCTCAGAAGTTAGCACTAGAGATGAGCGAACTTTTAAAAAATTATATTCGGCCGATTCGTCGAATTTTCCGATAAAGTATGTTTCTTTCTGATTTTTTTCGCGGCAAATCTATTTAAAAAAAAGGCTATTTCTAGCCTACATACAGCCTCTATAGGGGTATAGAACACTTTGCTGTGTTCTAAAGCGCATATGGAGTGTGCTGGGTTAGTGAAATAATACTGTTATTCAGAATAACATGCAGATTACCGGCATCGCTTTTAGAATCACTGCCGCACAGCAGCACAATTACAGAGCCTGGTGGTGGCATCAGTGTCAGAAGACCATATATTGACTGAATGACACAGCGTGGAGGTGTTGGCAGCATGAGGAGACCATATAGTGGCTGAATGGCACAGCGTGGAGGTGTTGGCAGCATGAGGACACCATATAGTGGCTGAATGACACAGCATGGACATGTTGTCAGCATGAGGAGATCATATAGTGGCTAAATGACACAGCATGGAGGTGTTGGCAGCATGAGGATACCATATAGTGGATGAATTGCACAGCCAGGAGTTGCCAGCAGCATGAGTAGGCACTAGGCCTTCACAATCCCTAAGATTAAAAGATGAATTAAAAAATGTAAACCGAAGATTTAGGATAGCGGGTGCTACCTAAGAGAAAATTTGAAATTCCCAGACCCAGGCCCAACAGCGGCATCAGTAACCCATATATTGCCTGAATGACACAGCCTGGAGTTGGCTGATGCTCGAGTACACACCAGGGCTTCACAATCCCCCCCCCCCCACCCCCCCAAAAAAACACCACAATTTTAGAAATTTTTGAAAAAGATTTTGGATAGTGGGTGCTACCTATGAGAAAATGTTAAATTCCCAGACCCAGGCCCCATAGCGGCATCAGTAACCCATATATTGCCTGAATGACACAGCCTGGAGTTGCCTGATGCACAAGTACACACCAGGGCTTCACAATCTCCCCCCCCCCCGCCCCCCAAAACACCACAATTTTAGAAATGTTTTAAAAAGATTTTGGATAGTGGGTGCTACCTATGAGAAAATTTGAAATTCCCAGACCCAGGCCCCACAGCGGCATCAGTAACCCATATATTGCCTGAATGACACAGCCTGGAGTTGCCTGATGCACAAGTACACACCAGGGCTTCACAATCCCCCCCCCCCCCCCGCCCCCCAAAACACCACAATTTTAGAAATTTTGGAAAAAAGATTTTTAAAAGCAGGTGCTACCTATGAGAAAATTTTAAATTCCCAGACCCAGGCCCCACAGCGGCAACAGTAACCCATATATTGCCTGAATGACACAGCCTGGAGTTGGCTGATACACGAGTACACACCAGGTCTTAACAATCCCCCCCCAAAAAACACCACCATTTTAGAATTTTTTTTTAAAGATTTTGGATAGCGAGTGCTACCTATAAGAAAATTAGAAATTTCCAGACCCAGGCCCCACAGCGGCATCAGTAACCCATATATTGCCTAAATGACACAGCCTGGAGTTGCCTGATGCACAAGTACACACCAGGGCTTCACAATCCCCCCCAAAAAAAAACACCACAATTTTAGAAATTTTTGAAAAAAGATTTTTAAAAGCAGGTGCTACCTATGAGAAAATTTTAAATTCCCAGACCCAGGCCCCGCAGCGGCATCAGTAACCCATATACTGCCTGAATGACACAGCCTGGAGTTAGCTGATGCACGAATTCACACCAGGGCTTCACAATCCCACCCAAAAAACATCACAATTTTAGAAATTTTTGAAAAAGATTTTGGATAGCGGGTGCTACCCATGAGAAAATTTGAAATTACACAGCCTGGAGTTGGCTGATGCACGAGTTCACACTAGGGCTTAACAATCCCCCCCAAAAAACAGCACAATTTCAGAATTTTTCGAAAAAGATTTTGGATAGCGGGTGCTACCCATGAGAAAATTTGAAATTCCCAGACCCAGGCCCAGCAGCGCCATCATTTTTTGATTTGAAATTTAAAACAACCTTTGCGTGTCCCGGACCCTAGCGTGTGGGTACGAAGGAACAAATCCAACAAGCCCCCACAGGGCTCATGTGGCTGTGAGATTTAGGCGCAATGTCTCCATTGTCTTGACCGGCCATTGTTTCCAAGACTTCTCGCCAAGGCAAACCATGTGAAGAACAATGTGACACCGCCGTGACCTGCACACATTGTATGCTGAAGGGCCACTGAGACTTGTTCGGGCAGTGGAGGCTTAAGACACAGTGGCGGATGTGGAGGCGGAGTAGCACACTATTGCCGGACCAACGGGCTGACAGAGTGTAGCAGGAAGCAGCACTGAGTTCACACCAGGGCATCAGAATCCCAAAGAAAAAACAAACATTTTTTAAATAATTTTAAGAATATTTAGGACAGCGGGTGCTACCTATATATTGCCTGAATGACACAGCCTGGAGTTGGCTGATGCATGAGTACACACTGGGGCTTCACAATCCCTCCCAAAAAATACAATTGTAGAAATTTATGAAGAAGACTTTTGGATAGCGGGTGCTACCTATGAGAAAATTTGAAATTTCCAGACCCAGGCCCAGCAGCGCCATCAGTAAACTATATATTGCCTGAATGACACAGGCTGGAGTAGGCTGATGCATGAGTACGCACCAAAGCTTCACAATCCCTAATAAAAAAGACAAACATTTTTGACGAAAAATGTTAACAAAAATTTAGGACAGCGAGTGCTCTCTATATATTACCAGAATGACGCAGCCTGGAGTTGGCTGCAGCATGAGGAGACCATTGAAGTGTGAGATTTTTTTATTTGAAATTTTAATCAAAATTTGTGTCCCGGACCCCACCGTGTGGGTACAAATGACCTAATCTCACAAGCAAACAACAAAAAACGTGGTCTCAAATGGCTGGAGGTGCTCAACCCCAAATGCGGTTGTGCATTTATACTGGGGGAGCAGATCCTGCCCTTGTAGTCCGTTGCTAAGGGCGATCCCCAGCATAAAAATGCATACAATGGAGGATGCCTGCAGCGGACTACAAGTGCCACAATAGAATCCTACACCAGATAAACGGTGTGGATGTGTAACAATTAGAATACAATACAGGAATATGGGTGCACTACTGTGGTAGATGTAAACAATACATTGGCTATCCCTCAACAATGATGTTAAAATTGAGACATTCGCCAATGTATCCTTATATGAAGGACACACCAGAGCCCGTACACCAACGCCAAGGTTTCTCAAATTGGTGCGAGACCTAGCGCTAATCCTACCTGTGCTTGATAAGCAAAACAGGGGCCAGTGGGCAATTACGGCAGCATTCGGTTGACTCACAACTTCCTCCCAGATACCCTCCAGCGTGACTGAGCACACATGCAATGGGAGGAGGGAGGCAAGCTGGAAGCCCCACCTGAGTTGGCTAATATGGGTGCCTGGCCTCACAGGTGCTACCTTAATGCTGCCTTGTAGATATTCAAGGCGCATTAATTTTGGAGTTTACACACCTCCAAATATAAATTTTAACAAACAACAAAAAACGTGGTCTCAAATGGCTGGAGGTGTTCAACCCCAAATGCGGTTGTGCATTTATACTGGGGGAGCAGATCCTGCCCTTGTAGTCCGTTGCTAAGGGCGATCCCCAGCATAAAAATGCATACAATGGAGGATGCCTGCAGCGGACTACAAGTGCCACAATAGAATCCTACACCAGATAAACGGTGTGGATGTGTAACAATTAGAATACAATACAGGAATATGGGTGCACTACTGTGGTAGATGTAAACAATACATTGGCTATCCCTCAACACTGATGTTAAAATTGAGACATTCGCCAGTGTATCCTTATATGAAGGACACACCAGAGCCCGCACACCAACACCAAGGTTTCTCAAGCGTTAGGTCTCGCACCAATTTGAGAAACCTTGGCGTTGGTGTGCGGGCTCTGGTCTGTCCTTCATATAAGGATACACTGGCGAATGTCTCAATTTTAACATCAGTGTTGAGGGATAGCCAATGTATTGTTTACATCTACCACAGTAGTGCACCCATATTCCTGTATTGTAATCTCACAAGCACCCAAAGGGCTCATGTGGCAGTAAGATGTAGGCGCAACGTCTCCATAGCCCTGACCGGCCATTTTTGGTTTCTGTACCTTTGTTTAAGAACGAGCGCATATCCAAGAGTCCAGAAGACTCTATAATGCAGGATGGTGGACCACCAAAAGACATTCTTCTATAAAATAATTTTTTATGAAATAAAGAAGCCTAGTTCATCCCTCTGCATATTTTTTTTTTGAAAATTTTACTTAAAAAATCACACCAACAATCGTTCAATGGTGTAACCCATTTCGTGATAGGGATTAGGGATTGCAATTATTTGCCAGGAAAGAAGAATCACAACTAAGTGCGGGTCATAAGCTCGGGTTCATTAAGTCCCTGCCCTTTGTACAAACCACCTGTCTCTACTACAGATTGGATGGTTTAGTGAGGTCCTCGGATCGGCCCTGGCGGGGTAGGAGAAGGCCCTAGCACAGCGCCGAGAATTTAAAGATCATAGTTGAAATTTGCATTTGCATTGTATTAGCTACTGCTAAACTTCCAAAAATTGAAGGCCCAAGGCCTGCGGCGTCAGGGAGGCAATTATTTCCTGAAAGACACAGAATGAGTCAGGAGCAGTACCCAAGAGGGTTTCATAACCAATCCCTTACATTTAAAGATCAATGTTGAAATTTGCATTAAGCATGTATTTAGCTACTGCTAAACATCCAAAAATTGAAGGCCCAAGGCCTGAGGGCAGGGAGGCAAGTAGTTCCTGAAAGACACAGAATGAGTATGGAGCAGGCATTCACAGTACCCAAGAGGGTTTCATAACCCCTTACATTTAAAGATCAATGTTGACATTTGCATTAAGCATATATTTAGCAACTGCTAAACATCCAAAAATTAAAGGCCCAAGGCAAGAAGCATCAGTGAGGCAAGTAGTTCCTGAAAGACACAGGATGAGCCAGGAGCAGGCAATCGCAGTACCCAAGAGGGTTTCATAACCAACCCCTTACATTTAAAGATGAATGTTGAAATTTGCATTAAGAATGTATTTAGCTACTGCTAAACATCCAAAAATTGAAGGCCCAAGGCCTGAGGGCAGGGAGGCAAGTAGTTCCTGAAAGACACAGAATGAGTATGGAGCAGGCATTCGCAGTACCCAAGAGGGTTTCATAACCCCTTGACATTTGCATTAAGCATATATTTAGCTACTGCTAAACATTCAAAAATTAAAGGCCCAAGGCCAGAAGCATCAGTGAGGCAAGTAATTCCTGAAAGACACAGGATGAGCCAGGAGCAGGCAATTGCAGTACCAAAGAGGGTTTCATAACTCTAATTGATAACCCAAGAGGGTTTCATAACCAACCATAATTGGGAAATGTTGGTGTAGCAGCATGGCCAATCTACTCTGAGGCATCTGGCATTGGTGGCTGGAAATCCTGGCTGATCCATCCCTGATTCATCTTGGCAAACGTCAGTCTCGCCACATTTTTAGTGGACAGACGAGTTCGCCTTGGGTTGACTATGGCCCCGGCCGCACTAAACACCCGCTCTGATGGCACACTACTGGCCGGGCAGGACAGCTTTTCCAGGGCAAACTCTGCTAGTTGTGGCCATAAATCGAGTTTGACTGCCCAGAAGTCCAGCGGATCTTCAATGGTTGTTGGCATGGCCATGTCAAAGTATGCCACCACCTGCTGGTTCAGGTCCTGCTCCATGTCTACCTGCTGCTGATGAGTTGCTTCACTATGCGGGTGAAGAAAGCTACTCATCAGCGACTGTAGACTCAGGCTGCTGCTGATTGAGCTGGTACTGCTCCTGCCACCCTTTCCCTCCCCAGCAGCCATGGCAGTGGAAGGTGAGCGCAGAGGGCCCCCCCGAGTCAGACCTGCGAGTGGATGGACCATGTGGCTGATAGTCATCAGCCAACTGACTACGTAGAATCTCTCTGTAGTAGGTCAGTTTGTCCTCCCTCTCAGTGGGTGTAAAAAAGGCCCCCAGTTTGGGACGGTAGCGAGGGTCTAATAAGGTGGAGATCCAGAAGTCATCCCGCTGATGAATTTTGACAATTCAGGGGTCACTACGCAAGCAACTGAGCATGCATCGTGCCATTTGCGCCAGTGACTCGGAGGGACTACCTGCCTCCATCTCCACTGCATACTGCCACGTTGTGCCTGGGTCCTCTGTCTCAACCTCCTCATAACCCTCCAGCTCCTCTGGCTGCTCCTGTTCCTCCTCTCCTGTCCGAAGACTAGAAACACCGGCCATCTCATCCAACCTAAACTGTGCTCCGCTCTGCCCCTCATCATCCTCCTCCTCCAGTTCAGCCCCCACAGGGCTCATGTAGCCTTCAGATGTAGACGCAATGTCTCCATTGCCGTGAACAGCCATGGTTTCAATCATTTGTTGTAAGAAATGTAGGAGGGGAATTACGTCGTTCATGGCGTAATCCAGGCGACTCACAAATAATGTGGCTTCCTCAAAGGGCATCAGCAAACGGCAGGTGTCACGTATGAGCTGCCACTGGTTCACATTGAAGTTACACAGGGGAGTACTCCTATCTGCTTGGATCATCAAGAAATCGGTGATGGCTTTTCTTTGTTCGTATAGTCTGTCCAACATATGGAGGGTGGAATTCCAACGTGTGGCAACGTCACAAATAAGACTATGTTGTGGGATACCGTTCTGACGCTGCAGCTCAAGGAAGGTGTACTCTTGGCGGTGTACAAGTGGCTGAAGTGCATGCACAGTTTCCTTGCCATTTTCAGGATGTTTTGCAAATGGGGTGAAGACTTGAGGAAGTGCTTGACAACCAGATTCAACACGTGTGCCATGCATGTTTCACACTTCCTTGTTGCAGCGCGGACACGATGTTCTTCCCGTTGTCGGTCACCATGGTGCCTATTTCCAGATTTCGTGGAGTAAGCCATACTCGGATTTCTTTACGAATGAACTTTAGAAGTTCCTCCCCTGTGTGACTCAGTTCGCCAAGGCAAACCATGTGAAGAACAGCTTGACACCGCAGTGCTCTACACACATGGTACGATGAAGGGCCACCGAGATTTGGATGTGCAGTGCATGCCGAGGAAACGGTGGAGGATGAGGAGGTGGCGTTGCAGGACCAACTGCCTGTGAGCGAGAGCGTGGAGGAGGAAGCGGTGTGACCTGTCCAAGTTGCTGTTGTTGCTGTTGTGGCTGTGCAGGAACCACATTTACCCAGTGGGCCGTAAAAGACGAGTATTGTCTCTACCCATAGTTACAGCTCCACACGTCGGCGCTGCCGTGCACTTTTGAACAGACCGTCAGGCTCAAGGACTGGCCCACCATCTCTTGTACAAACTTATGCAGGGCTGGTACTGCCTTCTTCGCAAAGAAATGATGGCTTGGGCAGTGGAGTAACAATAAATTTGGGGGCCCCCCTGCGAGATTTTTTGAGGAGGCACCGAAGCTCCTCCCCCACAAGGTATGCCACGCCCATGCCAATATACCCCACCCATCACAAATTACTGATATGTACTGCCATAGGCATTTTCTATGGACTTATGAAAAGCATCTGTAAGTAATTCTTAGATTTGTTTTTGCCCCCGAGCAGCAGCGAAGCGGCACACAATTCTCGGTAATACCAGTTCCCCATCCCAGGAGCGGACTGACAACACTCAGGGCCCATGGACCAAAAAAAAGCAAGGGCCCCTACTAGGCTCTGCAGCTCATCAATCTTCTGACACGCTCCTATTCCACCTAAATCCCACACACAATAAACTAAAATTTATATATATAAGAAACACTTTAACGTAGGTAAATTTCCATGACCAATAATACTGGTATACAAGGAGTAAATATGTACCACCACACAATAACTGGATAATACCGCCATACTGTACTGAATAAAACCACTATACACAGACCAGTATACTATAAAGGATCTGTATAAGTGATTATATACAGGACCATATGGCGGTAGATATCAGCTGCACACAGGATGTATATACCATATAAGTGATTACAGTTACATTTTGGGACTCACAATTACGTATTTTCTGATCAGCGGCGTCCTCTTTCCTTTTCTTCTCCTTCCGGATAAGACCGCCATGTGGATCTCTTAACATCTGCAGGAAAAAAATGTCAGACTCTGCATTTTTCCAGTGCCCTCCTCTGCACAATATTTCCATAGGCCCACAAACTGTAATAATGCCCTCCTTGGTGTCCTGCACAGTAAACGGGCAGGTAGGTAGGTAGCCAGGTAAATAGGTAGCTAGGTAGGTAGATCAGGAAGCCAGATATGTAGGTAGGGGGCTAGCTAGGTAGTTAGGCAGCCATGGATGAAGACCAGGTATGTACATAGTTAGGTAGCTGGGTATGTAGGTAAGAAGTTAGGCATCCAGGTATAAAGTTAGGTAGCCCCCCTTCCCTGTAGGTATAGGCAGCAGAGTTAAACCCCTTCCCAATAGGTATAGGAACAGAGTTAACCCCCCTTTCCCCATAGGTATAGAAAGAGTAAAAAAAAAAAAACTCCCCCTGTTTCCCATGGGCATAGGCAGAGGCAGAGTTAAACCCCTTTTTTCCCATAAGTATAGGCAGATCCCCCCCCCCTCTTTCCAATTGGTATAGGCAGAGTTACCCCCCTCTTCCCCATTGGTATAGGCAGAATTACCCCCCTCTTCCCCATTGGTATAGGCAGTTACCCCCCCCCCTTGCCTCATAGGAATAGGCAGAGTTACCTCCCCCCCCCCTCTTTCCCATAGGTATAAGCAGGTACACTCCCCCTTCTTTCCCATAGGTATATGCAGTTACACCCCCCCTCTTTCCCAAAGGTATATGCAGTTACACCTCCCCTCATTCCCATAGGTATATGCGGTTACACCTCCCCTCATTCCCATAGGTATATGTAGTTACACCCCCCCTTTCCCACAGGTATATGCAGTTACACCCCCCCTCTTTCCCATATGTATATGCAGTTACAACCCCCCCTCTTCCCCATAGGTATATGCAGTTACACCCCCCCTTTCCCATAGGTATATGCAGTTACACCCCCCCCTTTCCCATAGGTATATGCAGTTACACCCCCCTCTTTCCCATATGTATATGCAGCTACACCCCCCTTCCCCATAGGTATATGTAGAGTAACCCCCCCTCTCCTTCCCCATAGGTATATGTAGAGTAACCCCCCTCCCCTTCCCCATAGGTATATGTAGAGTAACCCCCCCCCTCCCCTTCCCCATAGGTATATGTAGAGTAACCCCCCTCCCCTATAAGTATATGTAGAGTAACCCCCCCTCCCCTTCCCCATAGGTATATGTAGAGTAACCCCCTCTCCCCTTCCCCATAGGTATATGTAGAGTAACCCCCCACTCCCCTTCCCCATAGGTATATGTTGAGTAACCCCCCCCCCTTCCCTTCCCCATAGGTATATGTAGAGTAACCCCCCTCCCCTTCCCCATAAGTATATGTAGATTAACCCCCCCTCCCCTTCCCCATAGGTATATGTAGAGTAACCCCCCCTCCCCTATAGGTATATGTAGAGTAACCCCCCCTCCCCTTCCCCATTGGTATATGTAGAGTAACCCCCCCTCCCCTTCCCCATAGGTATATGTAGAGTAACCCCCCCTCCCCTTCCCCATAGGTATATGTAGAGTAACCCCCCCTCCCCTTCCCCATAGGTATATGTAGAGTAACCCTCCTCCCCTTCCCCATAGGTATATGTAGAGTAACCCCCCCTCCCCTTCCCCATTGGTATATGTAGAGTAACCCCCCTCCCCGTCCCCATAGGTATATGTAGAGTAACCCCCCCTCCCCTTCCCCATAGGTATATGTAGAGTAACCCCCCCCCCCCCCTCCCCTTCCCCATTGGTATATGTAGAGTAACCCCCCCTCCCCTTCCCCATAGGTATATGTAGATTAACCCCCCTCCCCTTCCCCATAGGTATATGTAGAGTAACCCCCCCTCCCCTTCCCCATAGGTATATGTAGAGTAACCCCCCCTCCCCTTCCCCATAGGTATATGTAGAGTAACCCTCCTCCCCTTCCCCATAGGCATATGTAGAGTAACCCCCCCCTCCCCTTCCCCATTGGTATATGTAGAGTAACCCCCCTACCCTTCCCCATAGGTATATGTAGAGTAACCCCCCCTCCCCTTCCCCATTGGTATATGTAGAGTAACCCCCCCTCCCCTTCCCCATAGGTATATGTAGAGTAACCCCCCCTCCCCTATAGGTATATATAGAGTAACCCCCCCTTCCCTTCCCCATTGGTATATGTACAGTAACCCCCCCCCCTCCCCTATAGGTATATGTAGAGTAACCCCCCTCCCCTTCCCCATTGGTATATGTAGAGTAACCCCCCCCCCTCCCCTTTCCCATAGGTATATGTAGAGGAACCCCCCCTCCCCTTCCCCATAGGTATATGTAGAGTAACCCCCGTCCCCTTCCCCATAGGTATGTGTAGAGTAACCCCCCCCCTCCCCTTCCCCATTGGTATATGTAGAGTAACCCCCCCCCTCCCCTAAAGGTATATGTAGAGTAACCCCCCTCCCCTTCCCCATTGGTGTATGTAGAGTAACCCCCCTCCCCTTCCCCATAGGTATATGTAGAGTAACCCCCCCTCCCCTTCCCCATAGGTATATGTAGAGTAACCCCCCCTACCCTTCCCCATAGGTATATGCAGAGTAACCCCCCTCCCCCATATATATATATATGTAGAGAGTAACCCCCCCTCCCCTATAGGTATATGTAGAGTAACCCCTTCCCCTTCCCCATAGGTATATGTAGAGTAACCCCCCTTCCCTTAGGTATATGTAGAGTAACCCCCCCTACCCTTCCCCATAGGTATATGTAGAGTAACCCCCCCTCCCCTATAGGTATATGTAGAGTAACCCCCTTCCCTTCCCCATTGGCATATGTAGAGTAACCCCCCCCTCCCCTTCCCCATAGGTATATGTAGAGTAACCCCCCCTTCCCTTAGGTATATGTAGAGTAACCCCCCCTCCCCTTCCCCATAGGTATATGTAGAGTAACCCTCCCTCCCCTATAGGTATATGTAGAGTAACCCCCTCCCCTTCCCCATATGTATATGTAGAGTAACCCCCCCATAGGTATATGTAGAGTAACCCCCCCATAGGTATATGTAGAGTAACCCCCACTTCCCTTAGGTATATGTAGAGTAACCCCCCCTCCCCTTCCCCATAGGTATATGTAGAGTAACCCCCCCCCCCTCCTCCCCCATAGGTATATGTAGAGTAACCCCCCTCCTCCCCTATAGGTATATATGTAGAGTAACCCCCCCCATAGGTATATGTAGAGTAACCCCCCCCTCCCCCATATGTATATGTAGAGTAACCCCCCCTCCCCCATAGGTATATGTAGAATAATCCCCCCTCCCCTTCCCCATAGGTATATGTAGAGTAACCCCCCTCCCCTTCCCCATAGGTATATGTAGAGTAACCCCCCCTTCCCCATAGGTATATGTAGAGTAACCCCCGCTTCCCCATAGGTATATGTAGAGTAACCCCCCCTCCCCCCCATAGGTATATGTAGAGTAACCCCCCCATAGGTATATGTAGAGTAACCCCCCCCCCCTCCTCCCCTATAGGTATATATGTAGAGTAACCCCCCCATAGGTATATGTAGAGTAACCCCCCTCCTCCCCTATTTGTATATATATAGCGTAACCCCTCCCCCATAGGTATATGTAGAGTAACCCCCCCTCCCCTTCCCCATAGGTGTATGCAGAGTTGAGAAAAAATAAATTTAAAAAGGATGCTCACCTGATATCCCACGCAGCGATCTCCTCAGCTGCAGGGCCCGCGTCTTCTTCCCTCCACAGTACAGGCGCCGGTGAGTGACGTCACCGGCGCCTGTACTGCGTGCTGCGTGGGGGCAGAGGTCACGTCTCCTCTGTGTAGCTGCAGATGCGGCTCACACAGAGGGGACGCCTTCTCCTGTATGTGCGTGTATCGCGCATACAGGAGAAGGCACCGTTGTCTGCTGGGGATCTGGGAAGAGTGTCCCGGATCCTCAGTAGTGGTGGCGGCGGCGGCTGCAGTGGGTCAGTCCGCCCCTGGCACCCCCCGTTTGAGCGGCACCCGTGGCGGGCCGGGCCGCCCCCCCCCTTAGTACGCCACTGAAAAGGGAGGTACTGCAACACCAACAACTTGGACAGGAGCACATTCAACTTCTGCGCCGTTGGATGAGTGGGCGCATACTGTTGTCTCTTGGACATGGCTTCGCCGATGGATTGTTGGCGGAATGGCTGACTAAAAGCGGGAGAAGCAGGAGCGACAGAAGGAGGGTTTGACACACAGCTCCCTTCGCCTGAGGTGGTTGTTACGCCGAGCGCTCCGGGTCCCCGCTCCTCCCCGGAGCGCTCGCTACACTCTCCCCGCTGCAGCGCTCCGGTCAGATCCACTGACCCGGGGCGCTGCGATTCCGCTTCCAGCCGGGATGCGATTCGCGATGCGGGTAGCGCCCGCTCGCGATGCGCACCCCGGCTCCCGTACCTGACTCGCTCTCCCTCGGTCCTGTCCCGGCGCGCGCGGCCCCGCTCCCTAGGGCGCGTGCGCGCCGGGTCTTTGCGATTTAAAGGGCCACTGCGCCGCTGATTGGCGCAGTGATTCCAATTAGTGTGTTCACCTGTGCACTTCCCTATATCACCTCACTTCCCCTGCACTCCCTTGCCGGATCTTGTTGCCATCGTGCCAGTGAAAGCGTTTCCTTGTGTGTTCCTAGCCTGTGTTCCAGACCTCCTGCCGTTGCCCCTGACTACGATCCTTGCTGCCTGCCCCGACCTTCTGCTACGTCCGACCTTGCTTCTGTCTACTCCCTTGTACCGCGCCTATCTTCAGCAGCCAGAGAGGTGAGCCGTTGCTAGTGGATACGACCTGGTCACTACCGCCGCAGCAAGACCATCCCGCTTTGCGGCGGGCTCTGGTGAAAACCAGTAGTGACTTAGAACCGATCCACTAGCACGGTCCACGCCAATCCCTCTCTGGCACAGAGGATCCACTACCTGCCAGCCGGCATCGTGACAGTAGATCCGGCCATGGATCCCGCTGAAGTTCCTCTGCCAGTTGTCGCTGACCTTACCACGGTGGTCGCCCAGCAGTCACAACAGATAGCGCAACAAGGCCAACAGCTGTCTCAACTGACCGTTATGCTACAGCAGTTACTACCACAGCTTCAGCAGTCATCTCCTCCGCCAGCTCCTGCACCTCCTCCGCAGCGAGTGGCCGCTCCTGGTCTACGCCTATCCTTGCCGGATAAATTTGATGGGGACTCTAAGTTTTGCCGTGGCTTTCTTTCCCAATGTTCCCTGCATCTGGAGATGATGTCGGACCAGTTTCCCACTGAAAGGTCTAAGGTGGCTTTCGTAGTCAGCCTTCTGTCTGGAAAAGCCCTGTCTTGGGCCACACCGCTCTGGGACCGCAATGACCCCGTCACTGCCTCTGTACACTCCTTCTTCTCGGAAATCCGAAGTGTCTTTGAGGAACCTGCCCGAGCCTCTTCTGCTGAGACTGCCCTGTTGAACCTGGTCCAGGGTAATTCTTCCGTTGGCGAGTATGCCGTACAATTCCGTACTCTTGCTTCAGAATTATCCTGGAATAATGAGGCCCTCTGCGCGACCTTTAAAAAAGGCCTATCCAGCAACATTAAAGATGTTCTGGCCGCACGAGAAATTCCTGCTAATCTACATGAACTCATTCACCTAGCCACTCGCATTGACATGCGTTTTTCCGAAAGGCGTCAGGAGCTCCGCCAAGATATGGACTCTGTTCGCATGAGGCGTTTCTTCTCCTCGGCTCCTCTCTCCTCTGGTCCCCTGCAATCCGTTCCTGTGCCTCCCGCCGTGGAGGCTATGCAGGTCGACCGGTCTCGCCTGACACCTCAAGAGAGGACACGACGCCGCATGGAGAACCTCTGCCTGTACTGTGCTAGTACCGAACACTTCCTGAGGGATTGTCCTATCCGTCCTCCCCGCCTGGAAAGACGTACGCTGACTCCGCACAAAGGTGAGACAGTCCTTGATGTCTACTCTGCTTCTCCACGTCTTACTGTGCCTGTGCGGATGTCTGCCTCTGCCTTCGCCTTCTCTACTGTGGCCTTCTTGGACTCTGGATCTGCAGGAAATTTTATTTTGGCCTCTCTCGTCAACAGGTTCAACATCCCAGTGACCAGTCTCGCCAGACCCCTTTACATCAATTGTGTAAACAATGAAAGATTGGACTGTACCATACGTTTCCGCACGGAGCCCCTTCTAATGAGCATTGGATCTCATCACGAGAGGATTGAACTTTTGGTCCTCCCCAATTGCACCTCGGAAATTCTCCTTGGACTTCCCTGGCTTCAACTTCATTCCCCAACCCTGGATTGGTCCACTGGGGAGATCAAGAGTTGGGGGCCCTCTTGTTCCAAGGACTGTCTAAAACCGGTTCCCAGTAACCCTTGCCGTGACTCTGTGGTTCCTCCAGTAACCGGTCTCCCTAAGGCCTATATGGACTTCGCGGATGTTTTCTGCAAAAAACAAGCTGAGACTCTACCTCCTCACAGGCCTTATGATTGTCCTATCGACCTCCTCCCGGGCACTACTCCACCCCGGGGCAGAATTTATCCTCTCTCTGCCCCAGAGACTCTTGCCATGTCTGAATACGTCAAGGAAAATTTAAAAAAGGGCTTTATCCGTAAATCCTCCTCTCCTGCCGGAGCCGGATTTTTCTTTGTGTCCAAAAAAGATGGCTCCCTACGTCCTTGCATTGACTACCGCGGTCTTAATAAAATCACGGTTAAGAACCGCTACCCCCTACCCCTCATCTCTGAACTCTTTGATCGCCTCCAAGGTGCCCACATCTTTACTAAACTGGACTTAAGAGGTGCCTATAACCTCATCCGCATCAGAGAGGGGGATGAGTGGAAAACGGCATTTAACACCAGAGATGGACACTTTGAGTATCTGGTCATGCCCTTTGGCCTGTGCAACGCCCCTGCTGTCTTCCAAGACTTTGTTAATGAAATTTTTCGTGATCTGTTATACTCCTGTGTTGTTGTATATCTGGACGATATCCTAATTTTTTCTGCCAATCTAGAAGAACACCGCCAGCATGTCCGTATGGTTCTTCAGAGACTTCGTGACAATCAACTCTATGCCAAAATTGAGAAATGTCTGTTTGAATGCCAATCTCTTCCTTTTCCAGGATATTTGGTCTCTGGCCAGGGACTACAAATGGATCCAGACAAACTCTCTGCCGTCTTAGATTGGCCACGCCCCTCCGGACTCCGTGCTATCCAACGCTTTTTGGGGTTCGCCAATTATTACAGGCAATTTATTCCACATTTTTCTACCGTTGTGGCTCCTATCGTGGCTTTAACCAAAAAAAATGCCGATCCCAAGTCTTGGCCTCCTCAAGCGGAAGACGCCTTTAAACGACTCAAGTCTGCCTTTTCTTCGGCTCCCGTGCTCTCCAGACCTGACCCTTCCAAACCCTTCCTATTGGAGGTTGATGCCTCCTCAGTGGGAGCTGGAGCTGTTCTTCTTCAAAAAAATTCTTCCGGGCATGCTGTCACTTGTGGTTTTTTTTCTAGGACCTTCTCTCCGGCGGAGAGGAACTACTCCATCGGGGATCGAGAGCTTCTAGCCATCAAATTAGCACTTGAGGAATGGAGGCATCTGCTGGAGGGATCAAGATTTCCAGTCATTATTTACACCGACCACAAGAACCTCTCCTACCTCCAGTCTGCCCAACGGCTGAATCCTCGCCAGGCCCGGTGGTCTCTGTTCTTTGCCCGATTTAATTTTGAGATTCACTTTCGGCCTGCTGATAAGAACATTAGGGCCGATGCTCTCTCTCGTTCCTCGGATGCCTCAGAAGTTGAACTCTCTCCGCAACACATCATTCCACCTGACTGCCTGATCTCCACTTCTCCAGCCTCCATCAGGCAAACTCCTCCAGGAAAGACCTTTGTTTCTCCACGCCAACGCCTCGGAATCCTCAAATGGGGTCACTCCTCCCATCTCGCAGGCCATGTGGGCATCAAGAAATCTGTGCAACTCATCTCCCGCTTCTATTGGTGGCCGACTCTGGAGACGGATGTTGTGGACTTTGTGCGAGCCTGCACTATCTGTGCCCGGGATAAGACTCCTCGCCAGAAGCCCGCTGGTTTTCTTCATCCCCTGCCTGTCCCCGAACAGCCTTGGTCTCTGATTGGTATGGATTTTATTACTGATTTACCCCCTTCCCGTGGCAACACTGTTATTTGGGTGGTCGTTGATCGATTCTCCAAAATGGCACATTTCATCCCTCTTCCTGGTCTTCCTTCAGCGCCTCAGTTGGCTAAACAATTTTTTGTACACATTTTTCGTCTTCACGGGTTGCCTACGCAGATCGTCTCGGATAGAGGCGTCCAATTCGTGTCTAAATTCTGGAGGGCTCTCTGTAAACAACTCAAGATTAAATTAAATTTTTCTTCTGCATATCATCCCCAGTCCAATGGACAAGTAGAAAGAATTAACCAGGTCTTGGGTGATTATTTGCGACATTTTGTTTCCTCCCGCCAGGATGACTGGGCAGATCTCCTTCCATGGGCCGAATTCTCGTATAACTTCAGAGTCTCTGAATCTTCCTCCAAATCCCCATTTTTCGTGGTGTACGGCCGTCACCCTCTTCCCCCCCTCCCTACCCCCTTGCCCTCTGGTCTGCCCGCTGTGGATGAAATTTCTCGTGACCTTTCCATCATATGGAGAGAAACCCAAAATTCTCTCTTACAGGCTTCATCACGCATGAAGAAGTTCGCGGATAAGAAAAGAAGAGCTCCTCCCATTTTTTCCCCTGGAGACAAGGTATGGCTCTCCGCTAAATATGTCCGCTTCCGTGTCCCTAGCTACAAGTTGGGACCACGCTATCTTGGTCCTTTCAAAATTTTGTGTCAGATTAATCCTGTCTCTTACAAACTTCTTCTTCCTCCTTCTCTTCGTATCCCTAATGCCTTTCACGTTTCTCTTCTTAAACCACTCATCCTCAACCGTTTTTCTCCCAAATCTGTTCCTCCCACTCCTGTTTCCGGCTCCTCGGACATCTTCTCTGTCAAAGAGATCTTAGCTTCTAAAAAGGTCAGAGGGAAAACTTTTTTTTTAGTGGATTGGGAGGGTTGTGGTCCTGAAGAGAGATCCTGGGAACCTGAGGACAACATCCTAGACAAAAGTCTGCTCCTCAGGTTCTCAGGCTCTAAGAAGAGGGGGAGACCCAAGGGGGGGGGGGTACTGTTACGCCGAGCGCTCCGGGTCCCCGCTCCTCCCCGGAGCGCTCGCTACACTCTCCCCGCTGCAGCGCTCCGGTCAGATCCACTGACCCGGGGCGCTGCGATTCCGCTTCCAGCCGGGATGCGATTCGCGATGCGGGTAGCGCCCGCTCGCGATGCGCACCCCGGCTCCCGTACCTGACTCGCTCTCCCTCGGTCCTGTCCCGGCGCGCGCGGCCCCGCTCCCTAGGGCGCGCGCGCGCCGGGTCTTTGCGATTTAAAGGGCCACTGCGCCGCTGATTGGCGCAGTGATTCCAATTAGTGTGTTCACCTGTGCACTTCCCTATATCACCTCACTTCCCCTGCACTCCCTTGCCGGATCTTGTTGCCATCGTGCCAGTGAAAGCGTTTCCTTGTGTGTTCCTAGCCTGTGTTCCAGACCTCCTGCCGTTGCCCCTGACTACGATCCTTGCTGCCTGCCCCGACCTTCTGCTACGTCCGACCTTGCTTCTGTCTACTCCCTTGTACCGCGCCTATCTTCAGCAGCCAGAGAGGTGAGCCGTTGCTAGTGGATACGACCTGGTCACTACCGCCGCAGCAAGACCATCCCGCTTTGCGGCGGGCTCTGGTGAAAACCAGTAGTGACTTAGAACCGATCCACTAGCACGGTCCACGCCAATCCCTCTCTGGCACAGAGGATCCACTACCTGCCAGCCGGCATCGTGACAGTGGTGGAGCCTTGGCTGGATGAAGGAGGGAGCGGATGGCCACTGGGTGATGCAGCAGGCTGGACCACTACATCGGAGCCATGGTTCTCCCAGGCCGCTTTATGGTGGCTAAGCATGTGTTGACGCAGGGCTGTAGTGCAGACATTGGGACCCTGGCCACGCTTCACCTTCTGCCGACAGATCTTGCATGTGGCTACGTGAATCTCCTCCGGATGCCTTATGAAAAACTTCCACACTGCCGAGTAGCTGATTTTCCCACCCGCAGTCCGCACTAATTGACTGCTACTGGTGCCGTCTCCAGGAACCCCTGTTCCACTACCTCCCGGAAAGGTAGGCTGCCGCGAAGCAGGTGGTCTCCCCCGGGCACCTTTGGCTTCTGAATTTCCACTACTGCCACCACGCTGACTGCCAACCGTGCTACTGTCTTGCTGCCTCAAGGGCAACCTGCAACTCTCTTCTCCTGATGATGATGAAGCCCCTTCTGCACCCGGCTCCCAATTGCGGTCGGCTTCATCATCATCAACAATTGTGTGCACGTCACTGATGTCCTCCTTAGGTTCCCCAACAGTGTCTGCTTCAGGACCCTGAACACTTGCAACACCGCCTCCCACGTCACTCTCTGCATCACTACTTGGCCGCCTAGCGTAGCAAGCTGTCCAGTAGCTGCTGACTGTCCTCTATTAGATCGTCCTCAGTAAATAGTGGAGCTGAACCCACACCATAAGATACTTCTCTAGGAGAGGGAACAGCATAGGACAAAGGCAATGGGAGGACAGGAACTGCTCCTGGGCCATGCCAACTTAGGGTTGTGTCTGAGGAACCCACCGACTGTTGACTGGGGGTGTCAGATGTCACTTGTGATGATGTGGATGGGTGTGTTAACCAATCGACGATGGCAGATAGGTTGCTGGTGAAGACACGACCGCTGGCTGATAATGGGAGCTCAGGCCTCTCGCTGCGACTCCTGCTGCCACTCGCCCCAAGTCTGCTGCCAACTCTGTCTGAAGTATTTAGGCCTCTGTCACTCCTCTGTTCATGTCCTGGCACTTCTCTGCCTGACATACTTTGTTGCATTTATGATGGTATTGCAATACGCTACACTACTCTTTAAACAGTATTTGTCTAGAAAAGCAGTAGGTGATTACTTACGGCTGTCCTTTCACAGTATGTAGGCCCTTGACAGATTAACAGGTACTAGATGGTACAATACTTGGATGTACCTATGCGGTCTGCACTGATGAGGGCAGTAGTAAGCGTAACTATACGCAGAAAAAACTCTGTATTTTTGTAAAACACCAGCCGGTGAATGCTGTTGTTTGGACTTTGACGGTATGGAGCACCTTGACAGCTTAACAGGTACTAAATGGTACAATACTTGGATGAACCTATGCGGTATGCACTGATGAGGGCAGTAATATGCCTAACTATTAGCAGAAAAACCTCTGTATTTTTGTAAAACACCAGCCAGTGGATACTATTGTTTGGACTTTGACGGTATGGAGCACCTTGACAGCTTAACAGGTAGTAAATGGTACAATACTTGGATGTACCTATGCGGTATGCACTGATGAGGGCAGTAATATGCCCAACTATGCTCAGAAAAAAATCTGTATTTTTGTAAAACACCAGCCGGTGGATACTATTGTTTGGCCTTTGACGGTTTGGAGCACCTTGACAGATTAAAAGGTACTAAATGGTACAATACTTGGATGTACGTATGTGGTATGCACTGAGGAGGGCAGTAAAATGCCTAACTATTAGCAGAAAAAAATCTGTATTTTTGTAAAGCACCAGCCGGTGGATACTATTGTTTGGATTTTGACAGTATGGAGCACCTTGACAGCTTAACAGGTAGTAAATGGTACAATATTTGGATGTACCTGTGCGGTATGCACTGATGAGGGCAGTAATATGCCTAACTATATGCAGAAAAAACTATATTTTTGTAAAACACCAGCCGGTGGATACTATTGTTTGGACTTTGACGGTATTGAGCACCTTGACAGCTTAACATGTACTAAATGGTACAATACTTGGATGTACCTATGTGGTATGCACTGATGAGGGCAGTTATATACGCGTAACTATATGCAGAAAAACTATTTAAAAAAAAAAAAACAGCCGGTGAATATTATTGTTTGGACTTGCACAGTATGTAGCCCCTTGACAGATTAACAGGTACAAAATGGTGCAAATTCACTACAGTCCACTGAACAATCACATATTTCTGAACAGCAGCAGGACACAACAGTGCAGCACCACAAAAAAAAAAATGATAATCCAGGGATTAAACCCTAAATTGCACTCTGTCACACAAGTCTGAGTAGCAGAGGATTTGTGGAGCAAAAAAAATAAACTCAATTGGGCTGAAAAATGAGGAGATGAGATGCTTCAGAAAGTTTAGGCAGCTTGGAGATCTGTATGAGGCAGCTGACAGCTATCTGCCCCTCTCTGCTGCAATGCTCAATAACGTGAATAGGAGGCTTAGCTATCAATGATCCTTCTCAGTGTAACAGCACAGCACTCTGCACTCCTGTCTTTCCCTAATGCTGATGTGACTAGCAGTTGCAGTGTAACGCTGTGGTATGAGCTATTCACACACACACAGTCCCCTCCTCTCCATCTGAGTGCATAGATGAAATGAAGAGAGGCAAGATGGCTGCCGATTATATAGGGGCTGTGACATCACAGGGGTCAGTGAACACTGATAGGCTGCATGTCACATGTGATTCAGGGTCAGCCCGCCTACCTTCATTCCCGCCACTGTTTCCCGCCATCCCATAATCCCCTGCCCCATGTACTCACATGTGGATCCGCCATCTTAGGTCTCCAATAGCCTGGAACGCTGTAAAATGGAGTTTAATGAAGCGATATTCGCATTCGTTGCAAATCAAATTTTTCATGAAATTCGGAACGAATTTGGGTTCGTCAACTTTGATTCGCTCATCTCTAGTTAGCACTGCTTCCTTGCAGCGCTGGGGCCTTTGGTTCAAATCCCACTATGTGCTGCCTCAAGGGGGGCTCTAACTATGTGCTGCCTAATATGGGGGAATCTTATGTGCTGCCTAAAGGGGAGCTCTAACTATGTGCTGCCTAACATGGGGGAATCTATGTGCTGCCTAAAGGGGGGATCTAATTATGTGATGCCTAAAGGGGGAACTAACTATGTGCTGCCTAAAGGGGGCTCTATGTGCTGCCTAAAGGGAGGCTCTAACTATGTGCTGCCTAATATGGGGGAATCTATGTGCTGTCTAAAGGGGGGATCTAACTATGTGATGCCTAAAGGGGGGCTCTATGTGCTGCCTAAAGGGGCTAAAGCACGTTATTCCAAACCATTTAGGAATGTTAGGTGATTTATGCCCTTTATGGATTAAAACCAGACTCTGAAGGCACTATGTAATTTTCCATGGGAGTTTTGCCATAGATCCCACTCCGGCACACCACAGTCCAGGTGTTAGTCCCCTTGAAACAACTTTTAAATCACTATTGTGGCCAGAAAGAGTCCCTGTGGGTTTTAAAATTTGCCTGCCCATTGAAGTCAATGGCGGTTCGCCCGGTTCGCAAACCTTTGCGACATCACTAGTTGGCATATCATTGGAAACAGGAAAAAGCTGAGAATGTAGAGGACCAGGACCCATGAGAATAGCAGCAGCAGTGATCGGGAAAGGGGAGTATTCTTTATTTTTGCACCATGTAGGACCCTTTGTAAAAAAAAAATTAAAAAAATTGTCATACCCCAAAACTTAATTAACAGAGGGGATTGTCCTAAATAGAAACCCAAAATCCTGAGGCTTGAACCATCATAAATCTTACTATTACTTTGATGACCATGTTAACCACTGTATGTTGATATTTCTGAGCACCATATGTGATCACAAGGTTGCATAGATAATACAGTAAAAAGGCATGTGTCCATCAAGTTTAATCTAGGGCGAAGATGTGGATGAAGGGGATAGGCAAATTACTTTTTGTGAAGCTGTATAAAATATTTATGACAATTTGCTCCTTTCTCTCATCCCTTCCTATCCCTTGTGTGGTTATTTATAACCACCTGTGTACTATATGGGGTTGGGGATACTAACAAAAGAATTGCAGCAGCTGTCATTCAACTGTAACACTCATTTTTCAGAAGACAGGAACCCCGGTGGATGTGGATCCGCTGGACCTGTGTGGCAGATGACTTGGACCGTACCAGGGAGCGGAGTCTAAGTTGCCGCTGGTTTTCATCAGAGGCCGCCGCAAAGCGGTATGGACATGCTGCGTCAGACGGCACCCAGGTTGCTACCCCTGGCACGGCTCGACCACACAGGCGACTGAGGAGATGCAAGGCACAGGAGGGATAAGACAGCTCACAGTCAGGGTAGCAGAAGGTCAAGGCAGGCGGCACAGTAACGTAGTCAGGACATAGCAGGAGGTCAGTAGGCAGGCGGCAGAGGAGCAAGGTCAAGTCACAGAGCAAAGAATCAGA